>NW_026706839.1:3142500-3742500 GCF_024137745.1 Phymastichus coffea
ATCAAATTGTAGTTTGTATATTGTGATAAGTACTGTTACATACAATTAAATTTAAATCGAAATAAATTGTTTCATACGAAAGTATTTTGTGTCTGTTGTACTTTAGAAATTATACTTTATCATAATACACAATAAAATAGAATGCAATAAGTAATAATTATCGAATAATTATCTTTGTATTTTTAAAAAAATTATTTGTTCAACATGGTATTTAATCTCAGGTAGATAATCGTTGAATTTTAAAGTGTTTCATTTTTCCCACGGGCTTTGAATTTTCTCTTAAGTCTTAACCTTGAAAATAATTATTTGGCGACTGCCGCGTCGCGGTTGCGATGTCGGGTGCGGCGTGGCAGTCGTTGACGGACAAAGAAACCAGGCGCACCATACATGTATTTGTTTAGATTAATTTACATGTTGAACAAGTGTTTCAGTGATTTTCGTAAAATGTCCTCGCACGTGACATCCAAGAAAGCTCATTTATTAACAGAAAACTTCTGCGTACAAAAATACGCGAATCCAAGAAAGTGCGTTTCAATATTAAGCAGCCGACGCCCACCAAAATATAATGTTGACGCTCCGATAATTATCTGATATTTGATAAGAGAAAAGGCCACTTGAAAGTTTGTCATTCAGTAACAAAATAGCCTACTTGAAAGCAGCTATATAATTAGTACATCATTAACGAAGGGTGTGAAAGTATTGGCAAATCCAGAGCACGTGTAAATATGTGCTAAGGGCTTGCCATTTTCAGTTCCGTGTTTAATATACTATTTTTTGTCTGCAGCGCGTAAAATGCGTGTTGTGAAACCTGACACCCGGGTTTCAAGACGCACTTTACGCGCAGTAGGCAAAAAAACAGTAATATACTGTAGTAAAAAGAAGAAAGGCAGATCACCTGAAAGAGTGGACAAGGAAAGGTCACGGTCATTACCGTTAGGTTTACATTCGAAGCTCGCCGACGGAGTAATAGCGCACATTTTGTCTACGATCGTTACTCGTTCATCAAAGGTCATTAACCATGTTAAATTTGCTGAAAGTTGCGTTTTTATTTAAATTCGTAAGCACGGTATTCGGCGGCTTTTTGATTAATTTTTTCGGACAATTTCTGCCCGATTCCTTCAAAAGAATTTATCTTCCTGGACGATTCAACGAATGCGCCAAGTCTAAGTCGATTGAGAAATTCGAAGTGCCTAAAAGGTTTGTGCTGGCGTTCACTAAATAAAACAATAAAATTTTGACGCTCAAATAAATATAGCATTATTATTGACGATAGGTGGTTCAGGCATTTCTATTTATTTGCCGCTCCATATTCAACTTTTTACTTGCTGCTACTTTGCTATCGGTATTTACTCAACGGTAGAACACCAAATTTTGTTAATTGGCAGATAAGCATCTTTTTTGATTCGTCGCGCGAAACACCCAGTAAGTAAATTAAAAAAAATTGTTTGAATATTTTCTTTCTAATGTTCAAATTTACTTTGGAACTGACGTGTAGTTTCAGCTGAACGCGTTTTGCTAGGTATGCTCATTTTCACGGCGCACTGCTGGAAAAGATATTATGAATCACACTATATTAGTGTTTTCAGTGATTCCACTATAAATTTGTCGGTATACATAATTGGTTTTACCCACTATTTTGGTGGCATTTTAAGCATCGTAGGTGAATCACAGAGTATTGACAAAGGTAACGTATAATTTTTTAATGACGTAATGCCAAAAATTTTTCTTTTATATTATGTATATTTCATTTTTTCCTGCTTCAAGACTCGACAATTCACTTGAACTGGTCAAATTTGACGTGGTTGGAATACACTTGTGCATCTATATTCATATTATCAACATATTTACAGTTAAGAACGAACATTATTTTATCAAACTTACGAAAAAATGAAAAGGGAGTTGTAATTACAAAGCAGCATAAAATTCCCCGAGGGGAACTTTTCGAATACATAACGGCGCCGCTACAATTTACGGAAATCATCTTATACCTATGTATGTCTATTATTCTGAGAGAAGGCTCAACATTCCATTACGTGACTCTGTGGACAGTAGCCAATCAAGTAAGATATCGGTTATTATTTTTAGAATTTGTACTGTTATAAAATTGTACAATTTTTATGTACGGATTTGTGTAATGTTTCAGGTTGAGTGTTCCTATCTAGCTCATACATGGTTCTTGAACAAGTTTAAAGATTATCCAAAATCGCGAAAGATGATTGTTCCTTACATTTTTTAATATGTTTCTCTTTTTTTAAATTCGTGCAAATGAACGATGTTATGAAAAATTAATACGAAATGTATTTAGTTTTTACATCACATAAAAAAATTTTAAAAAAATGTATACTATTGTGTATTAAAAGCTTTATAGATTATCAAAAAAGTTGTATATCTTTAAGCAAAAATATTTTACTAAGTAATATATTATCAAATTGAAATTACTACATATTTCAAATTGTTATGGTAATGAAGTTTCACTGCTAAATTTTAAATACTATTAGTCAATCTTGATTTTTTAATACAAATCACAAAGTAACAATCTTGATTTTTCATAATTTCATTTTCTTTTAAACATTGTATTATATCAACTGAAGTGTACAACAAGTACAGTTTTGCAATTAGTCTCATTTCAGGCAGAATATCTACAATACAATACTTGAAGTATTAATATCTCTGTTCCTTTTTATTTAAAAAGTAAGCTGAAAAAAGCAATTGATTTTGTTTACAACATAATTATTTATCAGTAAAAGATAAATATAGATAAAATAAAATTCGATAAGTACCTGTACGGATAACCCTGTGCTTTGTTTCGGAATATAGATAAAAGTAAACTGAAGAAAATTGCTACAATCATTGCACCAATAACAATAAATATCCGGCGCTTCTTGACGTCACTTTTACGAGAGGAAGCAGCCTCAGTCATCAAAATCATACCCAGAACAACAGCTCCATCTTTTTAGTTTAACATATAGGAAAATAATTCTCTAAATTTTAAATATTTTTATATATTGTTTCAAAGGATACTCAAAATCATAACAATGTAAGTTTCTAAAACAAATTGGCCTTGGGAGGAGCCATGGATATAAGCCACATTTCCATTAGGTGATTTATAGACGAAAGGAGGACTCCTAATGTGGTTCCACATTTGTCCCGAAATCATTGTAAGTGTGAAAAACTAACAAAAACATATTACACTTGATTTTATAATCAAAATCAAAATAAGCCTTGCAAATGTGAAACAATGAAATATATACCAGTGCTCCAAGACCCCATATTGTTTTGTTATAAATGAAATCGAGATTATTACGCCTCAGGTACAAAAATCCACCTATCAAAATTAACAACATCACAACAGCAACTGTTCCAGAGTAACTTGGTGGTCTGAAAACTCTGATCTGAAATTACAAAAAGAAATCAATTTAAGACTGGTAGTGTTCAAAGCAATTTCATGATTACATTTTTATACTATCATTATCAAAGCAATGTTCTAACTAAACTGAACCATTAATAAATAATATTGTAACAAATAGATATAGTTAAATGGATTAGCCCGTAGTTGAAATAATTATTAAATAATAAACAAACTATACCCATGTAAATATTTTAAATTTGGAGCTCTCTAATTCATAAAGTATTTTATCACATTTTTTATTATTCGACATCCTAGTCTAGGATCATTAGTCTTTCTGTGGCTAAACAAGGATTATGATTTAAAAAAGCTATCACAAAAAACTATTAATAACTTTATAAATATGATCAAATCAGGAATAAA
Organism: Phymastichus coffea; assembly: GCF_024137745.1. NCBI lineage: Eukaryota > Metazoa > Arthropoda > Insecta > Hymenoptera > Eulophidae > Phymastichus > Phymastichus coffea. The sequence goes on from NW_026706839.1 coordinate 3,146,270, forward strand.
AAGCATGTGTATCACTGTGTGTAAATTTATCATCGTGTCACACAATATCAGATTCATTTTATGTAAATTTTATATAATTACAAAAAGAAATTAAATTTAAAAATTGATATGATTGTTATTAGATTTTGATAAAGATCAAATAACCTGGATATCAGTACGCTCCGATATCCACTTTGCTATGGCTTCTGCAGCAAAACCCACTCGATGAATATCCATAGTATCAGCAGCTTTTGGTTTACCTTTGGCAGGAAAATGCATGTAAACTGGTGCAGTGTTTAACCTCATCTAAAAGTGGGCTAGACATTAAAGTTTATCTCTCAATAAAAATTAGCAAAGCTCATAAAGATGATAACGATACTTGCCATTTGGAATACTTCAGAACCCTCATCAAAGTCAACTAATGCAAAGAACAATTTATTTGAATAAGATTGAGAGTAACGAAAAGAGTTAGCTACTATAACAAATTCATCATTCGCATGTCTGTAAATTTGAAGCAATACGTGTTAATAAAATTTATATTTTGAATAACCTGCAACTATTGGTCAATAATAAAGCGCTAACCTGCATATTTGACACTGTCTCTGCGGAGCCATAGCCGTAAACATAACAATAACAGAATAATTCCTAGGTGTTGCCTTCACGAATTCCTTAAATTTAGCAGTATTAAACTTCATAACTGGTCTCTTCATGGCCATATCTGTAAGTTGCTGGACACGTTCAGCCAGTGGTGCATTTTGAGACTGTAATCAGGTCGATAGGTTACATTACTGGAGATAATCTAGCGTAAAATAATATTGGACTGATATTCCGCATTTGAGAGCAGCCCTGTTTTAGTGTGTCTATTGAAATCGGAGCACACGATAGTCGGCAACAAGAGGGTCGAAAAGCTGACCTGTTTGGTTCTGTACTGACAAGAAGCGTCGCTCAACAGAAGCAAGAGCAAGCCCAGGGTGGGCAGCAAGATCGTCTTGAGCATCTTTGGAGCAGTTTTTCCGCGTCGGATCCCGAAACAGGACGACGGAGACTATTGTCGGATATCGAACGTGTGGATATAGAACGGATTTGGAGATAAGTCGACTACCTAGTGCTTACTGCTACGTGTCGGTATTGCCGGGTTCACCGAGCTGACAACTGCCACGCCGCCGCGTGGAACTCGACGCGTTTTTGGAGTGCCGCGCATACCTCTGCGCAGCAATCTCTTCTCGTTTGTTGCTTTTGAAATTAGCGAAGCGGACGTAATAAGCGACGCTGACTACCGAACTTGCGAATCGGAGAGTATATATTTATAATGCATCGACGTGATAACTGCGAAAAAAGATCAATTCCGACGGCAGTTTGGCCGAGTAGCGATGATCGATCGTGGGCACGGAGATGTGAGATGTCAAACGTGTACGACGGTAAAGGAGCGGCCGCGACTGACGAACGATTGGCAACCGTTCGCGAACTTAGCAAAGCCAACTCCAACCCGATCGAAAGCTCCAATCCAAAAGCACCTATTGTTCTCGAAGACGTGGGATACGAATGGAGCGACTCTGAAGAAGGCCCCGAGGACGCGCAACGGCAGGAGAATTGCTTTCGCAACAACGATCGACGGAGCGAAAAGGTCGCGGCTAATGGGCTGCGCTGAGCTCGTCGCGAATCACCGAGTAACGGGTCTCGCGGCAAACGACAAAGGCGGCTGGCAGCGACAATCGAGCGACAAGTCGCATCGAAGAAGAAGCGCGAGCAAGGGGAAGCAGCGCAGAGGCGTCGAGGCGGGAACGAGCAGGAGCGTCGAGCGGGCGCGCGCCGGGAGGGGAGCGCAACAAGGCGGTGCGCCGTCGGGGGGTCCGCTCGCGACGCAATTGGAGGGTGTGGGGCCCGCGGCGGGGCAGCCGTTGCGCGATCGTCATCCCTCGAGCGGCGCGGCAACGGTCGGGCAGTCGCGCGCGGCGAGTGGCGATGTCGGGATCGTAGTTTCGGTGGCCGCGCGGTGTGCCAGTGTGTCTGTCCCTCGTACGTCGCGGTACCCGGGCGCGCGCGCGCGCGCGTGCAAATCGAAGTCGTTCCGTCCCGCGAGTGGCAGCCTTCGGCATCATGTCCTTCTCCAAGGCGCGCATTCAGCGCTTCAACGAGCTCACCAGTAAGTACAGCCCGAGAGGCGCGTGAGAAACGTCGATCGCCAGCAATTGCGGCGCGACGCTCGCACCTGGCGCTCGCCAGCTGTCCCCTTGCGACGATCGACACCCCTCGCTCGTTCGCTCGTTCGCTCGTTCGCGCGAGCACTCGCGCGCGGAGTCCCGCAGCCAGCCCCCCCCTTCCCTCGGCTGCGCGACTCGGGCCGCGGCGCCCGCCCCGATCCCGATGGGCCCTGTGGCGGGCGTGCGACTAACGATGGCCGGCCACCCCACAGGTGAGGTGCCCCCGCCGGGCGCCTACGACCCCAAGTTCGGCGACCGGGTGCGCGGCTCAGTGGCGATCGGCGCCAGCGCCGACAAGGCCGGCCCGGCCAGGAGCGTCAGCGACAAGGCCGCCGCCAGCAGCAGCAGCGACTGCGCCTCGTCGGTGTGCAGCCGCGCCAGCGCGGGCGCGACGCCGATCAGGCCCTTCAGAACGGTGAGTGAGGGAGCGCGGCAGCCGTCGCCGCCGCCGACCGTCCGCTAACCCGCGCCGCAGCCGCAGGTGCCGAGGAAGCGCGCCGTGGTGCGGCCCACGGGGCTGGCCAGCTGCCCGCGCGCCAAGCCCGCATGCCTGCACCGCGAGCAGCGCGCGCGCTACGAGCCGCAGCAGGAGCTGGTCGATCTGCGCGTGGAGCTGCGCAACAAGGACAAGAGCATCGCCGAGTGCGAGCGCCTGCTGGAGGAGCTGCGGCAGCGCGACGAGGCTCAGCGCGTCGAGCTGGGCGCCGCGGCCGAGGAGCGCGAGCAGCTGCGCGCGCGGCTCGGCCAGCTGGAGCGCGAGCTCGCCGCCTGCTCGAGCCTGCAGCTCGGCGGCGAGGAGCGCGTCGGCGACGAGCTCGACACTAGCGCCATCCTCCGGGAGCTGGAGACGGCCGAGCTGCGGCGGGCGCACTGCGACACCGAGCGCCAGCTGCAGGAGGCGCGCGGCAAGGTGAGGCCCCGCCGAGCCCGATGGTCGCGCGCGCGCGCTCACCCACCCCGTCTGTCCGTGTCGCGCAGCTGGAGCAGGCGGAGCGGCGCCTGGCAGAGTTGGAGCCGAGCGAGCCGGGCCTGGATGCGCAGCTGGCGCGCCGGATGGCGGGCGCGCTGCAGCAGTACTTCCGCGGCGGCGGCGGCCAGTGGGAGCCGGGCGGCGAGGCGGCGGCGCTGGGCTCGGAGGCCGAGCGCTTCCTCGCCGAGGTGCGCCGCCTGGGCGCGGAGCTGCGGCTGTCCTGCGAGCGCGACGCCGAGCTGGCGCGCGACCGCTTCAACGAGGAGCGCGAGGAGCTCGAGCAGCAGCTGGCCGCGCTGCAGGCCCAGCTGGCGGAGGCGCGCGCGGCCAGCGAGCGCCACGCCGAGCAGCTGCGCGCGGCCCAGGAGCTGCACAGAGAGGTACGAGGCCCGCGGGCACCGCCGACCGCCGACCGCCGACGACGTCTCACGCGCGCGCTCTCTTGCCCGCAGACCAGCCGCGCCCTGCAGGACTGCCAGCGCGGGGCGGAAGCGCTGCGGGCCGAGCTCGCCGAGGCGGAGAGGCAGCACGGCGCCGAGGTGGCCTACCTGCGCGGCCTGATCGATGAGGCCAAGGCCGAGTACCTGCGAGAGGTAGGCCTCGCGGCTCGCCGCCGCTCGTCCGCCCGCCGCCGGCGACTCACGGCGCCGCGCGCCTCTTGTTCCCGTAGGTGGACGCGCTGGAGAAGAGCCTGGAGGAGGAGAAGAGGCGCATGAAGGACTGCGCGGATCGGATGATCGGCAACGCGGAGGCCGTGACGCGCGAGACGCTGCAGGCCTGCCGGGCCGAGAGCGAGGAGAAGATCCGGCGGATCGTTGGCGAGACCGACGCCAAGGTAAGGCGCGCGCGCGCTCGCGCGTCTCCCGCCGAGGCAAGGGTACTGAGGGTGCGCCGCCGTATGGCACGTGTCGTAGATTCGAGAGGCGGCCAAGGCCGCGGAGGAGAGAGAGGGCAAGTACAAGTGCTGCCTGGAGCGCCTGGAGGCCGAGAAAGCTTCGCTGGTGGCCAAGCTGTCGCAGAGCCAGGCGGAGGTCGGCGCGCTGACGGTCAGCCTCGCGGAGCTCAAGTGCGCGGCCGAGACTCAGGTACCTGCGCGCGGATCGGGAAGCGCGGCGACTCGCGCACCACTGACCCGCGCGGGCTTTCCCACGCAGGAGAGCTTCAGCCAGAGCCTGCAGGCAGAGCTGGACCGCGTGGAGGCCGAGCTGGTGGAGAAGAAGGAGGAACTGCGCAACCTGAAGGACCAGCTGCGTAGCGAGTCGGCCGAGATGGTGGCCCGGCGGCGGCGATTCGAGGTGGTCATGGCCGAGAACCAGGCGTCCGTGGGCGCGCTCACCCGCCGCCTGGCCCAGTGCCAGGCCGAGAACGAGGCGCTGCAGCGCCAGCTGCAGGCCGCCGAGGAGCAGCGCCGGCTCCTCGAGGCCGCCTCGCAGACCGCGGCGGCGCTGCAGGACCGCCTGGACGTCGTCGCCGGCAGCATCGCCCGCAAGCTCGACTGCATCGCCCAGGCGGAAACGACCAGCCTCGACCAGATCAGCCTCGCCAAGAGCAGCCTGCTGTCCAACGTCGACCGCTTCAAGAGCCTCGCGCTCCAGCAGCTCGCCCAGTCCAGGCACAAGTCCGAGCAGAACGCCGAGGTACGGTCGCGCGACCGCCCTCTCCCCCCGCTGCCGTGCCGCCGCCGCCCTCACGAACACTCTGCCCGTCGACTTTCAGCTGAAGGCCAGCCTGCGCGAGATGTCCGAGCGCCTGGGCGACGCCACGGACATGCTGCTGAGGATGGAGGAGCTCAACGACGAGCAGTGCCTGCAGACGTCCAAGCTGCAGCTGCAGGTCGGCAAGCTCCAGCAGCAGCTGGACGAGAAGGAACGCCGCATCCGGGAGATGAGCGAGGCCTGCGAGGCGCACCTCGAGCAGCAGCAGCGCCACGCGGCCGAGGTACGTACGCCGGCGCCGAGTCCCGCCGATCTCGCTCTCGAGCGCGCCGTCGCTCTGTTGCAGGCGAACGAGCAGCTGACCAAGGCCGAGCAGGAGGCCCGAGCGTGGCAGGCGCGGCTGGCGCGGACAGAGGTAAGCGGGTCGGCCGAGGGGGAGCGTCGGCGCTCGGGCGGAGCGCTAACCGCGAGTGGCCGTGGCTTTCAGGGAGAGCGGGAGCGCCTGCGCGAGCTGGCGAGCAAGTACGAGAGCCAGCTGGGGAGCCTCGAGGCCGAGCGCGGCTCGCGGCGCCAGCACCAGTCGGACGAGTGAGTGCGGCAGCCGCGCGAGACGGCCCTCGCCCGCGGGTGATCGTGTCACTGATCCGCGGCGATCTTGTGCTTGCAGGAAGCCCGCGGACGCGCACAGGACCAAGCAGATCTACCAGCTGAAGGACAAGCTCGACCTGCTGCGGATGCGCCAGGTTCGTGCCGTCTCGCTCGCCGTCGTCGCGATCGGATTTCTTTGCGCGTGCCTGCTGCTGCTGCTGGGGACGCGCCCTCTCGCGGATCCGCGGCCAGCGCAGCCGATATAACGTCCACGGGCCGCTTCTTTTCCTCCGCTTTTCGTCCTCGTATCCCCACCTGTAATCCGTCGTTTTTTCTCTTTTTTTCCGTGTCTCCTTGATAAAACTGCAAGTGCGAGCTCTGCAATCGTGGGCCGTTGTGCTTCCTGACCGCTGCTGGATCGCTTGTTTTCTAGGAGCTCGACGCCAGGTGCCGCGTCGAGGAGATCGCCAGCCAGCTGAACGAGAAGCTGAAGCTGGAGGCGCGTCGCCAGATCGGCACGGGCAAGGAGAACCAGCTGTCGCCGCTGCTGCTGTCGCCGCACAAGCAGTTGTTTCCGAAGAGTACCAACGCCACGCCCGTCTCGTCGCCCGGCAAGCTCCACCCGGCTACCCCTCTCCGCACTCGCAACGACTGACTTTCGCCTCGCCAACGTCCTCGTTCGCCTACTCCGCTGCTTCCTGCTGCCGCCCTCGCCCTTCCACTGCGATTAGACCTCGAGCCCCGATCCTTTTCCGCTTGTTTCTCGCATTGTTGTTTTTCTGTTTTCGTTTTTTGAGCCCCGTTGTTGAGAAACTTTGCCCGACGTTCACTCTAAAGCCGACCTCCCCCCATTTTCCCCGCCTGCCCCACCTTTCCCGTTCGCAAATCTCAATCCTCCTGTTATGTGAAATTCTGAATCTTCTTTGCGGAGAGATCGTCAAGCTTGTTTTCTTTTTTTTGAAAAACCGTTATTGTCCCTAGATTAATTAATCGGTGAGTTGTTTTGCATTCAACTCCTCCACAATATTATTATTCATTTACGTTTACTTTTGCAACTTATTATATCATTAGTCTATAGAAATATAAACGTTTTGATTGTGTAACGGTTGAAAGTCTGAATCCTTTTTTTAATACAACTTTTACATAATAAAGTATAATTTTTAAATGTTTTCGCATTGTATTAGGGTTGGGTTTAGAGCGAGCGAAGCGAGACTCGCGTTACAGCCGAGAATCCGTGCTCGCTGACGAACCAACGATTTTTGTAAATAAAGGTAATTTATTTAAAAAAAGAATATCGATTGTCTCGATTTGTGTTTCATTTGCAAAGCCGAACGAGGAAGCCCGTAGGGCCCACGCGCAGTGCTCGAGTCTGCAGGCGCAGTCGGCAAGAAAATAGGGCTGCACTGAGAGCGCGAGTATATACTATTTGCGCGGCAGGTCACACACGCAAGTGATGAGGAGGGGGGGAAGGGATTCACGAGCGAGCTTGATGTTGATGCGCGTCGCGCATGTGAATGCTTCGCGGCGAGAGGCAGACGACTATTCGGCGGACGCTCGCGCCGCAGCTGATCGCGTTTGCGCGTCGCTCGTCGCTCGCTTCCCTTTCTCGCGCAGCACGCCGCCAAGCGAACATCGTCATGAGCTCCGGCAACACCAGTACTTTCCAGCAGCTCGGTAAGTATTGTTGCCGTTCACGTCCGTCTGCTCGCCTCGAGTTTGTCGCTTGCTTTTTCCTCGGCGAAACCGAGTGCCGTGCTCAGTGCTTTTCTCTACTCGCGCGTTTGCTGTCGCGTCAACGCCGCGCGTCTGATTCACCGACAGCGAAAGTTCAATCAGTCGATTCGTTATCGTGTTCATCGCGAAATTAGCCTCGTGCTTTGCTAACGCGTACAAGCGCGAAGTCGTCTGAAATCGGCTTTTGTCTTTCAAGTGTACAGTACGACGCCACTCGCCCATTTAAACGTGGACGACGTTGGTAACGCGACAGGCATATCGCTAATAAACCAAAAATATTACCGAGTGCTTGTTCGTCTACGGGTTTTGGAACAAGCGGTTTAATCGGATAAAATGACACGTGGCGTGGGACTTTCGGTGAATATCTTCCCAATTGCAAAGCGCAAGAGATCGATAGAGAATTAATTGGAAAAATAAGAAGTTTGAGCTCCCATAATATTATCTGTGTCAGATTATCAAATCGGCGAATTTAAATTGAGCGCGCTGTGCTGCCACTCCTTATCCAATGCATGAATGTGGCTTTTTCATAATACACGCCAGAGAAAATTTCATTTAAAAAATATACAATCTACAAGTGATCAGATTCAAACTGATAATCGGATCGGAGGAGCTTTCATTGTTGCAATGACGACCTTGCTGACGATCGCTGATCGTAGCATGGAATTGTGATAGACGAATCGAGATTGATATGTGATGCATTCATAATCGAAGCTGCTAATGTTACAGATGCGGAGGCTCAGCAGCTGATCCGCGAGGCCATAAAAGCCCGCGAATTTTCGTACTCTCCTTACAGCGGTTTCAAGGTGGGCGCGGCCGTTCGTTGCGCCGACGGCACTTTGCGCTCCGGTTGCAACGTAGAGAATGTATCGTTTGGCATGTCGATTTGCGCGGAGCGTTGTGCCATTGTTAAAGCTGTCTCTGAAAACCATCTTAACTTCGTCGCTCTAAGCGTCGTAGCGGAGAAGATCGAAGGCCGACTAACGACGCCGTGCGGCGCCTGTCGACAGATGCTGCGTGAATTCGGCGACTTTCCTGTTTACGTCACTTGTCCCGATCAGAGCCAAGTTCTTCTCACCAGCTGCTCGGATTTGCTGCCCCACGCATTCCAACCGAGTGACCGACTTTTTTCCTCTGAATCCTGCAATTCGGCAAAGTAGCTCCCCCCTCCCCACCTCACTTTCCTTCCACACTGTATGCTTTTTTTACTTCAGCTACACGTCGTAACCCAGTTTTAAATAACTACAATAATTTTTTCAATAGGAATGCATCTGTGTGTATTCTTTCGTAACAAGCTTTGTACACATTATATTTACAAGAGTATATTGCAGCAACATCTGTATGTATCGCTCGTTGACGATCGAGCTAAGGTGAACGGTTCACTGTATTAATCGAGAAATAATCTCACGCTTGCGTTTATCGCATGCACGCTTAAACAGATTCTTTACATGAAAAAGCATAAGTTGTACAAAATATTATTTTACAAAATATTGAAGAAAAACGAATGTAAAAGTAGTTTCTCCTCAGTACTGTATACTTATCCCTAATTGTCACTTGTAAAGGCGTAAATAGAAAAAGTATATATATCTGTATGTATTGCGTCTTTACCAGAATGGACACCTGGAATGCCAATAAAATTTATTTCATGAATTGTACTAGCATATCGATACTCCTAATTTGTTGATAAATAAGAGAAATAGTTTGATTGTGTGGTAATATAACGAACAATAAACTTACCATCCAATGTAACACTGACAAAGATTCTCATTGTTGGTTGCCTGTCGAATAAGCAAATCTACTTGGCGCTGCACGGTGAGCGTTTCTTCGTGTGAGAAATCACGCCCTGTCAATTTGTCTCGGACCCGATTAATAATTTGTAGCGCTTTTTTATTGAGAGCCTCGGGCTGACTACTTTCGCCTACAAAAAAGCAATGAAATTTACGAGTTATCGGAATTATTAATTCCAACGCATCAGCAAAGCAATAAGCATTAATTAACGTACCTCCGTTGTCGATATTACAAGGCACGCCTTTTTTTGGTAGGGTAGCGGTAAGCGAATCGAGCATGTCGGCGTGTTCTTGGCTGCTGCCCGAACTTATTCCTTGTGCTTCGCTTCGCTTACTCTTTGGTTGGGCATTATCCATCAGCCTCCAATTGAGCAATGGATCATAAACAAAAGCCTCAAGCACGGCCATCAGACTATCCTTATTTCGGTGCAATACCGACATAACAGATTCACAGGTACAACGATAGGTTCCCTCGATACCCGTCACTTCCATGGCGTTGATAAGCATTCGAGTCAAACGGAATGGGATTTTTTCAGGGAATTTTTCCCTCGTCATCGCCACCTATGATTCAATCAATTCAAGTTCTGGCAATTACCGAACAAAGAGAGACTTAAATTAATTAATGCACTAGTAATTACCTCAAAACAATCACCAAAGTCAATGTGGAGAATCTTGCCGGTAAGACGATCCAACATCAAATTCGAGGGATGCCGATCTCCTAGACCAAGAATATAGCCGACCATTGACATCACGGCGAGAGATCGAGTATAATTGGTGCGGCGATCGAACCAGACTTCCGACGAAGGCGACTTGAGCCAAAGTAGTCGAGCTAAATCATCGCCGTGAGTGTGCTCGAGCGCGTGTTCAAACACCTCGACCTTTTGCATCAGCATCAAGTGATCATAATCAGGAGCCATCTATTCAAAAGAAACACGCACATGATGATTACAAGCTCTTAGGTAGTAGTGATCGCGCTCCGCATATCACTTACCCTCAACATTATTCTATGTTCAATATTCAGCAGAATTTTCTTTTTCTCCCGATAGTCTCTTATCAGAGTATGCAAAGTATCGCAGTGTGGAACCCATCCGATGAGACCACTGTTCGTTGACAATGGGATGACGGCATACCTCTGCAATGAACAATTTCATTATATTTATTGATATGAAGTGAATAAAAGTTAACGGGTCGAAAACTCGGCAATAAATTATAAATTTTGATTCACCTGAATCGTGAGATTCCTCCTGAACGTGTCAGGATCGTGAAGTAGCAGAGTATTGACTAAACCAAATAGTTGCATTACTCGCTCGTCTTGGCGAAGATCTTCGTGTCCTTTCAATAGGAACATGTAGTCCTTGCCATTACTTCCTGCGATACAACACAGAAAATTGCAACGTTCAGTTGTGCTAGACACGTACACCAAATTAGGTTATTGATAACTACGTTCAAACTTATACCTTTGATGCAAAGTTTTCTTGGGCGCTGTTTGCTGGTAATCACTTGCATAGAGCTATGAATACTGCCAATCTTGACGATCGGTTGACCCGGTTGATAGCTACCGGGTACTGCAAGTTCGAGATCTCGACACAGCAATAATTTAGGACTGACGTATTGCAACTCGAGACTAGTTAGCTGAGGCAGTTGTCGGGAAATACGCCGAAATACGTGGTAGTATAGGTCCCAGGCTTGATTCAGATCACGCACGTTTCCTGACACCTTGTATCTGTGACACCAATCTTGCGCCTCCATCAAATCCCTACCGTAGGCCTGATTGAAGGACGTTTCCTTGAGAGTCTGAGGGCCCCGCTCGAGCATCGCGTGTAGCGGCTCCAAAGTGTCAAACATACCTGTGGTCATTTCCACTTGAGTCCACGTTCTCGACGTATACGCGATTTGGCTTACCTTTGACATTACGCTCTCCAAAATACAGACGACTTGCTTCCTCAAGACCTTCGTGCCAGAGCTCGTGCCAAAGTATGGCAACGCGAATCAATTCGTCACTGACCATTTTCGCCTGCTGTACCAAGGTTGGACTGTGCTCGCTCATGCTGTTCAGAATCTTATTGGCAGCGGTCTTGCGTGCTGGGCTGGCGCTCTTGGAAGCTACGGTCAATGGATAGACCAGTGCCTGTGGGTGCGACTTGCCGATGTCTACGAGCAAATTATGAATGCAGCGACCGACTAAGGCTCGAGGAGTGTCGATGCGAGCTATGAGTTGAGGTATCACCTAAATAAAATGACGAGAATATGCGTTAAAAGTATTCTTGTTTGGTGAACAAGAAAAGTGAACAAGAAAAAGTTAACCTGTAGCCAGGTGTTGATCTCTATCAGGCGGATACCCTCGATAATTGCCTCGTAAACTTCGGGCCACTGACCGTACTCAAACCAGAGAGTGAGCAGCCTCAGTGTGTCTTGGAGAGAGTTACCATGTGAAAGGTTGATTGATCTGATAAAACCTTCGAGAGCCGGCACGGTGAAGCGCGAGATGTATTGGGAAGCAAAAGCGTGGCTCTGCGCGGGCATGGCAACCGTCGGGCTCTCGACGGAATTGGCAGCAGCTACGGCAGCGGCGTTCGCTTCAGCTTGTTGCTGATGCTTGTAGAAGAGAACTGCCTCAAAGTTGGTGTATGCGAACGCGTGCCAGGCTTTGTACCAGCTGGGATCGTGTTTGGTTGCCGCTGCGTAGTATAAAAGCACCGCTGGAATGGATTTCTCGTCGATGCCATGCAAAGCTTCCAGCCACTCGCCCAGTTTGAGATTACAACGAGCCAACAGCCGCTGGCGCACCTCCGATTGTCGTTCGTCCTCTACTTGTACCGGATTTTGTTGCTGATTTGGGAAGAAATTCTGTACGAAACGTTGCAGCTGACCATAGGCTTCTTCGCGTTTGTCGGCGACCCACATGTGCTTACAGTAGGCAAAAGTAACCTAAGCAGTAACGTATTAATCAATATAATCATCATATATTTCATTTTTTTCAGGCAGCTGATTTTCCGTTATGACACTTACTTGAGGATGTTGCGTAGGAACCGGTTGCTCCGGTCGCTGAGAAGGATCAGCGCCAAGTAGCATCACAAGCGTCTTGTGACATAGCTGAAGATTGCCACTCTTCCGACAAAGACTAGCATACTTGAGCCAAGTGTACATGTCGTCCTGAGGTGAAATGACAAGTGTGTGCACCTGTATGATCTTCTGCCAGTCCTCAACGATACGTTGGCCACCTTGCAATCGTTCCCACCACATGGACTTGATCGTAGCTCGTCTTTCTGGCACTAATTTGTACTGTATGACTTCCTCGAGCTCAGCCAATTTTTGCACCTCGACCATGGCGTTGTAAGCTCTTTGGTAACTTTCGCCCACCATAGCTGTGAGTTCGGTATCAAGTAAATCTCTGGCGTTGTCGATGAGCCGATGTGCAAGATCGTACTGCTCGTCGTGAATAGCCAGCACGGCTCTATAGAAGGCTCCGTCCTGAGAGTCCTCGGGTATGAGAGCGACGTAACGTTGCATGCTCTCCCACTGGTTCAGACCCCAAGCCGCTGCAGCGGCCATTCTAGCCATACGTTGTTTAGTTTCCTGCGAGTGCGAAGCCCACTGAGTCATAGCGACTTCATGCAGCTGGCCCCACTCGCCCAGAGCTTCTAAGCAACGCATCTCGCCTAGAGTCGATTCCACGTCTTGCGCGTCGACCTCCAGACGCTCGCGATACAGATGTAAGGCTTTGTCCCAATTGTGCAGCTTCTCGTACCAACGCACCTGCACCTTCAGCTCTTGTTTACCCTCCTGCTGATTGCCTTTGTTTTCCTGCTGTTGTTGCTGCTGCTGATTCATCACGTACTCGAGCAAACCCTCAGCCGCTTCCTTCTGCTGCAGCTTGTTGTTAATACTTATCAGTGACTCGAACACGGCACTGCTTCTGTCTACAAGGAAAGAACCGTCAAGGATAGAATCAGCAGTAAAAGGCAAAATGAAAAAATAAAAGTCTCACTTTTATGAAACTCATCCTCCTTGTAGTGCAAGGCTTTGGCGTAGGCGCGGCAATGCATGGCTCTTTCACCGAGTATACGTATATCAAGTGGCAATGGTCCTTTATCGCAGTGCTCCATGAACTCGGCGATGTTAAGAATGGTTTGACTGATCTCGGGCAGATCCGGCACCGTGAGGGCCTGCTGAAGGGTGGAGATCAGCTCGGCTCGATGAGTCTCGTCGAGCTCACTCCAGCACGAGACAAAAGCCGCGTTGAAGAGGTCTCGTGGCAGCTGCGAATAGGTCTGTGCCAGAGCCCAGCAAGAGCGCAAAGCCGGCGACGGCGACTCCTTAAGCAGACCGATAGAAAGGCTGCGCAGCCACTCGAGCCAGTCATCCTTGGAAACACGTCGCGTGGCCGTCCAAGCCTTCTGCAGATTTGAGGCGGACACGTTGAGCTTCTTGATGACTGTAGCGTCGCTGGAGTGCGAGGCTAGGCCCAGCTCGGCGCGCTGACTTTGCATGCGCGCTTGACGCTGCCGCCGCGAGGCCAAGCCTGCGGGGGTCATTCCGCTCGACCGTGGCGGCTCAGCGTTTTCGCTACCCAGTTCGAAGCCGACGCCACCACCCAGGCGCGCCTCGCTCTGCATCTTATCAACGAGGGCGTCGAAACGCTGGTGGACGATACGCTGGCGCGTCATCACGCGCTGCACCAGCGGTAGGAACACCTGGAACTTAGGTCCGAGCTGGAGCAGTAGGGCGCACAGCGTGTCGCAGGCGGGTCCACGCAAGTCAGGGCACTGCTCGAGGCAGCGCAGCAGTGGCTGCACGATACGCGACGAGAAATCACTGAAATCCAGCACTTCGGCTAGCTGCTCGACGGTCTCGAGGGCGGAGCGTGCCACGGCTATGGGCACCTCTTGTCCACCTGCCGCTGACTGCCCCGGATCTTGGCACTGGAACAGTCGCACTACCGGCGGCAGAATCAGGTGCAGGTAGCTGTCGAGGTTCGACCCGAACTTTTGCAACGCCAGGAGCAGTTTCAGTGTGACCTGGCGCTCCTTGCTCGCGTCGTGGCAAAGCACGCGTAGGATTTGCGGCATCAGCCGAGGCAAATAGATCTTAAACTCGGAGCCGAGAGCTACGGCGATGTGCTCGACCAAGAGAATGAGGGTGACTTGCAGCGGACTGTTGCACGTCCAGAATTCCTGCACCAATGCGAATATATCGTCGAGGTAGTTTCGTATGTGCTGCTTGACGATGGCAATGAGGATGGCCAACTGCTGGAAGAGATACTCGCGGAAGCTCACATCGGCGCTACGTAATACGTTGAGGAAGCTTGGCATCACTTGGGCGATATAGGGCACGCACTTGATGCCTAGACTCTTGAATATGAAACTGACTGCTTGCACGACCATCGTATGATGCTGAGCGAGGGTCGGCTCGCGAATGATACGCATCAGCGTGGCTATGGCTATGGCGGGGTAATATTCCTCGAGCGTGGCCGACGGCATGTTGACCAACATCTCGCTAGTGCTCAGCTCATCGCCGGGATGAGCACCCCCGACACCGACGGGTCCGGCATTGCCGAGGGCGGTTGCCGTCCCGCCAGCCGCCACCAGTCCCGCGCCCAGACCGTCTGCCGATGGCCTTGAGCTCACGTTCTCGTACTGCGGCGAGGCAATCTGACCTAGATTCATCTTGTGCTTGTAGGGGTCCAGAGCCCCCAATAATCCCAGAACACGGATCGTTTCGCGGCGCACCACCGATTGTTGCTCCGTCTTCAGGAAGTTCATCAGCACATCCAGCAACGAGGGATACTGAAAATGGAAATGCAAGGACCGTTGAGGCACCCAAAAAGAAATGCACAAAACTAGGTGTGGAGGGCTACCTGCGTATAGGGGCGCACCACGTGGCCGGTGCTGCTAACCAGCTGACCGAGCAACCAGAGGGCGAGAGCTCGCTTCTCCGGCGACGAAGCGTCGACAAGCATCTCCAGGAGTATGGACAACAGCTCGGGCATCCAGGGCTGCATCTCTTGACCGCTGACCTCGGCGAGGTCGCCGAGCGCGCGCAGCACGGCGAGCACCACGCCTGGATTGGGCTCGGGCTCGCGCAGCTTGGGCACGAGCACTTTGAGCACGGGCTCCATGTAGGGCCGGATCAACCGCGGCGCCGAGCAGACTAAGTGGTCGAGCATGCGCGTCGCCTGCTCCTTGTTGCGACCCATGCCCGAATGCTCGAGCTCGGTGAGCAACTGGATGAGGGTCTTGCGCAGCGCCGGCATTACGTAGGCCGGATTCATGCCGCTCAGCCGGCCGATCGTACGGATGGCCAACTCGCGGATCTCGAACACCTCGTCGTTCATGGCGACGAACAGGCAGGACAAGCTCTCTGCTTGCGCGAGGTGGATGTCGAAAGGCTCGTCCAGCGAGGCGAGCACCCAGTAGCGCACCTCGGGCTCCTGGTCGGTGATGCCGACTACCAGCAGCTTGCCCAGCACGCTGGACACGGTGGCGGTGACGGTGGGCCCGGACTGACCCACGCTGGCCAGCCGTAGCAGCCGCGAGCAAGTCTTGACCGCCTCGAGGCGCACCTCCGGCTCGTCCCAATCCAGAAAGTAGTCAGCGCAGCGGCGCACGAACTGCAGCAGAGGGCTGCCGTCAAAGTCGAAGGTGCCGAGCGTGCGCAGCCCCAGCACGGTGGCGGCCACGTCGGCCTCGGGGCCCGGTGCGTGCTGGTGCGCGTGGTACACCCCGGGACCCGGCCCGCTCGTCTGCGGACTGGCCGCGGCCGTCCAGGGCGCGCCCGGGTGGCGCAGAGGCTTGTACATGAGCATCTGCGACAGCATGCGCAGCAGACCCTGCGAGACGTCGGGCCGCAGCGACGGCACCGTGGCTGCCAGCTCGCGCAGGCAGGTGGTCAGCACGGGCGACAGGCCCGTGGCCAGCATGGGCTCCAGCAGCTCGCGCAGCTCGCGCGCCGCCTCCTGGCCGCAGGCGTGGCCCAGCAGACCCACGCAGGCGAACAGCGCCGGCTCCAGCGGCTGCGCGCGCTTCTTGCTCGGCGTCTCGCGCTGCGGCAGGCCCGCGCGGATCAGCTCCCAGAGCCGCGGCAGGAAGGGCCGCGCGGCCTCCTCGCCCACGGCCAGCGTGGTCAGGCCCAGGCAGACGAAGGCCTGGGCGCGCTCGCGCTCGCGGCCGCGCAGCGCGCCCAGCAGGTAGGCCACCATCTCGCGCAGGTGCTCGGCCACGAAGCTCTGCCGGCGGAAGGCCGCCAGTCGCGGGAGCAGCTGCATCAGCGCCTGCTGGATGTGTGGGCTGCGGCTGTGGCGCTGGGCCAGCGCCTCGTCCACCACCTCGTCCAGGCGCTCGAGCATGAGCGCGCGACAGGCCGCCGACTCGTGCAGCAGCGGTCGCCGCGGCGCCGGCTGCTGCTGCTGGCGCCCGTGGTGCGGCCCAGCGCCGCGAAAGCGCGGCGGCGCCAGCGCCAGCGGGTCCAGCTCGGGCGCGCCCGGGCAGCTCAGCCGCTCCATCAGCTCCTCGTAGCGACGCTCCCACTGCAGGTTACTGCAGCGCAGCAGCTCGTTGAGCACGAGCAGCGAGCCGTGCGCGCGCTCCTCGCGGCTGCCGGCCTTCTCGCGGGCCGCGGGTTCCTCCAGGCCGGCCAGCACCTCGTCGTAGCAGAGCCGGTACCAGTGGCACTGCTTGGGGCGCACGTCCAGTGCGGCCTCCGTGGCCGCGGCCGGCCCGCCCGCCGGCTGCACCGACTCGCGCTGCGCCGTGACCACGAGAGCGGCGCGCAGCGCCTCGACCGCCTGCTCGCGGATCACGGGCTTGGGGTCGCGCACCGCCTGGAACACCAGCTCGAAGAACTGGCTGACTTGCTGGTAGAAGTAGGTGGGCATCGTCGAGGCCAGCTCCTTCAGCACCAGCACGGCCGCGTGGCGCTTGTTCTCGTGGCGGTCGCCGCTCAGCCACTCGAAGGCCTTCTTCACCTCGAATTCCACGTACTCGGCGGTGCAGGTGCCCGAGACCAGCGCCAGCTTGCCCACCGTGCGCGCCGCCAGCTCCATCACGCCCACGTCGTTCGACGGCAGAAGGTTGCGCAGATAGTTGGCGAAGCGGATAGTGCGCGTGTTGATCTTGCCCACGTCCGCGCCGATCAGGCACACGATTGCAAGGATGCCACCCTTCTTTTCGTTTATGTCCGAGCCCGAGACCATCTCGAATATATGGTGGTTGAATTCGTCCATGAACGCCGTGATCTCGTCCTGGGTCGCCTCGCGCAACTCCGTCTTCACGTACAGGCTCAGCTCCCGAGCGGCTTTTGCGCGCACTTCCTCGTGCTTAGACTTCAGCCGCCCGACCAGTTGCTGTACCACTCCCGTCGACGCACTCATTTTGGCGACACTATTTTGTGCCCGCGACTTAGATCAATGGTGTTGTTAGAGGTTAGATCTCTACTGCATTTCTCGGCATGCGTCTTCTCTCTGCTCGTTCGCCGAAAAACGAGATTGTTAGTCTCTTTTGATCATTTCATATACATGCGAATAATGTTTTTCTTACCAAATGTGAAATAACATAATAGTTACGCTTTAATAATAACACCTACTCGATGAGATATCATCATTTTTTGCGTTTGGTGGGATTTTTTTACAGTGAAAATAGATTCACCGCCAATATCGCTAGCCAATAACCGAGTACACCAACACTTACTAGTCCAACTCGTGTAATACTCATTGTTCAATTTTTATTAAAACATAATAGAATAGATAAACACCCATGTTTAGTTAATCGTCAACATCTATGGTGACGTAGTGTCTATAATATAGTATTATAGTATAGTATAGCAGTATAATACAAGGACATTTTACGAAAATTTTAACCAAGAAATTTCGAGTATCGTGCGCCATCTATGTGTACATATTTTTGACTACTGCTGGCACTGCTTACTGCTTTTGCCTCTTACGAAAATGTTGGATGAGTGAGGGACAAGTACAGATATATAACGAAATACAGATTAGGATTGAAAAAGTTCGCATCAGATTCTCCATGTAATTCAGGCCCCGGTCACATATGTACGTACGCTTGCGTACGAATGCGAATGAATCTCACGATTTCAGTGCAATCACTAAAAATTCATAGTTCTAGTTACTAATACCAACAGTCGCAACAGATGCTTAAATGTCGCTAACTATAAGTAAACAAAATACAGTTTGTTAACCTCAAAATTATTTTACCGTTAACATAATTGTTATTTTTTATTGCATGTTTCTTACCTACTTAATATCACCAAAATAGCACAATTATTAAAAAATAACAATTGTGTCGACGTTAAACAAGTTATCTCGTATCTTGCTGCTTTTACGTTATAGCATAAACAAACTGTATTTTCTTTGCTCAGTTAGCGACATTTAATCATCTGTTGCGACTGTTGGTATTAGTAACTAGAACTACGAATTTCTAGGGAATACACTGGGATCGTGTGATCCGTCCGCATTCGTACGCAAACGTACGGACATATGTGACCAGGGCTTCAGTAAATCAGTAAAAATAGGACTGTTGAACGTAGCGTCCCCTCGATTTTGTTGCACCGATCGCCATTCACCAGTAAGGCCCTCGCCACATATGCGCATACGTGCGCGTACGAGGGCGTACAAACGCGTACAAATCGCTAAAAATTTTGATAGTGCCAACAACAGAAAATTACTACTATTCCTCGCATGCCCCAAACGAACACACTTACTCCCGGAACAAACGTATCATAACCTTCAATAATATAGCGTTATGATACGTTTGTTCCGAGAGTAAGTGTGTTCGTTTGGGGCATGCGAGGAATAGTAGTAATTTTCTGTTGTTGGCACTATCAAAATTTTTAGCGATTTGTACGCGTTTGTACGCCCTCGTACGCCGCATATGCGCATATGTGGCGACGACCTAATATGAGAACCCGATGACTACAAAAAATTTCATTTTCATGAAGTTATATCGCATCTATATCTTTTATACAACTATGCCCAAGATTCACAGTCAGCACTGCCGAGCATCTTGAACATAGTTGTATAAACAATATAGATGTGATACGACTTTATGAAAATGAAATTTTTTGTAACCTCATCAGATTCTTACAATAACCTATACTCTTACGGCTTATGTTACTGACTAATAGAGGCGCTGATTCGAACTTTTGTAATACCACCAATACTGTGCCATGACTGCCATGAGTGCCATGTGACTATGTGAGTTGGTTGGTACTTGGAAGGATCACTAGGATCAAACAACAATGTCTCAACTAATGAATTTACCACATTTAGATGGCAACAAGATTTTTGTTGTTAGCGAAAGCAAGTAAAACATTTTGTAGCCAATAAAATAAGATGATTATGCGAAAAATATTCATGATTAATTCCATTTTAGATGTGGAAGCAACTTATGCCAACTCCTTGATAATAGCTTGGCTACAAACAATCAGAAAAAGAAGTCCCAGACAGCAAATTGTTGTTCTACTTTTTTCATATCCAAAATATTGTTTAGAACGATATTTAAAATATTCAACTTTGACCAACGTTGATATCAAAGATTACTTTAGTATCAGTTGTCAAACAGAGGAAATCGATGTATTGCAAGAAATTACTTTCTTTGCAAGCCAGCATAGTGATTCAGTTCTAGTTATTAACTGTATAGACACACTTGCACTACAACTTGGTCTTGCTAACACTTTGAGGTTTGTTGAAAAATTACAGCAAAACCACAAATCAAAAATCTTTATTATACACAGGAGAGATTTCTTTACAAAAATTCCAAAAATAGAAACATTAAGTAATACATATGTATTATTGGAAAAGTTTACAAAAACTACTACTGAAACAGAAGTACATTACAAAGTGTCCATAACTCACAGAAAACCTGGTGGTACTGTAGTACATTCAAAAGAATTAGTTTGTCAAAATATGGAAAATTACAATCTCACATCAGAGAAATTGAACGATAGTTTAATTTCAAATTTGGAACAGAATAAAATGCCCAAAGTAAAAGTACAACCTCAAGCATCTTTCAGGATAGAAATGAATGAACAAGAAATAAAACAAAGAAATAGTGTACCTTTACCTTTTGTATTATCTTCTAGTACAGACAATAAGGAATTTAAAATTATTTATGTACCTGATGATGCAGATGATATAGATGAAGAAGATCCAGATGATGATTTAGATATATAATTAAGAAGTAATCATAATTATTTTATCATACTATGTGGATTTATTAAATTTGCCAGATTTACATTTACAATCACAATCATTGTATTTTCTTATTGTCTTTAGTTAATATAATCTTTGTTTAAGGATTCTAATCTCTTATCTGTTATTCAATCCATTTTAAGAAAATTTCTATCAATTTGCTTTACCCTTTTTATTTTATGACACACAATAGTTATAATTAGCTAAGGCTCTGCAACAACATTTTTTACAATAAACGTAAGCAGACAAATACAAAAAAAAATTAATTTAATATTAAAACTTTAAATAAAACACTAAGATCAAAAGTCTCTTAGAGTCAAATTATTTAGGTACAAGTATATCCTATCATTTAAGATATGGAGATATTTTTGTCATCTTAGTATTCTAAAACATTCAGTTTTACAAGTCTTTCTTTTATTTGGCTACTTGAGCATGGAACTTATTAGTTATTTCAGCACATCATAAATAAAAAAGAAATGTGCAATACTATGAAGAAAATGTAAACTATCAACTTTAATTGGAATAATAATATTCATAAAATCTCTTTTCTGTTCTATATGAATATTATAAAGCAATACCACGGCGTAAACAATTAAATATTAGCGCCAGCGCTGTATTAGAAACAATTCAAAGAAGTTACTTGTGTTTACAATAAATAAAGTTATTTTTAAAACATGGTTGATCATTTTTCTATGTAAATTGTAACTTTCATTCAGATAGACATCACATTTTTTTTACATTTATAACAGTTTGATAGTTTAGTATGAAAAATTCATACTGTTATAAAAATATATCATTCTGAAAAATGATTACCTTAAAAAAATTAACTTCATCTCTTTTATCTCACTCAATGAATCACAGAATTTCTGTATTCTCAAACTATTTCGATATATAGTTGTTATACTCTAGGATCCTAAGGATAGTGTAAAATTTGATCAGAAACGTAAATTTGATACTAAAAATAATAAGTAAATAAATAAATTTTAAAAGAGTACCTAATCTGCACGAATTAAAACACACAATAGAGTGTTTAAAAAATTATTACTCTTTTAAATATAAAATGTGCATATGTACTAATAAATAATAATACAATTCAGCCTCGAAATTTGTAAAGAAGGTTTTGATCGTGAAAGTGCTGAGTGTTGTCTACGTGATTAAGAACTCTACTATCTAGAAGACAACGGCCATAGTATATTGCTTCATCACGATTTTTCGCTACACCAGCTTCCAAAAACCAGTTGACGAGGTCACTGCCAGTAAAAACGCCGTTGTACGTCCTTAGCAGACTCCTTCGGCACACTGCAATACGGGCTTGACAATTTTCTAAATGACAACGTTGGAATTGTTCACGGAAAGCTTTGGCTTCAGGACTCAATGAATCTTCGTCGGGAAGCTGCAGCTCTTTATCTACAACAAAAAGTATATCCAATCTTTTATGAAACTAAAATATTTATGTAGAATTCATTATTTTTCAATTCTTATTAATTTTCGTTTCAACAAATTTAAATGACGCATAATTTCACTCACCCATTTTCCATTTTCGTAACATGTTTCTCAACCAGCAGCCCAGTTTGCCTAGTCCAGGATCAAGACCAAATATAGCAAAAGCTATCAATGACTGACCAAAGCCCAAAGCAACATCCAAAAAGGCAAGCTCCGCATAAATACCAGACATTTGTTCCATTATCAGAGTTGCTACAGACATTGCAAGGCCCTGTATATAAAATACACAATTAATTCAACAATTTTCATTTAAAAAGTATCTTTTTACGGAAGAAATAATAAAAGAAACAATTTTTATAACTCACAATGAACATGGAGCACAGAAGTAGAATCAAAAGAACCACATGCCTCAAAATTTCGGGATCATCATCGGTTTCCGCTTCGTTTTCTTCGTCGTACTCGCATGTTCTATTACAATCATAATTATCGCCAGTTCCGCACAATCCGTTCACGCAATCGTTTCTAAAAGAATATAATAAATATGTAATTAGTTATTAAAAACTTGAAAATTATAACTTCATTACAATATAATTAGATAAATTTTGTTCTTACGTTGGTGCATTTGATGGATTTTCTGGGGACACAAGATCTTCAACATCAATCACATTTCTTGAATGTAATCTGTTTGATTCTGTCACAGTCGGTATTAAACTACTATAAGAAGATGATAAATTGTTTCTTCGCTGATACCTCTGCCGCATTACCAAACTGCCTAATGTAACTAAATCCATTTACATTGATTAGAAGCTATCGTATCTCAACAATGTATAGTAAAATAACTAGTAAAAGTTAAATACTTACCAAAGAAGCAAAAAAGTAAAACAAAAATTGTAATTGCTACATGTAATCTGCCAAATTGAAAATTAGGATTTTTCAGTTCAGAATCTGTTTGGTTGGTTGGAGAAACTGCTAAGCACATTATGCTTATTATAATCAATGGACCTCTGAAAAGAAAAAAAAAAATAAAAAGTAAATGTATATCCCAAATTACTGTGAAATGCAAATAATTTTAATAACTCACCCCCAACACACAAAATAAAAGTATTTTAATAAATTTTTAACAAAAACGTCAGTTTGAGAACTTAAAAATAATAATGTTAAGCCAATAGCCGCTGTCCAAAAACGACTGGCATAGATTCCAACAGTAATTAAAGTAAACTGAATGTACCTGTAACAAATGTAATCAATTAAATTACATTTATATATAATGCATGGGGGAATATAAGCATGGAGGAATGAATGAGTGGGAATATAAATAAATAATTGTGGAATGTATATATAAATTACCAGAGAAGACTTGCTACACCGTGAGCCCCTAATTTTGTCCATATGATAACACCTACTCCAGTTGTCAGCTGAAAAATTAATAATCACAATTCAGTTACATAACATTTATTTTGTTACAGATAATATTTGAACAGTATTTTACCTGGGCTATGATGAGACACAAGGTACACTGATGAGTTGAATTTTTAAGCCTTTTTCGTTTGATTAGTAAAAAGCAGATAAGTAACCAAATGCCAGCTGCCACTGAAGCTACACTTGTGTCAAATGAGAAGGCTTTGAGTTGGTTGGTATATTCTGAAGGTGATACTTCTCCTTCGATAGCACTTATTAATTTTGCTGATATAAACATCAAAGGGGCAGACAGGAAAGTACACACAACCATAGCAGAAGCAATCAGATCAATATCAATATTATAACGCAGTGTGAAAATAAATAAAGCTGGAGCAGTAGGAATGGTTCCATAGAGAAAACCAAAAGTGCTCAAATCAGATGTGTCAGTGGCATTTTCTCCAGCATTCAATAGTATCACAGATTCTCTAATAACTAATGGAAGGACTAGAAGCTTAACAGAAATAAGAATTCCTGGTATTACTAATGCTACACCCTTGAGCTTGTGAATTTTGCCAACCATCATGAGTCCAAGCAAAAAGAGAGCACTTGCTGAGAATGCATTTCCAAGGACTTCTAGAACAACTTCGAGCAAAGCTGGCAACTTATGACTGAATATGAGATTTCCAATGATTCCGAGAACAGTCATAACTAGTATAGGATTTAAAGCAATCCCTTTGGCAATTGCTTTAAGCATGTCCCAATTACTTCTTTCAGTACGATTGTCTACTCCTTCATTGCGCTTAGCCACTTCCAAAAAAACAAAACCAATGGGATTCAAGGCAACTAGTGATATTGGTGCTACTAAATATAAATATGCTGAATACTCAGGATGTGTTGAGGCATAAAGAGCATTTACTGAAAATAACACAGAAAGAATTAGTAACCATTAGTGTCATAAATTGAAATGAATAACTGCAGATTTACTTACTCATTGGATAGCCAATAGCAAAGTCATTGCTTTGTGTTGTAAAAATGGCAAAAAGAGCTGAACGTCCATAATTGGATGGTTTGGTGCTAACAATGGAAATGATTAAAACAACAAAAAATACTATGCTTTTTGATATGAACACTGCTATTAAAAACTTGTAGTTAACTGTTGAAAAATCAAGTTTAGCCATGGACAAGAATATGAGTGCAGGCAAAGAGAAAGTTCCAACAAAGGTATTCAAACCATTTGCTTCTGGTTTTGTAATTACTTGTAATCTTCCTGCAATATAGCTAAAATTCAGCAAATCAAAGGATTAGACTAAAGTCAGTAAACTGAACATTGTTGAGGCTAGATTTTCATTATAGAACTTACCCGCAAAGAATAATAACAAAGCATTGTACCAATGCTAGATATAGACTATCTGTGGGTGCAGCCTCCTGGTTAACTGTAATTTCCATTTTTACAGTAGTGTTAGTGCATGTTTTATTAACTCATTAAGTGTCTGAAAATAGGTATAAATTAGTTCATAGGTACATGTATTTGTAATTACATGCACAAATGATAGTCATGACAGGAAGAGAAATAGATTACTTACATCAAAAATTAAATATTATACGATACAAGGTCATTATTCTTCGTATAATCAGCAACATTTCTAGAGGAACTTTTAGGATAGTACTCTGAAAACAAGGCCATCATTTGTTTGGACGCAAATTGGCATTGTTCATCGTGGTAACAAAAGAATAAAAACTCAGCTAAATTGAGATTATCGCGTATTTTACGTACTTAGTAATGTAACGAATGATCGATCAAAGCGCGTGATATTCCAATTTAGCCTCCATTGCCCTCGCTGCAGCAGACACGTAGCAGATAGCCAGCAGCTGACGGTCAACGAGCACCAATAGCTGTAGGTAAGGATGAAGGAAAGAGACATCAAAAGCTCGCCCGTAATAGAGTCTGTCTCTTTCGGTTGTGCTCATGCGCCCGCGATTATTATGAATTTTCAACCGAGCAAATTTCGCTCACATGATCGTGATTCATAAAATTCGCGACAATTCAGTACTGCTGTACGTTATATCGACAGCGAAAGTATTAATTCGTAAAACGTCTTGAGCTCAAGTTCTGCGTATACGATAGCTTTTTCGGTATCTCTTTGATACTGTATTACAATCATTTAATATGGTTCATTATGATGCAACAGGCCGTGCTATTTTGAACCATCGATTCAAATTGTTTTTATACTGAACGTCTTCGGCCGATTTCATTGTATTAAAAAAAAAGAGAGCAAAGGTTATAAATTGACGATGGTAATGATGAATAATAAAATCAAAATAATAATTTTGATAATAATCAGGCTCGCCAAATTTGTTGTTCTGCACCAGCTATCATACTCCTACACATTTCAACGTTATTCTGGCAACGCATTGGCGTTGTTTGCTCGCATGCACGAATACCTTATAAAATAAAATCTTTTACGATCATATTCACCGTATATGTTGAATATTGAATATTTAGTCACGTTGTAAATTACGCAAAAGTATAATTATTAACAAAAAATAATTTATTACGTTACATATAATAAATACGATTGAAGTTTTCGACTAATTGTAGTTTTATGTAATATATCTGTAACTCTCCCGACAAAGAAGATATAGTTATCGAGATGGTTTGACCTTCCGCCCAAACGAACTGTTTATTTACTCGTATAAACAATGACGCCACCGCAGCAGCTGCCGCGTGTTCTTTTCCATTGTTTGTTTTTGAAAATTGATAAAATGCGTAAATGTGTACAATGGCGCATATAACTATCGTGTCGCGCGCACGTGCTTGGAAGCGTTCAAAGCTTTCGAGGAAATAGCGGAAATGTGTATGTGTGTGAGTGTGTGTGTGTGTGTGTATGTGCAATGACGTCTAAAAAAAACGTATAATGTATCATTATGAAGATAAACTGAAGAGGCACACGAGAGGGGGAAATTCCCCCTCGCGCCCATCTGAATTCCCCGTCATACGCGCTCACGCACGCACAACAGCGGATTAATGACGCATATATATATATATATATATATATATATATATGTGTGTGTGTGTGTGTGTGTGTGTGTGTGTGTGTTGCCAACGGCAAAGATCAACGTAGTAATTTATTGAAAATTTTCCGATCGATCAAAGGAAATCTAAAAAGAAAATAATGTCACGTAGTTGCTTTACCCCTGCTCGCCTAGCTTGCAAGCTGCAATTTGCATGTTAACACTGTCGACTATACATTTTCAGAGAGCGCTTCGAGTGTCCTTTGCTGTAACATTATGGAATTGTTCTTGTTGCGCAGTTACTCAGGCGATCGCTCTTTGCGATGACTATTGAGTAATAGAGCTGAAAAAACGCCTATCTCGAGTGGCTTGTTTGCCACATCGCTGCAAACATTTGTCGATAGTTTGTCAACGCGCCAATCTGAGTTTGTGCAGCGTGAGTGTACAACATCCTGCCAAGCTGTAAAGCTAATTTTTCTTTTTAATGATGCAAAGCTCGCACTCGCAGCTTTAGCTCGCTCGGGAACAAGCGTTCGATTTTTATAGGCGTGCGTAATTGACCTCGAATCGCTGGATTAAAAGTGATTTGTCCACGAAAAAAGCCGCATTTCAAACTATTCCTCGTTCGATGCGACCAATTTGGAGCACGGCACTCGCAAAACCAATTAAACATCTAATGCGCGCTATTACAGTCGAGTATCAATTGAGCGCTGTTTTGAAGCTGATATTCGAGCGTGTACCCGTGGCGGTTACGGTGTCGTAACGTTGAGCAACGACTCGGCGTCCCCAATCGGGCGTCGTGACGAACATGTTCCTGGAAAAAAAAATCCATAGAAAGGACGCGCTCTGCTCTCAGAATCGATATAATCCGTATATATATATGTGCGTCGAACAATGTGAGGGCGTCGCTACGCGGCCCGCTTGAGACGGAAAAAGAAAGTGAGTGTGGTCACCGCGTATTCTTGACTCACGCGCTTTTCACGGGAACGAGCTCGTCCATGCACCCACGCGTACAAACACGCGCGCACACATATACATCAAAATACACACACACACTCGATTCTCAGAATTGGTAATTAACGAGCAAGCGCAGACACGTTATCTACGCATTTGTTGTGTATCCCTTCGCCGTCTATATGTATACACACACTCATCGATGACGGCCGCAAAGCAATGGTAAAAGAAATTGTTGCGTGAAAATAGCTTCATCCGAATATATAGCGAAGGAACGGGTGCGTGACCTTGACTCAGTAATTAGCTTAATAGGTATAGATTGTGGTAAAATTCGTCGAGAGCGTTAATGCATGCATATGGTCGCAGTGCAGTCGCCAGTGCACGTGTGTGCGTTTGTGTGCCATCAGCTGATCCAGCCAACAGCATGCGTACGCGATGCTCTTTAAAAATGCACGAGTATTCGTGTGGCGAATTGACAAATCGGAATGAAAACTGCGACGCAAGAGGGAGCCGTAGAGCGGAAGGGAAATGGAATATCCGTGAATTTGCCCGCATCAAATAGTCAGAGGACGTGGAGGGGCGAGAGGGGAAGCGTTGCTTCTACATAAGGCGCGCGTGCGCTTTCGCTGTTCAGTTCTGCTTGGACTTCGGATACGGTCACAGTGCAGTACAGCTACAAGAGGGAGGAACAGTTTTTATTTGATCGGTGCGCTCATTGTATGGGTGAGTAAACAATAACAAATTTCCGTAGAGGCGCGCGGATGCTTTTGCAATCTAGTTCAACGCTTTCTGAACGACGCAAGACATCAAGAACAGCAGTTTCTTGCTGGACTTACGTAACGACGCAAAAGCTTGAACCATGCGTTATTCTCATCTCTTTTCCACTCGTTCGATGTCGTCACGCGCTCGTCAGCTGCTAATTCACACGTTCTAGATCGTGAAGCGAAAAATCTGGGAACGTGGCTTATGTAGTCGTGTTGTCGTATTGTCAAGTCGGAAAGGGTCGAGTCAACATTTAGCAAAATAACAGGATGAACAACTATTAACGACGAGATTGTTTCGTTTTGGTAGAGCGAGAGAAGAGTAAAAGAGACGGTGAGTGCCCTGTGGAGCCAATAAGCAGCTGCAGGGACGAGCATGGCTACGTGCCAACGGTTGGACGATGGGGCAGCGAGTGGCCAAGTTGACTCGAACAGGCCACGAACAACAACAACAACAACAAGACGAAGAGCAGCCCGAGCAGCGAGACCAGATGGTACCTGCCGGGCACTCAGGAGAATCAGGCGCGCGGGCCCTGGATCCGAGGGCTGCCGCTGCCCTTGCCGGTCTGGGCCCACTACGAGGCCCCCACCTTGACCGTCAACAGCATACTACAGTATGAGGAACTAGCAAGCAGCGTTGAACTTGAAACTCAGCGGTTACTTCGCGAGCGCCGTTACGACACGCTCGACAACCTTCTTAGGTAACTATCGGCTCGCCGGAATTCGATCGACAAACAGCAGCAGCAACAACAACAATTAATCGGACGTCGCTCTTTGTAGGTTCTACAGAGACTTTAAGCAGAGCGGAGACAACAGTCTTGAACACTTTTATCGCAAGTATCAGCCGTTGATAGTCGAGGAGCGTCACACTTGCGTGGGCCTGGGCCTCGAGTTGGTGCGCCGTCTATGCGTCAACCTCGAGTGCCGCTTTCCTGGCTTGAGCCAGGGACTCTATCTGGCCTCGTGCGAGGAGACCATTGGAGATGTGGCCTCGTACGTGGGCGGTCCGCCGGCGGCGGATAGTGGCGAGAAGGAGCATGTGCTCGTCTGCCTGAAAGTGATCATAGGCGAGAACAGACGTGGCCTGCTGCTCCTCGACCCAGGCTACCACGTTGCCAGGGTCGTCACAGTGATGCACGACAAGATGTACCCTCACACTGGCTGGTTCACCCAGTCGGACGAGGAAGGTAGCCCCAAGAAGGAGTTCAACTACAGCTTCTGCTCCAGCGATCCCGACTACGTCGAGTGGCACGAGCGCAGGACCGCGCGCCGACTTAGTGCCTTAGAGACCCGCAGCCAGGTCGCCCTCGTGTACGTGGCGCGGCCCTATCTCACTGCCATCGACGTCACCGAGCGACGCAATCTCGCCTACAATTACAGGAGCCTGCTCGCTAGAGACGCTAAGGGACATCTCACCGCTGGGCTCTACTTTGAATTGAAGTCACCCAGCGAGCAGAGCCCACAACTGGCCTCTTTCAACATCTTTCACCAGACGAACACCGGCAAGAACAGGACCAAGCTGCCGTTCGCCAAGTTTCGCCAGTGCCCCAACAAGGTACGCACGCAATCGCTGCACTGTCGATCAATGTTTTTCACGCGCATTCTTATACTCATGTACATTGTCATCTTCACACAGGTCGAGCTCGATCAAGAGGATGCAAGCATGATCGCCGAGTGCGCTCGACTCATGTCAATGTCCCAGGAGAGCCTGAAGCAACTACTGGCCCAACTGGCCACGCTCATTTTCGACACGTCCTTCACCAGTCAATTACTTGCAATCAATGCAAACATTAACTGCATTGCCAAGGACAATTAACACACGTCGCCATGCCCGACTAATACGTCAATCGGGTCTAAACACAACACTTTGAACAATTGTTTTATTTCTGCTAGCCCTCCTCTGACTTTTTTCACTTGTATTTTTTTCCTTACACGCTGCGTTACTTTTTTCCTCTACTTCCTCTTTTTTATTCTATTACTACTTGTGGTGCTGGGCAATCAAATGAAAATTCTCTAATTATTGATGTTTTACATGCCCAATTTTTTATTGTTTTATTATTTTGTGACTCAGCAAACTTAGTGTCTTGCTTTTGTAGACTTGTTTTCTTTGCTTCTATAGCTTTATTGTCTTGTAATATTTATTTTATCCAAATAAATTGATTTGAAATGATTAAATGTTGAATTACATCATTATTATTCCCACCAATTGTTCATTTTCTTAGGAAAAAATTCAAATACTTGTTTACCTGTTGTAACTTTATTCATCATAAACTACATTGATGTACTCACATTTAAGAGTCTATTGGTTTCTTCGACCGCGAAAAATTGCTATAAAGGAGCGCGAAATTACTTGAAAATCAAATACATCTGTTGACCTTAAAAACTAATGGATTTTCCTCAAAATTATCTACGATAAATATACAGTAATTGAATATAATGGACACTGAAACTTGTAAACATTGCATTTAGAAGCCTCTTTTTCCAATTGAAAGTATAAATAAAGATAGATGGTGCGTCAAAGTTAGCTAATGAACGAAGAGGCTCTAGGATGTGCTTGTTCAGGTGACGAAATATGGGCTAGCTATAGTATTACATTATGTGATGATGAATGAAATCTTTAATTGTCAGTTAGACGTGCGATATAAGTTCTCGAGCACAAAGCCAGATAGGCTATGTGCGCAAGTAACGAAATGAAAAGGCAAAATTGATGAAACCAGTAAGGAAGATGGGATGAAAGAGTACAGTTATATTAGGACAACTTTAATCGGTCACATCGATGTAGGGTATCGGATCTTTATCAGAGGAAGAGGATCGCGACTGCGACGAGTGCCGCTTGCTCGAGGGTGGAGAGCTGGGACCAGGGCTACGCTCGCGCTTCCGACCGGAGTTACTTCTTGCCGTAGCTGGCGATGTTGATGTGCACCAAGTTGCCGTCGAACCAGAATCTCCTGGCTGCACGCTGATTACTGGCGTTGATGCGGACGAGATCGCGTTGGAATCTGTACTGGTACTGTTACTGCAGCTATTCTCGGCAGATCTTCAATGACAAAAAAACGAAATTTCAAGTTTTAAGATACTGCTAGCGTCAGAAGACGGCTTATATCTACGGATGCAGTTGGTGGAAAGCCCTTGTAAACAGAGTGCATAGTGCGTTATCAGATTGCCGAGGCCTAATCAATTCTTTTTTTATTAAAATTTATTGTTAGTCGTCACACAGTCACAGCAGCAGCGTAATTTTGATATTGTTAGTCGACACCGATAACATCTAAGCGATGCCCCAAAGCTGCGTTTCGTTGAATGCTTACAAGGAGCAGCTCGATCGATGCCGTTAACGATTAACCAGCGGAGAAACGAAGGGAAAATAAAACGAAACGCAGGATGTGTGTAACAAACAGAAAGACTGTTGATAGGGCATGAATAATAAGAGAAATTGCAGAGAAATTGCATGTACTTACGATGAGCAAGCGTCACCGCGCGTAGCATGCTATTGTTTTCTATTGTCTAATTATTTGTGGTTGTACCTGGAATACACACAAGACAAGATATTCCACAACCCGATCAATACTCTCTCTCTCTCACTCTCACTCTCTCTTTCTCTCTCTCCCTCTCTCTCTCTTTCCTCCATCTTTTTTCTTTTTAAGTTAATGCATATAGCAGAAAATCACTTTCTTTTTATGTAAATAAAAGCCCAAGCTGCTCAATGGACAGTTTTATGTTTGCTCAACTCGAGTATATTCGAGCACGCGCGCCTTAAGAGACAAGTTTCTTCTCATAAGCAACTAAATAAGCCAAACAAGCGTAACCTTCCAGCAGGTAAAACTTCGATTTAGGTCAAACATAGATTATTTCACAAGTTTTTCGTGCTCCACTATAGCAGACTGAATGTACACTAACCCTTCTACGATGTTATCGTTAATGTTTCAAGACCACAGACTTTTTGTTCAGTCAAGCTTTCCCTATGATAATTTTTAATAGCATCATGCACTGCTCTACTAATTATACATATAGATCAAGTTATGCATTTATTTGTTAGATTTAACGTACTACAAGCGAATTATCACGAGGATAACTCATAATTCACTTACTGTATGCATTCTAGTAATTAATTATTTTCTTCAAGTAAAATGACAAAAACCAACATTAAGGAGTAAGTTATTTAAAACAGCAGCTTCAGTAGCTACAATATGAAGTTGGAAAATACAAGAGAAAGAAAAAACAACTTACCTGGAACTACTGTTTGTATTATTTGTTCTAGAAGATAGGGTAGGCCTTATTCCTCGCCAAGATGTAGCTATGGGCCTTGACTGATTCTTACTTTGTCGACTATTTTAAAGTAACAGCCAACAACAGTCATATTATCAAAGTATAAAATCAGAAAATATGTGAAACAAAGGTAATATGCAAATTTCTACACAAATAAATAACTTTAAACATCACCAAGATGCACAAACATACGATAAGTTTTTTTCATTTGCTTCATAACATTAATTCTAATACCTTCACAAATAACATTCAAGCATCTACTTCTCTATAGCTACTTCTTAAAATTATGCAAGTAATGTATTGATTACTATTAGGAGATACAATCACGTCATATTACTCATAATTGTCTTTTTTGGACATTTGTTGAGCAAACATTATTTTCAAATATAACATCCATATAGACCTTGCACAAAAATATTTATTGCACTACGTGTAAGTGGTGCCCTTCAATGTATTAGAATACATTTGTGAATTACTCACCTTTGCACTGTACTTGGCAGAGCTAATGGTTTATTTTCCTGTTGAGATCTATTATATGGATTACGTGCTCTATGTGAAGAACCGGCTATAGCACCAGCTGATCGCTTTGTACGACTCTGCCATTCCCGATTGAATGCTTCAGCTTCCTCTGAAAATTTATTTCATTTGTTATAAAAGGACAGTTATTTAATTTATTTTCTATGACGCCAAGTATGCGCGTGTGTGTCCGCGCGTATGTAAATTAGTAACTATATGCTTACTAAACACACTACAAGAGAGTAAAATCTAAAATTTTATTATTTAAGGTCGTTCTCTTGAAAATCACTTTTTCGACACTCCGTGCGGAAAGTGCGTTTTTCCCGCACGCTCGGCAAACAACGTGTTGAAATCGCACTTTCCACACGTCGTATAAAAAAATACGGTACGGCACATGTTCGGGAAAGAGTTTCTCGTCTTGTGTGGCGTTTACGCCCGAGCGAAGCGAACCACACGAGACAAGAATCTACTTTCCCCCACTTGTATCGTAATGTATTATATCTATTTTTTCCACCATTTCCATGCATTTCATTCAAAAGGCATCATTCAAAAGATATCTAACATAAGCAATGCTATTAACTGATAATTAACAAAAATAAGTCTTTTCAGTAAGCTGTTCCAAGAAAACTTCCTTAAAAACAATGTACAATATAATATCATAATAATTCAATTGAGACTGGTAAGTAGTGTTCAATTTTCACCATAATGTTAAATATAAAAAATCAGTTCATATAAAATATTTAGCATAATTTATTGTAAGTATTATCATTCTTATCTTTACCTTCTTCAAGGTTGATAAATTCTTGTCTTTCTTCTTGTTCTCCACTACGCATATTCTGCTCTCTTTCAAGAATATGTGCTCTATCTCCAATGTGATGACCAATAGCCATGGAACGTGTTCCAGTTCGTGAATCACTTACAGTTTTTTTAGTTTCTTTTACACCTCCAGGTGCTGATCTTGTGGACATTGTTTCTTGATAGACTTGTGGTCGTCCATCAGGACCACTACTTGTCATGGTCATAATGGAGCTACTAGTAAAGGAATGACAATTTGGATTTTGGCTCATGTTTTCCTACAACATCATAAAATGATTGTCAATAGATATAGTAAGATAAAAATAATTAATAAATTTAGCTTGTCAAATAACAATACTACTTCAAAAAGTTAACATACCAAACCAGCGAACATTCTACCCATAGGTAATGAAGGCATCATTGGAAAACCAATAGGCATTAGCTGCAATCCAGGTGTTGAATTCATTCTAGTTTGTGGATCATTATTCATAAGTGCTGGAGAACCAAATAATCCAAGTGGATCGGCAAATAATGAATTGTTCATCACACTCATCATTTCATTCATGTATCGCATACGAGCACTACAACAGACAAAAGATATTCAAGTCCAAATTATTAATTTAGTCAATGTTATTGTACAAAATTTTGCAATTTTTATCAAAAAATAAACAATAAATTCATTTGTCAATATGGCATGATTTCATTGGTAGGACAGTAATAGAAAAATTAGTAGAAAGAAAATAGTAAATAATGTTAGATATCGGGAAATTTACCCAACATAAGGATCCTCGTCAAAGTCACCAAACATTCCTAATGCAAAGCGTTCAGACATTTTGTTTTTTGTTTTGCTATCCGAAATCCGCTGAGCACAAGCTTTGTTGAAGATTGATTGGCACTACCGTCAAATTAACTTATTCACTTGTAGATTACTTTGTGTACACTGAAAATCAGTTATGACATGCTCTTTAACGCAAAAATCAGATGTAGATAAATAGTCTTATAAAGTCAATAATCTTTATACTCAACCCACACCGTGAGTGCAGAAATATTCACTCCGACGCAATAACCAAAGAGCTCACACGCGTACAGCTTGCCTCCCTGATCGACTCGAAAAAAATATCTAATTCACTTGAACGGATTTAGATTTATTTGATAGTTTTCTTTACCAAAATGTAATTACGTTCCTCACATTGTGGAAGCCACTACGTCTAGAGGGGTCTTATTCTAATATTGGTCTTGCGTACTTGGACGGTGCGCAGTGCTATATATTATGCACCGATCATGTCCGTCACAAAACCAATGTTGATTTAAATTTAAACATTTAAACATAAAATAAATTAGGGACATTCTACATAAGAATACATCGGACATCGGCTATCAGACGTTTCCCATGGTAATATAGTAGATCTATATTTTTTATCATTCTCACATATCCTGCGCAATCAAGGACACACCCATATGTTAAACAAACAATTGCTTTTTTAACTTAATAATCTCGATACACGCCCAATGTCCGCATTTTCCGATGACCAATATTTTCTTATGTAGAAAACTT
This sequence comes from Phymastichus coffea, assembly GCF_024137745.1. Taxonomy (NCBI): domain Eukaryota; kingdom Metazoa; phylum Arthropoda; class Insecta; order Hymenoptera; family Eulophidae; genus Phymastichus; species Phymastichus coffea. The sequence continues at coordinate 3,181,081 of NW_026706839.1, forward strand.
TGAAGTATATGTGTAAATATAATATAACCATCCATATTTATAATACGAATAATCGTGAAATAAATTTTTATCTTCAAGTAATTTCTATTATTCGTTAGAATTATACATTTTATTACTAAACATTTTTTTTAACAAATTGTTATATTCATATAAAGTTGATTATGTTTTATAATTTTTTATTATCAAACGTACTAAAGATCATAACAATTTCCTATTTACTTTTAACGAACGTAGTTTAAAATATTTGAAACAAAATTCTATTGACAAATATAAATTATTTTATATTTACTAATTAATTTTTTGGTTTCATTAAAATATTTTGTCATTTTTTTTCTCGTTAGAGAACAATTTAAAAAGCTGTATAAATTTTCTTCACTATGTAAGCATTACTTTAGAGCATCTTGAAATTTTTTTCCGATACGTCTGGCATGAATTATTTCAGTCGACATGAAAGTAGTGTTTGAAGCGTTCATACGTAAGAATTCATAAACATGTTAAACCATTGAAGTAATTTTTTTTGCTGTCGCAGCATAAAAAATGCGCTCAATCTAGCTTACGCCGTATTAATACTACTATATATTATGTAATATTAAAATATAGCTACATGAAGTGCATTCGAACCTATTTGATCAACGTAATTTACGTTAAATTCATTAATATTGAGTTTCAATTAAATCTGCGTTCTTATGAACATCTAATCCCATTTAGTCCATTTAAATTATACGCTGCTTTCACCGCTCCGTCATTCGTCAGTCAGCTGTGACTGAGTTCCAATAATGGCCGCACTAATTCCATAGATGGCGCCTGCGCTGCCTACGGACGCGAATGACTCTTGGCTTGGAATTATTGGAAGCAACTGCGAGAGACGGCGTTGTGTTTGTGTTAGTAGTCTGCAGTTGCAGTTTGCATCAAGCTGTGATATTGTCCCACTGCGGTCGGTTGGCGTGTGGCGTTGTTCTTTACGTTCTTTTCTATTCTGCTCTGTCTCTCATCCACTACAGACATGAGCGAGTTAAATCCCGAAGAGGTGAGGTTTAACCGCTGGACGCCTGTATTTTCCAAATTTTGTCTTGTTAAGTCAGCTGGTTAACAGAAACTTCGTTTCATAAGCTTTGTAAATCAACGCTCCATTTTTTTGTGGTGGTTTTTTTGTTACCTCCTGTTTTTTTTTATAGTGTGCGTGTCATTTAACTTTCCCTTACCTCCCTCCTGTTTCCTCACATATAATACGTTCTCTTACCTATCGACTGGCCTCTTTGTTTTGCCTTCCAAAACAGCTTCATCACGCGCACGCTTTTCGCGAGAACCTCTTCATCTTTTTCAATTCTCTTTCTCTTTTCCTTTGCTCACTTCAAGCCTTTAAAATCATATTACACTAATTTTGCCATATCATTGTTTGGATAACAAAGCATACTTTCTAAAGAAGATTTTCCTAATTTTATAATAAAACACTTATTGGTTCAATTAGCTATAAACAGTAGTTGCTCCATTTTGCTTAGCACTTTATGAATCCACAAAATTTACATGTCTTTGTTTTTATGCTAAAAATAAATTATCACTCACAATTCTTTGTCCAAAGTACAGAGCATTGAACAAGGCTGTAGATGCTGACAATAAAAGCTTAAAATTAGCTTATTTACATCTGGTTTGTCTATTTTTTAATTTCTTTGTTCAATTTTAAAGACTAGCTACAATCAATGTAGCAATGTATTTTTCTCAACATAATATTGGTACAGTCTGCATCATCAAGAATGAATTGATTAATCAAAGCATCAAATTGAAATATAGTTAGTTGGGCCAAGTGGGCCACTCCGAACAGGTGGCATTCCTTATAGATGCCAATACCTTTTGGCAATAGTATTACATTGACTGTCTATGCAATGATTTTTGCATGTGAAACTAAAAAGTTTAACTATTAACAATCTGCAGATAAGACGAAGGAGATTGGCTCACTTAAGGGGTCCCATGACTTATGCTGCTCTTGCAACTACTGCTACAACTACAACTGCTGATGGCTTGGAAAATGAAAGTAACAAACAGCCAGCATCAGAAAGAGTGGAAGCTACAGCTGAATGTTCTACAGTCCCAGAACCATTGGCCAATCCACTAGTTCCAAATTCGATGGAAACTTCAGTCCAGCAACAGTTTGCTGAAAAGGAAGCACCAATGGAGGTGGAAGAAAACTGTGAAAAGCAGTTAACGTCGTCCGGTGTAGACGTCGACTCAGGTATTGAAAATATGGAAGTGGAGGATTCGGATCGCAAAGATGTGACTCCAAGATCGAGGGTATGTCACTCATTTAAACACGATGACAACCGAGCAGCTAGTTAATGGCGAATTTTTGTTTTAGAGAGCGAGTTCGAGTACGGGTGAAATAACACTGGAGCAGGTGCACGCAGCCGTGTCGCGAATACTGTGCGTGTCCTGGAAGGAGACAAGCGAAGGTACAATATACCTGCCGGAGACGGCAAAACACGTGGCAAGCAGGTGTTCGGAAGGCGAGGTTGTCGACACAGCGGATCTGTCGAGTCAGGCGATCATGGAGGTGCTGTGCAAATTCGCTCAAGGCGAGGACCCGCTGAAAGACATTGCTGTAGATGCTTCTCTCGACTGCCGGGACAGTCCGAACAGTCAGTCAGCTAGTCCGCTGCAGAGCCCGATGATGATGACGGCCAGCAGTAGCACCCCGTCAACGAGTCACGATCGCGAAAGAACTTCCGAGAAGCAACAGCAGCAGCAACGCAATGAGGATCTGCCGCAGTCCAAAAACTTGCTATACCTATTTGACAGTTACTCCAGGGTAGGAGTGGAAGAGCGAAACCATCCGAAGCGTTGCAGTGTGGCTCCGCTTTCGGATGTTCTGGCAACGCTACGCGCCCAGTGTGTACAATTTGCGAGTCTGCTGCTGCAAGGCCGACTACCGTCATTGCAAGCAGATGCTTCTTGCAACGCTGCCGGTGGAAATTCGCCGCTCCTGAGTTTCGTGCTGGCGCAAACGCTGCCGCGGGGTTTCTTACACGAGTTGGTAGTTCGCACGCAAGGTTACCCTGAGGCCATGGAGCGCATCTTCACACCACTCCTGCAGGGCCTTAATCAGCAAATGCAGTGCGCCAGTCTCGTGGGAAATACGCATCGAAGGCCTATCGAGGCATTGGCCGAACTTGTGGATATACGCTGTGGGCCGAGCGGCAACTTCCGACCCATGTGCCGTCTCATCGCCAACCAAGCGCAGTTCTTGCCCGAACTGATTACTCCTGCACCCGGCCGTGAGATCGCCCGTACCTCTTTCCTCGGACCATTTCTTTCTGTATCTATATTCGCTGAGGATCATCCCAAGGCGAGTGCCCGTGTAAACGTGTCTTTCGTCACCGAGTCTTGTCTCGATTTGGCTAACTTGCGTCGTGCTCTTTCAGGTGGCGGACAAGTTCTTTAGCGGCAACAATTCCAGCGATAAGATGATGGTCATCACACTGCAGACCGAACTCGAATGCATTCGCGAGTCACTATATCAAATTGTGCATTCGATCTTGGCGTATAGTGCGTGCCGAGAGACTGCTGTTGCTTATCTCGCTGCTCTTCTCAGAAACAACGAGAAGCGTACGCAGATACAAACCGATGAGTATACGCTAGCCGGTGACGGCTTTGCTCTCAATGTTCTCTCAGTCCTACAGATGTTATCAGTGAAAATTAAGCTCGACACCGTGGATCCAATGTATCCCTTTCATCCCGAGTGTCTCGTCGATATCAGCAACGAGACAAGGCTCAAACTCACGTCGCAAGAGGTGACCGACTGGCGCGAAGAACTGCAAAAAGCCGGACACAATTGGTCCAAGGTGAAATTCCCGACGCAGTGCTGGTTCCTAACGCTTCACTGTCACCACATCGCTCTCATACCGGCCATTCAGAAGTACCAGAAGAAAACCCGAACTCTGCGTGAGCTGCAGAAGATGCTTGATGAACTGCAAGCTAGTGAGCCCCAGTGGAAGGACAGCACATATGCCGCTCAGAACAAGGAACTGATCAAGCGTTGGAAGCACCAGCTCAAGAAACTTGTTAAGTACAAAGTGTGCGCAGATGCTGGCCTCATCAATTCGCAGATGCTGCGCAGGTCCTTGCATTTTTACACCTCAGTCGCCGAAGTGCTGCTCAGGCTATTAACGCAACGTGACAACATCAATGATTTAGCCCACGACAATAATCTCGTCAATATTCTCAGCTGTCGCTCGGAAACGCCCAAGATATTCACTGCCTTGCCTGAATGGTATATTGAGGACATTGCCGAGTTTCTGCTATTCACCCTTACGTTAGTATTATTTAATTCTAAATTACATTTACTTGGAAAAGAAGAATTTAGTATATAACTCATTAATATTTTTGAATTAAACAAAACCGATGTAGTAACTAAAACTTATCGTCTTACAGGTATTGTCCCCATGTCGCATCTACAGTCGACACGACTCTCGTCACGTGGTTGCTGGTTCTGATATGCGCCCAGGACTGCATTAGGAATCCATACTTAGTAGCTAAGTTGATCGAGGTGTTGTTTGTGATAAACGCAAGTAGCCAAGCGCAGGGCAAAACAAAGGGGCTGCAAAAGCAAGTGATGTCACATCCCCTTTCAAGTATGCTGCTTGCCTCGAATCTTATGAGGTTTTATACGGACGTAGAGACGACGGGCTCATCGAGCGAATTCTACGACAAGTTCTTCATCCGTTATCACATATCATTGATCCTCAAGACCATGTGGGAGAGCCCAGTACACCGCACCTCCATCATACGCGAGAGCTCCAATGGCAAACAGTTTGTCAAGTTTATAAACATGCTAATGAATGACACGACCTTTCTGCTGGACGAATCACTCGAATCACTGAAGCGTATTCATGAGGTACAGGAGTTAATGAGTGACACGACCGCCTGGGCGGCTCTACCTCAGGAGCAGCAACAGTCGCGTAATCGTCAACTTGCCACGGATGAACGCCAAGCAAGATCGTACCTTACTCTTGCTAAGGAGACCGTAGCCATGTTTCATTATCTTACCATCCAGATAACCGAGCCATTCCTCAGACCCGAACTCGCATCACGACTGAGCGCTATGCTCAATTTCAACTTACGACAACTCTGTGGCCCCAAATGCAACAATCTGAAGGTGCGCAAGCCACAAAAGTACGGCTGGGAACCGAGAACACTTCTCGAGCATATCGTCGACATTTATTTACATCTTGACTGCCAAAAGTTTGCCGCCGCCCTGGCCAGTGATGAGGTACGCGACTAATTGCTACTACATGCGATCTTACGTACCATCTTTTATTTATTACTTTTTCGTTTTCAGAGATCTTTCTCGAAAGAATTATTTGCCGAGGCGGCGAGCAAACTCGAACGATTGGCTATCAAGTCGGCCGCTGAAATTGAACGATTCCTTGCTCTCGCTGATAAAGCCGCCCAGATTGCTAGCGATAATCGAGCCCGTGAGGAAGATTACAACGACGCACCCGATGAGTTTAAAGATCCCCTTATGGGTACACTCATGGAGGAGCCTGTCAAATTGCCCTCCGGAATTATCATGGACAAGGACGTCATTATTAGACATCTGCTTAACAGTGCCACTGATCCCTTTAGCAGGCAGCCCCTTAGCGAGGATATGCTTGCCCCTGGTCAGCATCCATTACATAGTTTTGTTTGTTTGTAAATGTTACTTATGTTATCATTTTCTTTTTAGTGGACGACTTAAAGGCCCGAATATCTGAATGGAAGCAACAGAAAAATACGTCGACCAACGTATGAGCGCTGCAAGTCTCCAATTTGTTCTATTCAACGCCAGTGTTTTGTCCTGATTTCGACGAAACTGTGTGGAGTTTGACCAATACAAACTATCGCGTTATGGTGAAAACTTTTTTAAGCGCACGGGCTAATTTGTGTAAGTGATCTGGCATTATGACTGTGTGATTAATTGACAATTTTTTGTCCCCTCTTTTTTATACCCTTAGCAAAAAGGATGAGTGTTACTAATCTTTGAGCTCGCAAAACTGCCACTATTAATCGAACCGCTTGTCAAAATATATTACAACGCTGTAAATATTAGTAAACTAAACGAGAAAACTAGTGTTTGCAAAAAACGTTGTGTCATTTAGATTTTTGTTTTCCATTCTTTCTTTTTCTTTCGGAGATATTCATAAAACATACTGAAATAAATGCAAGTGTAAGAAAAAAAGAACGAATTTAATATTCTTCGACATTGACAAATAATATTAACTGAAAGCGGACTCCTTCCTCTTTGTTAAACTATGGTACATAATAATATCAATTGTAAAAGATCAAATTTAACGCAGTGATTTCACTTTAGTGAAGGACAGTCCAAGTCTTGAAACTTATGATGAATTTATTTTAGTACATATATCATATGTGCTACATGTAGGTATGAGGGATCTTAAACAGTTATAATTACATTTTCTATGTAACGATATATTACTTTTAAACATAAAAAAAATTTGTTATTGTGAAAATTTTATCATTCAACAAAGCAAGATGACAGTCATAATATGAAAACTGATTCCTTTATGAGTTTATTATAATTATTTATAAAGTGTATTTTATAATGATCTGGCTGCAGAGGAATTCGTTAAAACAAAAAAAAGTGATAATTAATTTACTTGTAAGCAAAGTAAACATTGGTACTAAAGGATTATATGAGAATATAAACGCGGTATTACTTTTCTCGGAACTATTGTTGTTACGAAATTGTATACATGTGTATGTGCGTATATATATGTAGTTTTAACATCAGTCATTTTTATGCATTTATCTTTTACGTTTTTGGTACAAGTAAATACTGCTGAATTGATCAATTGCCGTTTCTCAGCATTTGAACATAAAACATCCTGCAAATTATGTAAATAAAAAGATCTAGCACATGTAAGTGATAAATAAATTAACATGAAATAAGTAGTGTTGATTTCCTCATTTCCTTTAGTAACTCTTGAAATCTTTAATTTAAATAGTCTATTTTTAAGACCAAAATTTAAGTTGCAAAAATATACTTTTGCTTTATTATATATTTGAATCTAAAATAGTATTAAACTAAACCTATATTTATTGTCACTTATGTAAAAAAAAATTATAAAAAGTTAAAGAATAAGTGAAAAGCTTATTGACCTATTATTTTCTTTAAAAACTAATGTCGTAATCTACCTCTAATACCTGTTCCCCTTTGGTATTGCCCACTGTAAGCTCCGGAAATATTTCGACCTCTTCCTATACCTTTATCACTTGTCACAGATATTGTATCTTCATCTTTACTCAAATCCAAATCACTAGTTTCTATCATTCGTGATTCAGAGTAACCATGTGGAGGACGTAACTTTTTCTTGAAATGTTTTACAACAAACATACTACTGAAACATATAATTTAAATATTTACTTTGATTGAAAAGAATAAAAAATAGTTAATAAGTAATATGCACACAAAAAATTTAACTGGACAAAATAAGCAATAGATTATACCTCTTCATGGATGAATGTTCAAAATCAAATTCACTACCTAAATTACTGATATCTGAATCAATTGGTAAATCTTCATCCCAGACTTCATCATTGTTAGGTTCAACTTCTTCTTGTAACAAGATCTCAGATGATACTGATTTACTTTGACCTTGTAAAAAGTTGTAAATTTTATTATTAATTCTTATTATTTATAAATAATACATCTTACCCAGCTCAAAAGGACATTGATATTTCATTGGGCACTTTTGCATGTGTTCCATCAATTCATGCTCAAAAATTCGATGACTAGCATCATATGGGCATTGCTTTTTGTAATTGGGAGGAAAATTCTATAAAAGCAAATCATTCTGTGAAAAATTCTATATTGAAAATATAATAAAAAATCCATACCTTTTCACACTTGACAAGATGTCTTTGTATTCTAGACTTAGCTATTCTATGATTTGCATCATAAGGACATATTATTACTGGATCATAATCTGTAGACATTCTGCTTATGTTAAATTATACCTATAATAAATTTTGAAAATTACTTTATACTTTATATTTTTGCATTACGTACACACATTCTTTTCAAATTCACGTATTAATAACTTACCTTATTTAACCAAACAAACGAGAATAGATAAGAATATTCTAAGGTTAAAAATAATTCATTCAAACTATTAAATACTGCAGTTATACCTTTATGTAATTTAAAAAAATAATTACAAAATATTCAAACAAAGAAAACTTCTTTATTTGGTCGGCGTTCGGCAAGTCAAAATGGCAATTGACACTAAACTCGTAAAGTCGTAACGTATCTCGTATGTTATTTTTCAACGAAGGTCGGGTTAAATAGATTTAAGAATTCTGATAATCTGATGTAAACAAATGCAGCTAATATAGGATCTGTCACCTAGACTGCTGCGACCTCTTGTTGCGTGTAGTAGAAAGCAAACCAAAGCAGAAACCTATATATCTGACACTGTGACTGAGTCGGTTAGATACGCATATATAGTCAGAGCATCAAAAGCGCATGTCAGCGAATTTTTTAATACACTAAATTTAATTGACAAGAAAAATTCTATGAAAAATAAAGATTCTGAAATATATTGTTAACAATAGTGTGTACTTTTTTCAGAAACATATTTCATCTTTAAATATGACAAAAATCTAAGTAATTAGTGTAAGGAAATAATTTAATTAAAAAAAAAAAATATATATATATATATATATATATATATATATATATATAAGAAAAGATTTGCAATTCCATAATTAACCAGTAATATAAAATGAAAGTAAAAATTTTCGAATCAGATTTTTATACTTTAATAGTATTAATTAGAGCGTTGAGCGCGCTCTTTCATTAATGTTTTCTCTTATTTATTACATTACTTAATTACTTAAACCTTTTACATGACAACTTTGAGATTCTAATGGTATATATACGTGCATGAATAAATTATGCTGTTTAAAATACGTATGTTATATCCATCGATAATTATCGATGAACATATAAAATTTGCACCCATTTTATCACAATAACCGATGTACTTTTATTTATTTCAAGATGTATCAGAAAATATATCCAAATGATTAATTAAATAATCTATGATTGAAAAAATATATTAAGCAAATTATAAACTATTATATTTTTATACAATACTATCCTTATATACATACTGAGTAATGCATTAAACATGTGTTTTGTTACTTTTTTAAAAAATTTAACGAATTTAATATTCTAATAATTTTCCGTTGGCCGTATACCTCTTCATTTATAATGTACGAAAAATAAAAATGTTATTCCATTTATTTTCTCTCTTTTCCAACCAAATTTTACGACAATCTTAATTTTAGTATTACAGATATATAGCTATTAAATTATTGATTTTTACTAATATGAAAATATAATCTCTTATGACCTCTTTTTTAGTATCAACAGCATTAACAATACACACATTGCGGATCTCGGCGACTCACTATTTTTTTAAGATATAGGAAAAAAATGTTTAAATCGTGCGGAAATTCTATTGTTATATTATAATAAAAGAACAAATGTAATATCGAAAAAATGATTATTATTTATATTATAATACAATCTGTTTTATTTCATAAGTTCATTGAGAAAGCTGGAAACAAAATTTTCCAACATTAATTCAAAGCACCACGGCATTCAGACAACATTTCCTTACGCAATAGAATGACTATACAAAAATTTAGCATATACTCGATCCAGCCCTAATACATTGTCATAAATTCATGACAATCATAACAAATACATCTACAAACGCCATAACGTATTAAATCTATGTTTTCTGTTGTAAGCAGTTACTGTTCATTTGGCAAATTGTTAGAAATATATAAATTTTATAATAATCAAATCATGACTTACAATTATGTGAGAGAATATCAAACTTATGCATTCATACATATCATGAAAATGAGATGGCGAATTTGACAAACTTCCAAAATATTGAACACATTTCTAAGAAATGTCAAGCACTATGTGATGCATTAAAAAAGAAATTATATTATTATGCTTGATAAAATTTATAAAATCAACCAATTATGAAAACACTCTTACACTTGAATTAATTAGATCTGTTCAATGTAAAAGATGTGAATTAATTATTTTTCTACATAGAAATTCTACTTAAGATTTCAGTCTTAAGTACTCAAATGAACATATTTTTATAAAATTTAGTTAATAAGTATCTCTGTAGATTCTGAAATTCTTTTCAAAGTGAACACAAATAACTGAACTTTAAAGTATTAAAACTGTATATCTGCTATATTGAGTCTCTGTTAAGCACTGAATTGTGCCGCTGACACGTGATTGATCTATGTCCAAACAATTTTATACAGATTGCAGATAAGGGAGTCTATCAGTTTGTAAACAAGCAATAATGTATAAAATTCCTAAGTAGAGATTGAGACTGGCAGTTCTCTTTGGAACATCCTGTATTGTAGTTGGGTTTCGAAACCTTTTTTCTATTGTAAAAGCCTGTGGTAAAGTAACTAGTGGTAGTAAAAACCATTTTGAATATCTAAATGACAGTACCACAAGTGTTACATATGGCGTGAACAACAGAAATGCATACAAAACATGTGATGCTGTATAACCTATTAAAATTGCAAGTGTCACTATACCCGCTCGTTTATCACTTTCAAGATCACGTGTATTGTTGCTGTGCAGAATGGCTTCAGTGTTAAGAGCCAGTGGTATAGCATAGTACATTATATTCCATTTGATGTATCCAGTCTGTGCCATGAAAGCAAACAAAACTGATATTGGACCAAAAATTACAAGTATCAAAACATCTCCAAGGGCAATATACTTGAGACCAATACCACCTGTGTAGAGAAACGAAGAGGATAAACCTCCAAAGTAGATGAGAGCAAGGTGTTCCATTTTGGCAGGTGATAGCATTGCTAGTAAAACAAAGCCCAAGCAGCCAGCTGCATAGAGCCATGTCCCCAGTGTAACCAATTCATTTTGAGAGAGCAGGTGGTCTACCAAAATCCTATCATCACTTTTACGACTGTCCACTCCTTTGATATAATCAAAGTATGTGTTGACAACATTTCCAGCACCATGTACACAAGCGACCGTCAGTAGAGTCAATATAAAAATAATCAAACAGAGCTCGGACAGTTCTGTCAATTTATATGCCAACGCGGAACCTAACACAGTTGGTATCAGCGAGGCGCTCAGTGACCACGGTCTGATCGCTAATAGGTAAGACGACAACTTCATCAATGGTGAAGATGATGATGACCTTTTTGGAGAACATTTCTCCGCTTTTACCTCTTGAAGTCCGTTTGGTATCATTGACCCACGTTCTGTAATTAGAGAAAAAATATTGCGTTAACCTCAATTTGGGCTTTTTTACAAAACACTACTTATTAATTTATAAAACAATACTTGTTTAATGCTATGTAGAGAGGAAAAATTACGGGAAATCCGTTAAGACCCGTCAGTTCGATCGTCGAATAAAACAAAGTATTGCAGGTTAAGTGACAACGGTGCACGGTTCCATGCCTTATTTTGTTATTCACTGCTTGGTGGATGATCGCATGCCCGAAGATCCGGACTTCTACTGTATATACCTATGTAAGATGTGTACGTAATTTTCCGTAAACCTGAAATGCTGAATGCGGCTCGGTTTTGCTGTTTAATTTTATTAAGGTACGTACCGAGATATGGTTCACAACAAAACAATTTCCCGTGACGTACGGCATATGTGACTATTCAATACTCGTACCGCATAACCACATACCACATTAAATGTTATGAGTTTTCAGCTTTGGTGTGTGTACGTAGTTCTGCTTCTGTCGCCATTTTTTTTTTTTTTTTTCATCAGTCTTGACGCGACATCTATGACCGGTCTATATTACTGTGTGAGGCAAACAACGTGGTCGATGGCTTGCACGCTGCAAACACTTTTGATATTTTACTTATAAAATATGAGCCAATTGTTATTAAGGAATAAGTGCAACATAGTTTGATCATCAAGCAAACACACACGGATACTGCAGTTTTCATTGTGATCTTGGATTTGATTGGTGCAATGATTGGTAAAATGACAACAAACGTAATACCGTTAACAATCAATTTTCAAGTACTTGTCTAATTCATTTCTTGCTTCTTTTTCAATATATTTAGGTCGCATCAGTTAAGATTTATGAAGAATAGGCAAAGTACATATTTTTTGTATAGTTGACAGTTGATATCTTATTACACTAAGATGGTGAAGGAACAATATAGAGAAACAGACGTGGCTAGAAAGATATCACATGTCTCCTTTGGAGTTGACAGTAGGCACCATATGAAACAGCAGGCTCATTTACATGTTGTGGTTAAAAATCTTTATAATGAACAAAATCATGCACCTCTGTCTTATGGGCTTCTTGACAAAAAACTTGGAACCTGCTCTAACAGCAATAATTGCGGTACTTGTGAGAAACCTTTGAATGAATGTGTTGGACATTTTGGCTATGTAGATTTAGAACTTCCAGTATTTCATGTTGGTTATTTTAGATCAATTATTGGAATTTTACAATGCATTTGTAAAAAGTGCTCACATGTAATGCTTAAGTTGAAAGATAAAAAGATGTATCTTGACCGAGTGCTTAATCCTAACTTGAACTATTTAAGTCGAAAAGCTTTAAAGAAACAAATTTTAGAAAAAGCAAAAAAGTGCACAATTTGTCCAAATTGTGGAGAATTAAACGGGACTGTCAAGAAGGTTGGATTTTTGAAAATTGTTCATGAAAAATACAAAACTAAGAAACCTACAGATCCACTTGTTCAATCCAAATTAGTAGAATATCAAAGAGCATTGGAGGACAACAAAGAATTGGAGAGCTTGTTACAGAGTGGATTGATATCGATCCTCAATCCATTGGATGTCTTGGGTATTCTTGAGCGTGTGCCTGAAAAAGATATTCCTTTGTTATTGATGAATCCACAGTGCAGCTTACCAAAGGATTTAATATTAACAAGAATCCCAGTTCCACCAATATCTATTCGACCAAGTATAGTTTCCGACTTGAAGGCTGGAACCAATGAAGACAATTTGACAGTGGCACTAACTCAAATAATGTTAATCAATGATGCAATCATAAAGCACCGTCATTGCGGAATGAAAATGGAAATGTACAATGACGATTGGGAATTTTTACAGCTGCATTGTGCTCTTTATATCAACAGTGAAGTATCTGGCATTCCTTTGAACATGCAACCAAAGAAGGCAGGTCGTGGTTTGGTTCAGAGGTTGAAGGGTAAGCAGGGAAGATTCAGAGGAAATTTGTCTGGCAAGAGAGTGGACTTTTCTAGCAGAACAGTAATATCACCAGATCCCAATCTTCGCATTGACCAAGTTGGCGTTCCCATCCACGTTGCCAAAATACTGACTTATCCTGAAAGAGTGAACAAGTGTAACATAGAGTTAATGCGAAAGCTCGTGCTGAACGGGCCAGACGTGCATCCAGGAGCAAATTTCGTCGTCGAGGGTAAAACTCAGTTCCGTAAGTTCCTGAGATACGGCAACAGGCAGAAAATCGCTCAGGATTTGCAATACGGCGATCGAGTCGAGAGACACCTACGCGACGATGACGTGGTGTTGTTCAATAGACAGCCTTCGCTGCACAAATTGAGTATCATGGCCCATAAGGCGAAAGTCCTGGAGAATCGTACGTTTCGGTTCAACGAGTGCGTCTGCACGCCCTACAACGCCGACTTCGACGGAGATGAGATGAACTTACACTTGCCGCAAACCGAAGAAGCAAGAGCCGAGGCATTGGTGCTGATGGGCAACAAATCCAATCTGGTGACACCGAGGAACGGTGAGCTATTGATTGCGGCAACTCAGGACTTTATAACCGGCGGCTACCTACTCACCCAGAAGGACACCTTTCTCAACAAGGCTCAAGTCAGTCAGTTGATCAGCTGTCTGCTCTGCGACGCGGATACGACTATGAGCATAACTCTACCGAGGCCGGCAATCCTGAAACCGGCGCTCATGTGGACCGGCAAGCAAATATTCAGTCTGATCCTGCGGCCCAACGACAAGTGCCCTGTGAAGGCCAATTTGAAGACCAAGGGCCGAGCCTACACGAGCAATGAAGAGCTGTGCATCAACGACTCGTACGTGATCATCAGAAACTCGGAACTGCTGGCGGGCTCGATGGACAAGTCGACTTTGGGCAGCGGTGCCAAGCAAAACATCTTCTACGTACTACTGCGCGACTGGGGCGAGGACGCATCGACGCTTGTGATGTGGCGCTTGGCCCGCATAGCCAGTTACTTCCTGATGAATCGCGGTTTCTCCATCGGCATCGGCGACGTCACTCCCGGCCACAAACTCCTCGAGGCCAAGCAGGAGCTGCTCGAACTCGGCTACAGCAAATGCACTGAGTACATCGCGAAAATGGAGGCGGGCAAACTGCCCTGTCAACCGGGCTGCACACAAGAGGAGACCCTCGAGGCAATGATCCTGAAAGAGCTGTCCGTGATCAGAGACCACGCCGGAAAGGCCTGCTTGAAGGAGCTACACCCGTCTAACAGCCCTCTGGTAATGGCGTTATCCGGTTCTAAGGGCAGCTTCATCAACATCTCCCAGATGATTGCGTGCGTCGGTCAGCAAGCTATCAGCGGACATCGCGTGCCTAACGGCTTCGAAGACCGGGCGTTGCCCCACTTCGAGAAGTACTCCAAGGTGCCGGCTGCCAAAGGCTTCGTTGAGAATTCGTTTTACTCGGGACTTACTCCCACTGAATTTTTCATGCACACGATCAGTGGTCGCGAGGGTCTCGTCGATACCGCGGTCAAGACCGCCGAGACCGGATACATGCAAAGACGATTGGTCAAGAGTTTAGAAGATCTCTGTCTGCATTACGACATGACGGTGAGGAACTCGGTAGGGGACATAATTCAGGTGATGTACGGCGGCGACGCTATGGATCCAACCTACATGGAGGGCAAAGACTGCCCCGTAGATTATCAGCGAGTTCTCAACGACGTCAGGTGCAGGTCGGTTTACTCCAATGAGGATCCGCTCGACGGCCCCTCAATCATCAAAGCCACCAGTGAATTGCTCAAGTCCGAGGAGTACTCATGCCTGAGCGAGGAATTTAGCCAGGAGCTCGTTCAGTTTCTTAAGTCTCAAGCCATCCGAGTGGAGCGAGCGCGCAAGCAAATTGTGGCCACAGCGTCGAAAGCTCCGGTTCACAAGTACATTGAGCGCCTTACTGTCTCTCAGCTCGTCGAGTTCATCCACACCTGTAAGGAAAAGTACATGAAGGCCAGGATCGAACCGGGCACCGCGGTTGGCGCTCTAGCAGCGCAGAGTATCGGCGAACCTGGCACACAGGTTAGTTTACTTTGATGAAACACTGACGCAAATTATTAATTAATACTTATATTAATTACATTACATTATCGAATCACATATTCACTACATTTGCTTTAATTTTTATAGATGACTCTTAAGACTTTCCATTTCGCCGGAGTTGCCTCAATGAATATTACCCAGGGTGTACCCCGTATCAAGGAGATCATCAACGCCAATCCAAAAATAAGTACTCCCATCATCACAGCCTCTCTGGAGATCGACACGGATCCTGAGTACGCGAGACGAGTTAAGAGCCGAATTGAGAAGACAACTCTTGGCGAGATTACCGAGTACATCGAGCAATTATACCTGCCCGATGATTGTTTTTTGCTGTTGAAAATCGACGTCGATAGAATAAAACTGTTGAAGCTGGAGGTTGACGTTCAGTCCATTCGCTACTCGCTCTGCACCTCCAAGTTCAAGATACTCCCGAAGAATGTCGAAGTTCATGGCGATTCCATTATCATCATACGTCCGAATAGACAGAAAAATAACAATCTTAGTCATAGTTTGACTTTATTAAAGGATCAAGTGCCGAACGTTATCGTCAAAGGTATCGCTTCTGTCTCGCGAGCTGTTATTCACAATGACGACTCGAGTGGTGCGACCCGATACACGCTCCTAGTTGAAGGCGACAATATGAGAGAAGTGATGGCAACTTTGGGAGTCAATGGAATTAGGACCACTTCCAACAACACGATTGAAGTTTTCCGCACGTTGGGAATTGAAGCCGCTAGAGCAACTATCATGACCGAAATAAAGTTAGTCATGGAAAATCACGGAATGAGTATTGACCGCAGGCATCCGATGCTCGTGGCAGACTTAATGACTGGTCGAGGCGAGGTTCTAGGAATTACCAGGCAGGGTTTGGCAAAAATGAAGGAATCAGTATTAAACTTGGCTTCTTTTGAAAAAACTGCTGATCATTTGTTTGATGCAGCCTATTATGGACAAAAAGATGCCATTTGTGGAGTTTCAGAATCCATTATCATGGGAATCCCAGTACCAGTGGGTACTGGCATTTTTAAGTTACTGCATAAAGCTGAAAAGGACCCAGTGCAGACGCGGGCATTGTTGTTTGATTCTGAAAAGTATCACAAGAAAGTTCCTACATCGTAAATATTTTTTTTGTAATTATTTAGCAACTTGTAAATAGAACTTTTATCTGGTTTTTGCTATGAGAAATTCATGTGACATAATACCATAAAATTGTTATTTATCTTTATTTTTCACGATAATAAGAAAATAAATATTGTTTACTATCTGTTTAGTAGTTGTGTTTTTCCAACGTCTTTCATAACTCTCGCGTTTATTTTTCAGTTAAGATTGTATTTGTCTTTTATAGAACTACGAAGTTGACCCTCGAGTTTTCAAGGAAAAATGTAAAACGGAAAACGGCATAAAATACCTTAATTTATTGTCCGCGATATCGGTGATATTTACTATTTTCTATTCGTGAATGCGGAATAGGTGGAAATCGAATTTTTTTGCGTAACTAAAGTATGGAAGTTTTCTAATAAAATTATTGATGAATCTTAACATTTAAGGGCTTAAAATAACGATTGTAATTTTTATTGACATCTCCTGTATTCGTATTCGTTGTAAAGTATATATCGAATTTTGCTAAAAACTGCAAGAAAGTTGGCCATCTAAGGAGTGCCTCCGAATTTTTTCGCTTTAAAATATTAACATTTCTCTAATTTGAGCAAGCCAAACACAACCATCGCTTTTTCAATGCGCAGAACCCGTAGTTGAGAACCCCGTCAGTAAAGAACTCAACTCCCTGTGTATAGAATAGTATATGAAAAATAATACGTGCTCACATAGGTGACGTTTATGAAACCTGTTTTTTTTTTAATTTTTCTACTAAGGTGCTCCTTGAATAAAAAAAACATCTTAGTGGCTATAGTTTCTAAGTTAATGGTTATTTTTACATAAGATTCATTTACGGGAGAAAAATTTGAAAAAGACAAGGTTACCTGATTGTCACCTATGTTTAGATGTGCTATTGTGGACGTACTTTTAGAGTGCTAAGGTGAATGTGAGGTAATACTGTGACAGGCATATACAATTATAATGTGTATTAAAACAAATATTTTTGTTATTGAAATTTTAATGATAACAAGTGAATGTCCCTAACAAGCAACATAAGAATAGAAATAATAATGAACATTCTTAGTATTTACTGTATTCTGTTTTTGTCCAGTAATTGATATTATTAAATATTCAGTAATTATTCAGTAAATAATATTTTCGAACAGGCGTTAATACATATATTATTTAGTTATTGTTAACGTCTTTTAAGATTTTCGACAAGATAACTCGATAACCATTGTCAATTAAAATTTAAATAATTTTCAACTTCATTTGAAAATGTTCCCTGTCGAAATTTGGGAAAAAATTTTGAAAAATATTGATGCAGGCGATCTCATTCGCTTGAAAACTGTAAATAGCGTGTGGAATGCTATTATCTCTAAATATTTGCAAGTATGTATATATGTCTCAATTTATTGAAATTGTTAAGTCGACACGTTTGAGCTTATTTACAAATTTAATTCAACATTATTCTTTCAATTCAGGAATCGGATGCTTGGTTTAAGCAATGCAGCAAGGATGTTCCACAAAAGTATTGGCTTTCACTTTTGGAAAATTCACTTTACTTGACAACTCTATTGCACAAGCACAAAAACCTAAATGATAAAAGTGAATATCTTAACTATAAAGTATGGATGATAATTTATCGGGCTTGGGTAAAATGGTCTAACATTGAAAGCTGTAATGCTAATATTATTGACATATTCTATCCTATGCCTGAACATCGCCCATCAGAGCATATAACATGTTGTTCTACTTTAGGTATCTATAATGTTTAATCTATCCAATGGTTTTTGTGCGGTACTTATTAAATGATTTAATTTTATAGGAGAACTGGTAGTTATTGGCTCTACAGAAGGATACATCAGGATATTCAATCTATGTAGCAATAAACTTGTATTCAGAATTGATCAATATGTAAAAGTTTTAGATGTAAAGTTGTGTCTTCAAGGTATGCTTCATTATTTTAAATATAACTTGATTTTTTAATGAATTTTAGTAAGTTATTTTTCAATGTTTTCTTTTGTAGGAAAGAACAATGATAAAATTATTTTGATAGCTACTTCAGTTACTAATAAAAGTACAGTTTGGGATATAACAAGTCAAACAAACTTGATGACTATGACTGGTGATGTAATATGGTAAGCTTTAAAAAATAATGCACAATCAAATAATTAAGAGTTCTAAATCAGATTATTTGTTATTGAAGTGCTGGATATGGGTATTACTGTACAACACTGTGTTATGATAAAATTCTTGTACATGATGCTGTAAATGAAAATTCTTTTCCTATTAGACTGTTTATAAAAGATTATAATATGAAACCTAACAAAAGATACAGCAATACCAGGCCTATTATGAAATATGTAGATATGGCAATTAATGAACAGCAAGTAAGTTTACATCTCTTACATTTTTTAAAAAGATATTAAAAACTAGTAAGTGTTTATTATTGTAAATATCTCTTATAATATAAAAAATTTTTTTAATTGCATGTCACAAAAAATATACTTTTTATGTTTTTAGCTTTGTTTCTTGTCTGATACAGGATTATATTGTGAATTAAATTTGCAAGATATAAGTCAGTCTTCTAAAACCTTATATACCCCAAATGTCACATATATTGGAATACCAAAGAATCACAAAATTTATCGTTACTATTTATTCAGTCAGCATGTATCATTTTGTATTACAGGTAAGTTTACAATTACTAAATAGCAGTTATTATATTCATTTAATATATATCAAACTGAGTATTCTTTTCTGACGCTAATTTACAGATAGAGGATATTTGGGAGTTTCCATTCATAAAAAGAGATGGCAAATGTATAATGTATATCCATTTCTTGAAGGCAAAGTTACAGCTCTCACATTTCACGTTCGTGTTTTAGTATTTGGTTTAGATTCAGGTAAATATCAAGTTTTAGGCAATGTAATACCAAATAAAAATTGATTTTTTTTATTAATTTGATTTATCCCACAGGAGATGTATGTCTGTTTTTTGCGGAGAACATTTTAAGTTTACAAGCACTAGATTTCAAATCTCAAAAGTTCAAAAGAATCCACGTTGCGTCAGAACCAATTGTTTGCGTAAATATTATGGAAATCAAAGGTGATCAAAGACTGTTAGTTGCAACGAAAAATACTGTTTATCATATCAAATTTTAAGTTTTATTGTAGAGAAAATGTTATCGCGCAAAAAAGTTTAATCAGTTACGAAAGGAATTAAGTTCTCCTTAAAAGAAATTTAAAAGAATAATTATTTAATAAAATGTTTTTGATTTAACTATAAGTAAATGTAACAAAACTCATACAATTTGTACATGTCATTGTATCGAATATTTTTTATTTGTACTTTTATTAAATTATAAAATATAATGACATTACTTAGTTTGAACACTTGCTGTACCATATGTACGATCCCAGTCTATATAAACAGATAAATCTTTTTGAGAAACTGACGGTCGAATAGTATCTAAAGCTTCTTTAAAATCGTTAAAAGTAACTTTTCTAACATCTTCCTTACTAATATCTTCAAGTTGATCAAAAGGGATGCTTCTTATAGGCCCCATGCTAGCTTCTTTGCATAGATTCGTCATATCAGCTCCTGAATAGCCATCGGCTAATTGGGCAACTTGACAAACGTTTTCCTCGGTGAGATCATGGCATTCTGTTTTTAACAAATTGCGCACGATTTGTGCCCTTGCTTCGAATTCCGGTAAAGGAACGTACAACCGTTTTACAAATCTTCGGCGTGCTGCTTCATCTAGCTCATACGGCCTGTTAGTAGCACCTACCACTAAAATACGATCTTCATCACCAGTCGACGCACCATCAAGTTGCACCAAAAATTCAGTTTTCATCCTCCTTGAAGATTCATGTTCAGTTTCTGATCGTTGACACAACAAAGAATCTATTTCATCAATAAATATAACTGAAGGTTGTTCCACTTGAGCGACTGCAAAAAGTGCTCGAACCATCTTTTCGCCCTCTCCAATCCACTTCGAAGTAAGTGAACTAGCAGAAATGGAAAAAAATGTCGACTTGCTCTGAGAAGCTATACATTTGCCAATTAATGTTTTTCCCGTTCCTGGTGGGCCAAATAGAAGAATTCCTTTGGGAGGCCTCCTTAATCCTGTAAAAATATCGGGTCGGAGCATAGGATATACGACAATTTCTTTAATAATCCTTTTAGCGCGTTCTAATCCAGCTATGTCATCCCATGCAATGGGA
This sequence comes from Phymastichus coffea, assembly GCF_024137745.1. NCBI lineage: Eukaryota > Metazoa > Arthropoda > Insecta > Hymenoptera > Eulophidae > Phymastichus > Phymastichus coffea. Next base: position 3,201,789 of record NW_026706839.1, read on the forward strand.
TTGCCACAATCCATTATCTCATTTTTTATAAGTTCTATCATTTTCGGTTCTACACTTTTCAATCGTTCGTCTGTTGGCTCAACAACTTCCTCTTCTTTTGGCTGATTTTCTTTGAATGGGCACACATATGGAGAATTCACTGCTTTTCCACCCAATGACTTTTTAATTGGTGGTTGTTGATTTCTGTTGGTTACTTGCATATTATTTTTTTTAACTTGTTGAATATTTAATGCTGTTCTGGCAGTTTTGAAACTTCCAAATCTATCATCTGAGCATTTTTCTACATTCTTGTCAGATATACTATGATTTTTGGAAGTTGTAAAACTTGATTTATTTGTATATGCCTTTCCACAATTTGAAAATGATCTGTCAGAATTAGATGGCGGTCTTTCAGCATTGAAACATTGTCTTTTACTATTAGAAAGTTGTCTATCGCTGTTTGAAAATTGTTTTTCGCTATTTGAATATTGCTTATAACTATTTAGAAGTGGTTTTTCAGTATTTGAATATTGCCTTTCAGCATTCGATAATTGCTTTTCAATGTTTGAAAACTGTTTTTCAATACTTGACAATTGCTTTGCAGGAGTAAATGATAATCTTGAATCAACCATTATTTTATTATCTTTTTTTTTAGGTTCAAAACTTGTTTCAAAATTAGATAATATATACTTGTCATCTATGTGTTTATTAACAACTTTATTTTGCACCAACCCTTGTTTCTGTTTTGAAATCTTTCTTGTCCTTGGCGATACTTCACCATTTCTCCACCAATTCATCACTTTTTCTATATCTCTTTCACAAAGCTGTTCATTTTTGCATGGTAATATTGAGCTGTTATTGCAAGATATTGGTTCTATATGTTGCAACATCTGTTCTGTATCACTCAAGTTCAATTTCCATTCCAAAGGATCATTATTTGTTGTGACGTTTAATGAGTTGAACTGTTTCCAATAATTATTTAAACCATTTTGACTGTCAAAAAAATCTGCATATTTTGTTAATTCTTCTTGTAACAAGGAACTAGCAGCTTCAGCATTGATACTGTAATTATGAAATAATAAGGATGATAATTTTAAATGCTTATGCTTATTAGAGAATAAACAAATAATACCTATGCTTTGATGTTACGAACTTTAAAAATGAACACCTTCTATCAATATCAGCTTGTTTAACGTCTGATTTCTGACTTTTAGAGAACTGTAAATTTTGATAAATAAATAGATAACTTGCTTTCAAATTATCGATTTTATCATTTTGCACTAGAGCCTCATTTGTATTTCCCGCCATATCGGTTATAAGGTTATGTGATTATCAAATATATTAATTATAATCATCAATCACTAAGTAAATCCTTTAACAAATAAATTAAATACATATTATACATATTACAAACATTAGTACTCTGATCACAGCAAAAAACAAGAATCTTCGGTTAAAGTCGTAATAATTATCTGAATATTCCTCTTAATTTACAATAGTTCCCCTTTATTTGCTTTATTGTTAAACTGGAGAATTTTTGAACTGAGTCACTAATTTTGATTTAATAATTATACAAGTGCATGCATCAATAACTAGATCAACAACAAATATACAACGTTTCCTTCAAAACAACCAGTCTACATGTAAATAACAACATTCACATTTAAATACTTCCTTAACAATATCATAACAAATGTCTCGATCATTGCGTCACACAACGTATTAATACGTCACGAAGTGTGTAAATACACACATGTGTGTAGATTGAATACGAACACACGTAGGCACGTGTGAAACGAGATTTCACCACAATTGAAAGGAGAAGAGAAAACGCAAGATTAATGTAAGAACGACAAAACGAAATCGTACCGATCAGTTAAATCTAGATTTTTCTTTTTTGTTTTCGTTCATTTTTGTATTACTGACCATTTTTAATTATCAAGATGATTGATATAATCAATTTGTAATTGATAAATCAATCGTTTCAAATGAAAATCTGCCATCTTGAAGAAACATGCACATAGATCTTTGTTGTTTGTGCATGATCAAGTTGAAAGCAGTTAATAATCGCATATACAGATTTTTCGAAAATTCTAAAATCGCGCATTTCGTGATCCGCCTGCAATGCAACTAGGCGATCGTGATGGTTTTCGAAGTTCAAGGTATACATTGTGTGTAATAAAAATATTCTTATTTTTATATAAATTACTTTTTACAATCAGGATGATGGTGATTATAGTTTTAACATTGAGATAAAACAATGTCAAAACCTAGTAGCTCCAAACAACATGAACAGAAACTTGACTCTACAGAGTCTGCAAAGACTTGTCATTTGCGCAATGCTCAGCTACAAGAATCATTCAATAATTGGATGCATTGTTTATGTATTGTCACATTTGATCTTGAATTGGGACAAGTTATTGAGGTATATCTTAAGTATAAAATCAGCACAATATACCCATATTTATGACATTTGCATCATTTGCAGTCTATATATCCCAATGATGCTGAACTCTCAGAGCAAGAAAGATCTAATATTTGTTACTTGGCATTTCCTGATTCTAACTCTGGATGTATGGGAGATACACAGTACCATGTGAGAATAAGAAAAAGTAGCAGCAGTAAAAATAATAAAGAGACTAGAGCACTGAGGGATTATGATAGAAAATCACCACTATTTTTACAGATTGATAAAGATTATTACTGGGGATCTGTATATTTTCGCCAAGTTAAAGATAGAAATCTTCCACGAGGATACTTCCAAAAGGTAAGTGCTAATAAAAAAATGAAATATCTTGCTATGATTACATAACTAAAAATATTTTGCTTTTATTCACAGAGCATAGTGATAGTTACAAGGCTCCCGTTTGTCAATTTATTTAGTGAATTATGTGCTGTAATTGCTCCAGAATATTTTGATAGTAATTCAGTTTGCATGGAGAGAGTTATTCAAGAAATAAGTAAATGGCCTCCTCCTGTTCCTGGGCAAGTAGTGCATTTACCTTTACTAGGAGTACTTTTTCAAGTAAGATATTTTTGAATTAAAATATTTTTTTGAATGCAATTTTGTAAAAAGTAAATCTCTTTCAGACTTACATTCCAAATCATGTCTTTAAAACAGCAGTGCCAAATGTTGCAGCTATAGACTGTGCACCCAACAAAGCTGCTTTAGCTCGCAGTTTGATTTTAACACCTGCTTTTGATGGAAATATGTTCAAGAGCTTATCTAGTGTATTAGGTCACATTCATTTGTTATGGGAACTCGTTCTATTAAGCGAACCCATCGTTGTGATGGCTACTTCACCAACAATTTGTTCTGAAATTGTTCACATTCTAACTGCGTATGTAATAATAATTTTTGATATAATTTTTACGCAAATAGCTTTACAAAAGTACATATGCAATGCTGTTAACAGGATGATTGCTCCACTGAAGTATTGCGCTGACTACCGACCTTATTTTACCATTCATGATTCAGAATTCAAAGAATATACAATGGATAGTCAAAGTCCACCTGCCTGCATTCTAGGTGTTACTAATCCTTTCTTCGCCAAAACTTTAAGGCATTGGCCACACATTGTCAGAGTAGCTGAGAATGGAGGATCCATTGGAGGTAATAAGTAAATCAAGATTTTCGTAAACATAATATCAATTAGATAAAATAATTACATTATTTTCTTTAATAGATAGTCCAAAGTACAAATCAAAAAGATCTGAAGGTCTCAAAGTGTTGGAGTCAAAACCAGGACTCTATACTCAGTACAAACCTTTTTTACAAAAAGACAAAGTTATATTGAAAAAATTGATGAAAGGAGTACAAACAAAGAGACCAGGAGAGGTACAGACTGCTTTATTGAAGCGCCACTTATCTGAATTGACTGAAAGTTTCATGATACCACTAGAAAGATATATAGCCAGCCTCATGCCCTTACAAAAAACTATTTCACCTTTCAAGGTATGTAATTTAATTGAATGCTTATTATAAATTTATGACTATTGTTTCTTTTTTATCTTTGTAGGCTACTCCTATACCTCAGCTTTTTAATCCCGATGATTTCCTGGCCACTTTGAACAGTTCTGGGCCTCATCTGACTACGGGAATCAAAGGTGATTGGGTTGGTCTTTATCGTCGATTTTTTAGGTCTCCTAACTTTTCAGGATGGTTTCAATCAAGATATTTAGAGCTTACAAATAAATTGCAAGCAATTCAATTGGAAGTTCTTTCTCAAACGGTAATAATATTTCACGCTACTTTTCAATTTTTTTATACTAACAGTAATGTTTCATCAGATCAATAATATTTTTACTACGTATTTGAAGGATTTGACTGGTTGGGTTCAAGATAAACAAGAAGTTGAAGTTGTTGATATGGTTTTAAGAATACGACAAAAATTGGAGAAAAGTAATCTCGATGATATACCTTTAGAATACTCTGTTCAAGAAATGTTACGTGAACGCATTAATGAGATCACGCAAACGTTGCCACATGATCTGCAAACAATTTTAAACAAAGAATCTTGACACTACTGCCATGGTGTCGCTTTATGCAAACAGCAATAGCGACAACACACTCATTTACTCAATTCTCTAAGGGATTATTCGAGGTGGTTTTCTGATTGAATACCTATTTTTTATTATTTATTTTTATATCTACGACAGGATTTACGGTGTATATTTCAAAACTGTAGTGTTCTTACAGTTTTAATATACCTTTCAGAATCGCTATAATTTGTAGCTGATTTCCTTCAAAAAGCAGTATTTTTAATGTTAAAAATTTCATTAGAAAACCGTTTTAGTAATGCTTGCATTGTTAAATGTTTCTCAACTAACGTAACCGTTATCATTACAACTGTAAATATTTTATTATGCTTCCATTTAATTTTTTATCTTTTTAAAAAAGGTTTGTTAATGGTTGTTTTTAATGATTGAACATTAATAATTTTCAATCAATTTAGGGGGTAATGAATGTCTTTTTAATTAAATGTACAGAAAAAAACATAATTGACTACACTATATATTGTAACAAGAATCATGTATATAGTAAAAAGTGGAATTGTTGATAAAATCATTATTTTTGTACACAATTCGTTTCTTGGTCTTTTTTTTAAGTGAAACAAAAAAAAACATTTTTAAAAATACGCATATTTACGCGTGATTTTTAACGAGTAATACAAAATTCTTATCAACAATTGTTATACTTTTGTCAGTTCACATTATAACAGTATCATCCTAGACTTTGGAAAAATAACGAATTTTCAACCAGGCAGAAATATTTTGCAGCTGTTCATCCTTCGAATTGCTTTGAAGACGTAGTCCGTCTGCATTCCTGACTAAATGGCTGCGAAAAAAAGTGCAATTAGGTTCACTTGCATCAATCTGAGTGCAAGTGAATCATGCGGTATTTGACAGACTTACCAGCCTTAGTATGGCGTCGTTTATTTCTTTGTACCATTCTGTTATTGCTAGTGCATTGTCTGATTGTATGAGAACTTGTAGCCCTAATATTGTGTTTATAAGATAAACATTTTTTCTATTGCTCAACTTATCTATAGGTTCTATAAAGGCACCGTTCAAGTCCACTGTAATATCCGGCTTCGCTGCCGCAGATTGGTCCATTTTCTGCAAGATGTAAATTTTGCATGGAATTATTATTTTTTAATTAACTATTTAATTATTTTTGGATTACCATTGCAGCAAAAGTTTTGGCATCCTTGAAAAACAACAAAAACAACTCCGTTAATACTGCATAAGACAAACTCCAAGCCTTCCTTAATTTCTTTCCATTCTCAGTTGTTATTTTGGTCTTGTTTATCACGCCTTCTTTGAGAATACACATATTGCCATCAAAGAGCTGAGGCCAATCACCGTTGGATATCGTTCTAACGCGCCTTTCATTGGCAATTGCGGGAAGTGCCCACGAAGATTCATTGCTGTTTTCTTCGAAGAAATAAATTTTTCCCTCGGCATCATTGGAGGAGAACCACTGTGCATTAAAAAAAAATACGCATTATAGGTATTAAATTGGAAAAATTAAAAAAATAAAAGTAGAAAGTTACCTTATCGCCTCTATCATTAAGGAAGCAGAAGCGTTTAGCATTGTTATCGTAAATTTGCCTCCAACCCGGAGGTAGATCGACGATATTATCGAGTTCGGGCTCATCGAGAATCCGAGCCGAGGCAGAAGAGGAGCTGAGAATTGTCTCAGATGAAAGACTTCGGCTGCTACTGAGATTGTCGTTGGAGGCATTTTGTTGTTGGGAATGATTATGTTTCTGTTCGTACAGGTTCTGATGGGGCCTGTTGAGTATCAGTAGCGAGGGCAAAGAAGGAAATGTCTTGCTCTGAAGACATTCTTCGGAACCGCTGTCGGATGCGCGCAAAAGACTTTTGAATCCAACGGCCGTGCTGCGTTCAATGTCAATTTGATCAAGGTCGTCGCAACTGCTAATAGGCGTATGATGTTGATATGGCTGCTGTTGCTGCTGATGTACTCGGCGCTTGGCCGGCACAGGTCTAGCGGCCGCCGCAGGACCCTGTAGAAAAACTAACTGCATTAGAAGTGTACTGATAGGGAGTTTGAAGAAAAACAGAAGGAAATAAAATTCGACTGACCGTGAGCGGGAATGTGGTGTTGGGCTTATGGAACGACAACAATATCTTCTTGAAAGAGTCCTTTGAACGAAGCTTAGGCACGGGCTTGTAGCGTCTCCTAAGCTCAAGCTGTTCTCTCTCATCCATCTCCGAGCAGTCGAGGTCCCCGAGACTCCTCGACTTCCTTTGAAGTAGCTGTGGCTCAGATTTCGAGCGTCGTTTATACAGTCGCAGAGAATCTTGACTGAGGGTCGTCGTCTGTGGCCAGTCCAACGTCGTCGGCACTTCCTGAGAAAGTCTGTCGCTGTCGTTGCCTTTCCACGAGGCTGGCAGGAATTTTATTTCACTGGCCAACTTTTCGAGGGATGGACTGAGCTGCAACTCGTTGCGAAAGTCAGCCTTGCTGGGCATGTTGGACTGCTGTGGTAAAGACGGCACGTTGTCGCGTCGCAAACGTAACGGCACGCTCGAGTACGAGGGCGATTCCGGACTACTTTGACTACGACGGACTCTCTCTTCGCCCCGACGCTTCTCCGAGTTCACGGCCGCAGCTCTCTCGCCAGCAGCTTCGCTCAGTATGTTGGCTTCGTTGTACTCATCCAGCAACTTGGGCGACCTCGCACTAGAGCTTCTCACGGCTTGGGAACGAGGTACAAAGTCGAACATCCTCCTCTCGGCTTTCGGAGCAACCGCTTTGAGCTCTCGCTGCCGGCCGTTCTCCTCTTCGGCTTGAACGTCGTCGAGCAAATTGACCTGGATCTCGGCTTCTCGTCTCGACACGCTCATGTCGTGCAGCTCCTGCGCCAACTGCTTCGCCCCGGAGACCGACTTGGTTGCGTTCGACGCCTCGCTGGCCAGCGTTTTCACCGCCATCGAGCTCGACTGCATCAACTCCGACATCAGAGTCTCGATCGCCCACATCTTTCGCTTGTCGTTGATGATGTCAAGTCCATTGTCTTGCGCCGGAGCTACACTACTCGGGCGTTGTTCTTCGGGGCAACTCCTCTGCCGAGACTCCGGCTCCCTGTCGTCGGTCAGCGACTTTTCCTCGGGCAGTCGGCTCGCTCGACGAATCGCCACCGGTTCCTGCTAAGCACAACAAAGGCACGCATCATTCGTAGTCCTCCGTCGATCGTAACCTACGTGCGGGAAAGAAAGCTTACGTTTGGAGTTTTCGCCGGGGACGCGTTCGGCGACTTGCTCTCCTTGATGGTCGGCAGAGCCTGCGCTTTCTTCGTCGAATTGTCCTCGCTAACTTTTCGAATCTGCTGCTGGCGCTGAGACGACGAGTTGCAGGAGAGAGCGCTGACCTTTTGCCACTTGTCATGGATGCTTTCGAAGGTCGAGTCGGCCGCCGGTTGATGGCTGTCGGCGGGCGGCGGTTGCTCCTTCCGGACGTTACGCAAGCTCGCGCTCGAAGCGAGTCTCCTCTGGGACACTCGGCTCGAGAGAGCGTTCTCGAGCTCCTCCTGGAAAGGATTGAGCTGAGCCTCGTTGGCGCTCTTGTTGTCTCTGCCGAAGCACATGGCGAACGTCGAACTCTCCCAATGGTGATGCTTGAGGAGCGCGGGCTCGTCGCTCGTGTCGTTCGAGTTCTTCCGCGAATGCTTGATCGCCTTGGTTGGCTTATCGCCGCTGCCGTCCGACTGCTGCGAGGTTGCCGACAAGTTGCCGGAGAGCTTTCTTATGACTTTGCTCTTGAACGAGTCGTGGCTCGTCTTGCGAGACTGACCAGAGGAGGAGGAGGAGGAGGAAGAGGAGGAGGGGGGTGGTTCGGCCGCCTTGAACATCTTGTCCTTGTCGACGTAGAAGCGCGTACCGTCGGGCAGTTGGTCGGAGGGCTGCTGGAGACCGACGTAGCCGGTGGGCACGTAAAAGGTCGCCTGCTCGGGCACGTAGTAGCTGCCGGCGAGGTCTGCGGCTCGCACCACCTGCCACCAGTCGTCGTTGGTCTTGCGCACTAGAACCAGCTGCTCATCCTTGACGATCCTCACGCGCTTGCCGCGCGTCTCGTACTCGAAGTCGTACAGTACCTTCAGCCGCTGTCTGCTCGCGCCCGAGTCCGAACTACTGCTCTCCGACGTCCACGAGGATTTCGTGCCCATTATCCGCCGCCGCGGGCCTCAAGCCGCGCACCTTGCGCTGCTGCTGTCACCGTCGTCGTTGTTTTCCCGGCACCGCGGGTACCACCACGCACTCTCATAATATATTTATAAACTGCAGCGCACTCTCACTCTCCTTCACACGTTTTCCTCTGCACGCTCAACCGCGGGCGGTCTCATGCATTTTTCTAACGCGCACCGATACGCGACGTCAAGCCACGGGCATGTTTCCTGCGACAGCTGCACCTAATTGACAGGCCGCCCTACGCCTGCTTGTGCTGCTTTTTCTTTACTCACTGATTCTTTCCAATGTGGCTCTTGTTCTCGCTCTTTGCTACTCGTTCGCAGATTATAAACTCTATCGAATCTCGCAACAATGCGAATTGCAGCTGCTAACAATTCTCCGCTGATTCCTCACAACAAATAACAAATGCTGCAACGAATGTATCTGTCGTCACGCCCAAGTTGCGTTTTCGAGGTTGTGATGCTATACGTGACTGACCAGCTCTCCTCGAAGGCAATACCAAAGCAATATAACACGCTCGCTCTCAGTACACAACTATACTGTACACTCTCCCTCTCTCTCACTCTCTCGTGTGTACATACGTATAAATTTACGCTACACGCCCGACTGTATATATAACTCGTATAACTCGCATTACTCGTGCTCGCTTCGTCTGCCGCTCTCCTTCACCCCCACTTTTTCCCACCGATCCTATATATTTGTTGACTATTCCGGGGATAAGGAAAATTTCTTTACTGTGCTACTGTTGGTAAAATAGAGCCAATGTTGTCAAGACATTTGGAAGAGAAAAATAAATCCAACGAACATGATTATACTAATAATTTCTTGTTAAATTAATCGATTGTTGTGTTGGATTGACTTCAGATTGGACGATTATTCTACAGACACAACATATTACCGATGCCGACAAATGACAGTCTCACTTTTTATAAATTTAGAACAGCCTGAGAATCAGCTGCGCGTGTAAATAAACGATATGCACGGACAGTGGCGTTCCGTTTTGAATTCGGTCAATGCAGACAACCGCCTAACTCGCAGTATATTGTTCATTGCACTCCGCGTCATTGACCATTTGCAGATTAGGACGTTAATTGTTGATATCTTCTCTTTTCTACCATTACCGTGAGATAGAGAGCGCCTTCCGCGTGTGTACGCGTGTTACTACCGAGTGAAGGTGGCCAGTCTGAACTGCGAAGTCTGGGGCCCCACGCTTACCCGAGTTTATAAGCGAATCTGCCGCCGCTCTCTCAAAGCTCGATTTATACTCGGGCTCGCTGAAACCAGTGTATTTTTATGGAATCTCAGCTACTGCTGAATAACAAGCTGATGTGCGCGTGATCAAGCGTCTGAGGCAATCATACTTGGTTCCAAAATCGATTCGTTAACAATAACTTGAGCTCTCTCTCCTCGTCCATCAGCATCTTATCCACAGCGCAGTAATAACTTTACTCCCGATATACACAAATTACAGTATTTAGCCTACTGCTATCTTGACGGTTTTGCGTTCTGTGCCAATTTTAACGGACCTCGATCTCGATTGTCACTTTAGCCCGGACTATTGACAGTGTCAAGCTCTGTGTGTCAAGCCTGTTCCATCTGCGCGCATCCCATTCAAAGAAACACTGTCACACTGTGTAATTGAGTCGCGATAGCTCGCTAAACTGCAGTGTCAACTCGCTCACACGTGGTGTTTTTTACGTTCCTGCAGTCGAATCGACTACGTAAAATTGATATATTTGTGTCGAGTGTTCAAATGAAACCACGGAAGCAGTCCGTTCAAAGTACTTTGGTTCGTTCTATTTTGGTTCGAGGTTATGTGACTAGGGACTTTGTCAATTCAAGACATGAATAAGTCTTAATGACTTCTCAGTTGCTTGTATGCTTACTTGGCACTTATTGCATTGTCAGGTGACGATTTTTATATCCAACTTTCATGTTTATCTTGTGCATTTGTTTAGAACTAACAATTTTAATGCATGTATTTCTTGTTTTTCAGATAACAACCAACAGTTGTTGTCCATTGTAAGATATGACGTTGAGTTACCAATTCAAGCCAGTTCATAATGATGATCGAACCAGCTTATAGTCTAGAGGATGCTTGCCGGCAGGTCCAGGTAAATGCTAAGCTTATTAACTAAATTCTGTAATAAATATCCATCAAATTTCCATTAATAAGTTTGATTTATTAAAGCCAATGATAAACCAGATATCTAGAAGTCAACGAGATTCTCAAAGCCAAAACCAAGGAGGCTTAGAAATTACAGTGGGCAACTTGTCCAAAGTGGTTTTAAGTCAAAAAAAAGATCAGGCAATCAGCTCCCGGCAGAGCATCCAATGTAAACTAACAAAGCTATACTTTGAGGAGTTGTCCAATGGTCCCCATGCCAATTCTGACTCTGTTTTGGTAATTTTTACAGCCCTTATAATATTCTCTACTTATTTTTGATTATGTATCATAATTGTGCATTTTTTCTAAAATGTTTAATAAAATAGAATAATTTGGAAAATGAAGATGACCTTCTGGGCAAATTGGTGCAAAAGGATGGCCTGCACACGCTGATTGTGAACCTTTATGCTGGCAACAAAGGATACTCATTGGCTGTGAGAAACAGGTAAAAGAGAAGTTGAAAGGTTGAGCATACGTTTAGGACACATTATGAAATTTGATTGTTAAACAGTGGACAGAAGGGCCTGCAATATGACAAGCTGGGAATCGCGTCCGATGCAAGCGTAGGATCAGTGTCGGAGACGCAGTTGATGGGTTATGAGCAGGGCGAATTACTGACGTGCATCGACAACGGTCAACTGCCGGGAGTCCTAGCGGAGCAGCTCGAGGCGAACAACTCGCAGCTATTCTATGATGGCTGTATTATCGCCGAGGTACGAGACTATCGGCGGGTGTATCCGCACAATAATCCAGAGACGCATCATGTGCTCCTCAAGCCTAGCACGCAGGTAAACTATCTCGTGGAGTCACCTTGTAAGTGGTCGATTCACGCAGACGCTAATTTGAATACAGAGCATATTGTCGGACGTGTCGGCGCTGACGAGTGACGGCGATTGGAGCCATGAAGAACGACTAGTACTAGAATCGCAGATCGTCGCGGCGACGCAGGGCCCACTCTGTCTTGACCCCAATCCCATTGCCGGCCTGACGAGCAGTCGGCTGCGACAGTGCAAGTCCCTTCTCGCCTCACAGCAGCTTGTGCGACAAGCTCGCAAGTTCTCGCAGGTCACGCTCAACCGTAAACGCAAGCTTGAACAGCTTGCCCAGCCTGAAGGCATCACCATTCAAGATCTCATGCAGAGGCTTCGCACGAAGCGCACCAGTCAGCCGTGTTCGACTGGTTCGGGATCGGCCAGCTTCAGTACCACTGTCCCAGCGCCGTGTCTCCCGGTCCCGGCGCTTTCTCCTCCAAGCAGCCCAATAGACGTACTGAGGTACGCTAAGGCTTACGAGCAGCCCAGAGAAACCAAAGACTGCTTGCCGCAACTTATCGAGGAGTACATACTGGAGACGGAGAGAGGTCAAGGTCGGATTTACCACATCAAATTGTCTATACTACAGCGACCTTCGAATTCCGAGTATCTGGGCGAGCTCTACGTAGATATAGACTACCGAGAAGCCGAAAAGAAGGGTTCTTCCTGCAGGTAATTGTTTAGTTCGATGGAGCCGACCATTAATTGGTTTTGCATCACCCGAATTCACGTTTTATTAGATTTATCTTGGGCACGCGAGGGCAAGCTAATCACTACATTCAGCAGTTCACGGAAATTTTTACCGAGGAAGGTAGAAAGAATGTCAAAATTCAACATATCGTGCCCGGTCAAGCTCCTCGTGTTACTTGTACACCAAGTATGCAGAGGATGCATCAACAGCAGCAGCAACAACAACAGGCACTGCAGCATCAACACAATTCAAACGCACAACGTCTCGTCCAACAAGTCAAGGTACGACCAATTTCTAACAATTCATTTGTATTCTTATTGCAATCCTAAATTCTTATCGAAATTTCTTTCATCTCTCAACAGACGCAACTGGCTGCTCAGCATTTACAACAATCGCAGTCTCAGCGTGTTGCACAGCAGGTTCGTTAGAATACATTTTTCAACGAATGTTTTATAGATCTAGAGTTGAAATTAAGCCATTTCTTATTCTCATGTAGATTCTATCGGCTAGAACGCAAGGACACTTGAATTCGTTATCGGGCAACCAACTGAGTAGTTTAGCAGGTCAAGTGGCAAATTCCATCAAAGCTATCACCGAAGCGGCTGTGAGACAACAGCAGCCTCAGCAACAATCCAGTCAACCACAAGCACAATTACCTACAGTGACGCAGCAGCCAGCAGTAGCAAGTTTGCTCAACTGCTTAGACGGCGCAGTAACGCAAGGTTTAACTGGGATTGTTCAAAGTGACGACGGGGTGAATTTGAATGTGGATCAGCAGCAACAGGTGAACGTGGCGCGCATCCCAACGGTTGGCTCGCAGAATTTAGATAATACAGCCAAGGTTGCGCTTTCGACCGCCGACATAGCCGCCTGTAACGGATCCGCCAACATTCTAGTCTTCCAACAAAAAGCAGCACCGACGACAGTTCCTACCGCTTCTTCCAATGTATCCGTTCTGGTTAGTTCATTATTCATTAATACAACAAATTATACACATTTTTTAATTATATACCGACACCGAAAACCTACGACTTGATTGAATTTCAGCAAGCGCAATTACAATCGGGAGCCCTGAATAGCTTAAATGATGATAGTGATAGTGATGCGGCACGGAATTCGACAAATTTAGCTATTAGCGCTCTGGCGACGTCACTTATGAATTCTGCTCAGCAGTTTACAGCTCAACAACAAGCAGGTTAGTTAATATACGATTATTGCTGCAATATTTCAATTATACATTTTCATGCTGTAACGGAACTAATGTTGCAGCTCAAGCGGCCGCCGCCGCAGCTGCAGCCGCTGCTCAAGCGGCGGCGTCCTCGACGTCGCCGTCTCCTGTCGCTTCAGTACTGAGCAACCCAGCTCCTCAAACTGCTCCAAAATCAAACAACGCAGCTATCCTCAGTCTGCTGAACAGCGCACCAGCTAATTTACAGCAGAAAAATCAACAATCTCGGCGAATTTCGTTAAACGCTGGCAGTTTACCACAGAGGGTTTTAGGCCAAGGCAATCTTATCACAGTTCCCAGTACAACTGGTCAAGTCAGAGTAAGTTTTAGCTCGGCTTTGACGGCAAATCAATTGGCAAAGCAGCAACCAGTCAAAGCAACTGCAGTTAGACTGGCTCGTGTGCAGGATCCGAGTTCCACTTTAGGTCTGTCTATGCCAGGTCTTTCGGCACTATTAGCCGGTAAGCATCTGTTCAATTCCAATTGTTAAAAAGCATGCCATGTAAACTAATATTGATTTTTTAAATCATCAGGTACTCCGAACGAAGACAACTCGGTGCCCGGCATCACGGCGGCCTCATCTCTCTTCGAGAGGCTGACTGCCTCCTCACAGAATCAACAGGGCAGTCAACCTAATAGTCCGATGACTAGTCCGCCTCCCGCCACTCCTCCACTCCAGCAGAGTCAACAACAAGCCTCGGCTAACGTCAATCTCCAGGGTGTCAACCTCTCCGGCTTGCAAAATCCCATCAACGGCCTTCAAAACGTTCAGGTTTTCTTTATATTTCCATTCATCGTTTTGTTTCGTTCCGTTCCATTCCATTCCATTCCATCATATAACTCATCTCTTCTCCATGCTCCGCACATACTTCAACCATTACTAACCACATTTTTGTTGTTCATTGTTTTTTTTTTCTCTCCCACGATATCTTCATCGTCGATTGATCGTCCCTCGTTACTACGGTACAGGTCTCCATTCCCGGTCTATCGCAACCAATCACAATGTCTTTGAACGTTTCTGCAGCGACGCCAGGCAACAATGTTGTCACTCCAACAGGAGTTATCGTATCGCTTCCAATTTCCTCAGCGACTAACACTTGTTCGACTGTCTCTAGTGTAATTCATTCATTTGTACTTTTATCAAATAATCTTCGATTAACAACTCTCGTTTATTTATCGTAAACTGTCAACCTTTGCTTTGTTATCTAGATGGTACCTGCAACTATAGTGACCACTGCTGCCGCTGGAAACACTCCCACAGTCGTGATAACGAATCCTGCTAATGCTCACCTATCTTTACCAATCGGTAAGAACACATTTCTACATGAAATTGCAATAATTAGATCTAGTTATTGAATGTGTGCTAAGAAAATTCCAATGGTCACAGCGCAACTCATACCGTCCGGGGTAAAAGGCTTAACTCAACAAAGCATACGTGGTAACAGTGCGGGAGTAACATTGGCACAGGTAAAACTATCTTTCTTTACAAAATCTATTTACCAAGGAATTTTTTCATCGTTAAATCCCTGGTATACAGGGAGGACAAGCCATACAGCTTGTCGGATCGCCAAGATCCAGAGTTGGCCAAATGGCACGTCAAGTACCAGGAGCTCAGAGTAAAGCGCTGCCAAATCAATTAATGGCTGCTTCGAAAACGGTCACCGCCAATCAGCTGGTGTTATCGAGAAATAAGCAAATTCTGACACCCATTGTAGGTTAGTGAAATGAATGCAAAACAAAACAATATCGTCTACAAGTAAAAAAGAATTCTGAATAATTGACTAATTAATGCGCAGTGGCTGCTTCGAAACCAATGCTGATGACAAGTCAAGCAAGCGCATCTTCCTCTCCATCAGCGATATCGAGTATTGCCAACAAGCAGACGCTACTCGCTAAAACTCTGAACGCGAGGTCAGCCCAGTGTAACGCCCAACCCGCAACTCTAAACGCTGTGGCTGGTTTGTCGCCGCAACAGGTAAGTTGCCGCCAATCGCACAGTCGCTCAATTATTTGTCACGTATTGTAAAGTCTCGCAATTATCGGTTGCAGCTCCAACAGTTGCAGCAGCACCTGGCAGCACAGCAACAGCAAAAAGCTGCAGGAGCCAGTGCGCTCGCCAATCCGATAAGAGCGCAAATCCAGCCGCGAGGCAGTGGCACTGGCCCTACCATCAGCGACGATCTGCTCTGAGCTTCGCTACTCATGATCGGCTCTGTTACGTATTTTCATCTACTGGGACTAGTAGCCACCATCGGCCTTTTTCATTTCACTGCCTGCTGAGATATGTAAACGTGCTGTCGCATGCCCATAATCTCTATACTCGAAAGAAGAAAGAGGCTGAATTTTCCAGCCAACTCTGTCTGTGCTGCTGTGACGAACCAATGATAGCGTTCCATTGTAAAGTGTGTGTGTGTGTATGTGTGAGTATATATATACATATATATATACAGACACACACGTACGAATATACATATATTTAAAGAAAAACTATTCGTTAACAGGCTCGCACCTCGTGTTTGTAAAATTTCGTTCGTCGTAATATAAAACTTTCCCTGTTAATAATGTTGCCGCCAACATAATGTCAAAAGGTTTAATCGCAAATAATCTTGTACATGTGCTCAGTGTTAATCTTTATCGGTTTCTTTTTTTCTTGCGCAATCTGCATCTGCCAATTTTTCCTCCATATACATTCAACGATTATTGTAGATACGTTAATTAAGATACAAAAAGCGCGTACACTTACAATTTGTTTTATATAATAAACACAATAAAATTTTGATTTTTACTCGAACTATCTTTTTATAACTCCAGTCTATGTCTGATTTCGTAGTCGTTTCAGCTACATGATGCATCTCTCTTAATAAATATTTTTACATTTAAATCAAATTGTAACGAGTTGATGGAATTTCATACTTGAACATACCGTTGTATTTTTTTTACTCATGTACACAAAATGAAACTTCATTAAGAATAATGTAAAATGGTTCACGAAATGATAATGAAGAAATAATGTGTTTTGAACAATATTCTTTATTACAAAACACCCAGATCCGGCTGTGTGACTCAGTATAGCATTAGACAACGCACAGTATATTATAAAATGTTTGCCTGTCGCATCAAAAATTGCTTAAAAAAGTTCTCATTTGTATATCATTAAGTCTAGATAATCGTTGTCCATGTAAAAATAATTTTTGACTACAATGTTTTAAACACCTGTATGAAGTAAAAAAAATATGTTTTTCTTCATGCACCGCTCACAGATAATTGTAAATACTGTATAGGCCATTCATTGCATTGTAAAAAATGATTAATTAGCTAAATCGAGCCATTTTTCTAGATTTTGTTTGCGCAAAAATTCCCCGCTTAGTAGGTATTTTGCTAAAAAATGAATTACTTCATAAATATACGTTTGCGCATAAAAATTGTCTGCATATCTGTATTCATTTAAAATTTTAGATTAGATTAATTGGGCGAGTTTTAATTATTTCGAAATTGTATACTAGCTCGTCCAAGTTCAATAATTGCTCTTCATTATTGAATTATCAATGAATAGTGCGCTCATAAAAAAAGATATAATTAAATTACTTATATCATTGACTATTCTTCGCTTAATTAATTGACTATCTCATTTCGTTGGATTCTAAGATTTCAAAGTTATTTTCTTCACGTAGTGGATGCATTTTATCTGATTCTTTTTGCATGTTATTGACGTCAAGCATTCTTGAAAAACAGGCTTTACTGTCATCATCAATATAATAATATGCTGTCAAAGCGTCTTGACCCGATGTGACCTAAAAACACAAACATAAATTAGAAATCTAAAGTAGATGAATGATTATTTTTGAAATAGTTTTCTTTTTTCAAAACATACTTGCAAAATATCAAATGCATCCCTTGCGGTTGGTTCTGCATTTGTTGACACATCTATGACGCAGTTAGCGGATGGTTCCGAAATCGGCCAATTATTCCTAAATAAATTTTTAAATATTCACAAACTATCAACAATATCATGAATTTCAAAATCAACTAATTATTTGAGATCAATTAAAAAAAGTACTAACTCATTATCGTAGGCCAGAGTCAAATTTAATCCGCTTTTTTGGTGTTCGTACACTGACTTATCCGTTAATTTATCGTCGTACAAATCTGTAAAAAAATATAATAATAAGAAAAATTTGTCTCGCTATAAATAACGTAGATGAATAATGTGAAAAAGATGTACCAGATTGGTAGTCCATAATATTAAGGTGGCAATTAATTGTCTGAGGCACAGGTTGATAGTAAACATTTATTTTTGGAAATGACAGGCTTAATTGTTCCAAAAAGTATCGGGTCATTTGAACAAGACTTTTTTGAAGTTTAGGCATGTTGAAGATAAATCTGTAAAAAGCAGAAAGTAATAATAACAAACAGGCAATGTTAAAGCCGGTTGTTTATTTCCAACGACACATATATAAAGATCAGCGCGCGCTATCTAATCAAGGCCTGCGAACGCATAAGAAGCGCAGTTGCGCGAAATGCTTTTTGTCTATAGTCAAGTACAAAGAGGTTGTTTGAATGGGCTATCAGTATTGGAAAGCCGCTTATCAATCGAGATTCACAGAAAGAACAATTTCAAGAGATGATGACTTGACCTATGACGCATTTGACATACATAGAATTCAGTAAGCGTAAATAAATAATAACACAAGACAAAATCGGATAGTAGGCTCGTAAGGGCCAACGAACTCTGCTGAGCAAATACTTACTTGGTAAACGTAGCGTAAACAACGTCCGCGGGTAAGGTGTATGGTAAACTCAGTAAAGACAAGAGTTTCACGCTTTTGTGCTTAAAGAGCCAATTGATCAGACCTTTGTTTGCCGAGTCGATGGCATCTTGGAAGATCATCATCACCGTTTCCGGCAAATTGGCAACCGAGGCTTCCTGAATGTCAGAACAATCATAGCGCAATCAAACATCCATTCGGCTCTGATCAAAAAAGATTACAATTATCAGTACCTGTCTGTGTATTTTGCACTCCAGGCATTCAGGATCGAACTCTGCTGAACTGTCCTCGATGGTCTCGGACACGACGAAAGTCGACTGCACGGCAAGACAGCGGTCGCAGTTGATGAGACTGTTTCGGTTCAAAAATCTCAAAGCGTCGTCGAATCCTTGTTTACACATATTCGCCAATATCTGCGGAGATTAGTTCGAATCGGGAGGCAATAAAAAAACGGATACATCGATAAAAAAAAGCTCACCTCTGGATTGGGTGGGAATAAAATCCTGGCAAACCTGTACATGTTCTGGCGAGAAAGTTCGATACTCGTGTTGGCCAAGTTCACCTGACAATTGTGAAAGACAATTATCAACAAAGCACAGCTGTTATCGAGCAATAGTGGACTTTGGCTTACGTGGAAGAGTTGCGCGGACAAATCGCGTGGGCATATGTCGCTCTCGCCGCAGAAGGGGCTGACGGTGATGGTGTTCTCGTCGAGCGTAGGCAGGTTATCGCTAAAGCCGCCGTCCATGTAGCGGATCCCATGGAACCGAGGCGGCAGCAGTCCGCAAAACAGCGGCACAAACGAGCTGGCGAGCAAGGCCTGCAGCAGGTCCTGCCGTGAATCGTACTGTGACACAATAACGTTCTTGCCATCGTAGACTCTGGTCAGGGAGATGTGGAGCTTGCCGCTGACGCGCAGGTGCGCATCCTCCGGCAGAAACTGCAAGGTAACAACGGTTTTACGTCGCGCGTTAGTCGATCGCAAGTGCAGCCGTTGATTACTACCTTTTGCAAACTGTCAAGCAAGACTTCCTGTACATTGAAGGACGGACTAAAGGGACCAAGGGTACGTTTTCGTGCATCTCTTGCCAGTTTCAACAGATTGCTGGTCATTTCACCTGTAATCAAAAGTTTGCGCCATTCACGTAAACCATTTATTTTTGGCGTTGTCGGAACGGGTCGAGCGCAAGGATTTAGGCTGACAGATAAAAGCCAGCGAGACAGACAAGGGGCGTTGGGAACAGGCGCTTTCTTTGTTCGCGAACAAAGAGTAGCATCGACGTCCTCTGTAAACGCGCGCACACATTTATTGCCGCGAATGCTCGGCTTATCGTACGTTCATATCGACTCCCCCCGACGCTACTCGCTGCACGCTAAAGCCAAGTCTTTGAAGCGCGGATAAATGAATGCAGGCAGGTGTACTGACCGAGTGGAAGGTCACAGAGGAGGCAGCAAGCGGCGATAGCCCCAGCCGAGGCACCGCTGATCTTGTCGAGCAGCAAGTGAGGTGCATACTTTTTAAAGCAGACGGCTACGCCGACGTGGTAAATGCCGAGGAAGCCGCAGCCAGCGAACGACAGATTCATCCTGCGCAGCAACTTGTCGATAGCTCTTTAATTTACCGACGATCGCCAATCTCCGTGCACACTCACCTGTAGCTATGACTGTGCACGCTTGTTTACATCTCTGTTTGCACTCACTGACACACTGAGCTTAGTTGCAAGGTCACGCTGTAGATCTATATCGCACTACACTTTTGCGATGTATGGCTTTCTGCGATCTTCCGCGAGAACTCTATAACTGCTGCACCAATTGAGCTGAGCTGGCCAAGACTAGTAACTCGCTTATTGCTTGCGTTATGCGCTGGTTAGACTGAGTAGGTCTAGGTACTTATGCGAACTCAAGTGCATTTCGTGCTCTTCACACAGCTAACGAGAGGACAGGATTGGCTGCTTGCTCGATGGTGTGCTCATCTCTCCCCACTATGCTACATTGCCTTCGTAATTCGTATGTATATACATATGTGGCAGTTCTTCGGCGCGTTGAGCCAGCACCAGATGACGCCACACTTGGTACCGAAAGACTGCGAGCACGGAAGCAGACAATCGTGCTGCGGTTGCTGGTCATTTCACCTGTAATCTGCGTGTAATCAAAAGTTGGCACCATTCACGCAAACCATTAATTTTTGGCGCTGTCGGAGCGGGTTCCAGATTACCTTCAAAGACCAAAGCTCCTGCCGCGAACATTAGTCGTGCGGTCTTTGTTTGCCACAGCTCTGGCGATCCGAGCAATTATTTTAAATAATAAAAGTACCTCTCCTCCTGCCTCATAGGCCCTCGCCACATATGCGCATATGTGCGCGTATGAGGGCGTACAAACGCGTACAAATCGCTAAAAATTTTGATAGTGCCAACAACAGAAAGTAACTACTATTCTTCGCATGCTCCAGACGAACACACTTACTCCCGGAACAAACGTATCATAACCTTCAATAATATAGCGTTATGATACGTTTGTTCCGGGAGTAAGTGTGTTCGTCTGGGGCATGCGAAGAATAGTAGTAACTTTCTGTTGTTGGCACTATCAAAATTTTTAGCGATTTGTACGCGTTTGTATGCCCTCTTACGCGCGCGTATGCGCATATGTGGCGAGGGCCATAAATTCGCGTGAGTTCATTCGAATCACCTTTACCTTGCTTTTCGAAACAAACGAGAATAGGCCTGGTGTGCATAGCGACACTCTACTTAGTTCATCGCACTGTCAAGACCTTAACATATATATAAACACACTTATATACAGTTGTTTGCCTCGTATAATACAAACATTATTGTATGTATGTATATACTCTTACTGTGCTGTTATCTTAATACTTACTACGCTTATACTTAACTGTCATACTGTCATAACTGTCACAGTTTTGCTGATATCTACGCTAGGTAGTGATCGGTTGTTATTCCATCGTATTTTTAGTTTCATCAATAGACAAACTAAACTCAGATATTTACATATCATATTATTCATTTATTATTTTCTTTTTATAATTAGTGTGTATTTCGCGTTTT
Source organism: Phymastichus coffea (assembly GCF_024137745.1). NCBI lineage: Eukaryota > Metazoa > Arthropoda > Insecta > Hymenoptera > Eulophidae > Phymastichus > Phymastichus coffea. Next base: position 3,223,212 of record NW_026706839.1, read on the forward strand.
TTCACTACGCTTGCGCAGTAAATTAGTTAAGTTTAAGCTATGAGCTCTAACTTAATCTGCTCAACCAATAATCCAACCTCCAAAGTGTGCAAAATTCCAACTACCTAAATACAATACGAATAATCGAATCGAATATAATATAATTGTGGTGTGCTTATCGGTGTTTATTATCACCTGTGTCGACTTGTATCAATGTCAATCCGATTCTCTCTCTTTTATATGGGTTCCTCTTAACTTTAAACTTTCTCTCGTCTTCGTTACTGATTATGAAGTTGAAAGTAACTAGCTACCAGCAAGCAAATGGAGACTCGACAACCAACTGTTTATCATGCGGTTTATCTGCCTCTTGAGGAAACTCTTGTCGAAGCAGAAGGTACATTGTCAATCTCTTTTTAATTCTTCACCTCACGTTTATGTCTGTTTTTCTATTTTTATACGTGAATTGTTCTTTATTTTCAGACAGCAAAGTTCATATTTATTGCGACAAAAATGAGGCTTTAAAAATCATAAAAAAGCACAAAAAAAGTCGCTTAAAAACCTTCAAAAACATTGAAGAAGCTCGCGAGTTTGCCCGGAATGGCCTCGAGTCAGTTTTACCTAATCCTCTTGCTAATGCTGTGCCCACTATTGTATTAACAGAAGAGAAAAACCGTTTCAAAGTACCAAAGCCTCAAAATCTAACAAAATTGAGAAAGGCGATAGAGCAAGATAATATTGAATTTGTCAAAACTACAGTATGGGACAATCCACGTTACTTGGTCAGTGGTGGAGATACTCCAGCAATACTACATGTTAGTATAAAATCACTTTCTTTCTTACCTACTTGTATTTATTTTTCGCTTCATTTTTCTCAATTTTCAATAATTATTATTAAGCTTACTTTGACGTGTATTGTAGGAAGGTTGTCGTTACAATGCCTTGCATGTTGCTGTCAAAGTTACCCAAAACCCAGCTATGTGTGAATTCATTTTAAATACAGTTGGTAATCCAGAATTTCTTAGCTTATATTATGGAGATGCAGATAAAAAGACTTATGTTAATAGAGCTAGTATTTTACAAGATTTGTATTTGAACACCCCAGATAAAGGACTTAATGAGACACCATTACACTTTGCTACTAAATTTGGTTTGAAAGAGTGTGTTAGAACATTATTATCTTATCCTCAATGCCTGAGATCTCCACTTAATAAGTATCAACAAACACCAGCAGATGTAACTTAGTTTTTGAATAAACATATTTTTTTAGATTTTCTAGTTACAATTTACAATCTTTCTACAATGTTTTCTTTGTTACACAGATTATATGCAGCAGAAAGTCAATTGATGACAAAGAGTTGATTAATGAAATACGCTCTTTGTTAGAGGAACAGTATTATGTGCCTGTTTTGAGAGCTGAGGATAACAGTCTTCAGCCTACTATTGGAGAACCATTCTCCCCAGTCAGTCCTCCTGTAAGGTTAATTTGGATTTTCTATGGCTACTCTATATTTTATTTATGAGTTTACTCATTTCTTTACTGTGATCTAATATATTTTAGCGAATTAACATTAATCCAATCAATCCCAAAATTGAAGTGCGAGCTTTTGCTGGCCCAATGACGAAATCTCAAGCTTTAGAATTCAGAAAAAAATGGAAAACTCCTCCACGATTATTTGGAACTCCAAATAAAAAAACACCATTTTCTAATGAAACTAATGGTCTCAGAAGTCCAAGCTTGCACTTGTCTTTGAGGTTACAAGATAGTGATAAAGGTCTTGAAAGAGTTGGCAGGTTGGTGAAAATTTATTTCTATTTTTTTTCACTAAAATATTCTATACAATGAAACACTTGAATTAATTAAATAAATTTATCAGAGACTTAGCTTTAGAGCACCATGTGTCATGGAAGGAGTATTGGCCATTTCTTAAAGATTTTGCAGATTTGAGATGTAATGATGGTTTATCAAAGCTTGAAGAATTCTTAAAAACAAAGTATATAAAAAAAACTCCATCTTTTGAGCATGAACAAAATAGTTCAACTCCTGATGATGAACAAGTAATCTGCTCATAGTGATAATTCATTTTTGCATGTTTGTCACTTATAGCTTTAATCTAATATTTAATATATAAATATCTTTCAGCCAAAATCGAAATTAGAATTGAATAATCTATGTAACCAATTGAATTCTCTTTTACTTGAATCACAAAACGTGATGGATGAGGATTGTGATGGTGAGATTAATCAATATATTTTCAAAGATATCTTTTCAATTATATATTTTACAATAATTGTTTTTATAGATAACTGTCATTTTGTAACACCACCTTCATCTCCTTCACATGGTATAAGCAATGATGAATCATCTGATGAGGAAGAAATGGATTTAGCTGATGACAACTTAAAAGAAGAGTTATTTTTAGAAGGGTAAGAATAATTAATTCTACTTCATCATTTTTTAATTTGATAATAAATATTTGTTTACAAAAAATATGATTAATTAGGAAATTGCCAACTAAAATAGATTTTGCCGTTTTTACTGCTATCCCAACTGAAATTGATTTAAGCAAATATCCGTACATCTACCGTTGGCGACATGAAATGTCTTTAGCTAGCAAAAATCACATCTATGAAAGGTACTATTAGAAGATATTTATTATTGTTACGTCTATTTGTTTACGTACTTATGTGTTAACTAATGTAATTTATTATTTCAGGACAATAAAACATATTCCTTTCAAAAGAAAATTATTTTCATCTGAAACGTAGCAACTCACTTTGGAGGAATCAAATGTGCTTCCTATGTATGTAAAGAAATCATCAGATACAACTTCACAGTATTCTGATTCTAATAATATTTAACAGCCAACACAAAACTTAATTTAACAAAGATTTGTATCTTTTTTAATATAGTCAATAATAGATTCATTAGAATTTAAAGTAAATTAAATTAATTTTAAGTAAATTATGTTTTGACTTTGATACAATGATAAGTTAACTAGTGACAAATGTGTAAACGCAGTCATTGAGCGTTGATCTGCTAGGTTTTATAAACATGAAGTTTGCAAATGATACATAAATGACTCATAAAGAGCTATATTTTCGTACTATTTTATACTGCATGTAAGAAAAAGTAAAGAGTGCGACAAAACTTTTTTTTATATACCAATAAATGTAATTAGCATGATTGAGACGTTTATTTATTATAAGTTTTGAGGTTTTTATAAAAAAAAAGGTTAGCCATGCTTAACCGCAAATAACTTCAACAATGATAAATTAATTAACTAAGACTGAATTTTTATTAAAATTAATCAAAAATCTTTTTTACAATCGAAAAAGTCAATCTAATAAACGAAACTTTCAATGACAAGAAGTTGAGCTTTATTAAATTATACCTTTAAGTCAAGTTGATATTCGTAAAAAGAAAATGAGTATGTATATGAATGTACCGTACATCTTTAACAATAATAATAATAATAATAATAATAATTTATTTATACTCATGAATTTGATGTACAAAAGAATGTTGATTTACTAATGAATACAATATTGTTTATTGGAATGAGTCGACTTCACTACTTCAAGCTTTGACTAATGGAGGTGGATTTTGCTTCAGTTGTAAGATAATAGAGCGCATTCTTGATACGTCTTTCGAAGTTCTTGATGATTTGGGATTGAAGTCGCAAAGTTTTGCTATACGTTCCCATTCGGTTCCTGGCTCGATATCATCGGCCTCTGCTACGAATTGTTTTTCAGCATTCCTAATCATAAAAATGATTCATTATTATCATTACTTATACTATCAAATATCATTTCTAATTGAAATAATTATCATAAAAAACAACTAGTTGTCAAAAAAACATTCGAGTTCTTAATACGTGAAGCTACTACTTTATTTGTAATATAATGTTTTTCATCATTATTATTTCAACTTTATATTATGTAGCGGATTTACATGAAACGATAACGAATTTGAATGATGAATGCTCGTGATTATGAAATGCTTAATAACTTTCGGCAAATTTGATTGCATGCACAATCTTATGGTGCAAAACGTGCATGTGTTTAAAGAGTTTTTTCTTTCGGTTCATTGATTAATTTATTCCTCTTTTCTACCACTATAACGTTTGTTTCAATTATGCAAAGAGAAATTAATAGTTAAATTAACGATCATCGAGTAGCAACATTTTCTTTTATTATTGAATTTTCCAATAAAAAAAGTGCTTTTCATGGAGTAAAAATATTCAAGTACTATAATAAGAACATAAAAATAAACTAATGTAGAGATGTTCTTACAATATACTATTATAAATAGAAATAAGGAACATGCAAGGAAAGTGAGGCTATATTTTGAAAGACAATATATGTGTCTGAAATTATTTAAATAACTAATGCAATTACATTTTTATAGCTAATGAGTATAAATTAAATGATGCAATTGTCAAAAGTTTCCAAACAGCAACTGAAAACATTAGTCTTTCATAAGTATACTTTAATTGTTGAACTGATGGCACAAATAAATGATTTTCTACTTTTTCTAATTACAGAAGAAAATTATTTGCCTCTGAGAAATTTTGATCTAACAATTATTATATTATATGTTATATAAACTTTTTAATACATTATCTAAACTTTATCTTGCCATTCAATGTGAAAAACATTTTAACATTATCTACAGAAAAGGTAGATTCACTGTTACGAAAACGTTTGTGTACAATTGTATAAATTTATGTAATTATTTACAACTCAATAGACACTAATTTGCATATTTGTTAAATATTTATTATAGTGAAATTAAAATATGATCGGGATTGTTTTTGAATATTTTTTGGGGTCCAAATTCTAATATTATTTAATCTGGCTGGCATTGAGGTAGTTTTTAAATACTTGAGTAAGCATGCATGTATACAAAGATCTTTTATAAACTTACTTGGCTGATTCCCTAAGTAGCAAAATCAAAATAATACGTATCAGAGTTTTGTTTACGTCAAATCGAAAATTATATTTCACACAGTCATGAGGGATTAATTATTCATTATCAAAAAAGCAGTAAAGTATTTGTATAAATGAAGATAATTACCTGTTTGTTGCTTTTGTTTTAGCAATGGCTTCTGCATGGTGTTTGTACCAATCTTCTAACTCTCTTTTGGCTATTTCTCTTAATTCTTCTTTTTTCTTTTCTTCTTCAGCATCTATTGCAAATACAAAATATTTATTCATAAATGATCAATTAAAAAATTCGTCAATTATTGCTACCTTTCTGTTCTAATCTTGCTTTTTGCTCTTCTCTCCACTTTTTAATTTTTTCTGGTTCTTCTTTTATTTGAGCTGGTGGAGGAGTTGGATTATCTGTATTTTATTAAACAAAAAATGATAATTTCAGACTGAAGGTACATAATCACTTGCATTTATATATCTTACCAACGACTGGATCAGGACGCTGATCAATGGTATTAATCATTTCAAAGCTTCCTCCATTTTCACTGCTAGTCTGCACATTTAAAACTGCATCATCTTTAATCAAAATACAAGAACAATAACTATAAAGTAAATGATCACAAAGTGATCACAAATTAATAATAATCAAAAACATCCAACCTTCAGTAATCAAAGCACCAGTAGAAACAGGTGGAATTTCATCTTCTAATCCAGCCAGCTGATCTTGTTCTCGCGCTAGAAATTCTGCTGCTGGGTCGACCTCGACATCATTACTCACAAAATTATCTCCAAATGCGTCCATAATGTGATTAAGATCTTCAAAAATTATTCAACTTTAATAGTAAAAGAAATCAACATAAGTAAATCATATTGTACGAAACATGTTCTAAGCAGATAATAGAAGGTTATACGAATGATGACCGTTAGGTTTTTTTGTTATTATTATAAATCAATACACTAACGTAGTATAGTTAATTAAAGGTACACACAAAAAATGGAATAAAACATATGAAAGTAAAATTGTTTTGACATGGGACATTAATTTTTCGTTGATACTTTACTACTCCATCCTCATATACGTACCATACACAGCAACACCCACTTTTATTCTGTCGAGTTGTTCTGTGTTGACTGTTCTGTCATTGCATTCTTTTATTCAGTCGTGACGTCATCAGCAAATATGGCGCACGTTCGGAGGAAGAATTTGAATTTGGACTTTATTTTACTTTTAAGAATAAAAAGAAATATGCAATATAATTTCTTTGGAAACCGATTTTTATAATTACTACACTTCATAAACGACCAAACACAATTAATTTCATACATAAAAGTTTTTTAATTATTAATAATCTCTAGTCATACTATTAGGTGTTTGTTTGCGCGCAATACAAATTAATTTTGTATTCTAATATCAACGATTATGACGAATATGAAAAAAAAACTGTTGTATGAAATAAGGTTGTAAAATTTATAACAAAAGTTATGCAATTATAACTTAAAAACTAATATTCTGAACAAATTTGCTTGGGTATCTGTATATTACATTGAAAAATTAATAAAAGTAGTTAGATGTTGAAGTTCACTCTTTTCTTCATAATGCATTTATATGGGCTCTCTCTTCCCTTTTTTTATATTAAAATTATATTGCTGCCTGTACCACATCTAGTACATTCAGGTCACCGCATACTTGTTACAATATTGTTAATCGGTAATTTTTGAAAGTTATCTGAACAAGATATTCTCTATTGTTGTAAAGAATGTAAATTTTATTAGTTGTATATTTATATCACATCTCATTGAATTATAATCATTTACAAGTTTCATGCTTTACTTATTCATGTAAAGCGCTGAAAATTATGCAGTCACAAAAATTATTTTGCTTACGCCCTTATTTATTTTTTCTACAGAACGTTCGATGTGAGTAGTATATGTGAATAGTAAAATTTTGAACTAAAATTTTCAATTGATCTACCAATTGTAACACTATTAGAATTTCTTAATATCAACTAGTTAAATTAATAGCAAATAATTTAAGCGATTTCCCTCATGTACTTATTGCAATTTGTTTCTCAACAGATTAGCCACTATGTGTTTCTATATTCAACCTAATAACATAATATACATATAAAGGAAATAAATTAGCGAAGTATATTGCATGGCAACGTGCAAAAGATTCTATAGCAGGAACAAAATACAAAAGAAAATTGTAACTGAACGATGCAAAGATGGCGACAATATCTATCTAAGTTTGAGAAAAAACGTGTTGAAACATAGTCGGCTCAAAATCATTATTCATTTCTGTAAAGTAATTTTTAAATATTGAAAGGCATGAGTTTTCAAATACTGAAAGGCAGTTATTAAATAGTGGTAGACAATTTTATGATTCAACAATAAGTAAAAATAAATTTTAAAAAAATTTTACAAGTTAGTAGCAATGGTGATGAACTATTTCACATGACAAGATAGAAGTGTGTAAAACTTATGCGCTCAAATACAATGCATAAGATTTTTACTTTGCACGCTTTAGTTTACATACATGACCCTCAAACTTTTGTAAAAATTGTTTCATACATCGCATAATTCGCATAAAAATATCGCTCGCCATTCTCGTATACATGTCTCTCTCTCTCTCTCTCTTTTCTCTAAATGAAACATTCATTTACAAACACAGAAGAAAATAATGTTTACATGTTTGTTATAACACTCACTATCTTTTTATTCAAATGTATACATTTATAACAGTTGACGCAAACTGACTCAAGTATAATGCTAATATGAACAATAGACTGTCTAATCTGTTTTAACGCTTATAAACTTTATATGAACGTACACATGATGAGTAGTTCAGTAATCACAGACTTCGACAAAACCACTAAATGGTTAAATGACTATATATACGTATACACATATATAAGCCTTTTTGTTTGAAAAAAAACAAAAACAAGAATAGGAACAAATCTTATTTAGTTGAGATGTTTTCTGGTCGAAATTTGAAATTTTTGTAATCAATGTAATCTTTTTGGTGCGCAAGATTTAAGATATGTTGTTCGAATGCTCTTATTATATGTTTCACCTAAACGTCATAAAGTCTTTGCATCATAATTTAAAGTAAAAATGCTTTACCATGATGATTTACTTGAAGCTGTTGTGTATTTAAATAAATGATAAAACAGTCTCGAATAAGCAGAACCTTTTACATTTTGTCAACTTATATCAGTTTGATCAAATATTTGGCTGTTTGTGATTACGTTGAGTACAAAAATATTGCAATTTGACCGGAAAGGTATCTAAAAACAATCTATTTCTTTCATTATAAAAACATTGAATTCTGAAAAAAGCAATGCAATTTATAAAATGTACAATAAAAGAAGTAATGTTGCATTGAACGCTTTCACGTGCGTTTGTATTTCTTAAAATATTTCGAGCGAATTTTTTCCGAGACTTACCAATCCGAACCGCGATTGTTTACGACTCTGAAGTAAATTACAAAGTTTGCGTATGGACCATGAAAAAAATGCTAAATTCAGTTAAAATACAAACAAGCAGGAAAATATGTAGCAAACTTGAGATAACAAGTTAGAAAACAAAAGCGGGTCTGAAAAATGTTACATTACATCATCGATCATTTTCAAGCGTAATACGACAGTATATGATTTGAGTAATTTGAAAAATATAGCTCTTCGGAGCACCTCATTGAATTATTTTTTACATCTCCAAATACAACTATTCTATCAAAAATTTCATCAAGTTTTTAGTTAAACTTTGGTAGAAACAAGATAAAAAATATAAGCTGATCAATTCCTCAAAACATTGCACTATAATACCAGAGCTGTTAATGAAAAAAATGCATCAGTTTGTACGTAAACTATTTTAAGGAATTATCAAAATTTTGATATACACAATGAACTTAATAAGCTACCGAGAAAGTTACTGTCACAAAAATGTAAAAAAAAAGAAAAAAACAACGAGAACAAAATAATTACAACTAATTTTTTCGTTTTTGTATTTGCAAATAAAATAATGTATGTATATAAATAGATAAAAGATAATTATAATCTACAACCTATAACTTAAAAGAATCTTAAAGATAAAATATCTACAAAATTGATGTACAAAACTATCTGCGCACCGTTGTCGAGCAAGAGCACGATGCCTATCTTGCTGGTTTATTTTGTGCGAAAGTGGCAGAAAAAAATAATATATTTTTTTCAATTTAATTAATCAACCATTGGTGAACGTATTATTCGTTCCACATAATACTGTTGCCTAGTCGTTATTCATAAGAATTAGGTCATAATAGGTACACGGAAGATGTTAGGTTTTTCATTTATCCTTTTTGGTCGTATCGAATGAAGCACGCGAATAATTTTTTAGTGGAGTTTAGCTAACTGCAATATATATATATATATATATATATATATATATTCATTTATAAATTTCCTCGAAGTATTAATAAATTATATTTACAACTGTACATATTTGAGAGAAGATTTGTTAATGATTGGCTACAACTGCACAATCTAACTTAAGCATACATGATGCGTATCGTACATCATTGCATGACTAAGTGAAATCAGCAAACAGAAAAAATGAAATTTTATATAATAAGAAATTTGATCTATGATTTCTTTTACAGGTATTTTTCGTTGAGATCTGTTGGCTAGTAATGAGCAATAAACACCTCGATCTCTGTGCTCTCTAAACAGACTTCCTTGAAAGTATGTACATATGTATTCATATATACACGGGTTGAATTGAATTTCGCTTAAAGTAAAATTCTAGGAACTTTAGCAGAAAAAATTTTTTTTGCTACCAACAATTACTATTACTATAATATAAATACGTACCCTAAGCACAACGTACAGAAATCAGCCATAGCAGCGACCGATTCATCTTTGTATAAATTTTTCTTTCATTTCCTGGCAGATAATCTTGTTTTTGTTTTAGCCAAATCTCTACAGTACGTCGATACGTTCTGGCCTGCGTACGCACGTGTAAGCACGTAAAAATTTTGAGAGTACACATTTCAACGTAAAAAAAAAAGAAAAAAAAAGAGTTGTAGAAAATGTAATTAGTGTTGCAGAAAGAGGAAAAAGGATGCTGTAAGCTACTATTTCAAAATATCATTTGAAAAATTACGTAAGATCTGCATATATCGCGGCTGCGTCAAAAGTATAAAGGCGCGCGCGCTCGCGCAAACTGTCGGATTTTGGCAACTGGTAAAGTTGAAGGGGATGGACGACGATGCGCGAGAACAATTATAAACGAATGAGAGTTACAAGGCGAAGAACTAGCGTAGTATGCCTATAGTGTCCGACTATTCTGAGATGTGACAGATGAGAACAGCCACGAGCACTGGCAACCAACGATAGAATGCCTGTCTTTGTCCGATTTTTAAGTTCCGATGCTGACGACTCAAGATCAAGAAGAATGAACAGATTGGCGATCGGTAGAGCTGGGCTGAAGGATGATTGGACAGGAAGTGGTTGTGGTCAGTGCCGCGTCTCGCTGATCGTTTTGACAGTACGCAGCTCGGAGTCCTTGTCATCTTCTTCCACTTCGTCATTGTCTGGGTTATCCCAGGATTGCCGTTCGCCCGTGCCGAATATGATATAGAACATTGCACAGAGTACGTAGACAGCCGCGGCCAGAATGAACACTATTCTCCACTTAGTATGTGTGGGCTGCTAATAACGAAAAATATTGAAAAGTGAAGTTGAAATACCACAAAGAAGCTGAGATATAGCCATACCGTGCCGACGATGACATATCCTGCGGTGATTGGAGCGAGCAAACCGGCAAGATTGGCCAGGCAGTTGGTGAAAGACATGAGAACGCCGGCAAACCTTGGCGAGATGTCAAGGTGGTTGACTTTGAAACCCGAGTAAATGCCACCGTTGAGACCGACTCCGATGGTCAGCAGGGAGACGGTCAGCCAAGGGTTGCAGCCAGTATAGGAGGCGGCCACGAGGGCCAATGCTGGACCAAACTGTCCAATGCTGTTGATGAGCTTGCGAGTATGTGTGTGGTTGAGGCGTCCGGACGAGATGATCCAGTCGGCTACGTGTGATATCACCATTGAGAACAACCACATCGCCAAGTAGGGTAATGCCGACACCAAACCGTTCTGTAAAAATGAAAGTGTTCTAGTATCAGTTAAGGTTTAACGGCTATGCTAAGAAACGATGATCGCTCGTCACTTTCTGCTGATTCTCTAAAATGGTATGGGGAACTGCACGAGCCGTTGCCGAGAAAGTATGTTAAACCGCTGTCGCGTGAAATTAAAAGAAATTGAGCAGATAAAGCGAGTTTTATTGCCACTCATTGAATAAAGTTGGATACGTGCCGATGATTAATGTCGCGATGAGCGAAACGTGAGATGAGGTGTAAATTTTTCACCAAACTTATCAGCAGCGGGCCAATGCAACTTCTTACCGATTTGATATGGAAGTGTAGAATTTGCTTCATAAAGGTGGGCAACTCCGTCATAAGAGTCTCGTAGCCGTAGTTCTGACCCATGTGGGCGATGAGAATAGCCCAGAACGGCAGCGACGTAGAGATAGCCTTCCAGGGTACCGTGGGCGACTGTTCGAGGGAGAGAAAAGAAAAAGCGACGAAATCAGTTAGGCGCAAAACAAGGAGAAAGGTAGAAAGGGCTAAGAAGAGAGGCTTGTTGCAAACCTTCGTGCCGGTGCCACTCCACAGAGCACTGAGTATGTACTTCTTCTCGTCTTCGTTGATGCGTGGATGGGACTCGGGATCTTCGTGAACCATCATCAAAAAGGCGATGCACCAGATGGTGCCGACCGTGCCGAACACGTAGAAGATGGAGGGCCAGCCATCGGCGAACCCGTGTTCCGAGAGCAGACCGCTGAGCGGCATCGAGATGACCGTGCCGAACTGGGCGCCTGCAAAGGAAACATACGATGGACAAATTGACCAAGCTGGCCTGGGCGGCCTGGGCGGCCTGGGCGGCCTGGGCTGCAGGGCGGATGATTACTCACCGGCGTAGACGAAGGCTCCCATGCGACTGCGCTCATTGGGCGGTATCCACTTGGCCAGCATGGCGTGAGTACAAGGCACAATGGGACCCTGCAATAGGGATAATCCATTCCTAGAGGGGGCAAATCGCCGTCGAGCAATCAAAAGAGCGTTCACACTCGCACGCAGGTGAAATGTCCGGCTAGATAGCGGCTCTCGAGACACCCAGCGCCCAACGAGGCTACGACGCCGCTTTCACGCTCGACGAGACGTTCGCGTACACAACATCTCTCGCTCGCAAACGCACGCACACGCACACCGACGGCCGACGCGAGCTCACGCGGGATGGGACACTTACCTCGCCGAGGCCCTGGATGAAGCGCACGGCCATCAGCCAGTAGTAGCCCCACTCGGCGGACAGGGGCACCAGCAGGCCAAACACGGAATTGATGAGCATGCCGACGCCCAGGAAGTACTTGGAGCCGTACCTCTTGGCAAGGATTCCAAACGGAATCTGCGTAATCACGTAGCCGTAGAAGAACGAGCTCAGCAGGTAGCCCTGCAGCCGGGCGTCCCAAGCGAACTGGCCGTCGCTGCTCCTGCCGCCGTCGCCGTCCTCCGCCGTGCCGTTGAGGCTGTCGAATGCCTCGCCGCACTCGCTCACCTGCGTCTCGTTGTGGCCGTCCTCCGCCTTGATGATGGCCGTGTGATTGACCATCGCAACGATCGCCACCGACATGTTGGTGCGCATCACGTAGGCGTTGGCCATGCCCAGGAACAGCATGAACGTCACCACGTGGCGCGTGCCGATCAGCCCTGAAACCAGATTCGCCGGCAGAGGCGTTACACATCGCGCAACACGTGCTAAGCTAGCCGCGCGCCTTCGAGTCAGCGCTTCTGCTTGTTACGTAATCGAAGATCGCCTCAAGGATACTATCTCCGCTCCCCCTCTCCATCCCGATGACCGGTGGTCAGCGATCGACCGCAGACGCGCGTTTTGTCACCGTTGGGCTCGCGCATTTTCTTGGAGAAAACATGGAAATTCGCCGAAAGAACGCAGCCTGCGCCGCGACGAGGAGCGCGCGCGAGCTACAACGAAAGAGAAGGGAGAGCGGTGGGGGAAGTCAAAGTTCGAGGGCGATGCAACAAGTTAAAGTCGGCGCGAAAGAGAGACAGAGGGAGAGAAAGAGAACACGTGGCTGGCGGCTGATTTGATCGAACGCCCCTTCGTTACCTCGCGAAGTCTGGAAAAGACACTCGGGTGGCAAGTGTTGCACTGTTGTTTCAGTTTTCGATGAAAATTGCCCGTCTGTCCGCGCAGATGCACACGCCGACGCGTAACGAGCACGTTGCACGTGAGCTGTCGCGTTTCCGCACGAACGAGCCTGACAATTAAAGCCACGGCGCTCGATTATCGAAATTACTCCAATTGGATTGATGCGGTTATCGGCGATGGGGAAATTGCGGCGCGTGTGCGCGCGTAAATATCGACAAGCGAATCGAAGGTAAAGAAGGGGGCGATCGTAAAAGGCAAAAGGTCGGGCTTTTAAAAATAGGTACATGTCACGCAGAGTGCCAGAGAGAGAGAGAGAGAGAGAGAGAGTGTAGGTGTGTTTGTGTGCGTGACTAACGAGCGGCGTAATGGCTGATCTTGAGTATACACGGTCTCGTGAGGTCTGCTGCGAGAAATCGGTGAGCAAGCAACGCGAGAAGCAAATAAGAACAGGCATAATAACTTGTGGACATTTTTTTGGCAGCCAAGGAGGACTCCGATTACCTTTGGGACATTCGGGCGAAAGTGGCGTTGGCCTCTGTGGTTGCGTGCTAACGTTGTTTGTGCTGGCGACAGTGGTGATGTTGGGCATGGAGCGAGCCCGGTCTGCTTCATCCAGACCAGACTGCTCCCACACTAGCACGTGCCCGTTTCCGTTTCTGCTCATGTCTCGCACCGCGCGTGAGCGTGGAGAGAGCGAGAGAGAGAGAGAGAGAGAGAGAGAAAGAGAGAGACAGACAGACAGAGACGGTCAGCGCGACGTCCGACTGTTGTTGCTGCTGCTGGGCTGGCTGGCTGGCGTTACGACGACCGAGCGAGCGAGCGGACGAGCGGGCGAGCGGGCGCGCACGCGGGAATACGCACCAACCGAAATATGCAACTACGTCGGAGCGATAGACTCCTTCGACTATTCGAGAGTCCGACGTTGTACCCCGAGTAACTCTCCTCAGACTGCGACGAGAGAGAAGCACGGCTGACGTAAGCCGCGCAGCGCGGACTACAGTGGATCGGAGGTAGAGAGAAAGAGAGGAGAGGTTCTCGATTAGCGCGCGCGCTCTCTCTCGTTTACTCTCTCACTCGCTCGCACTCTCGCCACGAGGACGAACCGCGAACTGCTGACTGTGTGAGTGTACGCGGGGGGCTGCTGTTCGTTTCCGCGATGCGCGCACTGCACTGCCTCGCACACAGACACACACTAACAGCAACTCACACATACGCTCGCAAATGCATCGCAAGTGCAGCACTGTCCGTCCGCCTGTGTCTGTGTACGCGTGCTCGTGTGTGCGTGCTCTTCGTTCGTGTACGCTTATAGCACTTGTAGCACTTTGCTCTGTCGTATGCCAACTACAGTCTGCCAACTGCTGTCCGCTTCTTCTCTCGCCAGCAAGCGACGGCTATCAAATACTTAAGCGAACGAACAACGACGGCAGTGACTGGATCAAACGAGGTTCTTCGACCATTTTACACGCGACATTTTAAACTCGGACATCTGGCGTGATCGATTTTCCGCGCTCGCGTCGTACCACCTTTTTCTCGAGAAAACGCCAAAGCGAACGCTTTTTCACGCAACTTCGTTGCCAAGATTTGGTAATTCCAACAGCGCACGTACAACGAACCGCTGATGATTACTCTCGGTGTTACTTCCGAAGACTCACTCGTGCGAAAGAACTAATGCCGCTCTTGTAAAAGCACGCGACGCGGCGCCGCGAGCGACCACGTGCAAGCGCGTCCTCCTCGGCAGTCTTCGGCGTCGGCGCAAGGCGCTGTTTTGCAGCCGAGTCCAGCCGAACGCGCACGATTTCCCCGTGGCGCGCGGGAGAGCGCTTGCATCTCCCCTCCACACCGCGGCGATGTTTGCTGCGCGCGGGCAGCGTCCCGGCCACGTGCTCGTTTTAAATTCTCTCTGAAATGCTTATGAATGCCCAGAACAAGAGAAAGAGAGAACGACCAGGCTCGAATTGGCCACTGCAGTTTCGAGTGCTAAGCTACAAGTTATGTCTCGTCGTCGCCACGTTTAGTCTGCGGCATTTTCCCAGAGCAAATATTTGTCTGGAGTCAGACAAGGCATCGAAAGGCTCGTCGTCTGTTCAGGCCTGACTGACTCATATCGGGAATCGACCGAGACCACCTGTGTGCGCGTCTCCCTGGCAAAAGTTTCCCTGATAAGCATCGCGCGCCTGTCGTAAATTAACAGGCGCGCAAGTGCATCTCCGAGCGGATATAGACGGCATTGGAGTTGTCGAAAAATTCGCGGTTTTTCCACTGCGCCACGGAGAAGGTCGGAGACGCTACTCGCGGCGGCCGACTCTCGCCTGTTCTGCTGACGCAGGCGTGCGTGCTTGCAAATGCCTCGAAGCGGTTTGCGCAACCGTCGGCAATTTTTTTCCGAAAATCCGGCGCGACCTCTCCGATAACGAATAATCAACGCAACAAACGTTGCGCTCGCGGCGCGGAACGGAGAAAAAAATCCTACAGAGAGCACAAATGCACAGCATCGAGTCAGGGGTTAACGAACCATGTCAAGGTGATCGGCGAGCTTGAGCCGCCGTAGCCGCCGAGCGCGCTAGTACCCGCGGCTAATCAGACGCGCGCACTTGACTGCCGCGCGTTCCGCGTTCTGTCGCCGGTTCCCTTGACCAGGCAGCCTTTTTCAGTGCAGTCCCGCGTCGAGACTCGCCGCGTCCAAAGCGCTGCGCTGGCTTTCCGCGTGCGACCCAAGCGCTTTGTTGGCACGACCAAAGTCGGACAAAATTCCAATTGGTGATTAGGTAAACACGAGAGCGAAAACAAAAGGTTACACGCGAGAGCGATCGTTTTCTAGTAATTACGATTAGGTAAACATGCGCTCGAACAAAAGGTGGCAATGGTTTTCTCGTAAGATCAGTTAAAACGTTGCATTTTACGAGTCGCTGGAAATGCCGCGCATTAAGGATATTGGAAACTCGTGACATTGCGGTATGGACACGTAACCGCTCGCTAATTGAATTGTCGAGGGAAGAGAAGACGTAACGGCAATTGGTGGTCGCGGAAAACCAAGGGTATCGGCCGTCAAAATAGTTATAGCGGGACACTCGTATAAGTACATCCGGGTGGCATCGCGCGAGGAAATACCTCAGAATTTTTATCTCCTGGGCTCCCGGGATGCCAGGTGATACATAAGTAAATTCCACATTCCGATCGACGCAAGCTTTCAAAAGGCAACCTGTTTATCTAAAAATATCGGGGAGGGGGAGGGGGCGGGACTCCGATCCGATAGTTGGCTCGCGTTGCGCAACCCATTGTGCTCGACGACTCGGCGAAACGAGATCGTTCGCGGGAGTCCGCGCTCGGTACAACGACAAGGTCGCGCACGCGTGCGCGATCCGGCCGAGCGCGCGCGACTCGCGAACGGCCGCGCGCACGGCCGGTGCAGCGTTATCGGCGATCTCTCTGTGTCGCCGATCACCGATGTCCTACCTGCCCTCGACGAGCGCTCCGGCCTCTCGTCCGGTTTTTCCCCGGCACGGAGACAAGTCGACACACTTTCGCCGCGCGAAATCGTCGCCGCGCCGCGTATGCTAAGCACGCTCGCGCGCCGCCTTGCGCGGTGGAGCGAGAGATCGACGCGGACGGGACGTGGATTTTCGGCTGCGGCCGTGAAAACGACGCGCGCGCGGCTCGGCTCTTCGTCCTCGCATCCGCGGCGATCGCCAAGCGAGCGCCTTCCCATAATTGGCCGTTTCTCTCTCGGCGCGCGAGTTCCATTCTATAATTTTCTGGAGCGGCGGCACTCATTATCTCGCAATTTGCGCGCGGAAGTTATTAGGCGCTCGCGCGTCGATGTAACGATAGCGCTGTGTTTGCTAATCCCCGCCATAAAAAAGACAAGTGTACGGCTTATCGCCTCGTGTAATGCTCATCGAGAGTCGAGTAGCGCGAGGAAAATTTGACAAACGCCGCCAAGAGTAAATAAGTCTCTTTCTCTCGGTACGCCTTATCTTGCCATCTCTCGAGTGCATTGCTGGAAAAAGACCGGCGTTTACAGCCTTCTCGTTTAATAATTCGATTACATCACGCATTACTGGCTGTCCTATCCCTTTTCTCTCTCTCTCTCGCTCTTTTGCAACGACAACGACGATGAACAAATGTACGCGCGCGCTACGTCAATGTTTACCTAGTTATTGTTGTTGCCAGATACAGGTGTAGCGCGATTCCGTCTTTACAGGCAGACAATGCATGCCGGCAAGTTAAATTCTGAACGCGCATGGCTTTCTTCCTGGCGCGCTCGCCTGTATCATGAAGCCAGGTCGTGCGAGGCGTGTGTTAACAGGTGTTCCGTCGGCGGCATCGAGCGAGTGCCCACGTAGAGGTCTACGCAGACGTAAAGCGCCGCGAGTCGTCGACGGAAACGCGAGCGCGGCCAGCGGCTGACGCTGTCGAGGCGGAAATGAGAGAGAGAGACTCACGGTTCGGGGGCCGCAGCTCGGCGTCCTCGAAGCAGCCGGGCACTTCGGCGCCCAGGGGCGGCTTGCTTTCGCCGTTGCTCTTGCCGTTGTCCAGCATGTTGTGCGGGGCAGCGTGTGCCGGTGCGTGGGTGCGTTGATGCGCGGTCGTGCGGATCACTGCGGAACTGGGCCGCCGAGCGGTCGGCGCGCGATATTTGACCGGCTCGCAGGACGGGCGACACCTATAACTTTCGACATGGATCGCTCGCGCGCGGCCGACAGATAGAGCGCGGAGGAAGGGGCCCCGGCCGGATTCCGGGGAACACCGCGCCGTCAAGAAGTGGGGACGTCGCCCCCACCTGTCTGGCTTGCTCTCGCCCGCGTTCTTTTCCAATCCGCACTCTTTCATCTCGTGGCTTTGTTTTCGCTGCCGAGGCCTGTCAATATTTGGCCGTGCTCTGCAGAATTATTCCGTTGCCAGTTGTCTTCGGGACGAATTGCTCACGGCGTAACGACGAGGAATGCCAAGTGTCGGACGCAATTAGCCGCTTAGCCTGAGATCTCTCGACCAACCGAACGAGGTCCATAAACAATGACAAATGCCCGCTGCGACTAAGCAGGAAACTGTGACCCCCATTCGCTCGCGGCTCTTCGCTCCGATTATGTGCTAATCCGTTGCACCTTCCAAGGCTCTCTCCCTCTGTTTCTTCAATAAAAACACCTCTTTGCAGCGTTATACACTTTAGCTGCTCGACGCTCCTCTCAGCGGATAGCCTTAGGATCCCGTCACGTCCTATGCTGCTTCATTTTTGTTTTCTTTTACCAAATTGCCGACTCCCCGCTGTGCAGAAATACGATTTCACCCCCGGTTCACTCGGCCGGAAAAGTTTGCGTGGCTCGACACGCTTTTTCCAATTATCGCAGTCTGACAAATTTACAAATTATCTTTTGAATTTATAATACTTTTGAGTGCTACAACTCGCGCATGTATGTAAAAGTAATAATTCCTTATTTTCCTAGTCAATAAAACGAACGTTTCGTATTAAAATGCAAAAGCGTTTTTTTATCGCAACTATAACAAAAGACAGTTACATCTGACCCGGCAAGATTGATCAATAACTCAATTATGTCTGTCGAGCGATATAGGCAGAACGAGAGAGAGAGAGAGAGAGGGAGAGAGAGAGAACACAAAACAGCGGATATACTACAATTTTCATTGCGGAAACACAGATCTCCGTGCTCGGTCGACGATCTGGTAATGACGAGCGATTCGCAACTCCTTTTTTCGGACGCGTCGAGCACGAAACAATCGCGACGAAAATTAACAGCTTATCGTAATCGCCGCGAGGAGCAGTCTCGAGACCTCGCAGGCGTTCATGGCGGAGATAAAACAATAAACGTCGAGTGCACAGCGGGATGCAGCGCTCGGCGGATAATGAGGCGCGTAATCGTAACAATTAACGAGGATCGCTCGCTCGAGCGAGGAATAATGGTCGATTGTCTCTCGTAAAGCGAGGCTCAAGGTTCGCTGTGCTCACATATCCAGAGCGCGGCCGATTACGATCGATAGAGAGGGGAGGGAAGGCCTGCGGCAGCGCGGAGAACGACGCGCCGAAATTAGGAATGATGAGTTTTCGACTGCGATGGCTCTCGCGCGAGTTTCGCTCCGCCGGCGGCGACTACGCGATTACGGCCGGTGTGCGTGTGCTTAGCATTGAGCAAACACGAGACAGCCACTTGGCGCGATGAAAACGGGCGACGAGCGTCTCGAAAGGCTGCCCATTCACGGCTCTAATCGCTCGTAATCGTCCTCACGACAGCGCCGGTTCACACGCGATCCCCGCTCGCCACTCGAGCACCAGACCTGGCCGTTTTTCACGAAAATGCCGTTCGCGGCTCGTTCGAGCGTCGCTTGCGAGCGATGTGGTCGTTGGCGCCGATCCGCGCGGGCGTAGCTTCGTTGTTTACTCGCGCGCGCGTTCGTTGGAAGCGGCGCATTGACATTCAACTCGCGTGTCGAACGAGATTCGACGGGAGGAGAATCAGATATCGTCGAGCTTGCGGCGATGGATATCGCGTCGCTCGATTGGCCGATCGCGCGCGCCTCATCCTTCATCCGGTCGATCGGGCGTCGATCGATCGTCGGCCAGGAAAGCCTGATCGATGCGGCAAAATCGTCGTCGATCGAATCGTGCCCGCGATCGCGAAAAATCGCTTCCGAAAGCAGGTCAACAATGTGCAATGCCCGAGAGCCTCGCTATTACTGCAAGTCAGCGCCGCTAAGCCGGAATGACTGGCGAGACGTTCATTGGGCGACGGAACGCGAGATAAGCCCCGATGCGGCCTGACTGCGAAAGAACGTGACGCTAAGGATTCACGCGCTGTTCATCGCGTCCTCACGCAGCGCGATTACGGCGCACGCTATTCGTCGCTCGCCGCCGACACGCCTTCCACTCTCCTCGCCGCTTTTATTTAATAATCCGACTAATCCGACCAAGCGGCGCGTTTGCTAATCTCGCTCTCGCGTGTCAGATTAGCAAGCGTGTTATTTTTTTTCTTTTTATTTTTCCGCGCGGCCATGGCGCGGCATGTTGCATCTGCGAGACGAACGGGAAAAGAAAAGCCGATTGAACTGTTTGGAACGCGTGTCCGGTACGTCGAAAGATTAAGCCATTAAAAGTGAATTAGTTACTGATATTATCTTAATGTACTTTCATTCTCGAAAGTCGCCTTGAATATAGCGTTCGTAGAGCAACAAAGGAAGAGCGAGAATTTCATTTTTATAAATTAACTTCAACGAGGCAAATCATCTCAATCATAAAATCAAACTACGTCGCTTGGTCTCTTGATACGATTGCTTCATGCCCAAGTTGTTTTTTGAACGCGAAACACTTTCTCAACTCGGACGCAGCTAATTGAATTTTACATCGGTGCTCTTGTAATTATCTATAGCTTGTTGGAATTTCTCAAAATATACCGAGTGCAGTAGTAAAGAAAAGCTCTTTCCCTATCAACGAAGATGTACTACTCTCAGCTCGCACTTTTCAATGTTGTATTTTACTTGACACAATGGATACACGATTGCACCTTTGGTTTACTGATCAAGATGTAATGTCTCACATTTGTCACGCATTTCAAGCAGCCTCGCTATTATTTTACAAGAATTAAAGACGGGACGACGAGGTTGAAAGGAACACCTTCAGCAGTTATGAAATTAAAAACATTATAACTGCTAATTGCGTTATTCAACTGATTCATACTTTGAAATTGTAATATCAGCAAAGACGATAGTGATTATTGTTTTTACTTCTTCAACATAAAAAAATAGACTATTCCAGAGAAGTATAGTGCGTCACTAAGCATTCAAGTATATATGCTGACATCATGTATTTGCACAATTGATAAATTATCATTTGGCGAGGGTGTCGTCTTTGTGGACTATATTTAAAGGCTGTAAAAGAATCGTGCATCACACGTGAATAATTACAGTATAGTATTGATGTTTTTATACCTGCTATCTTTTTAATAATTCCTTGGTAGGTGGCACTTTTCAAAATACCAGGTTTCAATTGGATTGTATATCGAAATCGAGTGTAATGTAACGCAATCTGCGACAGACTAAAGAAATTTGAATCAACTTGATTTCATAATTTAGAATTCAAGTGTGACTTTATAATAACTAAAATTATCATTATGATTCTTGAAAAATGCAATGCATAATCTTGAAAAGCGCCGTATGTCAGACTGTTCCTAAATAAGAATTTTAACTTTAAATTAAATATTTTGTAACGTCAGAATAATTACAAAAAGCTTGATATATAGACCAAAGTCTAAATGAATTATCTTTTGATAGATATCTTAAATAATTGTGTTAAAAAAAAGGGAGTTTTCATTTTTATCGAAATTATGAAATATTGAGTCTTTTGCTGAGAATATTTGTGATGAGACAGCATATTCATCATACATTTTATCTTTACAGAAATTTAAATAAAGCTTATTTATAAGTAATATTTTAACAAATAATTTTCATACAAGTACAAAAGCAGAGAGTTTACAGGAGAAGTTAAATAACTGTCTGAGTAGTATTGAGAACAATAACTTTACAAGTTGAATAGGTAATTAAGATTATTATTACTAGATGTTATCACTTGTACACTGTTTCATAATTAAATAAGTATTAAGAGAGATATTTTTTAAATAAAAATAGATTTTTCGAAAAATTTCATCTATTATTGTAAATAAATATTTTTACAATAGAAATAAAAAAAGTAATTAACATCGACGTGGATAATACAACTTCAAATGTGTTCTTCAATAACTCATGGAAGTTTTCTAAAATTACCTTTATATTGTTCTTCAAAAAAAATGTCTACGGTGCTTTCGCTGGTATAAAGTGCTGATAGTAATTCTTTGTAAAATCTAGCATTAAATCTAAAGTACACTCTGGAAGATCTTCGACACATTTCGCTGGATTACCAGCAAACTTTGTAAATGAAGGTACAACAGTTTCAGGAGGAATCACAGCACCATCTTCAATATAACAGCAACTTTTCAACACACATCTCCTTCCCTAAATATTTTAAGTATGAATAGAATTGGTAAAAGAAGTAAAGTTTATTCATTAAAAATAAAATCACCCACAATAACTGCATTTTTTCCAATGTAAACATAAGAGCCTACTACTGCTGCACTAACTATAGCACGTTCTCCAACAAATACATGATCTCCCATTTGTAGTGGAAAAAATGCAATCCTGAATTATTACATGTGGAAATGAACTTTAAATGTTTAATTCTATTTCAAGTTATCAACTGACAAGATTTTTCTCTTACCCTCTGCTGAATCTTTTGAATGGAGGTCTAATGATTACATTTTTACCAATAATACAGTATCGACCAGTCTTTACATTAGCCAGATCTCCTCTGATTATAGCATCTGATTGTACGATAACCTTTCCATGTAAAACAATATTTTGTGAACCACATAAAACCGTCTGTCTACTTACTTTATTGCCTGATGCCTAAAAATATGATTTGCATATTTGTTAGTTCAATAATAATTGATTTATATAATCAAAATAACTAATAATTTATACTTACAGTTTCTACATACTCATTTTTATTATAATAAACGTCTTGGGCTTCCATTTTTCAACTACTATGTAAGCAGCTATCTAAAACACAAACAGTTTCTAACAAATAATATAAATTCTTGGTGTTTATTTGTGCATACATGTGTATGTATTATTATAATAATATTATATCTTTTTAAATACAATCTATGATAATAACATTATATTATCATCTTGTAAACAAATCTAAAACTGCAATAGGTTAATAATATACCCCTCTCATCAACTTGTTTATTTAATAAAATAGAGAATTGTTACAATTGTCATCAGAGATGAACATATACTCACAATAGTGATAACGAGATTTTATTACAAATTGGTGCGAATTAACTAAATTTTCATCACCATTATTTATGTCGTATGAAGAGTAGGTTTGTTACATTTATGTTATGACAAATTCAGTTGTGTTGTGACTGCGATTTACTTATCGTTATCGCGGTTGGTATCATTGACTAAGTATACATCTATATACAGCAGATGGTAAAGTTGGAATCATTGTTTGAAGAAGGATATGTTGAGTTTAGTTTGAGTAAGTGTGGTGTTGAAATTAGTAACTTAAAAATGTGATTGACTATATATATGTATACATATTATATATATGCTTTATGTATGTGTGTGTGAGCTTCCGCGGTGTCATTTTACTAACGAGCAAAAAGCCTTATCAAAAATTCTTTATAATCTGTGAAGTAAATATGTTATTACTGAAAAATCCAATTTTTTATGGAAATAACTAAAACTAGATTAACCGACATTTTTCAAATTGTTAGTATTCTACTTGTTCCATTGTTTATCACTCTGCTGTTTCTTACGTGCTGGATGAGACAGTATTTGTTGACGATAATATCAAAAATGAGTATATGTTAGGGGCGTATCGGATTGGACATTCGTATCTAAATATAAAAAATGGAATTGAAAGTAACTGCATTTCTTGTTAAGCAAAGATTGCATGAATTTGTACAGCTTTAAGAATATTTCTCTTCTAAACCGTGATAATTAAAGACTGCATAAATAAGATTTATTGGAATTTCATTATATGAATTCAATAATCCAAAAGTGCCTAGTATATACACATGTTTGTTTTTAATATGATATCACTTTTTACTGGATAAGTTCCATTCAATTGAATCAATAAATTATTTGTTCATTTCATCAAAAGAAGGACATCGAATTTTCATCTACGCACAATGGGTATACTTTGATAAATGATATACGCTTTGAATACATTACTACTAATGTTTCAAATTATTAATATTTATTTCTATTTCAGAAGATTCAACTGACTCACAAAAGTGGCAGCAGCACTTGGCTCTTCTTAGAGAGCAATATGTTAATCTTTACAATAATTACACTGAATTACAACAGAAGTACACCATTGCCACTGCATCAAAAGAAGATCAAAGTTTTATTGGAAAACTCTTATCTCAAATAGCATTGTTACATGGAGAACATCGTTATAGGTAGATTAAAAACTATCTACTATTGTATATCAATTACTCAATTAATTTAGTCATAATAATAACTACAATTTTCAGTGATATGACAGTTTTATTGGGAGAAAAGAAGATTCCTGTTCACAAATTTGTATTTGCAGCGCGAAGCGATTTATGGAATTCTCTGTCAGAGGAAACATTTCTTGGTATATTACAAAACATTTATTAAAATTTTATAACTTTGTATTACTAGTAATTTATTTCTTTAGATTGGAAACATCTAGATAAAACTGTTGGAACAGTCCTGTTAAAATGGATATATACTGACACGGTTGGTCAAGATCAACTTACACTAGAGCTTATGAAAGCAGCTGCAGGATTTGGACTGACAGAATTGGTGGACAAATGCGAAAGGTATTTAATAGGAAGTGTAAAGTTACAGGATTGTGTGAAACTGTACACAGTTGCAGAGGAGCTGGGAACAAAAAAATTAAGAGACCACTGTAGCTCATTAATTTCTTGTCATTGGGTAAATGTTTCAAATAAGAATTTATTTATAAAATACAAATTGCGCTTTAAAATTTTTAAATTCGCTGTAATCTTAGGATGATCTCAATGGTGAAGATTTTAAAGAAATGCCTGGATCATTATTGTATCAGCTGTTGAAGGCAAAAAGTGAATATCCATTGCATTTTGCTGTTAGACTAGAACGTGAAGATGTCGTATTTTTATATTTGGTTGAACACAATGCTGAGGTAAGTACTTACTGACAAAAAAATTACCACATCTTCATACATCTTTTTTCTCTTTATTATCTTAGAATATCTTTCATATTTTTGGTAATTCATAATTAAATTTATAATATCACTGTCTATTATTACAATTAGTATCACAAACAGCTTGTTCTTTCAATCTCGAAGAAATGAACCTATCTAAAGTATCAAACGCAATGCAAAATACTTGATTAAGTAACAGAAAAAAAACTTAAAATAATACACAACGTAAAATGAGGATAGTGACTAGAAAAACGAAGGTTTCACGATGATCAATTATGGGTCCAGAGGTATTGCAATAATTCGACGAACAGTAACAATATTCCGAAGGTCCATTGGGTGCACCGCGGTTCTCTCCCGTGAAACATCCTGCCGTATAAGCTTGGGTATCGATTTTTTCTTTGCTGTGCCATCTCCGATCGTCAGTGCTGTAATCTTGAAAGACGTATTTCTGTGGTGCACAATCCCGCTCATAAATAGAGATCGTCGCTGTAAAACAAAAAACAAGACGTATGGCTGGATTTTTCTTTAGCTGACAACGCGTCATCAGGATGACGCAGGCCATAGAGCGAACGCTCGATGAGTCCTTTCACAAGACTGGTCATCTAAATTGGTATACGAGCGATACTTGCATCCATTGGAGAGCTTGTAGTGAATGATGCGTTTGAGGCAAAATGTTGACGTCGGACAGTTTTGATAGTAGCTTGGGCCGGCGTCGAATTTGGAGCAGGGCTGATCCTTTTCGTTCATGTACTGCGGCGGATGGACCGTGCATCTATAGCAGATTATAGCACGCGCCGACGGTAGAAGGCACAGCGCTGTCATGGAACGAGCATGTAAGAATGTCAATAAAAAAAAAAATGACGTGCGCTAAAGATCGACTTTGGAGAAAGAGAAATCCATGGTACGTGGCTCACCCGTGATAATTACCACTGGCAGCCTCGAAAGATAATCCATCCTCTTTTTGTCAACTGTTGCCGTCGTCGTCGTCGTCGTCATCGCCTCGATTTCGTTCGTTACTAATTTCGATTAATAATTGACAGCGAATCGCCCCGTGCTCGAGAAGAAGCTCGATCGCCGACGGCGAAAAATACATGAGTGCGTACGCGCGATCAAGCGCGGCTCGACGATGTGGCACGCGCACTATCGTGGAATGGAAGTCGATGATAAATCGTGTCGCCGCGGAGAGAGGAATAATCAGAAGAGTCGAACTCGTCTCCGAGCGTGACTCACGGCTCTTTGTGCGACTGTTGCCTGCTCTGGATGCGTCGCTCGGCCGATTCGGCGGCGATCGATTCGTCACTGCAGACTACTGTGGTTTCCGCACGATATATGTGCCACGAATTTTTGATCGTCAACAGTGGCCAAATTCACAGCAGCCGCAAGTTCGGACTGCAATAACGTCCGCGCCACGTCTTTCGCGCTGTGCCTCCCCCCTCTCCCGCCTCTCGCTGTTAGCTCACTCTTGTCGTTGCGTGTCGTACTTATATGAAGGAACATGTGCATTATGTATTCGGTTCGAACGCGATATCTCCTTTCCTTTTGGGAGAACGAGCTATTTCGCGGAGGCACCACGAGCTTGATGCGAAGCCCGCTTTTCTATTTTCAGCTGGACGTAGCGGTGAATCGACTGGACAACAAAGGCGAGCGAGCTTTAGAAGTAGCCTTGGCAACGCGGCAGCCCGGTTTGGCGCGCAGCCTCGTCGAGCACAAGGCCGATCTGAGGGCGAAGGATCCGCGCGAGTTGACGCTGCTCCACTCGGCGATCGTCAAAGCAGACTCCTACGCGGCCGAGTTCATCGTCGAGCAACTGGAGCGCGGCAGACGCGGCGCTCCGATCGACGAGGCGCAAGCTTCGAGCGGCCGCTCGGCGCTCCACCTTCTCGCCAAGCACACCTCCGCCGATATGCTGCAAGTGGCCAGGAGTTTGCTAAGGGCTGGCGTTGATCCCAACGCTCGCACTCACGATGGATGGTGAGAGACGACGTTAGCGTCCATGGTAGAGACTGCGTTTGTTCGGCATCGAATCTGTCGACAAGAAGCGCTTTTAATTGCAATGGCTTGACCGCGAACGGAAAAACGGCTAGGCGCGATCACGATTCTAAATCACGCAAAGATTTCGGGGACACCAACAGTATAATTTGTGCCCAGGACTCCATTGCACTGCTGTATGGTCGAGCGGAACGAGTCGCTGCTGGAGTTGCTACTGGACCTGGCGGAGATCGACGTGGAAGCGCGAACCAATGACGGCGACACAGCGCTGTGCCTGGCACTAGAGATCGAACCCGCGGACGGTGGAGCATTCGAGGCGGGCGCCGCACTGATTTTAGCCAAGGGCGCCCAGCCGAATCCCCGCTATCCGGACGAGAAAGCCGACTGCCTGCTGCACCGACTGGCTCGACGTTCACTCGAGGGGCCGGCTCTCTTTTTGCTGGAGCGCCTCGGCACCGACGACGGTAACAGGGACGCGGAGAGCGGAGACGGATCCCGAGGACTCGCGGCGCGAAACCGCGATGGTTGGACCGCGCTGCACGAGGCAAGCAGATCTGGCCTGGCGAAGCTTTGCTCTATGCTGCTGCGACTGAGACCCCAGATGCTCGCCGAACGCAACCGCCAGGGCGACACGGCCGTTCACTTGGCGGTGAGCCACGCGAGGATCGAGGCACTGAGGGCGCTGTTGGGTGGCGCCAGCGAGCCTGAAGCGATGCTGGCTGCGAGGAACGAACGTGGCGACACGCCACTGAGCTTAGCTTTGACGGCGGGCAGCGAGAACGCCAGGCCGCTCGTGCAAGCTCTCGTCGAGGCTGGTGCGTCGCTGGAACTTCGCGATCAGCGGGGTTGCACCGCTCTTCACCAGGCCATCCTCAAGGAGGACGCTCCGTTGGCACTGCTGTTGCTGGAGCGTGGGGCCGACGTGAACGCGCGGATTGAATCCGGCCAGCTCTGGGATAAGTAAGTGTTCGCAATGCATTGATTTACTCGTTGCTCGTTGGTAAACTATTCGGAACTATGAATGGAGTCTCAGCAATGGAAACTTTCGAGCCATAGTTACATTCGAGTATTTTATTTAAAAAGATGTACCAAAACGTTTTCTGGTAACGTAATAATAAAAGTTTAACGATGGGTCTAACGTATAGATATATACAGAAATATAACAAATCACTCATAGATACTTGAAAAGATATTAAGCTCTTCGCATGGTTGCTTTGAAATTGCAAGGGATGTGAACGACTCGATTATGGGTGCTGGCCCCGAGGCAGTAGGCAAGACAGCATTGCAGTTGGCAGTACACTGTCGACTGGCCGAAGTTGCCGAAGCACTCTGTCGCCGTGGAGCGGATCCTTCTCTCGGATGTCCCTTGTGGGACGCCCTCGAGAGCGAACAAATCGACGTTGCGTCATGTTTGGTTACCCATGGCGCCGATCCCGACTGCTGGACTGCCCATCCAGAGCTGCGCAACTGCCAGCAAAGCCTATTGCATCGTGCTATCGACGAGAACCGTGAGGACGTCGGGCAGTTTTTGGTACGCAGCGGCTGCGATCTGAACTCGCCTAGACGGTCTCTTGTTGGAACTGCAGACGCGTCGACCACGGCTCCAGAGGCTCGAGATGAATGCACGCCGCTGCACCTCTGCTGCCAGTGGGGTCTCGAGCAACTGGTGCAGACTCTGATCGAGCACGGTGCCAATGTGAATGCCCGTGACGCTGAGGGCAAAACGCCGCTGCATGTCGCTATCGAGAACCAGCACGAGCGCATTACTTCACTGCTGCTCTGCCATCCGAACATTAATCTAGCCCTCCGCGACAAACGCGCTCAGAGTCCCTTTGCCGCGGCTTTGTCACGGCGCAATAACAAAGCTGCCCAGGCGATCCTCGCCCGATTACCTTCCGCCGCCGAACAGCTCGACAACAAGGGTCGCAATTTCCTGCACACTGCCATACAGCGCGACGACATGGAGAGTATACTGTTCCTGCTGTCGATCCAGGTCGACGTCAACTCGCGAGTGCAGGACCAGACGCAGACTACACCTCTGCAACTCGCCACGGCTACTGGCAACGAGATGCTCGTGCGAAGTCTTATCCTCGCTGGAGCTCGGGTGCACGATCAGGATGCCTATCGTAATACCGCACTTCATCATGCAGCCAAGCATGGCCATGCCGCTATCACCTCGGCGCTTCTTCAGGTAATTTTCATTGTTCTTCGTCTTTTAAAATTCGATCTCATCAAACGATCTTTTAATCAATCAGAATAACGTTAACTTCGACGCAATCAATGCCGACGGCGACAACGCTCTTCACGTAGCCACGCGGGAGGGTCACGTAAGCGTGGTCAGGACACTGCTCACCGAGTGCACTCTGGATGCTGAAGCGGTCAATCTTAAAGGCCGTAATCCGTTGCACGAACTCGCCAGATACGGACGTGATAACGCTGCTACCATATGCGAGCTTTTCTTTGAGTGCATGCCCAAGTATCCGCTCAACAATGCAGGTACGCAATTGATATTTTACTTGTATTTATGGAAAGCAGTTTAGTATATTTGTCGTTGACAAATTCTTAACGTTAGATCTTGATGGCAACACTCCGCTACTGATTGCCTACATGAAGGGTAACGGCAACTTGTGTCGGTCTCTCGTAAAATTTGGTGCTTGCTTGGGCTCCATGAACAAAGATGGTATTACTATTTTCAACTACCAAGTGGCTACCAAACAGCTCCTCTACAGATTATTAGAATCGTTAACACAGGAGGCTCCCTGGGCCGACAAAGACCTCTGCCTCGAATGCGGCACCAAGTTCTCGTTAACCATGCGCAAACATCATTGGTAAGTATTCTCAATTGACGGCTGATATTTGTTCTTTGCTGATTTTCTTTTTTTCTCGTTTACAGTCGTCATTGCGGCAGAATACTGTGTAGCAGATGTTCAGATCAAGACGTTCCAATTCTCAAATTCGGGCAAAACAAGCCAGTTAGAGTCTGCGCTGTTTGTTTTGATGTGCTTCAAATTGGTGCTGATTGAACCGAACACGCCAATTTTTACGAATCATTCCAAAATCTCTTCAAAATTTATTATAATCAATATATTATTATTTACAATTGTTGTTTATACTAAATAATATTATTCATTATTAACAACGATACGATTTTCACTTCAAATATTTTAAACTTATTTAAATTTTGTTGAAATTAACGGTCTTTTGAGCTTAAATCGTGATTATTATCTCCATCATCGATATTTATATCTCCCATAGTCTCCCAGTCATCGTTGATTCTTTCAAGCCAATGCATTTCCTCTTGCATTTTCACTTCAAGTAAGTTTATTGAACGCTGCTTTTTTTTCTCTTCAATTTTACGTTTTTTCAGAAAATCAGCAAATAATTTATTTTGTTCTCTGTTAGATATAAAATCAATAACAACTTCTGAGGTGGGTTCCTCACAGCCTTTTGGCTCACTTGTTACATCTGTGTCTCTATTTTGTTCAGCCATCTGTGCTTTGTTTATTGATCCCATGATCTTTGAACATTCATAAATTATTCAATTGTTACAAATACCATCAACATAAAATTCATTGAAATTTAATTTTTAATATAATTACCCTTTCCATAACTTTTGAATGATCAAATCCCATAACATCTTGTCTCATTTCTGGTATTACAAATTTATAGATTTCATTGTTATTTGAATTGCAATTAGTACCATCAACTTTGAAAATTTTAGTTTTGAGCTCTGCAGACAAAGATGTTTCCAAAGTTGGTACTTTAGCATTCATTATGTGAGCTGTTGGTGTATAGTCTTCTCCAAAATCTACTTTAGCTAAAAGTTCTTCTACTTCCTTGACAACGCTGTACTGTTTGTTTTTAATAAAATTTATTGGAGGGACTATGCCGATTACACGCAGTTGTGATAGCTCATGCTGTAAGTGACCTGCTGATTCGTGGAGTAACTTTTGCACTGATCCATCAGTAATATTGCCACTTTGTGAAAACCAATAAACATGTACTACACTGAAGTCAGATGCAACATTTACATGAGAAATTTCAATTCCTTTGTTGACTAATTTTGATCCAACTTCACCAGTTGCCATAAAATCTGTTATATATTTCATAAAAACTTTATTTAAAACTGTTACACGTCGATTTTTATGAGTAGTAGCTTTTACTGGTCCTCTATTGAAATTAACTACTGGAGGAGGTTCTGTTGCTGCCTTAAGATTTCTGTAATTTAATTATTACGTTCATGGATTTGGTTAATTTATATAAGTTAGGGAAATAAAATATACACAAAATTCGACATTACTTTTTTGTACGATCTGACTGCATCACTTTATTGAATATTCGTCCTAACTGCATTGCCTGTTGCAGTTTTGTACCGGTAGCCATAAATCGTACTTGCATTGTGACATTCACTAATTTAATCATGATTGAATGAGTATCACACGTTGAAACCTGAAACGAAATTTAGAAAACTTGAGAAAACAGTAAAAAATTAAATCAAGCTTTACATTTTGAGAGGTATCACTTTATAACCTCGAAAGAAAAGAAAATCGGAAAATTTATTCTTTTAATTATTTTTATCAGTTGTAAGTTTATTTGACATTTAAAGTATATCCACAATAATATTTAGCTATAATACGAACTATTATATGTAATACAAATTATCAGGTTACTTCGGAAAAATTGTACATACACTCCAATTAACGTTTTAACCACTACTACATAATACTTCTACAGTATTTATATACAAGTGAATACAACATGCAACGGCATGTGTATGGAACTATATGGAAGTAGAGATAAGAAAAGGAAATTTTTTTATTCGTATTAAGAAATTATAAATTACAAAAATATTGGTGATAAGGTAGATTTTCAACCATTGAATAATTATAATTTAAATAATTGAACATTTTGTCACATAAAAGTTTTGTAAAAATATAATTCTAAACCAAATTTTTAGTCAAAAGTAAAACAACTATTAAAAATTATTATTTCACAGTAGTTACTTATAACAAATTTAAATTCTATAATTTATTATTTCGTCATAAATCAGAATTTGTGTAAATTATTATAGGTATAAACTACTAACTTATAGATATTTGTTTTGTGAATCTTACCAAGAAAATTCAAGATTAATTATTTTGCTTTATTTTCCAATTTTATTGTTTAAGATCAAATAATAATATTGTTCAGCTACAGTTTTAATTATACAGAAAAATTTTAGTATTTTGTTTTCCTATGTACAATGAACATAATATAATGAAGACTATAATTTATCAGTGAGTTTTTTGCATTTTAATAAGCATGTTAAGTTTATTTGAGGTGATGAAATAGAGTCTTAGCAGCGCAGTGATCTATGCAGCTCATGAAGTCGATAACCTCTTCCACACAAGTTTCCGTTGTTTGACTTCTTGAATTGACTCGATCATTGCAAGTATTAAGTTTGTTTTCTAAATCCTGACATTTCTTTGTCTCCTTGCATTTTTCCTGAAATTTTAGTGACAATTGTAAATAAGCATTATACTACAGGTACACACTCATGGATTGATAATGTAACCAAAATAGTAAATAATTGGAATCAACATACATAAAATTGAAAAATTAACATTACTTCTTTAAAAAGAAGTTATATAATGACTGCTATGAGTATGTACGTAATTGAAAAAACGAAATGGTTAAACGCGACTTACTCGGAGTATCTTTTGGGGATCGACGAGTTCGCCCTCATCTTCGTCTTCAGCCTTTACAGTCGGAACAAAACTTTGAATGAACGACCAAATCGAAGAAGACATTGTTCACAAATTCTTGCACTCCAAAGCTATATGTTTAAGTAGATGAAAATTACTAATTGATAATTTAATTCTATACTTCAATTCTGTCAACGTTTACTGCAATTCCTGCAAGAAAAACAGTGTTTCGTCTTGGAAGAGATATAGTGCGGACTGTGAAAACGGAGCAGCACAGCAGTAGACAAAAGCTAGAGATATTTCTATAAGAGAATAATGTCAAGAGCAGCCATTATTAAAAACTGCGATAAATACGCGGAAATGACTCAAAACTCATCAGCGCGCAATTCGATTCTTTTGGTTATTGTTAAATGAACTACACTAAACAATTTTTTAATTTTTACCAATTTATATTATTTAATTTCAACACTTTAACTATTAAACTTTATTAAAAATCTGGAGGTACTCTATATCGTATAATATATAATAATAATAATTTTATTGTATATAATATTATAATGATATTAAAATAATATCCTATTATATATTATATTATAATATTTTATTTTTCAAGAATTCCATTTTTATAAACAATTTTATGGAACATCAAAAAAATACGTACGCGATCGAATAAATAAGTTTTACACTTCTGTTATTTTTTAATGTCGTTAAACAAAACTATTTTACGTATTATTATTTAATGCGGTTGTAAATCATATGTACAAATAATTTTGTGTATCTTTTTGAACAATGCATTTTTAAGTTGTTTTTCTATAATGTTTTTTTCAAGCAATTTTCAATTATGTTTCAGCCTATAGTATATATAAATATTATAAATATAATATAATATATTTTTAGTGAAGTAGATTACAATATATTTACAATGTTACCGTTTTATAATATATAACTTACGCAGCGCAAGGGTATAAACCATACAAACTGTGTGTGTGTGTGTGTGTGTTTGCGTGTGTGTATGCAATGTGTGTAAGATGTAAATATATACATATATATACCCGCGAATTGTTAATAACACACGTTGGTTATGTGTGCCTGCATTTATATGTGGGTAAAAAGTATTAAAAGTTGATCCAAAAAGAACGAGAATACAAGAAATTTTATGTCTCTGATGCATGCGTGCACTACATATTCTTTGTAGTCAGTCACAGATAGACTGCGGTAGACGTGTGAAAGACGAAAAAACTTATGTGGTAGATACATACACAAAATCATCGTTGTAAATAAAAATGAAGATTGAAGATGTATACAAGTATAATGCAAATCCCGCAAAGGCGATACAATAACGTTTAGATTCAAGAATAGAAGAGACAATTGGAAAACCGAGGGCTAAGCAACAACTGCAGCATTTGGAATAATAAGTATAGTATCGCTATTAAGCGGTTGTTCAAAAAGTCCATAGTATTTATGCCTACGAGTGTCAAAAAATTTTAAATGTATCAATTGCTTGTAAAACTATGATGTCGTTATTAAATCTTCAAAGTTTTACTTTCTATAAGATTGATATGGTTAAAGTTAGTTGAGTTTATAGGTTATGCTGGATATCTTTACGTGAACCCGATTAACAACAACGTATGATTCAAGATCACGTCAGTTTTTCAAATTAAAACTGTTTATCAGTATTTTAATTATTTACTCATTGAAAAGCCTCGGAAGTAAAGACCGCTTTAAGAAAGGGTATTATTCAATGCATCAATTCAAGAAGAAAAAACACAGTAAACAGCTACATATTGAGCAACAGATTTTGGAAGAAGTGTTTGTTGTATTGTAGCTGCTATTTTTGTCATAGTTTCATTAGCAAGTTGTTGGCAATAAGATATCATACTAATGAGATTAATCATTTTAACTACAATCAAACAAATAATAGCATTAAGCTACTATAATAAAAGTAATCAAGTGATCAATGGTACCTGGGACACATCCATATGTGCTAGCAGTGGCTAGAACTATAGGACTAACAGCTAGTGTTAAGTTATAGAACATCAAAACCAACATCGAAAGCTATGCATGTAGTCATAGTTGAGATTGGGAGTTGAATAAAGTATCTGTTACGAATGAATAATGCTAGCTGGCAATGAACGGTATGGAGAGACATGGACATGGACATGGCCACTCGCACCATCATCATCACCGGCATCATCATTCTCACCATCATTCAAGTGGTAGTTCATCAGAAGGTAGAGATGTCAGAGATGTCAGAGATTTCAGAGATTTCAGAGATTTTAGAGATGTCAGAGATACAAGAGATGTCAGAGAGGTCAGAGAGGTCAGAGATGTCAGAGATGTCAGAGATGTCAGAGATGTCAGAGATGTCAGAGATGTCAGAGATGTCAGAGAAGTCAGAGAAGTCAGAGAAGTCAGAGAAGTCAGAGATGTCAGAGATGTCAGAGATGTCAGAGATATCAGAGATATCAGAGATATCAGAGATATCAGAGATATCAGAGATATCAGGGATGTCAGGGATGGCAGAGATGGCAGAGATGTCAGAGATGTCAGAGATGTCAGGGATGTCAGGGATGTCAGAGATCTCAGAGATCTCAGAGATCTCAGAGATGCCAGAGATGCCAGAGATGCCAGAGATGTCAGAGATGTCAGAGATGTCAGAGATATTAGAGATGGCAGAGATATTAGAGATGGCAGAGACGTTAGAGATATCAGAGATATTAGAGATATTAGAGATGTCAGAGATTTCAGAGATTTCAGAGATACAAGAGATATCAGAGAAAGTAGGGATATTAGAGAGAATAGAGATATCAGAGAGAGTAGAGATACCAGAGAGAGTAGAGATATCCGAGATAGAGATACCAGAGATAGACATCACTATCATTCCCATACTGCTAGCTCTCAACATAATTCTAACAGTAATGCTATGGGCCATCAGCTGCCAGGACCGAAACAAAATCATGGACCACAGCACAGCCAGGATAAAGAACATGTTGGTGGAGCTATCCCTAGTGGGCCATCAATACCACAAAAATTTAAAAATTACAAGCTGATTGTAGATCCAGCTCTGAAACAGGGTCCAGTTAAAGTTTATAGATGTGACGGTCTTGTGGCCGGAGATCCTACTTATCCTGTGGTGCAAGTGAGAGATCCACGCTCTCAAATGATTAGGATATGGACCAGGTTAGATAAACTTGATTTACCTGTGCCAAGGTTCAAAATTGATGCTAATTATTGTGGTGATCCTCCACCTCTGGAAGTAACATTTTGCCATTTAAATGATAATATTGACAGAACTTTTCTCAGTGACATGGTTCAAAAATTTGGCCAAATTGAAGAACTAATAATATATTATCATCCATTAACAAATAAGCATTTGGGTATCGCAAGAGTAGTTTTTGAAACCACAAAAGCTGCCAAAGCATGTGTAGAAAAACTGAATAACACTTCTGTTATGGGCAAGGTATTGCGAGTTTTTTTAGATCCCTTTGGTTATGAGTGTACAAAACTCTACGAAGATTTAACAACTGAAAAAAAGGTTGAGAAAAAGTCCAAAGAAGAGCCTCCAACTCCAGTTGTAGTAGCGCCTGTTGTAGCATCCACAAAGGTAAATTATTTGATTTTTATATTGTCAACAATTATTTAAACTTAATTTAACTGAGTAGTTTTCTTTATCAATGCAATATTATTGCAGACTGATGTAGAACAAAACAAACGAGGACAAACGACGCCTGTTATCATCGACAAAACTCAGAATTGTGCGAATGACGAGAGAGAAGATTTCAATAGACATAATAAGAAGTCTACTTTAGAAAAAGTAGGCAGGGACGCGTACTCGGAAAATTCGAGATTTGGCAATAAAGTGACGACAAATTATCGAGGTG
The DNA here is from genome assembly GCF_024137745.1 of Phymastichus coffea. Classification (NCBI taxonomy): domain Eukaryota; kingdom Metazoa; phylum Arthropoda; class Insecta; order Hymenoptera; family Eulophidae; genus Phymastichus; species Phymastichus coffea. The sequence continues at coordinate 3,259,695 of NW_026706839.1, forward strand.
ATTACCCAACACCTGCCGGCACCAGCACCAGCAGCAGTGATTTGAATTATACGCCTGGCCCGAACGAACTCACCTACCCCAACAATTTCTCGCAGAATTCTACGCCTGCTAGTAATTACGATTACTATTATAGTAATTTCCATCACCATCACCATCCGCATCATCATCAGACTCCCAGTCAGACGGGAAATTACTTGGCTGAAGGTATACCACCGACTGCACCTCCAACTCAGCCACCGTCGCAAGCCCAGCCACCTTCACAGGAACCAATATTACCATCACTGCAGCATCCACCTCCTGGTGTTTGGTGGAGCAATGCCGAAAATCAAAAGACCAACTTCCCAGTAAACGCGGCATGGCCAAAAGCAGCGAGTGACAGTTCAGTGAGCGTCTCGGCAGCAATACCTACGACAATGACAGTTGTTTGCAACGAACCGGATATTGGAAAGATACTGATGAAGAACGTTGCGAGCGGGGATACGAAAACGGATACAGACAGTCGTGATGATTCTCCTACAGAGACCCGCAAGACACTAGATCTCGACACGCGCATAGCCATGCTGTTAAAAGACAAAGCAGGTGGCATGGCTCCACCATTTCTTCAGTTCGGCAGTGATTCTGAAGACGATGATGACGAGACAGCTTCCAGAAGCAAACCCGAAGAAGAGATGCTATCGAAACCACCGAGTCCATTTCTTTCGCAAGATCTCTACGAAGAATCGTACCAGAAAGGATTACAACGCTCACGGGAAAGACGTAAGATGCGACAAAACAGTCTCAACAGTCTTAGCCAGATGCCAAAAGCAGCGAGGGTTGACGATGACCTGGGTAGTATTATCAGCTCTAGCGAGGATGAGGCATTGCTCGGTAGCTATAGTCCAACTATGAGTAAACCGGTCGCTGTCAAGGAGGCTATCGTAACTAACGGTTCAGATGGAGAAGCGCGAGCAGCTTCCTTGGACGATGACCGCATGTCTCTCAGTCCCTTGAGTTCCGGCGACGAGAAGATCGAAGAGGTACAGCTGTTATTTTTCTAGCTTCTTTTTTTTTTGTTGCTAGAAAATTCCACTACATCAGAGTTATGTTACCGATACATATTTTATTACAAGCTTAACTTTCCCTTGCTTTTTTGTACAGATATCGAATCACGATCCGCAACACATGAATCAGCAACAGCAGCAGCATCTCTACGGTAACTACTCGACAGTGGCGCACTTGCACCATTACCCGGTTGCCGCAGCGGCCACTGTAAATCATCATCAAGCCTATCAACATCACCACCATCACCAGCAGCAACAACATTGGCCAAGACCCGGCCAGTATCCCTACCCCCCGTATTGCGGAAGCGCAGCCACGGCCTACATGCCCAATCAGTATCCACCCCTTGGAGTGCCGCCACCGAATCATCCTTTGCACGTTCCTCCACCTGGTCCTGTAGGAATACCGATTCTCGGTCCGAACGCTCAGCCCAATGCCGGTTTCTACGGTAACTTTCAAAATCGACTTCACGCAATGGTTAATCACAACGTAGCCAAGGATAATCCACAGGTTAATAACTATTTCTTATCCACTGTAGTTCCTTTTTAGACGCGACATTCAATTTTCGCTTTGTGTTCTTAGGGGCCTACGATAAACGGTGTATTAGATCGGGTAGTCAACGAATTGAAGCTTATTCTCAAGCGAGATTTCAATAAAAAAATGATCGAGAGCACGGCGTTCAAGTTGTTCGAAGTCTGGTGGGCGGACGAGCGTAAGAAGACCGAGAAGAATTTGACTCTCGGCAATGCAGTTAGCGGCCTAGCCATAAATGGTGGTAATAATGTCAGTGCGGGTGTAGCTGCGAATGTCATTGGCAATAATGACCTTAGCGGTAGCACATCTCAGCCAGTAGGCCCACAGCAACAGCAACAACAGCTAGGACAAATGTCCAGCACTACCAGTGCCATCTCGCTTGCCACACTCAATAAAGAGCCTGAGTCCAAGAGTCAACCTCTTGCCGCACTTCTCGAGCAGACTGCTACGCCGTTGGGTCTAAATTATGACGGCTTTGGTCTTGGTATTCGGGCCAGTATACCTAAGATGCCATCTTTCCGGGTACGGCTTTTTTAAGTTAAAAATATTCCCGTTTTATAGCGTAACTCGTATAATCAAATTAAAATATGTTAATTCGTTATAGCGAAAGATCAAGGCTCCGAGTCCAGTAGCCGCACAAGACGAAGAAGATAGTCGACAGTCGGAAGAGACGCGACTTGACAGTTCTTTAGCTCAAACCGGTAACCACGCTCGCACTCTCGATAGTGACAGTGATCTCGATCTCAGCAGTCGCATCTCGCAAAAAGTCAGCAAGAGGCAGATGACCAATTTGGCCAGCAGTTCCTCTTCCTCATCCACCTCAAGTTCAGATGATGAAGACGACCAGAGCGATTCTTCGAGCGACGGCGAAGAAAATGCTGTCAGCAGTACGAGTAGTACTAGTAGTGGATCATCCTCTTCCAGTTCGAGTTCTGATAGTGAAGAGGAGGTAAATGATCTAATCGATTGCCTTGATTTTGTATTTTACAGCAGAATCTCACTCGTTTCTTGTATGTATTACAGGTTGACTCTAGGCCGTTGGCACGAGACAGTAAAAATCCGGAAATAATAGCGGAATTAGATGTGATTACCTCTTTATCTTGTTCGACTCCTACAGTGTCTGATCGTAGTCGAACTCCAATACCGCATATTGAGCTCACTGAGCTCCGAGTCGATTGTGAGTTTCCGCAAATCGATGACTTTGACGATGACATGCATGTGAATGCGATGGATTATGGTAATGAGATTTATTCTGCTGCTATGTCTAAAGACACCGAATTGAAGGCTGACATGCTTAAGACTAACTTGGAACAACCTGTGCCAACGATTTGGGTAGGATTAATCACTATGACGATATATAACATCAACAATCCTTTTTATCTATTTTTCATCATTTATTTGTCTTTTTTTATCTTTTCATCTGAAAGCCTGGCCAAGCATTTGTGTCACCTGTTGAACCTTTCTGTAAGCACCAAACCATATCTCGCGACATCCAAAAAATGGAAAGTTCAGCAGCAGAAGCTCTGATATCTCTAGCAGGTCAACAAACCGACAACGCTAACCCTACAATTACACCATCGACTGCTTCCACGAATTGGTCTAACGATCCGAGTATTATTCGAAAACTTGAGACAATGTCCGATAAGTACATCAACAATGATCCAATCCTTAAAGAGTCAGAGAAGATTGAGATGTTTAGCGAGATACCTACTACTGATTCCGAAGAAGAGGAAAGTTTAGAAGTCAGACGGTTACGGTACGTAAACTGATATTTATCAAGTGTATTGATAATTAAATTATGCAAAAGCTAATCAGTGGTTTTGGATTTTATAGCCTATCCGGAGCACGTCAACCTCAACGTTCTCGTGTTTATTTGGAACATTCATATTCTCTACCTCCAGAGCAGTCGCAAACACAAAAGCAACAAGCAGTTGCTGGCCAAAAACCTCTGATATTAACTCCAAGCGAATTAACTACCGCCGATTTGGCTAGACAGTCAACGAAACCTCCAGTGATAGGGCTCCTTGACGAGAATGCAGCTGAACTAAAAAGTATTGGTAATAAAGAGCGGAGTGAGAAAAAGAGAAATAAACACGCAAAGGTACTTTTACGTAAATCTTGTTTGTTGAATAGTAAAATTGGCTTTTATTTCCGAAAATAATGATTCATTATTATTATGTTTTCTAATTAATAGATCAGTAACAATGAGATTTTACATAACAAGATGGACGAAGAGCGTGAGAAAGAAAATATTAAAATGCCAGCCAGAAGTTTTGAAGCGATGGTTCCGCCGTCGAGTCTATCACAAGGAATGCCGCCAGCTACTCACCACTATGCGACGCCAACGATTTATAAAGAGCGCGATCTCATGTCCGAAATGGAAATACTTTACGAATTTTTGACACGAGGTATCGATCATGAAGACATCGAGTACCTCCGCAGAAGTTATGAAGCTTTGCTAAGTGATGATTCTCAAAGTTACTGGCTCAACGACACTCATTGGGTTGATCATCCGGCAACGGATATACCAACTCCGGCGAAAAGGCGTAAAAAAGACGATACGCGTTTACATGCTTCTGGTTGCGCTAGAACTGAAGGTTATTATAAGGTGGATTTGAAAGAGAAGCTCAAGCATAAGGTTGGTCACATACTCTACCTGAATTTTAGAGTTTATTATTATTACGATTATGTTTACTAAATATCACAATCAAATCTTCATCCTAATAATGAAGGTCAATAGATTAGCTAACGAACGAAAATTTTTTTGCTACAGCACCATTATGCACAAAGTGTTCAGCGTAATGAAGACGTAAGAGAAAGCTCGAGTGGAATGAATGTTCTCGGCGGTGATGGCAGTGCGACAGTCAGTGGGCCAAATTCGAAAGCTTTGACGGGTAAAATGCAGGCATTGTCGCGAGAAGCTAGAAGCAATCAACGACGTTTGTTAACAGCTTTTGGTATTGACACGGACAGTGATTTGTTGAAATTCAATCAGCTGAAGGTATGTGGATACACAACATAATATATCGCATAGATGTTAATTAAAAATCAAATAATTTGCAGTTCCGGAAGAAACAACTCAAGTTTGCCAAATCTGGAATTCACGATTGGGGTCTGTTTGCCATGGAGCCAATAGCAGCTGACGAAATGGTTATTGAATACGTGGGACAGATGATCAGGCCAGTAGTTGCCGATCTACGTGAGTCTCAGTATGAGGCTACGGGTATTGGCAGTTCCTACCTGTTTCGTATTGATCTCGATACTATTATTGATGCTACAAAATGTGGCAATCTTGCAAGATTCATAAACCACAGTTGTAATGTAAGTAAATGTTCATCAACCTTGAATTTTATTTTTTGATCTGTGTTATCAGTTCAGAACTGATTAAAAATATCCATAGTTTCTTATGATAACTTAATTATTTAATTTATATATTTATATAAATTTTACTAGTAGATTTATTTTACAAATAGTAAATCATAATTTCCAACTGTTCTATTATTGCTACCTTACACGAATATAAATTTTTCGTAACATTTTAAGTATATTTTTAGATTAATTAAAGGAAATTCCTCACTCCGGAACTCCGCTCGATTTAAATATTACGTTGAAAGTGTTATATGTACATGTAAATTTGAATATTTCTTTGTTACAGCCTAATTGTTATGCGAAGGTTATTACGATTGAAAGTCAGAAGAAAATTGTGATTTATAGTAAGCAGCCAATCGGAGTCAACGAGGAAATAACTTATGATTACAAGTTTCCCTTGGAAGACGATAAAATACCATGTTTGTGTGGAGCACCTCAGTGCCGAGGAACTCTTAATTAATATATTTGTTTTATATCGCTTCGCCGTGCTCATCTTTTTCATTTTCTCACTCTTTACAAGGCATTGTGCATTACCTACGTCACTCATATTTTTGTAAATATAAATAAATCTTCATGTAAACATTTTATAAAAACCGCCCTCAGTTTTGTCATTTTTCAAAGAATCTTTAAATTTAAGTGTGTATAGACGATTTTTCGCTGCATTACTTCAGTTACGCAAGTTATGTAGCTTAAGGACAGTGATTAGCTATGTTATATAGGTAGATACGTAATAAATTTTTTCATTAATTAAAGGAATTTTATGCTATGAAAATAAATTTTTTTCATTATCTTCGTGAATTTTGAACTGTGAATATTTGAAAAAAATTGTATTAGAATACTATAATTAATAATGGCTTTTATTTTTATGAAATTCATTAGCATAGTAAAAAACTAGTTCGCGCCTAATTTATTATATTTGAAATTCCGAAATTTATAATAAAGTATTATATTAAAAGACTATTTTGCGTTTATTTTTTGTAATACTGTAGAGTACTGTATAATTCATTGGATTTTTTTATTTATTAATAAAAATTGCAGTCAACTGAAATTCCTATATGATTTGTATTTAGATATTTTTGTCACATTCCAACTATACATATATAAATTATACTTACTCATTTTAATTTATATTTAAGGAACATAAGGAAGTCAAATACAATAAATAATTATGAAGTTATAATAATGACGCAATAATAATACATTACGATAAAAAAGCACAAAGTAGGTGATTCTCATACGCGCAAGAATTACCGATCCGAGATCGGTAAAAGCCTTTGCGCACACGTTATGAAATATATACTAATTTTGATACTTCATGCGCAAAGTATGTCTTTCTTGTACTCTCGATAAATAGCGTACATCGAAAATCCCACTTTTCTTACGTCATATTAAAAAATACGGTACGACACATGTTTGGAAAAGAGATTCTTTTCTCGAGTGCCTTTTCACCCTCGCTTCACTTGAGCGTAAACGGCGTGCGAGACAACAATCTATTCTCTCGCACTTATACCGTAATGTATTAATTTGAACAGCTTCTCCAATTTCTATCGGTATTTATTCGTATCACTTACGTAACTCTCGAAACTATAGACATTTTTATTTTAATGACCGTGAAAATACAACTGAATCAATTACTGCACAGAGAGGTAACGGATCGCAGTATGCAAAAGGATCCGAGAGTTTTACCAACGAATATTTCACTTTATGTACTATTTCGACACTCTGTGCGCAAAGTTCGTCATTCCCCCACGCTCAGCAGAAAATGTACGTTGAAAATCGCACTTTTCACAAGTCGTATAAAAAAATACAGTACGGAACATGTTCGGGAATAGTACATTACGACATAAGTGCGGGAAAGTAGATTCTTGGCTCGTATGGCGTTTACGCCCGAGCAAAAAAAAAATGCCATGTCCCTTAGTTAACGAGTAATTGTTAAAAAATGTATTTGTATTGAACGATTTTCAATAATTTTTTCTCGCCATCGGCATGTTTTAAGTTGACGACCTTAAACGATCATGCCTATTTGAATTATACATAGGAAATTATAGTACATACATTAACGATACAAAAGGTAAAGGTCACAGTCAAGATTCAAAATCAATGATGAATTTTATAAGCAACAATTAGTTTTTTATGACATTAATAATTCAAAGCAAATAATCAATTGAATAAATTTATACCGAAATCACAATCTAATCTAATCTAAAAATATACATAACACACATGTTATTTCAAAAAATTCGCGCTAAATTACGTAAAATTGTATATAGGCTAATCAAATGTCTAAATCCCCAATTTCAAGCGACCAATCAAAATGTTTATGGCCTCACTTTTAAGGATTCTCCTTTTTAAGAAAGGATTGTCTTTTCTAAGAAAGGAGAGATAGGTTAGGTGTATAAATATATATATATATATATATATAGTGATTGTGAGTTTGTTGAGAGTAACACGTGTGCAGTCTTCCGTAGCTTTTTGTAGTGAAAGCAAGTTAAGTATTCGGATTTTCATGTAAAAAATGCCTTCCTCGGAGTTACAGTTATTGGAACATCGAGCGATAATAGCGGTAAATACTAATTAATACTAATTCATTAATACATATAATTTATATGGACCTAGGTTATGTTCGAAACGGTTATATCCAGATATTAATTTATAGCTTTGTTTTTATTTATTATAGGAGAAAGAGATTGCAATTTTAAAAAACGAATTAAATTCTTTGCAAAAACTTGTTAGTTCGAAAAACGTTGCACTTGAAGAAGCCAGTGATGATAGTAACATTGAAGTTGAAAATCTCAAAAAAGAAAATGAAAAGCTTAAAATGAGAATAAATATTTTGAAAAAGGTAAACATTTTAACATAATTGTATGAGAATTAGATGTTTCAAATAGAATTTGAGTTCTCTAATTTTTTGAATATTAGGAAATATTTCTTTTGTAGACACTTGAAGAACGAAAATCGATACATCTTGCTCTTACCACCAATATGTCCAACTCTGGTAATCTAATCAGTATATATGACAGCCTTACTTCCTTATTTGAGAAGGCTATAAACTCAGCTTATCCAAACTTGGTTGATGCACCTGTTATACTTTCATCTAGTAATAAAATAAACTTTGGCGATTATCAATGTAATAGTGCTTTGCCACTTTGCAAATTGTTGAGTGCCCAAAGTGACAACAGTAAGTGCAATATTTTTTCGTGCTAATATTTTCATTAAATGAACAGTCGAGATTATATAGCTTAGTTATCAACTTACTTTTATATTTTAGAAAAACAAAAGTTATCTCCTCAAGATATAGCTAAAAAAATATTAGCTAACATAGAATCTTCACCATTAGTTGATAAATTAGAAGTGGCTGGTGCAGGATTTATTAACATTTATATTAGTCGTGAATTTGCTAAAAATTCACTCACTGGTTTATTAATAAATGGAAAAGTATCTACAGCACCGGTAGCTACAAAGCATAGAGTTATTGTTGATTTTTCGAGTCCAAATGTTGCAAAGGAAATGCATGTAGGACATTTACGCTCTACAATCATTGGAGAAAGTATTTCCAGACTATTAGAATTTTTAGGTCATGATGTTGTAAGATTGAATCATATTGGTGATTGGGGTACTCAATTTGGTATGCTAATAGCCCATTTAGAAGATAAATTTCCTAATTATACTACAGAATCACCATCTATTTCTGATCTACAGGTGTGTTTTGAAAATTATCTTTTTTGGATCAAAATTTAAGCTAATTGAATTCATTTGAATTTTTTAGAGCTTTTATAAAGAATCTAAAGTGAGATTTGATGAAGATAAACAATTCAAGGAAAGGGCCTATGAGACTGTTGTCAAACTACAGGCGCATGATCCAAAAATTATTCAAGGGTGGAAACTTATCTGTGATGTGTCTAGGAAAGGTAAATATATTGATTAATATATTATATATATAAATTGGTATCTTGAGTTTTAGAGAACATTTTATTTGTTAGAATTTCAAAATATCTACAATCGTTTGGATATCAAATTAGTTGAAAGAGGTGAATCGTTTTATCAACAACACATGATAGATATAGTAAAAGACCTAGACAAACGTGGCTTTCTTGAAGAAGATGATGGTCGAAAAATAATGTGGGGTGAAAAAAAGCAAGGAATTCCATTAACTATTGTTAAACGAGATGGTGGTTTTACTTACGATACGTCAGATATGGCAGCAATAAAACATAGGGTTGAGGATGAAAAAGTAGATTGGGTAAGTAGATCAATTATCAAATATCATTTAGAGTTTTCTTAAATATCAAATTTACTTTTGTATTTATTTGAGGTCATAATTTGATACTAATACATTACGTACTCAGAACAAAGACAGGTTATTACTTTACTTAAGTAAGCTTTCATTATGTAGGTAATATATGTCACCGATGGAGGACAAGCAACTCATTTTCAAATCATAGAAAGTTGTGCTAAGAGGGCTCAGATAATTGGAGATCGTCATAGGATAGACCACGTAGGTTTTGGTGTTGTACTTGGTGAAGATAAAAAGAAATTCAAGACTCGTTCAGGTGACACTGTCAAATTGAGTAATTTACTGGATGAAGGTAAGAACTTAATTTACATTTATCATATCATTATCTTTAGCTGTATTAATTTACCAACTGTTAACTTAATTTTTTTAATCAAAATCAGGTCTAAACAGAGCAGAGCAAAAGTTGAAAGAAAAAGAGAGGGATAAAGTTCTTACTGAAGATGAAATGAATAAGGCCAAGGAACATGTAGCATATGCTTGCATAAAGTATGCAGATCTGTCTCATAACAGAAATCACGAATACGTATTTTCTTTTGATAAAATGCTCGATGATAAGGGGAACACAGCCGTTTACTTGCTGTACGCGCTTACAAGGATTCGATCTATAGCTCGAACAGCAAATGTTACCCGCGAGCAAATACAAGAAGCTATTAAAACAACTCCCATATCGTTAGAACACGAGAAAGAATGGAAACTCGCTAAAGTACTTTTGAAATTCCCCGATGTTATTTCGAAGATTACTAAAGACCTTCTTTTGCATACCTTATGTGAACTCTGTTACGAAATTGCTTGTACATTCACGGAATTTTATGACAAATGTTACTGTGTCGAAAAAAATCAAGCTGGCGAAATCATCAAAGTAAATATGGGGCGCATATTACTAATTGAGGTTACCGCGATGATATTGGAGCAATGTTTTGATTTGCTAGGATTAAAACCAGTTGAAAAAATGTAAAACACAAGAAAACAATCACTTCTAATTAAGTGTTATGCATCATTATGCGTGAAGTTTCTTCGCGAAATACATTTATTTATTTCTTAATCTGTTTACATTTTTCTTCTATTCTCGATTACATTAAATTATCCCTTCATTTCGTTGGAAACCGTTATTCTTATCTCTGTTTATCTAATCATGTAAAGTGCAAAGTATTGAACCGCACGGACTAAAAAACTTGACATCTAACCATCTGCTGTGTATCAGTTAAAGTTACAATAAATCAAGTATGAAATCCTATTACAGAATATAAAAGTATGTACAGTAATTTTACAACGATCTAATTTTTTTATTTTACTGTTTGAATAACTTTCGTCGTGTAGCATACGTATAAATTTGATTTGCTTTTGAAATTCTAAATTGATCTCGAAATTTCAAAATTAATCACTTCGTCAAATTGGCGCTCGCTCATGCTCGAAGAATGCCGAAGATAACCGAGATAGGTCGAGGGCGTCGAGGCAGTCGCAAGAATCAAGACAAGTGACAGAGTATAGAATGTAGATATCTATTAATACTATAGTGTCAGTGCTTCGACTTTCCAAAAACTTGTGCAGTCTGTACGGTCTTAAACTTTTATCATAATCTACGTGTAGTTTTTTTTTACTAGTTTGACATCTTAAATAGGCGCAGAGCTTGTGAAATAGACGTAATTACAAATAAAGAAGCTTACGTATAATTTTCGACGTAAATATGGATCTAATAAAAGGCTAAGTTTACTTGTTCCGAGTTCGGATTTAACAAAATATAAATTTATTTATTTACTGTGTGGTTTTGTGTAAACTGTAAAATTCAACTTTCTTTAGCATAATTATTTCTCTCTGTGAATACGCTGTGATGAACGGTTGCAATAAAAAAAAAGAAAATTTGTATCAATATTTTTTATCACCTGACAAGTAGATACATTGGAAAGATAAGTTAATTGCAAAAATCGAGACTGAATGTGACCATCAAGTTCCTAAATAAGCACAGTAGCTCAGACATTTTATAATGAGTTGGTTAAGAAGTAGTCCACTCAGAAGTAGTTTTACAAAGCAACGCTCCAGAGATTCGCCTCCCAAGGATGCAGATCCAGTTGCTTGTTATGACAGCTTTCGTAAACATTGGCAGCAGAGTCATGATATTATTCTTAATTCACTTGTAAGTTATCAATGTTGCATGAAAATCTTTTACCTATAACATTTTTATGCAATAACTCAAAAATTTTATTAATATTTTAGCCACCTAAAAGTATTCCCTGTCAAGATGATGTTTTGGGTATAGTAAATCATGTTGATCAAATGATAACACTACTTCTTTTGGAGCTACGTGATTATTCTTTAAGACAACGACATCAAATTCAACGTTTGCAACAAAAAAATATTGTTGTTGCTGCACAGCTGAATTCCCAATGTTTTCCTTGCCTTGAATTTCTATTGAGTGAAAATCTGCTTGATACTCTTTATAGATGGAGCATACACACTGGCAGGTACAATGACATTTTTTCTACATTTATGGTAATTGAACTTTTTAATGAATTTCAAATTGAAAATGGGTATTTTAGGTTTCAAGATGCTGTAAGATTAGAGCAATTGAAGTTGTATGAGTTGTTAGTATCACATGATAGTTCTTTATTAGCACATGAACCTGTCACCCGCCCATTATTAAATTTGCTAGATGCATGTGTTGATGATATTATGCCTTTGGAAGTACAACGAAAATTGGTTACACTATTAAATCATGTATGTGTTGCTCTTGTACAAAATACAGAACTTCTAGGTTTATTTTTCAGACCTGCATCAGGAAAAAATCGGTTTGTTGGATTTAATTTTTGATTATTACCACTAAAACTAACATTTTTTTTTAATATGTGACTGTTGTTTTAGATTTATTCCTTTTTCCCTCTTGATACCTTACATTCACCGTGAAGGTGGTGTTGGTCAACAAGCAAGAGATGCAATGTTGTTATGCATGTCACTCTCTAAAAATAATGATGAAATTGGTAATTATATCGCTAAGGAGTCACATATATGTTCAGTAAGTATCCCATCTTAATTTTTAATCATAGTTATAAAATCTAATAAAAATTTATTAATATTTTTAGCTTCTGGCGACAGGACTAAGTGGTCTTTATTCTGTACTTCCAAGAACTTTAGATATCGAAACTCCTGATTGGCATAGACTAATAGTCGATGATATCAATGATTTACCGTCCTTAACTCAGCTTATGAATTCACTAGAATTTTGTAATGCAGTGGCTCAAGTTGTTCATCCGCTAGTGCAAGAACAGTTGTTGGAATTTATTTATCGCGGATTTTTAGTGCCAGTGATAGGTCCAGCACTTTTGCAGGTACTTATTAATAAATACTATTATTAATATAATGTTTAGTTACGACATTATTTAAATATTCTTATGTCAAATCATGTTAATATGAAAATATCATACTCATTGTGTTAAAATAAGTTTTGTTTGACCGTGTCCATTAGTATATCATTTCATATTCATTTCTCATTTTGTTTTGTGTTTCCTTTCTATTTTAAAAATTAATACAAAATTTCTTGTCTCGTACCCACCTACAACTTGAATATTAGTATATTATGCATTTCGTATTAATAGTGAATTTTTCACAATTTACTTTTATTGAATTATCGATTTCGAGATATTTTTTATTTCATTACAAAGAATATTTCTTTAAAACAATATTATATTAAAATAACTTATAAATAAACATTGTTCTTCTGTAGGCTCGTTAATCGTGCCTTCATTGGTATCATAAAAATAATGCTATAAGATAGGAAAAAAATTGGTGGTGGTGCTTCGTCAATGTAAATATCTAACGGCACAATGATTTATATTATTTCAAGGAGTCTGTTGGCTTAACGTGGGAAGACCATGACTCACCGATTTGTCGGGTTTGTTTTTCATGCTTCTAAGCTTGCACTATTGTACGTTTTCGTGCATGCGATTGAAAACTTAGCTAGTGTTTATATTTCTGTGCACGTAAACCTTATTTGCGCATGCTTGTAAACGAGTGTTTGTTAATTGTTACTGTTTCAACTCGATGCTTATTACAATAATTATCGCGAACTTCGTTGTTATGTGTTTGTTACTAATCGCAAGTTATTATCTCGCCTGAATTTTCAGCTAAAAAAGAAACCATTTTGAAGAAGTTTGACCATGAATTTAGAGTACATAATGCCAAGAGAATGAGATGCATGGAAATGAATATTTTACAGTTGCAATATAATTTTCCGGTTTGAGTTGACACATATTCGTTTGAAGATCGTTAGACTAGATGAAATAAAAGTTGTATTGCCGCGTACATTAGATAATGGTAATGTAAAAGAACTGAGTGTAATCGCAGAATTTAATTTTAGACGACAGTGGAAGAGTTGGTAGCTGCAACGGCTTACTTTGACTTGTTTCTACGTTCGGTCACCGAGCCCGGTTTGCTGCGACCATTGATCAAGTTTTTATTGGAAGAAAATTACGACGACAATCGCATACTCGATCATTTAATTCGACGAATATCTTCTCAGATTCCCAGGGTAAGTGCTTCAGCAAATATGATGATAATTTGAATAATAAATAAATGCCTCAACAGTTGAGCATGGTAACCCTAGCGTTGTTCGAAACATTGGTGGACTTGAATTGCGAGGACGTGATGTTGGAATTGTGTCTTGGTGCGCTCGCACCCTGTTCCCATGTGATGCTCAGCCAAAGGCGTAATCTACTCCACGAGTTAGATCCTTTTGGTCGCTGTGCTGAAAAATTCCTCTCGCTCACGCCCAACTGCTGTTCCGTCTGCGGTATTTACGGTGGCAAATCTGCCACTGACGTTCCTACACCAGCCGCTGTTCCTCCATCTCCAAATACCATTCACAATTCTAACTTTGCTGTCTATCAGGCAAGTTCTTTTTCAAAAATTAAAAATTTACTTGAACAAGTATTTTTGCATAAACATCAACTTTGGTATTTTCATTTGCTTTTAGTCGCTTGGTAACAATAACACGAAAGCCCCACCGATAGGAGAAAGTTTATACAACAATTATTACGCTTATTTACGGGATGCTAGGCAAAAAATTGCCTCATGCCAGCAGGCGTGTGAAAAATGGTCGAGAAAATACCAGAACACAGAATATCAGGAAGCTAATGATTACGACATTTGGGACGAAGATGCTGCTGAAGACACCGATGACGACGTCAAAGCTAAATACAACGATGATGATTATGATGAGAATGAAAATTGCAATGAAACTAATGGTTCAACTAGTCCGAACTCGCAGTTGTTTGGTCGATTGGACCAGCGACAAAATAATGATGGTTAGGATATTTTAAGTTATAATTGTTTTGTTTGTAGTGCTCATGATCAGAATGGAGAGTATTATAATATTCATTTGATATTTTTCTCATTGACAGCCACAAAAAGCCAAAAACTTGAACGAGTCATAAGGAGAAGCAGCACCGATGAAAAAGTCGACAAAATTTTGGCCAGTTTTACCGGTAAAATCAAGTTGTCAGGGCAAGATCATAAGCAACAGCGTCAAGAAAAGAGGCAGGAACAAGGCCAAGAATCAAGTGAATTCGAGAATGTAACAAACAAGCTTGGACCTGCTGAAAGAGAAAGATTAGAAGCTGATATTGCGGCGTTATTGAGTGAAGTTGTCGATGAGCCGAGACAAGCAAAGTTTCAGTCAGACGACTTGAAGAGTCCTACTTTCAATACGGGAGACTTAAGCGCTGCATCAAATTCATTACAACTGTCGTTGAGCGGCGCAGAGAGTAGTGGCTACGAAAGTTACGCACCGTGCAAAAGTTCCAACGAATCAACTCCTCTGAACGAAGATTATGACGAGTGTACCGAGCCAACGACTAGCACTGATCGCCTCTTCCCTAACTCACAATCCATGAGTGAATCTTTGCACCTATCACCTAAAAATAAATTAACGAACAAAGTACAATCGAAAAAGCGGAACGGTATGCCTAAGAATGACCATGTAGTCCACCTCAATTGGAAAGAACGACAACAAATTGCTGCCGAAGTTGATACAAGACCACCTAGTGTTGGCATTTTCTTAGACATTCTACTCAAGAAATTAGAATATATGACCGAGAATAGCGTCTACGTTAACTTACATTTAACTGGTCTCATAAGCCGTCTTGCCATTTATCCTCAGCCTCTCTTGCAGTCGTTTTTATTGAATCATTCGTTGGTTTTTCAGCCTAGTATTAAATCACTATTTCAGGTAAGACCTTATTTGTTTCTTAACTTCATTAAAACGGTAGAATATTTAAAAAAATAAAAGTTAATTTTTCTTTAACAGGTTTTGGCATCGTTAAAACACAAGATCGACGGTTATCTTTCAAAACAGCAACCAGATGTTGTGAGCGTTTTGACTGAACATGCTAAAATATTTTTGATCAACCGAGAGAATAGATTAGTTAATGCACGGAAAAATATACTGGAAGCTGCTGCACAAGTACCTAGTCCAAAGAAACAGTACGGCGCAGGGGATCATGAGTCATTAGCCGTTGTACCAGTAAGAGGTATTTATTTTTCTAACAATATTTCGAAAATGCTTGACCTGAACATGATTTGTTATGTTATATTGATTGACTGTAGAGCCAAAAAGAAGAAGTTTAACGTCTTCGTTAACACAAATGTTTAAAAAGTCTACCAATAGTTTGGAGATGCACAATGTACCGACAGAATCAACCGACAGTAATGATTCATTCTCGTTAATTTCTGAAGAAGGAAGTAAAGAAAAAGATGGAAATTTAAAAGCAAGGTATGTCTAAATTAATTATTGCAAAATAAAATTTTTCTAAGTGTAAGACAGTACAATTTATGTTGTTTTTGTAGACTTTCCAATTGGAACTCGTGGGAATCACCAAACGTGATAAATCGATTGCAAAATGTCGTTCTCTGCGCAGTTATACTTGGTGAGTGGCTGAAAGAACTTGCTGCGATAACCCAAGAACATACGATTGTTAGTTGGTTCAATGCCGCTGCTGCCATTGATCACTTTGAGTTAACATCTTGATTATTGTAATTTAAAAATCCAATGATGTAAGAATTGTTATTAATTAGGCTCAACTGTAATATTTTTCTTAAGATGCACAATCTTAATAGAGGACATCGAAACAGACAAGTATATATCGTAGAGACGATTGTTTTTTTGAAACTAGGGCTAGGTACAAACGTTAATTCATTCGATTAGTTTATTCCTGTTATATACTTGATAAAAGTAAAAATAAGATAATAGTGCCAATACGAGTACAACTATACTCAACAATACTGCTTGGAATTTTAAGACATCAAATTATTTCAAAATCATGAATTACTACAGTAAACCAATTTGATACGAATTTGCAATATAAAATAAGATACATTTATTAAAAACAAAGACTTCGTAATTAAAATTGTTAAAAAAAAATCATTTTGCATATTTATACATGGTATCAAAATATGATGTAGATTAACCATATGTTATGGATTATACAACAAATGGTTTAATAAGAATTCTCTACGTTAATCTTTAGCACCTGTTGAAATGGTGTTCAATTTTCATTGACTTAAGATAATTTTCAACCAATATCCGGGTCGATGGTGTTTTGAGATAATTTTAAAATTCACCCAGGTTATCTTGCCAAAAAATCTGACGAAGATATTCGATGGAAAAAATATGGTTCAAGCATCTTCGTATTGTTATAGTTTTTTTCTAACTATTGTATAACTTTTATAAAAAATAAATCGATTATTAAGATCAGTATTTCTCGTAAGACAACTAATAAATTAATAAACAATCAAAACCAGTGTACCGAGTCTATGGCTAGTATTGATTGCCTTCTTAGGTGGTAAAACAATAGTGATTGTAATGTTATTCAGATTGTTATTTCACGTTTGGTGTGGATTAAAAAAATAATTAATGCATAATTGATTATTAACAAAACATTTGAATTTTGTACATAAGCAAGTATATTAATAAAATTGATCAAGCTTATTTTACAATCAATATAACTTATCTACTAATTATCTTTCGAATAATAGTAATAACTAGTAACTAATTATCTGTTGAAGAGAATCAAGAACAGTCATTTTCATTTTCATAGCATGTTCTTGGTTAACTTCTCCGTATAAGACCCGATCCTCTTACAATTAACTAATTGTCTCTTGAAGAGAATCAGGTGTACTCAGTCATTTTCATTCTTATAGACTTTTCATTGTCAACTTCTCCATATTGCACCCAATTGTCTTAAAAAAAATAACTAATATCTTACACTCACCCATAACGTGCTGTCTTTGTATATACCGCCGGGGGTGGCGGTGCCACTGCGCAATAGGCGCGCTTAATATTCTAAGCGTAATGATCAACTTCTCCGTATAGCATTTGATTTTCTTGCAATTAACTAATTATCTTTATCGAGCTCGATTCTTTTCTAGGGATAATTATTTGATTGCAAGGTTTAATAATATATAGAGCACGAATAGTGTTATTAAATGCCCTAAATACATACACAAAAAAAAACTGCATGTGAAAAACAAGAACAAATATTTCTTCGTATTGATTCATATAGGACCTCAATAATTAAAATATAGCTATTATAAACAAGAATAAATTAATTGGATTTAAGATTAATGAAGTACCAAAAGTGAAACTTTTTATCGGTTACGGTTTAGCGTAATAAACGCAATTTTCCATTCTGGTCGGAATATAGAGTTTAAAAAGTATTTCAATTAACCTATTACGCGAGGAGACTAATTGGTAATTCTGATTCTAAATTTGTTAAAAATCTATGGCTTAAAAGTTCTAATGATATTTATATAATATTTATAGAACAGTGTAAGACCCCTCAAAAGACAATGAGATTGAATTTTTTAATGCATACGTAAAAAAAATATTCTTTATGAATAACTACACAGCTTACATAGAAGAAAGTGAAATTTCTGAAAAAAATTTTGATAAAGTAACAAGTTGCATGAATGCTTTTTTTCAAATCTGTCTTTAAACTTTTATTTTTTTAATTATTAAAGGCAATTATTTGGTTTTTAATAATCGAACAAATTTATAATTATATTTGAATATTACTGTTTACAATTCAATTACTTTTTGGTCAATAGATGTTCTCGCATTATGGACAGAATAAGTTAGGTCATTAAAACCAATTTTAAGGTCAGTTTAAATTGATATCGTATTCTTCATATTTTGAACATCTCTAATACATAAAAATATAATTAAACTTAATAATTAGTAACAAAATTCAAGAACATAAACAAATTTAGCTGCACTTATGAAATATTTCACTTTTTTTCTATTCTATAAACATATATATGTCTATAAACAAAAAATGCTAATTTTTGACTGGATATGATTTTGTTAATTCATTTTTAATATTTCAATTCTGTCGTTGGTTCCAATATAGTGTTTTTTTTTATTACGTTCTTATAACGCATCCAAAATTACACAAAAAAGATTTTATATATATATATACGTACACACACCACATACACGCAATTGTTCCATAAGAGATATATAAATTTCAATAGTCACCATGAATCACTCTTTAATTGTTTGAAAAGAACCATAGTGAACAATTTGTTGACTAATTTTGATAATATTGAATTGCTATTACTACCAGTTTTTTTTATGGCACTACAATCATTGTTAAGTACTTTTCTTGCCTCAAGCCGGAATTTTTTCCGTACCTATTAAAGACAGATAAAAATTATAGGAAAACATTCATAAGATATTCATTTTCTAGAATAAATTTTTTATGAGCTTGAAAAATCATTATACCTTTTTCCAATCATTACCACTATATTTGAAACTTCCAAGATCATTGAGTTTCTTACTTAATTTTTCCTACATTTTTTCCAAAAATTTTTTTTTGCATTAGGGCCAAGATTCGTTTTTTGGGTACAGATCATGAAATTTCGTTTTCCCGGCACGTATTGAATTAAATGGATTTTCTGTTTATAATTAATCCTTGAAATTAATCATGCAAATTAGAATCTTGAATTTTAATAAATGAAATTTGAATGAAGTAATAAAATCTTTCAATAAAATAACGCACTTGTTGGATATAATGTTTACAAACATGATGAGTTGATGAAAAAGAGATATTAGTTATAATAAACGATGATGTGGGCCATGTGAACTTGGTTTTATCACTCGCTTTCGATTCGTGCTGGTTTGTATTGCAGTGACGCGGCGCCACCGTGCCTCTGAGCGACCTGCACGCAACCGTGTATAGCATATGATCCTCGTCCAATTGACTAATTATCTCTTTAAAAGAATTAAATGCAAGGTTTTTAGTTACATTTCCTATATAGCACCCGATTCTCATGAAATCATCTAGTCAATTAATCAATATACCTCGATCCATTTTGTTTCACTTTTTATTTTTTTCACTTAATAAAATATGAAAATAGAAATAATTAGTTTTCAGATTAAAGTCTTCGAAAAGTCAATGCCCTATTGAGTGTTATGAATTTGTTTCCAGCTTTTGTTTCCATTCAACGAAATAAGTCTGTTGATATAAATCTGATGTATTTGTACTCTTATCTTCATATTTGTCTGGTATATTCATTTTTCCATCTTTTTTCGGTAAAAATTCTTGTAGTTTGCGATGAAGAAGATCGATACTTTACCATTTGGAAGTAACTTAATGTATAAGAAGGTGATATGTAATAAAGTTTTAATCAGAAAAATGTTACTTTTACAAGTCGACAGTTGCTGATATATATTTTTTTTAAATATATTACATCGATTAGATTTAGACTCGCTGATATCGTAAACAATGAAATCGTACAATAACATAGTACCTGTTAATTATTAAATGAATAAAAGTTGAATTAATAAGAAAACCGTACGTTATAGAGTACATCTTACATTTCCGTTCTAAAATACTTAGAGCAGATCGAAGAGTGCATATCAAATTGGGCTTCACTGAAGAAATCCATGACAAATTTACAAACAATTTTGACGTATAAAAATAGAGAGCTAATGACTTTTTTAGTATTTCGTCACGCACCAGGCGTCGCAATTTCGGCGTTCGTGAAAAATCGAGTAGTACATAATTTTTCGTTAAAAAAGTTGTAAAATGTATTTACTATACGTGTAAACCGCGAAAATATCATAGAAATAATATTTGGATACTACGCATAGGCTCGTATAAAAGCACAAATTACTTGTCTATGTCTGTCAGATCATCTTTGGCAAAATTCATTCATTCGCATCAATGCATTTCATACATAAAGCTATTGTGTATACAATATTATGAAACACGTAAGTTATTTCGTTTTTGTTAATTCAGAGTCGCTAATTTACAGATTTCAAATAAAAGTTATTTGAAAAAAGAAATTCGTGGATATATCCTCCATTAATTTAATTAATTTTACTGTATAACTATATACCACGTACTAAAGTTTAGTAAAAGCAAGCAACAAATCACTTACACATGATTTTCGCTATTGTACATAACCAGAAATAATAAAAATAAATAATAAAAACTACACATCACAATGTTGCACAATTTAATTTCTTAATTTAGTTTAGAATTTGACGTTACTTGCCAAATAAGCGCTCAGGATGTGCCAAACGAAACAATTTTTTTCACGTAAACGACAATGAGTGCTTATTTTATTTTAGATTATTCGAACATTTTTTCCGTAGAAAATAAATAATTTGCACGACAAAGTTGGAACATGTAATTTTCGTTCGTTTCTTAAAACGATGAGGTTTACCAGTGATCAATCGAATGGTGCGACTCGTGACGAGCTTGCATTACTTACGTCTTTCATATCAAATGCGCAATGATCGAGATGCATTCTTAAACTATGAGCATTACTTGCATGTCTTTCTAACCATATAAACTTTATGACTTGACTACAGTAAATCACATTTTCAAATATTACTACTACATTACCATTATGCGTTTATTGTGATGCCTCGTAGCAGCGCATAAAATGTCCTCGTAAGACAACTATTACCGGACCGATCAGTGGAAATGCGTCTATCAAAACTTTCAAAAGTTTTTTATATGAAAAACATGTATAAAATAACGCAAGCAAGGCACCAGCTGAGAATTGACATCGCATTGATAGGTTGTTGAAAATCGTCACATGCAGCCTACATAGTAAGTATCTAAAAAGGCATGCGCATCGTTCATAGTTTACTTGTTCGTCGGCAATCGTTGAATCACCCTTAGCAAGTATTAGGTGTCGAACAGCAAGAGAATAGTGATTAATTCTTTTCGTAGTACGATCGTTTTCGTTTCTATCGAAGATTGCGAGTTACGTAGTCAACGAAATAACTGAAAGAAAAGCAGCTAAGTGGCGGAGATGCCTGGGGCTCCTGCACAGAATGCAATAAATAAGGGGTCGGGGTCTCGGGGTCTCGGGGTCTCAGGCGCGAGTCGCAAGGCCCCGGAGGGGCAGACGGGCGAACGACGATAACGCGGGGGAGGCCGCGAGCTTTGGTGAGGACTAGGCTGCGACGCGGAGAAGAGCGAGCGAGGAGGAGAAGCGGGGCGGGGCGAGCGGACCTCAGAACTGTATCTTGTAGTTGCTGGGTCTGGGTATGGAGCGGTTGGCGCTCTTGAGTATGGCGCTGCTGGCGGAGGCGTCGCTCTTGGTGCTGACGATGCTGCCGGTGCTCTGGCCGCGGGTCGAGAGCGGCGGCACCTGCTTGGCCTCGGCAGCCGCCGCCGCGGAGGAGTCGCTGAGCCGGCCGTAGTCGGGGTGCGGGCCGCCGCCGTAGCGCCGCGCGCCGCTGCCCGGCGGCGGGATCAGCGAGCGCGACTGGCCGAGACGCTCGTACTGGCCGACGCTCTTCTTGCCGGCGCTCTCGCGGTGGTGGTGATGGTGGTGGTGGTGGTGGCAGTGGTGGTGGTGCTGGCAGTCGGCCGCGGCCTCGCCCGCGAGAATGCTCTCGGAGGACTGCTTGCGACGCAGCAGCGACAGCTTAGCAGCCGCCTGGTAGACCTCGGCGGCGCCGGGCTGCTCCGGCTTCTTGCGCGCCTCCGAATCGCTGAGCCGGCAGTAGCGCGCGGCGCTTTTGGACGAGCGTGGCGGCCGCGGCAGCGAACTCGGCGGCAGACTACCGGCGCGCCGGCCCTCGGCCTGCTGCGGCGCCGACTGCTGCTGCTGCTGAGGCTGCTGCTGCTGCTGCTGCTGCTGCTGCTGCTGCTGCTGCTGCTGCTGCTGCTGCTGCTGTTGCTGCTGTTGCTGATGCTGCTGCTGCTGATGCTGCTGCTGCTGCTGATGCTGTTGGCCGGCGGCCGGCGGCTCCTGCGACGAGGACATGCGCTGGCGCTGCGAGCTGCGGCCCTGCTTCTCCAGCAGCATCATGTCCTCGGCGGGCCTACAGGCCTCGTCGGAAAAGCGGCTCTTGAAGCGCGAGGCAGCCGCCGCCAGGTCGAGGATGGCGCTGGACGCCGCGAGCACCGACGTCGCGCTCGCCTCGGACTCGTCGATGGCGCACTCGCCGCCCAGCAGCCGGCTCTTGCTGCTGGCCGTGCTCGAGCCGCCGGCCGACTCTACACTCGCCAGTAATGGCTTGGGTATTTTTCCTTTTCGCGACGGAGCGCCTGGATTAGAGAAGCCTGGAAAACAGCAAAGTGCCCGCTGAAACATAGAACAAGAGAGCCACCCCGCTATTCTCTGCCTTCGCTTGTTCGCGCTCGGTCGATCGGCTCGACTCCACTGCAATCCACTCGTCACTGCAATGCTCTCTCAAACTCGTTAGTTGCGGGGCTGGCCTCTCTTCCTCTATGCGACGTCGCACGACCAGCCTCGCCGACTCCGGTCTGCTGATGCGCGCGCGGGCGATCTCAGGCCGGAGCCAGCCGAGTCCTGGCCGCGGTAACGACGTTGCATCGCCTTCGAAGAGAGCGACTTGTTAGTGACAACGCCACTCTCGCGCACGAGCATGCACAGTTAGCAGCGTCTTCAACCGCCATTTGCTTCTACTTGTTTTTTTCTCGTCGACGCACAAACGCGCTTTCTTAATCAAAAGGACAAGGTGATAGTTTATCAGTTGGAGAGGAATCTTTGGCAAAGCATTCCAATATAGCAGATTCTTTTATCATGACTTTTTAATGCAATTATTCGTCCAATCCTTCCAGCGTTAATGTCGTGTATTGTACAATTTTCGATATCATTTCTTTTACACTTGAACAATATAACAAGCTTGTCATTGAAACTCATTTTACCGCTACACTTATTATAAACAGTGCTGTAACTGATAGTAAGATTAACCTTCACATTATTCCAAGAGCAATTTATGATTTATTCTACTTTTATTCAAGGCTCAACAGTGGTGATCCCTTTATCGATACAAAAAATCAAGACTCGAGCAAACAAATCCAAGATCTCAGGTAGAACAAACCTACAATTATAATGTTTCAGTAGAAAAAACACTTTGTACATCCTAATATTCAGCAGACTAACTTCAAATAAAAAATATAAATCAATGAAATGGCCTCAATCAGATGTTCAAGAAAAATCAAAGGTGCAACTTGCGAGCAAAGTTCGTTATCTCTGCGAGCTGTTACTTGATGTAGCACGTCAATTTAATGGTTTATAAATTTTTTTTAATTTTATACGTTCATGTATTCAATAAATAATAACCAGCAACTAATTCTAATGGAGTTTAAACTTGTTCGTGGCAAAATTTCAATTCTAAAATGACATAAAAATTTGGAATAACACTCGACTTTGCTAACTCGATGCGTGATAAAATATCAAATACCCTGTTTTAACAATTACTTTAGATTTTTGACTTTTTCAAATCACTATAATTTGTATATAAGTTCGCCATAATATACGGCAATGAAACATATTAGACATTCGTTTGTGCGTGCCAAATTATAGCAGAGATTAGTTGATTTGGTTCAACAAACAACCTGTTAACTAATCTTTGCTGTTTAAGTTTTAGTAATTAAAAAAACACACTCATAGCCACACGCGTAGTCAACACAAATACAAACGATACCTTGTATTGGATGTTTTTATCAAGATTTGTTTCCGGCTGCCGTTATAATTCGCTGATAATATGATATACCTTCTTTATCTTTTAATTAAGATAATAAGTTTTACCGAACCACAAGTTTTCAATATTATATTTGACGCGTGTTAATAACAGATACATAAAAAATACTTCTGTAAAACTCGGAAAATAATATATATGTATATATATAGCTATCTATAAAATTATCTTGAGGCAATAAAAAAATTATTACAAATACTCTAATCTTTACTTCGCTTTCAGGAAAAAGGTGATTGTTGTCTTCAACGAAATGTTAAAACATATACATACGCACTGAATGTCAAATGTGCGTGTTACGCAGAAGAAATGTTGCCTACCTTGCTATTTATTAGCAGCTGGGAATCAAGATCTTTCAGCTCATCATCCAAACTTTTTTTCGTTTGTTCAAAACTTCCCTGTTTTCTATACTTGAATGTATCGGATACACCGTACGATGCAGTGCTGCTATAACCACTACCTCCGCCCAAAACGCTACTCACTGAAAACAATCTCGTTATTCTCGTATTTATATGGAAAATAAAATATAAGAAGGGAAGCAATAACTCACCAAGTTCTGGTGTACTCGTGAGGGCTGTATGATGGTGATCTGCAGATGTGCTGGAATGAGAGGAATGAGCAGCTTGATAGCTTCCAACGCCACTACTATCTTTATCATAAGTATGCTTCTGAAGAACTCGAATCATTGCATCTCTTTCGGCCAATTTCGATTCTAAATCTTTCATTCTAGAAAATAAAATTTGTATCATGTTTTCATTAGATTGGCTAATAAAAACAGAATGAAAATATTTAACTATTCATTACCTGGACGCAAGATCTGCAAGCTTTTTTTGTGCTGCGTGAACTTCGTCCATGTGTCGCATTTTTTCCGAGCGAGCTTCGGCGATTAACTTTTCGGCGTCTTGGCTAGTTTTTTCGAGAGCGGCAATTTTGGCATCCCTACGAGACAAATTATCAAATCGAAAAATAAAAAAATCAAAGGGAGAGAATAAAGGTTGTAAGAAGCGATAATTTACTTAGGAAGACTAGCAGCATCAATGGCGGCCTGCCGTAAAGCACTTTCTTCAAGGTAACGTTGCTCCCACTTCGCTACGTCACCTTCCAACGACATGATTTTTTCGTTGCGCTCACGTAACTTGCGCTTGAGTTCGGGCACGCTTTCACCGTTGACGCCGTCGTGTGCAGGACTACTACCTCCGGCACCACCTTCTTTCAGCTCACGTTCAAGTTGACCTCTTAACTGACGTTCCGTCTCTTCTCGCCTGTCACTTGAAGCTTGTAAAGAAGAAAGAGCGCGTTGCAACTGACCGACTCTTTCTACGTACACTTGCTTTTTACGACACTGTAAGATAGATTATATTTAACATCTAGCAATATTCTGTTCGCAACAGTCAAAGTCAAAATTGGTCCACTCACTTCTTCCTCTAAACGTACGACGTTGCTCTGCGCATTTGTTAGAGCTGTATCAAGAATGTCAATATGTTTCCGTTGTTCCTGCAGAGTTGCTCGTTGAGCAGCCAACTCGATTTCCTGGCGTTCTTTAGCCGCTGCCAATTCCTTAGCTATAATAAACAAGACGTGTAATCAGTTAATCCTGCAGTACTTTTTCAAGAGATCATACTTAATAACCTTACTTTGAGTAATTAATTGGCCAATAAAAAGTTCTTTTTGAGTAAGTTCTTTTCGCATCGACTCAAGGCTCAAAGAACTTTCTGTCCTCGTCGACATTAAATCAATTTGGTCTCTAAGAGCCCGATTCAGTTCTGTCAATCGTCTACAATCGTTTTGTAATCTCACGCGTGCCGCGCGCTCGAGTTTCTCGCGACGTTCGCTAGATGCCACAAGCTCTTCGTGAGCTCTGTGCACTTTGCTTATTTCTTGCTCTATATGTTGTGATTTTGATACCTTTTTATAACATCGATCAAGTTCGAGTTTTAAGGCACTATTTTCTTGAATTAATATTTGCACCATTTCCGTCGTTGGCCATACTTCTCCAGCGGGCGTTTCAAATTCTTCTCTACCCTTTGTTTGAGGTCTGGAAAAATATTTTTATCAAAATGAGCATTAAAAATTGAGACCTCGCAACTGACGTAAATGCCATTGTAATTACCTTGGAGAAGTAGTTCTTAGATCACAATTATCCATATCAATTTTGCTGATTCTGGACAAGTCCGGTTGTGATCTTGAAAACGTAAACTTATCAGTCAAACCTACAATTTTTTGTTTGCTTTTCAAAGGTATCAAAGTTGTTGTATAATTAGATGAGAGTCTTTCATCAAATTCACTTCGATTTCGCCTATCACCTTCCGGTATTCTGATCTCCGTACAATTATCGTTACCTGTTAATTTACTATAAGAAGGCACTTTTACTTCCTTTGCGAGGTGCTTTAAAACCTGATAATAAAAAAGATTTTATAAGTGTAAAAATAACGAGTGAGGCTACCACACAAACATTGTAAAAATATAATTGTTACCTGTGACTGATTTAAATAATCATCAGGAATATCTGTTATTTCTTGGCATCCA
The DNA here is from genome assembly GCF_024137745.1 of Phymastichus coffea. Taxonomy (NCBI): domain Eukaryota; kingdom Metazoa; phylum Arthropoda; class Insecta; order Hymenoptera; family Eulophidae; genus Phymastichus; species Phymastichus coffea. The sequence goes on from NW_026706839.1 coordinate 3,286,475, forward strand.
AGGTTACTTGTATTTTCATAAAAATGCTCTTCTAAAGGTAAGTTTGAAAGTGACTGTACTGTTGGGCTATTAGAATGACCTTTGTTACCACTTTCACAGTACAGATAACCCACATCTCCATGCTCTCTTACTACACCAGATAGCCTGAAAACATTGTAACGTATTTTTGACGAGTATTCAAGAATAATAAAAGTTTCTGTATGAATTAATACTGTACCGAGATGATGGAGCCCACAAGTTATCTTCATTGGCATTATGAATTATTAATGTATTGTAAGAACTTGTAGAAACATCAAGACTACTTCTGTTTGACCCAATACTAGTTCTATTACTGAGATTGTCTTTTAAACTATTTCTATTTGAACCATTAATACTGTCTTTCAAACTATTACGGTTAGATCCATTCAGACTTTCTTTCAAACTATTACGATTTGAGTTACTCAAATTATCTTTCAGAGTATTTCTATTCACTAAGTTACCCTGAATTATTGAAAGTAAACAAAAAAAGTATAATATTATTCACACTAAAATAGAGAACTATTTGGATTTGTATTACCTGTATATTTGGTATGTTTTCCTTATGACTGGATGATCTAGAAGGGCTATGCTGTTGATTTTCTTGCCCTTGAGGTTCTTGTCGTGCTGTATGCCTTATAACATATCTTTCTTCATTGCTTAAATTTTCATTTGATGTAGATACATCTGTATCACTTCCACTCAAACTATGAGTCAAACCTCCTGTGAATAAATATTATTTTTACAAAGACTAGATTAAATACAATCTTAATATTAAAGAACTTTTGTTACCTTGATTAGGCATCTGCTTTCGTTGAACATTATTATTCAAGAAAGGAAGGAATCGATTCGTTTGCTGGATAGAACTCATGTTGTTAAATTTTCATAAATACCAAATATTTAATCTGCAAAAGTATATTTACATGAGCTAGATAGTAAGTCATTTTTTTATACTACAATTAATTTTAAATTATATTAAATAAAATTCTACATGGTTTGATTAAATGTCAAGTCCTTTAAAATTTTATGGTCAAATCTACTTTTATGTACTCAGCTAATTGTGTCCCTTCATTTTGGTCAAGTAAAGAAAGCTTTGATAATATTTTCACTTTTAAAATGAGTTCAAGAAAAGAAGAAAGTAATCATTATAGATGAAATGAGCTACGTACTTAATGAAATCATTAATTAAATACATACATTGATCTTAAAAGTTTGACTAAGTTTTTATACTTGAGAATATATTATTCAGCATGCTTTTACAGGCATGCAGATATTTTTAAATCTACAAACAAGCTATTAATTTGTGAAATGGTATATATTAAATAAACATAAAACAAAAACAAACCAAGCAAAATGATTTCCTCAGAACACAGAATATTACGAACTATTTCATTGTTCAATTTTGTCATCAAACAACATTTAAGTTTTTGGTTAGTTACTTTGAACTGGATACAAATAGTAAACAATAGAAAAGTAACAATACATTAATAAATTACGGCAATATTGCAAACAAGCCTGTAGATAACATAAAGCTACGTTTTGTGGTCATGATGTAAGGGGGCTTTGTGGGTTATTTTCTTGGTGATGGACCAACATTCCGTTAAACATAATGTAACGATTTCACGCAACATAATAAGAAAAATATTTTACTTGGTTTGGAGCTTTTAGGCTTAGCCTATCCTTCGTTTATACTCCGTTTATTGGCATTATTCGGTCCTCGTAATAGTACAACATCGCAACAAAGCATATAATTATCGCAGAACTATATAGCACCAACAAAAATGAATGTATTTTTTTATGCAACTACATAAATAATAAAAAAAAGTTAGATTCTCGCATTCCTCACTAGAGCGCGCCACGGTAGATATAATAGTGCGAATCGTATCATGATATATATGTGTGCGTACTAGTGATGTTTATTGCACGATATATTCATGAGACTACCTGGGTGGGGGTATTTAATGCCTTTGGTAATGTTTCCGAAATCAACCGCTGCAGATGAAGCGCTGTAATACTTGCAAATTCTTCTCTTAGAATTATCCATAGACCATAGTATAATGCCAATATAGAATGATGGCAAATGACAACGCGACGTATGTTATGTTAATTCACAATCCTTTGAACGATCGCAGCGCCAAGAGTAGATGTATTAAATTTTGAAAATGTTTTGTTTCCTTAATTTTTATTATTTCATTATCGCTACTGTGAAACATAGTTTTTAGGAACTCAAAAATTAAGAAAAAATTAGTAATTAATTCGTATAATTAATGTTCCTTGACAGATGCGGTCACATACTACAAATGCCGATTCGAATTTAGTATGGCCATTCTATTATACAAACTAACCCATGATACAAAGCTACGTCTTTCAGCTAGTTCACTCTCCCTCCCCTATATATACAGTTTACACGATTGCTCCGATCCCTTCCTAGGGCTTATAGAACATGGAGACTACAGTCTCCATGGCCTAGAATCATCTGTCACACGTCGCCATTTTGAATGTAGTAAAGCATTATTTGTCCAAAGCGCTTCAGCTTCCTGATTACTGCTACTTCGCTTGACGAATTGGTTGCTTTACTAGTAATTATTGGAATTTCAATCGGAATCAAAAAAGATTTTCATTGGATTTAGTGAATGACCATGTAAGTAAACAAAAACAGTGTCGTACTTTTGAACCATTATTTTTTTCGTTGCTTTGCGTTATTTCTAGTAGATGTATACTGTTTATTTTTTTAAAATAAATTGAGTAAAAAATTATGACGTAACTGATTAGTCAAACTTCTGATTTTGAAGTATGGCATTGAAAAGATTTACAAATACTCGTTCTTCTTCCGCATAGTATTTATCACGTCTGTGTGGCACACAATTTGTAAAAGTTTTACATGTACAGTTTGTTTCATCAGTATCAAAACAATATCAATATTGACTGATAAAAGCTTGATAAATTTCAATCTATATAACGATTCTTCTATATTTTTAAAAAACGTCAATATATAAACAGGTCAGCAAAATGAACAATAACAGTATAACGATATTTAGTGTAATTTTATTCTGAAAGGGCTTACAGGGATCGTGATCGCGATGGCGACAGAAGAGGAGGTTTAGGATTAGGCTTAGGAGGTAATCGCGGAGGACTCGGAAGTGGCAGTGCTAATCGTAGTTTTCCTGGAAGATATGGCGGAGGCGGTGGGGGAGGCAACAGATTTAGCAGTGGACCAAGCGGTGGAAGAGACATGGGAATGGGATTCGGTAATAGTTCATTCAAAAATCGTCAACCAGGCGAACGATTGCGAAAACCAAGATGGGATATGAGTTCACTTCCACCATTTAGAAAAGATTTTTATCGGCCACACCCAAATGTTTGTGGTCGTAGTCCTCATGTTGTTGAAGCATACAGATCTGATAAAGAAATTACAGTTAAAGGTACTAATGTCCCTTCTCCAAATATTTACTTCGAGGAAGGTGGATTCCCAGACTATGTCATGTCTGAAATACATAGACAAGGTTTTGGGGAACCAACGGCCATACAAGTAAGCTATCCAAATAAAATTAATTTTTGTTTAAAAAGTAGAAAATATTGATAAATACTATTTTCTTTTTAAGGCTCAAGGCTGGCCAATAGCTTTGTCAGGTCGTGATATGGTGGGAATTGCTCAAACAGGCTCTGGAAAAACATTGGCATATATTCTTCCTGCGATAGTTCACATCAACAATCAACCAAGATTGAATCGTGGTGATGGCCCTATAGCTTTGATCCTAGCTCCTACAAGAGAATTAGCTCAACAAATTCAACACGTAGCATCAGACTTTGGTGTGTCGTCGCAAGTAAGAAATACATGCATTTTTGGAGGAGCACCAAAAGGACCACAAGCCCGTGATTTGGAAAGAGGCGTTGAAATATGTATAGCTACCCCTGGTCGCCTTATAGATTTTCTAGAGCGAGGAACGACAAATCTTCGAAGGTAATATAAAAAAAATGTATTGTTTGCTTTTAAATGGCACTCAATGCGAATAGCAATATTTGGTTTTCTCTGTCACTTAGGTGTACTTACTTAGTATTAGATGAGGCTGACCGTATGTTAGATATGGGCTTTGAACCACAAATTAGGAAAATTGTTGAACAAATTAGGCCTGACAGACAAACGCTCATGTGGTCAGCAACATGGCCTAAGGAAGTTCGTAATTTGGCTGAGGAGTTTTTAACTGATTACATACAAATTAACATTGGTTCATTGACGCTGGCCGCTAATCATAACATTCTACAAATTGTGGATGTATGCGAAGAGTTTGAGAAAGAAAATAAGCTGATGAAACTTCTAGAAGAGATCTCTCGTGAACCAGAAAATAAAACAATGATTTTTGTTGAAACAAAAAGGAAAGTAGATGAAATCACTAGAGCCATTAATAGATATGGATACCATGCTATTGGAATTCATGGAGACAAGAGTCAACAAGAACGAGACTACGTTTTGAGTCGTAAGTAATTGCACGTCAATATTGAAAGCAATAGGTTTCGTTGAACGTTTGATTATGACATCAATGTCTTAAATAGAATTCCGAAACAGCAGATCAGCGATATTGGTTGCGACAGATGTAGCTGCCCGAGGTTTAGGTGAGAATTTATTCAAATATTTATATTTTTGATGTGAGGGGTCAGACTGTGATGGTTATTAGCAAGATAAAGTATTGAACGTGGCAACGAATAACGGCATGAACCAGACTGAAGTGCTGATGGATAGTAAAGAATAAGATACATGTTTTCATGCATTAACTAGCAATATTATTTATTTTTATAAATGATATTGCTAGTGTTATTTATTAATATTACAGCTGTTTCTTATTAATACAAAATAGGTAATGAATTGAGGAAGGTTCCAGTAATTATTGGAAATGAAATATTTTTTTATGTATATAAATAGGATACTGATTTAGGTCTATAAGATAGCGATACAATAGTATAAGATGGTCACACAACACAATAGTTCTATAATGTTTAATTAGGTTAACGAGATACTCGAGCAAAAATAGCAAGGCAAATAAAAAAATGAATGTAATCAGTCTGGTAATAATTTGCTGTTCTATGTGTTTTCAGAGGCACATGCGACGGAGTTTTATCAATGATAAGAACTCTAGAGAAGCTTGCTTTGGAATAAATAAATGAATGGGGCGTGACTGCTGATCGTCGGCCCCATGCAACAAGCTCTAACAATACGCTGTGCCTCAACCTGCCGTGCCACTTGATACACACTCTTACTCTAATCCTGCCAAGGACCAAAGTATGGAATTTGTTTAGTTAGGCAGCTAGTGTGAGGCAACAAAAATTGTCTAAGTGAATAGGATTGCGTTCGTTAAAATTTGCGTGATCAGATAGTTAGCATAGCTAAGCATTGGAATATGCCTATTTGCAATGCTTTCACTGAATTTCGGAGAACGAGAAAAAACACTGTTATTTAAACTTATTCTAATTTGAAGAGGGGCAAAGTCGTTTCGTAAAGCCTTAGCACGAAACGTTTAAAAGTATTGCGATTGGCATATCTAGATGCGAAAAAAGGTGTAAAGCAGATGGGCCTTGCCTGGAGAAAATAGCTAGGGGCGAGTTCGTCGAGTGCAGCTTTAACAGAACGAAGCAAGAGAGAAATATTGAAAGATCATCTATGATCCATACTTTGGTGCCAGAGAGAGGAGGTGTATGCTTCCTATGTCTTAAACAAGAGCTTGCTAGTAATTGAGCGAGATTTCTAAACCAACCATCTGAGCTCTGATTCCTCCACATTTTCAAACAAAATGTATTTACATTTCCAGCTGTATAAAAGCGCAGGTAATTACAATATAAAACTTGCTCTTTGTGGTCCATTGATTCTTGGTTGCTTTTGTTCATAAACTAAAGGATAGGCTGACAAATGTTCAGACATTTTTTTTCGATTGTATTAATATCTAAGTTTCTTGATAAATAATTTAAAAATTGGATCATGTAATATGTAAATCATATAAATTAAATGAAAATGTTATATCCTTCGCGGTACGCGAAAATAACAATTTTTTCTGATTTTTTCAAGCACAAAAATATTTATTCAGAACATTATTTTAATCATGTTTGAATTTAATATTATTCAAACCATTTTAATACATCGACAATATTATTATCATAATATTATTTACTGCGTGTGATTATCAATGTTATTGTCGGATCTAAAAATATTTTATTTCATTAAAATAGATGACTGTACATAATAGTTTTTCGGAAAAAATAAATGTTTTTGTTGGCTTATGAAATGAATTATGGTAAGTTTGGACAATTGTATCTTTAGATAAGCGACACCTTTATTTTAAGAAGAAAACAAAGAAAAAAAATAACTTTTAAGTTTAATCGGATATTAAAATATTTGACTTTTGTTAAAAATTTACTATGACATAAACAATGCAAAGCATGTGAAATTTGTTCAAGACTCTTGCAAAATCATTTTATAATCAATATAAAATATAGTAAAAAGAACAATTGCCATTTTGAAGATATTGAAAAAAGAACGCGTAAATAAACATGCTTGCATTGTATAAAAAATTTAATTTAATGTTTTTTACCATCGTGATCGACATTTTTGTACAGATGTTGAAGATGTGAAGTTTGTGATAAATTTGGATTACCCATCAAATTCCGAAGATTATGTACATCGAATTGGGCGTACGGGGCGTTCGCAACGGACTGGAACAGCTTATGCATTTTTCACTCCAGCAAACGCTCACAAAGCCAACGATTTGATTGAAGTTCTTGAGGAAGCCAAACAGGTTGTTAATCCAAAACTTTACGAATTATGCAGAACACCAGGATTATATAAAAGTACGTGGAATTATAATATATAATACTTACAACAGCTGAGAACGGCATAAAATTTATGATAATAACAATTGTTATAAAGGAGGACGGTACGGTAATCGTAGTGGAGGTCCAATGAGGAATAGTAGCCTTAGTAACAATCGAATGGGTAGCTTCCGTGGATTGCGCGGCAATCGTGATGATCGTCGAGGAAATGGAATTGGAGGACGATTTAATGATCGCAATAATGATCGTGGAGCTAGCAAATGGACAGGCAATTCTGGAGGTACTTAATCTTACACAGTTCTTTTTTTATCTTAATTTTACTGCGTGTGATTATAATGATGTTATCTTCTAATAGGTGGTTTAGGCCAAAACTACGGAAACAATCAAAATCAAGGCTTCGGTAATAAAAGTTTCGGTCAAAATAACTTTGGCGGATTAGGCTCTCTTCTCAACAGCAACAATACCTACGGTCAAAATGGGAATATGTACGGTGGCAATTCTGGTTTCAATAGACCACAGAATAAATATTGAATTTTGTTATATTGAACGATTGGTAACGTCTGCTGAATCTATTGAAGATTACTTGTGCAAAAAGTTAGGTAAGAAGTATTGAAATCTTTCTCAATAGGTTTCGGAAAAAATCATCTTTTTTAACGTAAAAATAATCTGTTAACTTTTTTTAAAATCTTGTATTTCAAAATAGAAAGAATATTCTGACTGCTGATTTTTACTTTTCTTTAATAATGTCATGTAATACATTAGTTAAAGCTTAATGTAGATAGCTGACAGCTAGATGATATTTGTTTAAACAGCATTCGTATTTTGACGATAGCTAGATGATAAACTTGTATTCTTATTCAAGGCATTAATAAATGAAAACATGTCTTTTGATAGATAAAAGTTATACATTTATTTCATTATTTTTCTTCATAAAATTATTAAACAAAACATGAGACATAACATCGTTATTGTTTTTCATAAGTTTTACAAGTTCAACGTACGTTGTATGATAATAATAATTTCAAATCAATTCATATGCTATAATTGAATTTATGATTAATCAAAATATTAATTATATTGATTGTATTAATAACATTAATTAACTGTTAATTATCAAAATAAAATTTACTTAAAATTCCCACTAATGATTTGCCATAATACTTAATAATTAATTGATTGTTATAAATTTTGATAAGATTATCAACATTTTTACTGCTCTTTTTATTAAAGTTCTTCACATCTTGTGCAAAAAAATTTTCTGATCTTTTCTGATCTTTTCTGAAAGTATAAGAAAATTCAAAATTTCACGCTCTCTTTTAGCATCACCAAACAATGCTGAGGCTGCATGTCGGCGACTGATCAATTTTTTAAAGATAAAAGTAAAAATATAAAAATAGGAGGGGGAGATTTCGTTTGAACGTCGTTTCAATTTTTTGAGCGTGATCCAATTCATTCCTCAAGTCTCTAATAGTAGTGAATTACGTTTCGCTACTCCAACAGCATACGTTAATCGTCGCTTTTGTTTCACTGCAATATTACTGTTACTTAAATCAAAGCTATAAAATATTGGTAATATTTCTTGGGTTCAGGTTAGAGAGTTTTAATGAAAGTTTTTTATTGAGTAAAATATATTTATTGATTTGATAAAATAGAAAAAAAACATTCATGTATTATTACCGTGTATTCAATACACAGTAACAGAGTACAGCTTATCTTAAAAATTACCTCAAAGTATTCAGCAGCATAGGCATGGAGAGTTGCTATTGATCTTGGTGGAAGTGTTTAAGATTTCGCTCGCTAAAGATTCAACCATGATATCGCCGCTATTCTGATCAATTATTTTCATCAAACCCTTCTTGCATAATATTTTTGAACAATCATACATTGTTACATATTGTAAAACTATACACAGACCATAGCGTGTTCGATACTCCATCAATACATTGATTACCTTGAAGAATGATTCTGGAAAAACTTCTAATATGATCTTCGTTAAGCATTTGCTATAATACGGAAGAAACAAGTCACTTCCATAAGTTTCAATGAGGTTGTCGATATTTTTGCCGCATTTTTGACCAAATTCACATTCACATCCACAGTACATGTTGAAGAAATTCTGATAAAGATTTAAGTTTACATAACAGGTTAGTGCTTTTCGCATTGAAGCGATTTCGAGGAAACTCGAAATGAAGCGCTGAGTCATGTTTTTGTTTGTATTAGACAACAAATGATGGAATACTTTATTGTGGTCTAATAAGTAATATGCTTTACACAAGTGATTGTTATAATAGTCAACATGGTTTGTATCCCTATGTTCAGATATAATTTTCATAAGTATTTTCAATCTGTCTTCGAACATTTCTACGTCGATAAAAAGGTATCTCTCAAATATCAATTCCAGCTTACAATCCAACAGGCAGTTTGTGATGATATCAGTGGTCACACATTCTGGCAACTGACTGAACAAGTTCTTTTCGGTAATTTCATTTATAAATTCAAGTTTAAGTTGTTGTTTTTGTTTATCGATACCGCAGAAGTTATCGATTTTCTTAAGAATCTCGTATATATATTGAAGTTTATACGACGGTTTTATGTCATTCAAATTTTTAAGAATATTAAAAATAGTGACATCGTCGGACTCAAGGTTATTTATAAGTAGCTTCATTGTCGTCCAGCTATTCTGATTAGGGTTCCGCATGAATTCCTCGTAAATCACCTTCGCAATGGTTTCGCGAATGCCAGGATTTTCTTCCTCCTTCCAGGTCTTGGTTATATATTGATGTATCTGTGTTTTCTGGCTTACCTGGAACTTAAATCGAAATAATGCTTTCCTTACGGAGATGGCTTTGCTCGGGTCACTATCCACGAAATGACGAACTCTATCGATTGGCAAGCGTTGAGCAATACTACTAATTGTTTTCAAAGCCATTGACAAGTAGTCACCCCTTAACAAAGGAAGCATTTTGTTCAAAGATGGTGGCGGGTTGCTAAAGTTCAAAGCAAGAGGCAGCGAGGAAAGGAATTCATACTCCTCCTTCGCATCGGCCGTCACATCACTGGCATTGATTTTGGCCTGTTCAGGTAAATATGCCTCGACGATCTTGCTCAAAGTCATGCCATCCAGTAGATTCCCCAAAATCATAACGTTATCTTTATTCTTGATATTCTCCAAGGACTCAACGAACTTCAAAGGTAGATCCTGGTACCATTTGAGCGACCTTACAAAGCGTAACACATTTCTTTTCTTATATTTCACCAGTAACATTTTACAGTCGTCTATATATCTTTGAACTTTTGACATAATTTTGTTTCGATCTTGCTTCAGAATATTCAGCGCGTCGTCCGTAGTTACGTCGTAAATCAGATCAGGACACTCGTCGATCATGTTTCGATAGAACTCTGGGCTTGATCTGCGGAGAACTGTCCTGAAGGACAAGTAGAACCGTCGTTGATATTTACACTTACTTACGTTGTGGTTCAATCCATTGGTAGTAAGCCTATTGCTGGGCGTCAAATCCTTCGCGAATTTCGCTAACCACGGATAATTTTGTATGGACAGCTTGGTTGGTTTCAATCCGGAATCCGGGGAAGCGCACAAGTACACGTCGTTGACTTTGCTCAGCTCTGTGACGAAATAAACCGTCAATGTGAGCTTGTTATCGTGGATATCCTATAAGTGGTCGGTTTCGGGATATTTTTGCGGCACCGCCGCCAGGAATATCTCCAGGCAAACTTTTCTGAGCGCCGTCGCTTTCGGGATGAAGTTCCACTTGTTGTTGTGTTTGAGGAAGTTACTGAGCGTTACGTCGACGACTATATCGAGAAAGGTCTTTTGGCTGTCGTTCAGTGTGTCCAAGGTGGCCTGCTTCAGAAGGTAGAGCTCAAAGAGCTTGTTGAACAGCGTTTCCGCCAACTTGGTATCGGTGAAAACGAGAGAGTCCTTGACGTAAGCATTCCGTAAGATTTCCTCGATGACCTGCCAGTGTTCGCGGTCGAGGGATTTCATGTTGTCGAAGGATTTGGTCAGCATTGTCAAGAATAACATTAGAACTGGAGCTTGCTCGTTCTTGTGGCGCTTATTGTAGTACCGGAGAACCCCCAGCAGGTCCTTCTTCCTCTTGTACAAACTGCACGACTTCACCATGAATTTGAGGCATAGGTCTCTCGTATAACGTACTTTCTTTTTGATTTCATCCTTCAGCTGGGGTATCGCCTTTTCCGGTGGCAGTTGATATACTCCGACTATCTTGTTTTCTCGCGCTAACGATTCTTTCTCTTTGATCGGTAACCATTTGAATATCGATTCGATGTCACGTATTGAGAGCTTCGTTAAAACGTCTACACCATAATGTGCCTGGAAAATCTCCCGGTACAACTTCAAGCCCTCTTCCGACGGGAAGTATATCAGAATTTGTGGGATTACGGAAACGCTGAGGCAGGGGCATTTGATCGATTTCGATCCGACATTGATCCGCAGTAGATTGATTATCATCGTTCTGAATCGCTCCAAGCCGAGCTTTCTCTTCAGCTCACTTCTCCAGCGTACCGCCGGGACAAAGATATCTGGGTATTTGATGAACGCATCGTCTCGTAACAAGTACTTGGCTTGCCTGCTGCCAAGTCGTAATAGACCATCTAGGTAACCTTTCTTCTCGAGGAAAAGCTGCACGTAGAACGAGACGTGCTTCTTCAGGAGTAACGGCATGAAATCAAAGATAATACTGATCCGCTTGGCAATCTCTTCAGTTTCCTCACTCTTGATAAGCTCACTTATGTAGCGGATGACCGTGTCGGGATTTATGCGGTACATGTCCCTGAGCATTCTGTAGGGGGGAACCGTGTTTTTGATCATTTCGTACGTGTATCCCTCACTACAGGCGATCAGCAGCGGCCTCGCCTGCTGGATGCCCAATTGCTCGACAAACACGGCGTGGAAGTGCTCGGCTCGCACGGTGTCCAGGCATTTGCTCAACGTCTTGATCAGATCAAGGCGAGTACGCACAGAGATGAAGGGCAGCACGTTCTCCGCGAAGTCCTGCGCGTCCAGCTGGTCGTTGGACCGGTGGAAGAACCACTTTGCCCGCAGAGCCATTTTCACGACGGTCGCGTCGTCGGATTTGAGGGCCGCGAACACGGCCTCCTTGGATCTGAGCTTCGAACCCACGAGGATGCGCAGAGTCTCGTGGAGAGCGGCAGACGCCAAGCTGGTCTCGCCGGTCCGCGCGAATCGCTCGCTCTCCTCCGCGCTGTCGATGATTTTCATGGCGATCGAGTGCAGCGCCCTGCGCTTCTCGCCTGCGCTCGCTCCCGCCAGCGCCTGGACGGCCAACAGATACGGCGACACGTTCATCTTGGCGCGCCTGCTCCCGGCACCTGTTCGCAAGCGACAGATCGCCGACGTTAGTATGGGGGTCGGCTCGTCGATCGACATTTCGTTCGCGAAAGCCACCGAGAGCGGCTCTCCTTCGTAGCTCGCGAAAAGTAGCAGACCCTGTAAGTGACGTACCTCTCTCGTGGAAAACAATGAAAAGCCAGTGGAAAAACGCAGGTACCTGCGGTTGCACCGGATCCAGCGGCAATACTGCGGATAGTTCGAGTGCAGGTCCGCCCGCGTGCTCGCTGCAAATAACGCGAGCGCTATCTCCGTCGCTGAGTTTTGCCAACTGCTTGCGCGCTGAACGCTGCTCGGCAATCACGACTAGCGAGTTGGTGTGATGCGAGTGATAAGACGACGGCCTGCGAGAACTATGAAGGTAGCCCCCTCGATTTTAAGGGAAATCGTTGAAATAATTTTGACAACGATATTAATTCCACTGATTGTCCCTGATATCAGTGATATAATGTCCCATTTTCGATTCGTCAACGGAAAATGCGTGATACATGAACAGGCTCGTTTACTCTAATAATTATTGATGAATTTTCGCGTTTGATAGCTCAATTAAGATTTTAATTTCCCTCGACAGCCCCTCAAATCGCATTTCCTATTCAAATGCACAATTTTCAAATTAAAATTATTAATAATTTTCGTGTCGCGAGCGGCGGGAAAACGTTATCAGTTCATATTTCAGCATTCCATTTCCAGTACAACGCTCGTGTTTGGCGGACAGTGTGCCAGCGACGTGAAATTTACCTTTTCAAAGCTTAAACGTTTTCAAAGCTTAATGGAATGCTGAAATATGAACTGACACCGTTTTCCCGCCACTCGCGGCACGAAAATTATTAATAATTTTAATTTGAAAATTGTGCAACGAATAGGAAATGCGATTTGAGGGGTTGTCGAGGAAAATTAAAATATTAATTTTGAGCTATCAAACACAAAAATTCATCAATAATTATTAAAGTAAACGAGCCTATTCATGTATCGTGGAAAATCGTGATTTTCACGCATTTTCCGTTGACGAATCGGAAATGGAAAATTATCACCGATATCAGGGACAATTAGGGTAATCAATACCGTTATCAAAATTATTTAAACAATTACCCTTACAATCGAGGAAGCTACCTTCGCAGTTCTATTCTCGTGCACCTGTGTGACTTTCGCTACGGCTTCAATGGGCGCGCGTCTCGCGCGATTCTTCGGATTCGAGCGCGCTGTGGCTGGCGAGCTGCTTTCCATTAGAAAATCATTGTTAAGTTGCCTCCTATGAGAGCCGTGTCGAGTACTTCTGTTGCGAGACGTTAAATCATTCAAATGCAGCAGGTGTAGAAGCTGCAAAAATACGTCATTGAATAACGATCAATCCTCATCGTAGGTTTTCGACTTTGAAGCAACTCGGAAGTCAATGTCGATAGCCAAGTACATTTCTAACGCGCTACGAAAGCTCTAATGTCTAATTTTGAGCAAGTGCATTATTGGCATTTACAAGTCGGAGCAACTGCATACAGAATCGTTTTTGACGAACATTAGTAGCTTTTCGTGCATTGCAGTCCGTTCGCAAGCTACGATGTACGTGCGCTAATCTTTGCGTAATTACTCGTCGGGGCCATCGAGCCGAAACGCCCCGCAGGCAAAACACCGTCAATGTCAACGAACCGAACGACTTTTCGTTAATAACGCTTATCCGAGGAGTAACTGAGCTGCGCGTCACGAGAAGAGAATCGAAAATACTCGTCAAGGTTATAACGGCGGCGTAGCAATGCTCGAAAAAAAAAATGGCAAAGACCATTTCGCGCTACAGCCTAATTAAAATGACGATAAGTCTAGGAAAATGTTCAAGGCGCTTTCGATAAAGTGAGTAATTTCTTAGCTGGCGCTCATTCGAAGTAGTCGTTATTGAAGGCGCGGTGATCAAAGCAAAGTGGTAGCAGCGAGTACAAGCGAGGCAGTTGACAAACAAAAGAACTGAAAACACCATGGCGTTTGTTTATTTAATGACCTTCGTAATCGTCCTCGTGATTTGGAATTTGTGTTTACAATACAGTAGATGCGGCAGAGTGATGAACAAAATTCCAGGATTGCCGCCTCTGCCGTTAATCGGGAATTTCCTGTCGTTCGTTGGCCGAAACGGTATGTCGTCCAATTATTGTCAGTGTCAGTCAGCGAGTCTTTTACAAAAAGTCGAAGCGATTCCGAGCGAGTAGAAGTTGAACGGGCATACTTCGGCGCACCGTTTGAAAACAAGTTGCACTTTTTATCAAAAAATGATCTTCTTGCGCATACCTAGAATAGGCTTACAATGAGTCAAGCCGTTCGCGCTTTATTAATAATCTTGCACGCGCTCCTCACCAAGTGAATCGCTAATGGGCGGTAATTATATTTGTTTAGAACAATTTTGGCCGAAAGTAAGCTACCTTTTGAAGAAATACTACCCAATATTTAGGGCCTGGGGTTTCTGGAACGTTGCCGCGTTCATGTGCCATCCGGACGATTTGAAGGTAAATCTACTTGACAGCCATTGTCGAGAAGCTGTACTTTTGATCTCGTTACAGATACTTTTATCGTGTAAAAAAAACATCACCAAAGCACCTGTCATTTATAATAATTTGAAATATGCCGATATCGATGGCATAATTGCATCTGACGGTAGGAATAACTTTCTCGCCTTGCCGTCGTCAGAAAATTCGCCAGAAAATTAGGAACAAATTTAACGCTTGCTCGTTGTTCGAAGGTGACCGCTGGACGCATCGCCGAAAAATACTAAATTACGCGTTCACGTCGAATCATTTGGAAGGTTACTCGGAGAAAATAAATAAACACGCTGCCAAGTTCGCCGCTGAGCTTAGGTCGCGAGGAGACGTGTTTGTCATGAATATCGTGCCGATGCTGCTGAAGCTCGCCTTGGCAGCCGTTTGCGGTAAAACAACCGAGGGCCTTCGCCCGCGATCCCACGATTGGATGAAAAAATGAAAGTGCCATTCTCTCGTTCAGATGCAGTAATGGACTTCGATACGAGCAATATACCGGCTGAAAAGGAACGAGAATTCAGAGACGCGGTGAACGAGCTGTTTGAGATATCGCTGTACAGGTACTCCGACTAATCGAGCGTCTTATCCAATCATGCGCGTGTTTTCATTTTAAACGCTCGTCCCGAAGGGCCGTGAGGCCGTTTCTCCCAGACTTTCTTATGCCGTTTCTACCCATTGGAAGGCGACTACGGAAGGTTTCCCAAATTTTAAACGATTTCCGATGGACGGTAACACGTTTCATTACAAATCAATCAATTTTCTTTATAAACTTTCGATAAAATTCCGTGTATTCGCTGAATATAGATTATCAAAGAACGACGTAAATATTACGAACGGGAAGGATATATTTTTGAAAACGGTGTAGATAAGGATGAAAGCGATACTAAAAATGGCCTAAAAGGTGATGAACACGATCACATTCACTGGAAAGATGGAGAAAGCTTGAAATTTGCATTGATCGCAATGAATGTACGTTGCAGGATTGAAAAATAATTTATCCGTACTTGACCTCCTACTGTTCGCTGAAAAAAAAGGTTTGATCGATGATCATGGCATTTCAGAAGAAGTACTCACTATTGCGGGAGCTGTAAGTACGCTTGGGAGGATTACATGGGCTATTGTTTTTTTTTTTTTTTTTATGGAAAACTTTAATATAGCGTTTATCGCACAAATATGCCAGATAATGACACGATATCAGTCGAGATTTTAACATTTTGACTTCTCCAAAGGGCTATGAAACTACAGGCATGGCGATGGCTTTTCTACTGACATTGCTAGCTGAAAGCAAAGAACAGCAGGTAAGCGTAAATTGGCCATCCGACAACAATTTCCCGTAAAACCGCGAGTCCTTTTGCACAACAGGATTTAGCCAGAGCAGAAATCTTTAAAGTTGTGGGCGACGATGACTGCATAACGACAAACCATATTAAAAAAATGGTCTACCTCGAGCGGTGCGTGAAAGAAGCTCTTCGATTGTTTCCAACTGCTCCGCATATTGGGAGAACGATAACTCATGATCTAAAACTGAGTAATCGCGTGCAAGTTCCAGTCAAAGTTCCGCTGATGAATGTTTGATTGAAGTAAAAAAAGTATATTTTTAGGTAAGCACACGTTGGCAGCTGGGGCATTAGTTGCCATGAGCCTCTACGATCTTCAGAGAGATGATCATTTTTGGCCTGAACCTAATAAGTTCGATCCCGACAGATTCTTACCAGAAAATGTTAAACAACGACATCCCTGGGCTTATCTTCCTTTTAGCGCGGGACCACGCAACTGTATCGGTAACGGCTATTATTATAATAAATTCGAAACAGTTACCGAAGACACATTTTATTTCTACGAAGTTTGCATTTTACAAAAACATTTTCCAGGCCAAAAGTTAGCAATGAACGAAATGAAACTTGTGACTGCCCATATTTTATATAACTTTTATTTGGAACCAATAGATATTATTGCTAACTTGAAATTGGATATGCATTTCACCATTAAAACTGAGAAAATCGACCTGAAATTCATCAAAATTAATCGTGAATAGATTTATTTTTATAATTTTAACGTGTACAAAGTTATTTACAATTATTATCCCCTCTACCATAATAGTCGTTACTGTATATTGTGGACTATGGTTGAATGTCGTCGTATGAAAATATTTTATGAATCGTAATAGTTGAAAAATAAAAAAAATTTTAACTAAACACATTTTACGTCGCATCTTTTCAAATCAAATGAACAACTCTACAATTAATTTCTAATACTCGTTGAATCTATAGCTTCTATAGAAATGAAGGATATAATTTTATTAAGAAAGGAAACTTATTTTTACAAAAGAAAAAATATTTTATTTGTGGTACTAATCTCTAATTACGCTTTGCGTATTGTTTAGACGTAAGAAATATATTACGATAAATTAACAATTACCTGGCAAAGTTATTCACAAGAGCCGTATTCCAATTAAAATTTATTATACAAAATGTTGTTAGCGCAAATGCTAGTTTCAGCAATCCTACAACTAACTGACAACGTTCATTGTTTGCTGATCAAAGAGGTCTGACTGAACGGCATTCAGGAACATCGGTACACTATGCTGGAGTTGTAGATGACGTTCAATAAACGTGGTAAGAGTGGCCGAAAAAGGAGTCTCCACCATATTGACTCCATCTTCGTTCACTAGGAAAAACAAATAATCGTCTGGAGATTCCGCGTACTGACTTGACAGTTTGTACTGGCCCTCCTTCGTACGGTCTACTCTCCAACCAAACAGCTGGTAACAAGTTTGACGATACTCGTGTGACGAAGCTTTGAAAGCTTCCTTCAGACGAGAAATTTTTAATTCATGTTTCTGTTGAAGTTCAGCGATTTCTGTAAAAAGAATATATGAAAAATGTTGTCCAAAAGTCGCCCTAGAGGTGATGGGAAATAATTCACTAAAAGTTTTTAGTACACTTTTAATTTTCCAAATATTTGTGATGCTATTGTGAATTCCGACCGCTCTTAATTATTTCGTGCGTTCTAATGAGTTTGGTTATCATTTAACAATGAGCACAAGCACATCATTATCTAACTTAATTATTAAGCAATTTTACTAGTGGATATTTATCTTCTAAAATTGTCTTTATTTATTATTTGATAACTAAACTAGTTAATTTGCTAGTTCGAAATTATTATAAATCATAAAAAAATGAATTTTTGCAAACTTTTTCATATAAATAAAGAAAAATATAAGGTTATGTCTATATTCTGAATAGGACTCATTAAGGTAAATTCATGCTCATTAAATAATTCTCAATTTCTGGAAAAATTTTCACGTAGCTTTACAATCAATAATTTATTATGTAAATTAAAAACATACCTTGAGCATGCACAGAAGAAGTGGTAGGTGTTCCTGGAACACCTCCAGAACCTACTGCAGTGCGAAGCTGTTCAACTTCCTGCAGCAGTGCTTGTTGCTTTTCGACCGCTTGTTGTGCGGCCATTGTCAATGGATTGAACTTGAAGTGTAAAATCTTAGCGTTGATATTAAAATCACCTTTAAGTGCTCTGTGCTCCAGTTCACCTTTCAATTGTTCAAGTTCATCCTTTAGTTTCTTATTTTCTTCCCTCTGATTTAGTCCATCGATAGATTCGAGATCAGCTTCTAATTTTGCCACTAAATCCCTACAACAATTATTCATGAAGTAGACTGAAAAATAAAATGGAAAATTAATTAGTTAATCAAATACCTGTAACCTTCCAATGCTCGTTCTAAAGCGGGTATCCTTTCATTCAATAGATTTGGCGTTGATTCACTACTTTGGTAGTTAGTTATTTCTTTTTCATATGTATCTAACTGTTCTCTGTAACTGTCTCTTTCTCTTGTAACAAGAGACAATTTTTTTTGTAATCTACCTACAAATCTCGTAAGTCTATCTTGCGAGTTAGTTGTACTAGCTAAAACTTTTTTCGTTTCTTCATGCTTCTGTTCGGAAGCAATCAACTGTTTCTGTAGAGAATCGATTTGTGACCTCAATTGACCTTCTTCAGAAGTAAGGAGAATTTCAGCCTGTTGTAATCGATTAATTTCCCGTCTGAGGGCACTTGGACCACCAGAAATTCCGATGGACTCATAATCCGAAATTTTGGATAACAGCTCTCCTTGAGTGATTTCCAGTTGAGAAATTTGACGCTCAAGATTTTCAGTTCTTTTCAGTCTATCAAACATTTATAAAATCATTAATAAATATTGTTTTTAAAAAAAAGTAGAATATTAAAATTACCTTTCTTCAACATTCGCCATTTGTTCTTCCAGGAGTAATTTCCCTTTGACAGATTCCCTCATAGAGGCTATAATTTCTCTAGCATGAGTTAACTCATTTTCCAATTCGCATACTCTTCCTACTTTATTAACAATCTTTTTATTTGCTTCATACATGACCTTTTCAGCTTCAAGAATTCCAACTTTGATTTTGCAATTTTGTAAATCAACTTTTTGCACTTCAAATTCTTGTTGAATGGACATGGCCTCTTTCAATTTTACCTCAAGATCAGCTATCCTCTTAGTAGCTAATTCATACTTATACTCAATATCTTCAAGAGGTTTTGCAACATGTACAGAAGTTTCAGTTTTATTCTCTTGTTTGATAAGTTGCCGAAGTTGTTCTGTTAATTTGTTATTATCATCTACAAGTGCTAAGACTTTTTGTTCCATTTTGCTTTTCATCTGAATATCAAAAAACATTGCATGGTATTACTCAAGAAAACGTAACTATGATTGGATACTTACTTGAATTAAATCTCGCTCAGCATGTGCTTGGGCAGTTTTGGCTTCCTGTACAGTCTTTCGTCCTATATCTACTCTCAATTCCAGCTGCTTGATCGTTGATTTATCCTGTTCAATTTGAATTTCCAGTAATTTTTTTTCCTTGCGACAAATTTCTTCAATTTCTTTGCGTACTTTGTGCAGCTGTTTAATGGTGGAATCTTGATGTGCAATGGTTGCCTTCAAAGTAATAACCTACATAAAAACAAATAGTTTAATAGTTTAAATAATGAACAAATTAAAACTTCGCATTAAGTTTGACTCACTTCTCCCTTCATCCTACGCCATTCCCAAGGACTACCTGGGATTTCACTGGTATTCAACAATCCATTGGAAGACTCATCCATCTTTTGCTTTTTTGGAGTTTCCTGATTGTTATCATCATTGTTTGTGGAGGAAATACTGTCTCTCTTTAATGGAAAACTGGTGTTGCTACTTCTTCTCAACGCCTCAGTTCCAGAACGCAAGTTCTTTATTATTTTGCTCGTGCTTGGCTTTTCGTTATCCATCTGCAATCAAAAAATTCGCGATAGACAATCGAATGTGAACAGAATATGATTGCTTCATTGAAAATGTCAGTACAAATTAACCTATAAGACGCTGAGCATGAAAACTATGTCATCAGTACTGGATATCATTACGAGCAGGATTGAAAAAACCTACCTTGCCGAATGCATAAATCCCCGAAGAACTATGGATGCACACGAGGATGCATTCGAAGTCAGGCGAACAACAAACACACGGTGATAATCAATTGTTTGCCGAATGCATTCGCTTCCGCGCTATCGCAGTACCACCGCACAGTATACACAATTAAAAAGAAGTCTGAAGTAGTACCAGAGATTAGTAGGGAGATTGCTGACGGCAATGCTTCCGAGCGTGCCCGACAAATGTTACTGGTTCGAGCGCCCCGTAGTGGCCAAAGCACCGAAGCTGACGCACATTTTCGTTCGGCGCGAGAGGGGAATACCAAACGTGCGTCTAATATACAGAGGAGAAGAAGAGAATGTGCGTCTGACCAATCACGTTAGCCGATGGGCGGGGCGAAGCAAGAGTGCGAGTTTGAGCACTCGAAGAGAATTTCGTCTCGGCAAATCTTTTCTCTTCGACCAGAATAAAGGCTTCGATTCCCACTTGATGCAATTTTTTTTTTTTTTTCATAATTAAATATCTCGAAATATCTTAATTATTACAGCAAATATCTACAACTTAAGCCCCTTTTTTAATCACAAACCCTCGTACATTTCTATGAACATATGTAACTTTCGTACGACGTAATCCTAG
Source organism: Phymastichus coffea (assembly GCF_024137745.1). Classification (NCBI taxonomy): domain Eukaryota; kingdom Metazoa; phylum Arthropoda; class Insecta; order Hymenoptera; family Eulophidae; genus Phymastichus; species Phymastichus coffea. The sequence goes on from NW_026706839.1 coordinate 3,307,290, forward strand.
TGCGTTGATAGCCGAGATGGCTAACGCGTGCTGCTTGGTTTCATTTTTGTCGTCCCGGGTTCCAGTCCACGTAGATACCATAGATAAAAATTTTTTTTTCTCACAATTACCTTACAATTAATTTGTATGATGACGAGATTAATTTTTATATTTATAATTTCAATATAAATTCTAACTTCATTAAGTATGAAGTTAGACCGATGTCTAGAGTTGGGTTCAATTCCTACTCAATGTTATGTTTTTCCTTTGGTTTTAACTTTTTTTTAGATATAATTTATAACGGTTATTTCAGAAAATAACTCATGTCTATTTATACAGCTCTTATTAATTATCTGGGTATGAGGATGCAGTTCCTTTTGACAGGGTATTATCACACAAAAGTGTAAATTTATATTACCGACTGATCTTTTTCAGGTACATAATCGTAATGAGAAATAATATTTATTTCTTGAACGGTTATAATATTTTGATTGGATAGAAAAGTGCGCGGGATTTTCCTAACTATTAAGCCCATTTATATCTATAAAAATTAAATCAATATGCTACATAGATTCAGTTTCTACTGATCTCGGAATGTTCAATTTAAAAAATTTTTTTTTATGAACAAAACTAAAATGCGCGTAATTGTTAATAAGTTTTATTGGTCTTTCACAATCATGTGCAGTTTTTAAATAATTTTTCTACGTCAATTTTCATCAATTTTCCGCTCAGTTCCTTCATCCACACTTAGAATTTTCTTTTTTTTTTTAAATATACATGACTTTGACATTTATATATTTTCACGATAAAAATAGAATTTTATTTGCCAAAATAATGATAGAGTGCATTGCATTGCCAAATTTATTTCTTCACAAGTGGCTTGATAAAAGGCAACGTTTAAAAAAAGACTACCAATAAGTATTTGTGTATATATATCATCTAGAAAATGTTTCCTAATACAAATCGAACGTTTGCTGGTCCTCAAATAATCAACAGAAACTTGTAATTATTACTCTTAAAAATACGAGCTCTCTAAATCTTATATATGTGTATATGTTTGTTTTTTCAAGTTGGAGCCGTAATTCACTACAGTTTCGTATTCTCGTTGCGTTAAGTGTGATATAACCGTCTAATAATTATTCTAATTTCGGGAAGAAAATGATGTTAAATATATTAATGTTTATAAAATAAACTTTTAGGCGTCTTTTACATGAATATATTTTCATCAGACCTTATTTAGTCAATAATGCTTTTAGAAAAGATTTACTTATCACTTTAGAGTAATCGATAAATCATACTTAAACTTCAGAGTTGATTTTATGTCCAGAGAACACATTGGTACACGTGTTTTGACTTCAAATTTCGAACGTAGAAAGCATCTGACATTGACGTTAATATTTTAAAGATCACACGTCTTATTATAGTCAATAGCGTTTCGATAATTACTAGAATTGATACTTTGCAAATTGAGCATTCTTCTGTTAATCTGCGTGCTTTAACATAATACACGCGTTAATATTAATGATTTAATACATCAATTCAATTTAAACAAATCAATTTAATAAGCAACTTCATAAATTATAGCTTTTATAGTATACATATAAAGTTAAGCTTAATAAATTGTAGCTTTTATAGTATACATATACAGATGTTACATACAAATAATATAAATGGGTAACGTAGATATATCAATATACTTTTGTTTATATAGAAAACTAAACAACACTATCGCATAACAGTTAACAGCCATTGCCTTATTTCACGTATACGCCACTCCTATAAATTATTTTCTCCTTTATTAATAATATTACTTTGATTATTTGCATAATTATGTAAAAAAACGAAAAAATTCCATTGTATCCATCTTGTAGATTTTACAAAATTAAAAGACACGTATTTTTTCTTTTTTCGATTAATAGAAAATTGACTGAGTTACGGCGTGCCAAAGGTACCCACGATTATTCGGATATATGCAAATGCTATGTTATCGTGACGTCACGGAAAGCTTTATCGCGCTCTTTCTCGGCCAGTTTTTAATTGATTAAATAAACAAAAAATACGTGTCTTTTATTTTTTAAACATCTACAAGACGGATATAATAGATTTTTTTCGTTGTTTTTCATAGTTTACTAGTTTCACTGCATCGCATGAACTTATATAAAGATAGGGGATTTATAAATAAATATGTTAAAAAACAGATATTTTGCGAAGCTAAAAATAATGGAAAAATCTTTTCAACCGCAACAAAATACCTATAGAATATATATATACTCACCTGTCTCTAAAAGAACGCAAGTGTAAAAAACACTAAAAAATGTTAATTGTTACGTCGTAGGTCTGCCTTTTAAAAAAATACTCGGATTTGCTGGGACAATCGAGGCCTATGGTAATGAAACGAGTAAAACACTTAACATTAAAACTTTCTGGAGAAACAAATTTAAAGGATTAATACGATGCCGCAATTCAAACGTTTTTGTCGTTACATTTTCAAAAATAAAAGACACATATTTTTTTCTTTTTTTGATAATGAATAATTATTAATTTACATGGCGGGGACAATAATTTAGAGTTCAGTTGGCGTTGTTTTATTTCATCAAGTATTATTATTACTTATATACTATTTGAGAGGTCTATCATCCTCGGTCTATCAGTTTCGATTTAAAAACAATAAGTTGACCTTGAAACAACCTTCAAGAATATCGTCAAGATCAAATCCAAGGCCACCGTTAAATTCCTCGTTGAAAGTTACTAGAAAAATGACCTTAATCTTTTTCAAAAATAATTTACATAGAAAATGTTATAGGAGTTTCTGGACTTCTTGGAAACCCTCTACAGGGTATCCCACTTTAATTTAGGTTATAAGAGAACTCCGAACTTTGCAAAGTATTCGAAAAATTTTTCAATAAAAAATTGTAAGTTATGAAGGGATTTACTTGAACTTCATTTTCAAGGTTACTACAGGGTTAACTTTATTTTTTAAGTAGGAACCCGATTTTTTTACCCAGGATTCCATAGAGTGAAAAATTCTATGTTTATATAATGTATCCCAGAGAACCTGCAACGTTATTTCGAGGTAATAGAAGTTCAATCTTTTTTTTTCACTCATTCTCTACCTAAATTACATAAGAACTTTAAAGATTCATGAAAAATTTTAAAGACAAAAGTTACTATACTTTAAGAGGGGCATCCACTTTGACTTTCAAGATAATTTGAAGGTCATTTCAAGGGCAGTTTTGTTTTCGAGCTGCAGAATGTGATATAAGTCATTTTTTCTACTTTTTCGAATACTTTGCAAAGTTTTAAATTATATTACTGTCCAAGTTAAAATAGGACGCTGTATATTTATCAGACAATAAATTACACAAATACATTTTTTTTATATTATAAGCATGAATGTTTATTCTAAATAATATTTGAAATACATAAAAATATCGGTAGAAATAGTACATGTACAATAAATACATAATATTAATAATACATAATATTATATAGCATCTTTTTTGCTCCAATGATACGTTCAGGCAGAGCAGTTTACAGCATATTATTTAAATTTTTTTTTAATTTTGACAGGTTTCCACACCACCACAGAGGTACTGTCAATTAGCATGTTACAAGAAGGCGAGACTGTTTAACACATTAACATTAAATTTGAATAAAATTATACATAATATTTGTATCTTTTTTAGTTTTTTAGTTTTTTTCTCTCGTTGTTCCTTATAACACACTCGGCGCGTTGTTTTTTTTTTTGTTTGACTTCAAAACATTGCATAAAAAAATATAAATTAATAATTTAATTAATTGCGTGGTATGCTGCAATAATAAAATTATTAAATACTTTTTCATGAAAATATATGAAATAAAACCGTGGAAAACTCGCCTAGAGCCCTACTGTAACCACGAGAGTCTCTTTCCTAACCAATATATTAATCTACACGAGGGAGAGTGAAAAAGAATGAAAAATTTGTATACAAGGGTGCGGAATTAGTAATAGTTAAAGAATTTAAATATTTAGGATTCCGGTCTACACAAAAAACACGTACGCGACACATACTAAAAGAATGGCAGAAAAAGCAAGTCGGGCAATCAACGCAGCATAGGGGGTTATGAAAAGAGCAAGAATTGATAGCTTCAGAAAGCGGCTACATCTCATAGATAGTATTATCAAAGCGAAATGTATGTACAGGATAGAAATATGGGGTTGAAGAAAATGGGAAACAATAGAAAGAGTACAAGAAAAATTCAAAAAGATAGCCAATTATAAGGAAAGCGAAGGAAAATGTCCGATGAGTAACGATAATAACGATTAAGACTGTGAGTCACGCTAATGCTTTAGGAAATTTATTAAATAAAGCTGTATTTGTAATTTAGATGTAAGGGAACTAATGTAAAAGACCAAAAAAGCTATAAATGTACAAGAATAAATAAATAAATACAATTTAATTTACAAATTAAAATATACAAACAATATAAACGCTATATAAACATATATACGATATTAAATGAACAATATGATATAATTAAATGAACAACATGAACATAATTAAACATATATATAAAAGTTATATAAAATTAACGCAAGTATAATATAATATAAATAATAGATAAAAGAGAAAGACTGGAGGTAGTAAAGGAATACAAATATTTAGGATTTTGGTTTACTATGAAGGGTGGATATGAAACACATTTAAAGAAGATGAAGCAAAAAGCGCAGAGGTCGATGAATAGCACATGGAGTCTAATTAAGAGAGCAAGACTCAATACACTGGAAAGAATACTGCTAATACTAAATTCAATGGGGAGAGCGGGATGTCTATATGAATCGGAGTTATGGAGCTGGACACCGCAAGAAGAAATGGAAAAAATTCAAGCAAAGGTAGTCAAGATGGCACTAGGTAGCAATATGAATACACTAGATTATATATGGAAAATAGAGGCAGGGATAGAAGGCTTATATTTGGAAACAATAAAGAGGGCGACAAACTACATAGCGAAAATCGTTGAAATGGATGACAAAAGACTCCCGAAAATATCTGTTCGCGAGGTTATTTTTAGTCGATCGGTTTCTTCTAAAAGAATCACGCTCGCTAGGGAATGCCGATTTGATCGAGGAGTGATAGGGTCGCTGTTATGAGAGATGTCACCGTCGTACAGAATATCCAGACTTACTTTATACAATGAAGAGAATATAATTAAATAAATGAAAAACACTTCCTAATTCGCGAGACCGCACGGAGATGATAGATGGGATCTCCCGTGAGAATCACCCAGATGCGAACGCCAACCCGGATCTCCTCGTCAGACTGAGAGGTTTCCAACCTGGAGACGACAGCGCTGCCTGACACGAGCGACCAGACAAATAACTGTCACATCAGGTGATCAGACGCCAGGGCCGTCACGAAGATGAGCAGGGATACTTGCCGGAGGACTCGTTGTGAAGCAGATGCTGGAGCGTTCGCTGGTTGTTCGACCAGATCTCAGGGAAGAAGAGGGGGGGGGGGAGCGCTGCACACCCCAGTGATAGGCACACCGAGAACGTTGATGTAATGAGGTTGTGTTATGTGTTGTGGTGAAGTAAGCTATTAATGTGTACTTGTCAAAAATAAAATTATAATAATAATTATTATAATATAAATAATAAGACTAAAAGTTAAAACGCATTATATTATTAATAGCCAATAAAACGGGAACAATAGAAAAATTATTTCAATCATGATTTCTAACTAATCCAATAAAAGAAATTTTAATTTATTAATCACGTGAAGCGAATTAAAAATGTATTAAATTAAAATGAATTAAATTAAAGTAAACATATTAAAGTAAACAAATTAAATCAAAGAAACATTTAAAAAAACCTAAGCACTTTGTATAATTTTTAATTTTCTATTATTTGTTTTTACTTTGGCTTTGGCCTCTATTTGACGCTTTTGATTATTAACCTTCGTAGTGTTAATTACTTTCAATCTCATTAAAAATTGCAAAGCTTCTACTCTATGTTTATAACAAGTATTATTTCTGTCAAACCAATCTGGAAAGTGATCATTTGTTATTTTTTCCACTACGTCGGTTAAGTTAGCAACTAATTTTTTTTGATGCCAAAGACTTGTACAGTGTTGTTGAAAACCAAAAAGCTGGCAAGTCACAATTTTATTAAAAATTAAACTCGATCTTGTTAAATACGAAATTTCAGGAAGATTTTTATCGGAATGCTCATATTCTCTACATTGAAGGTAATATTCATAATCAGTTATTTCATTTTCTACCGGTTCCATAAATACTTTTTTACACTCACAACATTTACTTTTTTGAATAGATATTTTAGCCGTATAACCACTGAAAAAATTTATAGCATTTTTCTCGTACAAGTCTTTTTTTTCAAAGTCAATGAATGTACTCGAATTTACGGGTTGAAATGTCTCTATAAGTTCCGCGGCTTCTAAAAGTTCGAACATTTCTTGATCTATTTCTAAGTCTTTTTGTACAGTTTCTATACCGGGTATATACAATGCGGCAGCGGCTAACGGTTCGGTACTTTCATTGTGTGAGTCCTTCTCATCCGGATTGATTAAATTAATAGTTTCATCTATTTTAACATTCCCCCGTTGTCTAGTATGAATTAATGAAGTGCACACAATGTGTCTAATTGTTAAACGATAAGCTCTACATGTCGGATTTGGATTGAATCCATTTCTTCCTCGAATCTTCGAATGAGTATGCTCAACGCTATCTTGATTACAGAGGCCAGTTGCTAACTCAAAAGATGGACATTCGCTTTTTACGTTTCTATACAATTCTAATAAAGCCGTCGCGGTCAAAGATAAACCCGTAAAACACGGTGGTCTCGTTTTTTTTTCCGATTTGCTACATTTATTCGCGTGTACAGTTCGCGTTGTCCATTGTTTCGACGATTCTATAAAATCTACAAGACACTTTTCGATTTCTGGATTGCGATTTGAGAGTGGACGCTTTTGAGTATTTACATTATTTATTTTATACGAATTGCAGGCATCAATAACAGTGTCCATTTTCCTCACAAAATCTGCTGATTGTCTCCATGTTTCCGATATTAGTCCATTTCCAATGCCTTGCTCACCAGCTTTACCAGCAGTTTTTATCGCAGCTGCTACTCTTTTACTCAAAAGTTGAAAAGCTAAACTAACTTTCATACTCTCAAAGGTACTAGGATTAAAGTGCTTGTCTTTTAAAAAAGCTAATAAATTCGACGATTCGTTCGTTTTATCGATTTCGTACGTTCTTACTATATCACTAAAAGCCATAATGATATTATTATCAATATAAATATATCTATGAACTCTTAGTTGATAAAGTAATCGTTTAATGAGATGAGGCCAATCAAAAGCTGCGAAAACTAATTTTCCTTCATAATAAAAAAAAGGCTTATCTACAGATACTTTTAAATTTTTATAAAACAATTTTACGTTATTTGAACCTTGATCGCACACGATAATTTTGACTATAGCTCCTATTCTAAATAAAGCAGTTAAAATTTTATGTAAAATTTCTAATAAATCATCAGCACTAGCCCCACTTGAATTAAATCCGAATGAAAGTATTTGGCGCCAAGGATTAACAGCATTAATGCTATCTAAACAAAATAATAAAACATATCTAGCTATTTTTGAACTTCTAATATTATCCCCCATATCTTCAAGACCCTCAATCTGATCGTATTTTTTAGAATATTCCTCCATGCTTTTTATACTCATCTCATCAAACTTTAACGCACAATAACGCTGCTCTACGGGTAATTTGCTCAAATTATCTTGTATTTTTTCCAAAAGATTGTTATTTAAACCCGGTTCAAGATCTAATTGTGCTATCCAACTTCTTACTGTAGATTCTCCGGCTAATCTAATTCCTAATTTTAACAATTGACTGTAACCAGCAGCTGAGTGGTAGTACATAACTTTACATAAGTTTTGTTCGGCAAGTGTGAACTTTTGTCTATTTTCCGGTTTGAACTGCATTGCTACTAAAGTTTTACGAGATTCGCTAAAATTCTTTTCATGCATTAAATCATTAATATTTTTAATTTGTTTCTTTTTTTCAACAACTAAACGTTTTTGTAATCTATATTTTTGCATTTTAGTATTTTTTGTATTTTTTTTAAATCTATTTAATTCTAATTTCAAACGATTTATTTCGCGCATCAAGGATCTTTTATGCTGTTCACACTTAGCTGAACATAATTTTCTATCACGATACGTAGATTTACAATTTCCTTTGTGTTCATTTATTTCAAAATTTAAATAAGACTCATCTACTTCTACATCATTTATATTAAAAAAAATTTCTTTTCCTGAAGGATATTTAACATCATTACCATTTCTATGCAAATTAAAATTTTCTACATTCTCAACGATGTTGTGATCTACTGTAACATTATTTTCCGCAGATACTTCAGGTATTTCGCTAATACCTGATATTACAACATCAATCTCCATGGATTGCTGTTCTGTAGAAACCGGTTCTACTTGTTCGTTACGGACAGTGTCCATGGTTAATTGTCCTGTCAGCTGTTGCTCTGTCTCGTGTACAAGTCCTATTTGAGCATCAGCTGACTGCCAATGGATCGGCACCGCACCTTTTCGTAAACGCAGCTTTCCATTTACACAGGTTATAAAGTCTTCATCCGAAAAGTGGTCGATGCAAATTGAAGCGGTCCTTAGCGACGTCGGAGCCCAATACTTCAGTTTGTCGTTGCCTAAGGAATTAATTAATTATTACCGTAACAATAATCAAAATTATTGTTACGGTAACATGTTTCACATGTCCGGCATCACATTCTTTATTTCCTTCTCCAAAATAATCCTTTCTATAATAGCAAGTTACTACTTAGTAAGACTTTTGCCCAAACTTTTGGGAGTTTAGCTCGTCGTTCGTATCGAAGGCAAGAAGTTTGGTCAAATTTATACATATAGAGTCGTATCTTGCTTGGGATCTAGTATGCGACCTCTAGCGGAATAACTTATAACTAATACCTATATATATGAGGTTAAGTCGGCATTTCTTATAGTTGAAGACAAATCATAAGAGTAATTGCAATCTCGCTTATTCAATTTTATTCCTATTGCATCATTAAAAATTTTATATTTAATAGCTAGAATATCGGCTAATTTTGAATTTGATTTAAAAAGAAATTATTGCTTATTCCACTATATCTTAATTAGTTAATAATAATTTTAGGACTTAATAATAATAATTTTAGGATTTAAAAAAATTCAACCGAAAAATCAAGTTTATTTTTTATTTTAGACTTTTCAATGGTTTTATAACTCGATGGAAAATTATAAAATAAAGAATGTGAATACCATACATGTGACAAGAATTGTAGAGTATTTTAATTTTAAATAAATAACTAAAAGATAGAGTGCACAAGTGAAAGAGAGAAATATAAAGAAATTGTATTTTTCATTAAATCAATAAATAAATAAAAGAGAGAGAGAGAGAGAGATACAACTTGAGCTTGATAAACTTCATGCAAAGTTGAACGACGGTCGCTCAATTGCGTAACTCATATTGTGAATAATTCGAGATTGCCCAATATCCCCTTTGCTAAATTGTTAAAAATTCTTTGCCACAATCGTAGGAAAATGCATCGAGGTTATGGTCTTCAGAAGAAACAAAAAATTATAATTTAATCGTATAATGATTTTTCGTTTAATTAAGACAAAGATGATGTATTAAAAAAATTGTGATAATATGCTCGTGATTACAAGCTTGTAAAATAGTAAAACGTAGTTTCCTGTTGTAGAAGTCACGTGATCGTCAGATGCATAATATATAGAATATTTTTTACACAACATAGTTATAAAAATTCTTTTTTATAACCGTGTTGTGCCGTAGTATTTTACAGTCTACTCAAGGTGCAATATATGCATACTGTAGTTATTGTTCGGATTTTCAGGTGTAAGTGTTTTTAGATACGTAAATTTCGAATGCTCTTGATACAAATGTACTTTCGTTATTGGGTGATTCATAATTTCGTTTATTTTTTTTGAAAAAAATTGTTAATATTTTGTTATTAAATGTTGTTTTTTTTGATAATTTTATCGTTTTTCGTCTTTTTGGTTCTAATCATTTGCGTTATTTCAAGTGTATTTGTAAATGATAATTATTTATGCTTATTTGCGTTTTCAACGGTTTAAACGATAACAAAAATATGTCTGAGCAAAGATGAGATTCAATTTCTCATATATAAATATATATAATGTAGTATTTGTCAAAAGAGAAATAAACGAACGTTGTAAGTGAATAATACAGCCATCATATATGTGCGACATTTTTATTTTATATTTATTAGACTTAAAACTTGGTTATACAGAGTTTTCGTCGGGTAACGATGAGATATTGCCGTAAGACATTTGTGTACAATCTTTGCCTATGGTGGCAGGTACATTTACAAAAGTGTAAAGTGAACCAAACAGTGTTTTTTTGCGTTCGTGTACTTATTTTCCGTTCCTTTTTGTGCAAAATAAACGCAGTATTAAATTTTTACAAAGAATTCTGTAACAATAAATTTTTTTTTGTATGAAAGAACACGACTCACACCAAAGTTCTTAACAACTTGCCTTCAAAAGTATACGATATAGTTTTACAAAGCTCTTACACGAACAAAATGAGAAGGGCATTAATCATGTATATAAAAATTATCAGTAAGCATTCAAGATAAATTAAATATTAATACTTGAAAAGAATCTGAACAATTTTTCAAGCTCTATATTTTTTACTTCACGTTATAATGAATATTCTATTTGTTTCTATCAATCTACATATAGTAATGAGTTTTCCTTAAATTGAGATAGCATTCTTTTGAGGTATTGGGGATTAGATAATGAAGCGACATTTATAAGCAGAGGTTAGATGTAAATGATGTTCATAAACTTAAATTCATTGTTTCTATCCTTGGCAACATTTATGGCACGGTATATAAAATGGGAGTGAATTACATCATGGGGTGTTTGTTACAATTATCATACTGATTACTTTCTCGTACATTGTCCCATTTACTAAGAATGTGATTCATAAATTTAAATATCACAATTCAATGTTAAGAGGAACAAAGATTTAATTGAAGTTTAGTTTCATTAATTGTTTATGCAAGATTGATTAATAATTACTTTTCACTGTTAAAAAAAGTAATTAAGAAATCTGATGTATGATTTTAATGACGCCTTTATGATTATTAATAACAATTTTTCAACTTTAAAATAATACAATAGCAATTAGTATTTTGAAATAAATAAATTCTTGATTTTTCACGAATGTTAACTTTCGTTAATTAAACCATTCTTCACTAAACATCGTTAAATAATTTGGAAAGTCAGCCACAAAAATTAAAAAGTAATTAACTTACAATGTAAAACCATAAATCTAATTATATTAACTTATTTATCATCTATAAAAAATCATTAGAAAAATATAAATAAAAAGTACTCAAGCAAAAGGAAGTCTGACTTAAAAATATCACAGTCAAGCATAGTTCAAACAACGAGAAATTATACTAATTACGCTGGCTATATTTCATATTTTAATATTCGCATCATTAATACGTTTGATTTTTAAACGTCGTACGTCAGCAAAAGCTCGACGCGTGTGCAATTTTTAATTTATTGATTGTTTTAATTCATTTTTTTAAGATCGTAAGAAAGTATCAAATCACAGTCGTTTCACACGTATGATTCCTACTTAAATTGAAAAAACTGCTCTCAACAATCGGAGGAACATGCGTGAAACGCGTAAAAATTCTTTTTTAATAAATTTATAATTGACAATCACTATTCATCTTGTCTTCAGTCACCAATTTTTTATTTAAATCTCCTAAACGTAGATATAGCAAATGAGAGAGTGAGAGAGAGAGAGAGAGGCGCGTTTCAGCCGCTAATCTATTTACACGCTGCGGGGATATCACAATAATACGTGTATACGCACGCGTTGGGGGAGCGCGTGATTTTCGTGCAAGCTCCCGCGAGCGCGCGTAATCCGGATATAACGATCGTCAACACGAGAGAGAGAGAGAGAGAGAGAGAGAGAGAGCGAGAGAGAGAGAGAGAGGGAGAGAGGAGAGAGAGAGAGAGAGAGAGAGAGAGAGAGAGAGAGAGAGAGAGAGAGAGAGAGAGAGAGTTCCAGAAGTTGCAAAAAAAATTAAAGAGCCCAACAAATAGCGTAAAAAAATAGAAAGAAAGTACCAAACATCGCGGAATAAGAATGAGAGAAAGAGAGAGAGAGTGCAACAAATGGCATGGTTAAGAGACAGAGAGAGAGAGAGAGAGAGAGTTCCAGAAGTTGCAAAAAAAATTAAAGAGCCCAACAAATAGCGTAAAAAAATAGAAAGAAAGTACCAAACATCGCGGAATAAGAATGAGAGAAAGAGAGAGAGAGTGCAACAAATGGCATGGTTAAGAGACAGAGAGAGAGAGAGAGAGAGAGAGAGAGAGAGAGAGAGAGAGAGAGAGAGAGAGAGAGAGAGAGAGAGAGAGAGAGAACAGAGACAAAAAGAAAGCAATTTTATTAAATCTAATTAATTTTAACTTACCTGCGTTGTCAATCCATTGCTTGTGGCGGTTTTCCTGAGTCGATGCATCGGGGAAGCGAAAAAGTTGATGACCGCTGAGCCTAGAATTGTTACATAGTCTGTACTGGCAAAAATCGTACGTTTTCGCCATCGTGTACGATTGATTGCACGTTCACTTAATCACTTTTCACGCACTGTTATCACTGTTCACTCACTTTTTTCACTTTTTACTCACTATTTTCACTTAAAGCACCTTAAGATAACTATTATCGAGAAAACTTTTATCACAAAACTATTATCAAGAAAACTTTTATCACTGGCCCTTAGTATGCGCACGTAGGTGCCAGAACGACAATGATAGATTCGAGCGCGAATTGACAGCCGATACTCGGTCACATTAATAACCGCCAAAACAAAAGAAAAGGGCATTTAAAAAAGGCGGTTAATATGACAATTCAAATTACAATACGAACTGGGAGCTTGAATAACAAGTATTTCTAAAATGTTGAAACATTTAAATGATTAGTATTAATTAATGATAAAACATTCGATAGTAAGCCAAATTATGTATAAAAACGAAAAAAATCTATTATATCCGTCTTGTAGATGTTTAAAAAATAAAAGACACGTATTTTTTGTTTATTTAATCAATCAAAAACTGGCCGAGAAAGAGCGCGATAAAGCTTTCCGTGACGTCACGATAACATAGCATTTGCATATATCCGAATAATCGTGGGTACCTTTGGCACGCTGTAACTCAGTCAATTTTCTATTGATCGAAAAAAGAAAAAATACGTGTCTTTTAATTTTGTAAAATCTACAAGACGGATATAATGGAATTTTTTCGTTTTTTTTACATAATTATGCAAATAATCAAAGTAATATTATTAATAAAGGAGAAAATAATTTATAGGAGTGGCGTATACGTGAAATAAGGCAATGACTGTTAACTGTTATGCGATAGTGTTGTTTAGTTTTCTATATAAACAAAAGTATATTGATATATCTACGTTACCCATTTATATTATTTGGATGTAACATCTGTATATGTATACTATAAAAGCTACAATTTATTAAGCTTAACTTTATATGTATACTATAAAAGCTATAATTTATGAAGTTGCTTATTAAATTGATTTGTTTAAATTGAATTGATGTATTAAATCATTAATATTAACGCGTGTATTATGTTAAAGCACGCAGATTAACAGAAGAATGCTCAATTTGCAAAGTATCAATTCTAGTAATTATCGAAACGCTATTGACTATAATAAGACGTGTGATCTTTAAAATATTAACGTCAATGTCAGATGCTTTCTACGTTCGAAATTTGAAGTCAAAACACGTGTACCAATGTGTTCTCTGGACATAAAATCAATATTATAACCGTTCAAGAAATAAATATTATTTCTCATTACGATTATGTACCTGAAAAAGATCAGTCGGTAGTATAAATTTACACTTTTGTGTGATAATACCCTGTCAAAAGGAACTGCATCCTCATACCCAGATAATTAATAAGAGCTGTATAAATAGACATGAGTTATTTTCTGAAAGAACCTTTATAAATTATATCTAAAAAAAAGTTAAAACCAAAGGAAAAACATAACATTGAGTAGGAATTGAACCCAACTCGAGACGTCGGTCTAACTTCATACTTAATGAAGTTCGAATTTATATTGAAATTATAAATATAAAAATTATGATGTATATGATAATATATTAGTTTATTAAAGTTGAATTAACTATTATTAAAGTTATATATTCATTCACTTAATGTAATGGCAAGAACGGGATAAATGGCAAAGAATAAGAAAACTTATGATTGTACTTTTTATTAATCTCGTTATCATACAAATTAATTGTGAGTTAATTGTGAGAAAAAAAAATTTTATCTATGGTATCTACGTGGACTGGAACCCGGGACGACAAAAATGAAATCAAGCAGCACGCGTTAGCCATCTCGGCTATCAACACACTAGGATTCAATTGTACGAAAGTTACATATGTTCATAGAAATGTACGAGGGTTTGTGATTAAAAAAAGGGCTTAAGTTGTAGATATTTGCTGTAATAATTAAGATATTTCGAGATATTTAATTATGAAAAAAAAAAAAAATTGCATCAAGTGGGAATCGAAGCCTTTATTCTGGTCGAAGAGAAAAGATTTGCCGAGACGAAATTCTCTTCGAGTGCTCAAACTCGCACTCTTGCTTCGCCCCGCCTATCGGCTAACGTGATTGGTCAGACGCACATTCTCTTCTTCTCCTCTGTATATTAGACGCACGTTTGGTATTCCCCTCTCGCGCCGAACGAAAATGTGCGTCAGCTTCGGTGCTTTGGCCACTACGGGGCGCTCGAACCAGTAACATTTGTCGGGCACGCTCGGAAGCATTGCCGTCAGCAATCTCCCTACTAATCTCTGGTAGTACTAGTCTGAAGTCTCAGTCTGGGCGCATTGCTTGAGGAAACGACCGCGAGACGGCGCCCGCAGTCGATCGGGCCGATTTGGCGGGTGGTTGCCGCTTGCGCTCTTTTTTTCGAATCGATCGCGCGTCGCGCTCGTGCGGCTCGTTGCTGCAAACGTCGTATCCCTCGCCGTCGGCAAAAAGCGTCAAAGACAAGTGCGCGATCGGGCGGTCGCTCCCCCGTCCAAGTGGCCGCGACGGGGAAGAGGGACGAAAGTCGCGTGGTTGCACGAGCGTACGCACGTCCATCGGCGAGAGCCGCGGCGGAATTGCCGCCGGCCGGGCCGGCCGACGTGCGTGCGCCCGTCTCTGTGCAGAGCGAGGTCCTGTCCGCGCGCGAGTGGCCGACGCTCGACGAAGTGTCGCGGCCGGGTGCGTGCGTCGTCCGCGGCGTCGCTCGCTCATAATGCGGCCGCGCGACCGTGACGACACCGAGCGCAAGTATGTAGGCCACTCGCGCAGGTCGATCATAGTTTACCTCGCGTACGCGGCGCTTATCCGCCTCGAAATTCCGCGGCCTTTGTCCACGCGCGGCGATTCCGTCATCGGGAGCAAACATGCGAATCCACGAGCGACAGATTACGCGGCATTGCCCGGATTGCTGAGCGCTTAATAACGCTGGTGCGCGCGCGCGGCCTAACTGTCGACTAATCGACTGCGCGCGCAAAAATCATTGCCACGACGAGCCGGAACGTCGAGTCGCCGCGTGGCGCATGTATGGGGTGATGCTTCGTTCTTGTTCGTCCTTCGAGGCGACGATGAGAAACTACGCTGGAATCTGCGCGAACTGCAAAACAACATTTTTTTCCGACGCTCGTATCGGCAAAAATATTCGAACGATAACGCGGGTTGTTTTCGAGGCTCGAGCGGCGAGAGGCGGTCGCTCGAAAGGCACTGTAATGACAAAGCGCGGCGCCCGAAAACTCGAGGTCGGCGGCGGCGGCGGCGCGCGCGCGCAATTATCCGTGGCTCTCGGCGCGCTCCCCTGGGCGCTCGTTATCCTCGCGGCGGAACTAGTCCCGCGCGCCTGTCGAAGTCCTCGTCGACGCATTCCCGGGGCATGACGCCGCGACGGAGTAAAAGAAGAACGAGAAGAAAAAAAAATAGATTGCGAGACGGCAATTGCGACACGTAGGACGGATAAGAGCGCGAGCCGCGGACAATTGTTAAAAGCCGGCGGCTCGGGCGCGTGGAGACGCACTTTCGGTCCGTAAACCGCGTTCGCCATGTCACCGCGAGTCGTGCTCCGCCTCGCCGTCGTCCTCGCGACGATCGCCGCGCTGGCGCGGTTCTGCGCCGCCGACAAGTGCAAGAAGAAGATCCGGACGATCATCTACGACAGGTGCAACCTCCGCAGCAAGCGCAGCAGCCCGCTCCTCGACTCGTTCGGCGCCCTTCCAAGTACGCATCCTCGCCCGGCCCTTGCTTCCGCGCGCGCGTCGGATCCGATCTCGAGCGCGCTGTGGGAAAGCAGTCTGCTGGTGTCACTTTTTCATCCGCGCGCTTCGTTCGCTGACCAGCGATAGCGCTCGCTTATTTATAGCTTGCGCCTTTCATCGGCTCTCTTTGGTCACTTCTATTTTTCTGCGTGCTTCCCCAGTGCGCGCAAGAGAGAGAGAGAGAGAGAGAGAGAGAGAGAGAGAGAGAGAGAGAGTGCAGTTGAGACGATCGCCGAAAGAATAGCCCCCGCGCGTGCCCAAGCCAATCTCATCGGAATATTCCGAGCGTTAAGAAAATTCCGCGGTAGCGCGAGCTCTCAGGGTTTGGTGTTTCTGCGCAGGCGACAGGCAGCCGGGGCACGAGCACGCAGCCAAGCGCCAAATCATGTCGATCCACGAGATCTTCGTGGCGTCGAGGGTGCCGATCTACCGCCTGTCGTACCCGATCTACCCGAGGCACCAGTACGCGCCGCCTATTCCGGCCAGCAACGCCGACGTCTATCGGGTGCAGCCGCCGAGGGCCGAGTCCTTGCCGCAGGTACGTCGAACGCTCGTCCTGGAAGCTCAGCGCGTCCACGCGTCTCGGGGTGGCTTTCGCGTCCCGATAGCTCGGAGGCTTGGCGTTGATCGCGAGCGTCCTTGTTGCAGGAGAGCCACAGCGAGGTGGGCTTCGAGATGAGCTACGAGGAGATGGTCGAGCTGCTCGACGAGTTCTACGAGCGCATGCCGCGAGGCGCCAGGAGCCGCGAGGAGGTGCAGAAAGAGGTCTGGCCGCTGATCGAGCAGTGCTGCAAGGACATCGACCACTGCAAGATGAGAACGGACTGTCCCTTCAACTGACCCTCTGCCCTCGCAATTCCCCGGCTCGCCGACGTCGTTGCCACTCGACGCATATAACTTTGGACGCTGCATGCGTTCTCTCGTGGGCGCCACTATCGTCGCCTTATCGTGGCGAACATGTATTTATTGCTCTGTGTACATGCGCGAAAGAGACACGTGTCGCGGGCGTGCCTCAGCATCATCTCTCTCCGTCTGTCTGTCTGTCTGTCTGTCTCTCTTTCTCTCTCGCTGCTGTTCTGTGTGTAACCCCAATCTGGCGCTCGCTTGCACGGAGCGCCGCTGTAAATAAATATCGCAATTGTAAAAAAAAGCACATGTGTATGTCTACGAGACAAGTGTGCAACAATAAGAGGAATGCATAGTAGATGATTGTCGTTATTTTTAGCCCGCGAAAATTACACTCGCTACCCGCAATTATCTCTCGGTTGCGAGAAGAAGGAGGAGGAGGAGGAGGAGGAGGCAACAACCTCGTACTGCATATTATTATTACTTTCCTTTCTCTCTCTCTCTCTCTCTCTCTCTCTCTCTCTCTCTCTCTTTCCTTCGTTGGCGTAGTTGCCACGTAAGAGCCAGAGAGAAGAGATCGAGTCGCGAGCTTCAAGGTCCTTGCTGCCACGTAGGGAGGGGAGGGAAGAGCTTTCGAAACAACAACCAAACAACAACTCAAACACTGTGTAATTTTCATGCCTCTCGCATTTATATACTTTATTACCTTCTTGGCGTTGCGCTGGCTTGCCGACGCAGCGCAGCAAAAAATCTTAAGAGAATCGTAAGAAATCGATGCCGGTTTGTTACGCACACACGCTGTGTATATACAAGAAACGCGCACACTATATACATTGTTTGTCGAGAACTATACATAGTACTATCTATACTTTACATGCCATTTTTTGCTCTCTCGCATGCACACGCACACATACACACACATGCATCAGCTCTGTCGTTACATTATTAATCGATTATTGTAAAATATACACAAGATATATCACGTTTGCCTTAATCGAGAGTTAATACTAGTGAGATCATCGTCGGTCGACAAAGAGAGAAAAAAAGGGCGTGGGAGCGGGGCAAGAACGGATGAGATCGGCTCGCCACACTAGTCGCCGCGAGCTCCACGCGCCGATCCGACGGAGAGGGAACGAAATCGCAAGCGGAATGTTACATGTATCACATTGGCGCTGAAAGTACACTCGGACACTCGTACGCAGAGACACAATGCCGTTGTATCGAGTCCATTTTACATGTATATACTCGGGAGAGCGAGCGAGAGAGAAAGAGAGAGAGAGAGAGAGAGAGAGAGAGAGAGAGAGAGAGAGAGAGAGAGAGCTCGGGAACGTACAATCATATCTACACGTATTTTGCAGCGAACCTTTCGAAAGTTATCACTCTCTCGTCGTCGCGGTCTTTCCTCGCGTATCGCCGACGAGCAGCGGCGACGGCAGCGGCAGCAGTGCAACAAGACTTATTCGTGTCGTTTCGACTATACAAGACTAAATCACCGCTCGGCTTTCTCACTCTTGCGTCCTGCGCCATGGCCGGCAAGCTACGCGCTCGCCTCCTCGCCGCCTCGGGGGCGACACGGCGCCCCGACCTGGCCCCCCGCCCGCGCGGCCGGCGCGCGCGGCTCAGCCGGACTTGGAGGCGGGCTTGCAGTACTGCTCCATCTGCTCGAGGCTGCAGGCGTTGTAGCAGCACTCCTCGACGAGGCCGGGCCCGCTGGCGTGGCGCTCGACCTCGCCGCTGTTGCCGAAGGGCTCGTTGAAGCCGCGCTCCTTGCAGATCAGGTAGAGCGCGTCGCTGAGGTTCTTGGAGCAGAGGCGCACGGCACGCCGGTAGAAGCGCCGGTGCACGCTGTTCGCCTCGGCCTCGTGCCAGCTGAGCATCAGGCTGCCCAGCAGCAGCAGCATCAGGACCGTGGGCCAGCGCTCCAGCAGCCGCTGGCGCGCGGGGCACTTGCGCCGGGCGCTCGGCGCCGCTGCCATGCCGCGAGCTCTCGGGGTGAAGACCAGCGCAGCGACCTCTCGTCGAATCACCGGCCCGCTGCGCGACCACCACTGCTCATGCCCGACTCGAGAGCGAACAGCGCCGCCCACGACGGCCGAGAGGAGACTGAGCCGGGCCGCCGCCGCGGCCCGCCGCTTCTTTCGATTCGCGCGGCGGCCGGCGCGCGCTTATCGCGCGGCCGCGCCGACCCCCTCCGCGGGCCGCGCTGCCGGCCGCCGATCGCGCCCGCGGCCGCGCTCGCCGCCGCCGCCGCCGCCGCCGCCGCCGCCGCCGCCGCCGATTTCGACGGCGCGCGACCGGCGCGCTTTTCGGCCCGCGGGGTCCTGCGGCGAGGCGCTCGGCGCGCGCGGCTGGTGGTGCGCGCCGGCGAGCGCTTGTCCTCGTTTCCTCCCTCGGGCCGTCCTCCCCCGACGCCGCCGACGCGCCGGCCTATCGCGGTGAGTGATTGACGATGCTATTATTAGGCCGGCGGACGCGGGGGAGGCTCCCCATTCCGGCTCGGCTCTCTCGCGTGGACTCGCGCTCGTGGCCGACCTATTTCCGACTCTCTCTCCCGGCGGCTGCGCCTGCGATCGCTCTATCGCCGGCGGAGCCGGAGCGCGCCGTTTGCACGTGGCTGCGCGCCCGTCTGCGCCGCGGTCGGCGCTCGGCCAAGGCCTTGTCCCGTGGCCGTCAACCGCCGTCGGGCGACCGAGACAGCTCGCCGCTTCCTCGACGGGCGCACGAGACGCGCTCCTGCGGACCAGCGACGGTCACGCGGCGCGCGTGTGCGCGTGCGTCGGCGAATCGGTCAAGTCCGGGGCTAACGACTATATTTAGCATTGTTTACTCGAGCGCTCGATCGACAGCTGGCAGCGCGTTTCTAGGCCGAAAAACAGACCTCGATGGAACTCACCCGCCGGTTACGCTACGCGTTTCGGAATGCGCGATAACGGCTGAGCTGTCGTCTCGCGCGTCGCCCGGATGCGCGTCGGAATCGCCGACCGCTCTACCTGCGTCAATTGCCGAGGCATCTCGCGCGGGCACGCGCGTCTCACGCCGACTCGTATCTGCCGATTTGGCGCGCGCGCGCGATCGCGTCGGCACGTCCGTGCCGCACGTACCGGCAGATAGCGACGGAGCGGCGCGCGTCCCTTTCGCCTTCGTCCCGCGTGCGCGTTGCGGGCGCGGCTCCGGGCGACGAGCCGAACGAGGAGCCGCGAAACGAGCCCTCGGGCTCGAGTGACGCGCAGCAGGATCACGGGCCACGCCGCCGCGCGCCGCATCGAGATCAGCCGTCGGCCGCGCCAGCCACGTTTTGTAGAACGAAATAGATTGATGGCATTGTTTATTCGACTATAGACGTCTCAGTCCAATTAGCGGCGGCGAGTGGCGCAACGAGCAATTAGTCAACGATGCGCGCGGGCGATAACCGCGCCTATTTTCGGCGATCGCCGGAAAAGAATCCGCCGCCCGCGAC
Source organism: Phymastichus coffea (assembly GCF_024137745.1). Lineage (NCBI taxonomy): Eukaryota > Metazoa > Arthropoda > Insecta > Hymenoptera > Eulophidae > Phymastichus > Phymastichus coffea. Next base: position 3,328,010 of record NW_026706839.1, read on the forward strand.
GATAAGTCGCACGTTCGCGGCCGGCGCACGCGGCGCGCGCGTTCTGCCTCGCCTCTGGTTTTGGCACACTTCTCTTATCTGTTTTTCGCGGCACGCTGCTAGGCCTCGCCTCGCGTCGCGCGCGATCTCGCCGATCCGCTTTGCGCAACCCTCTTCCGAACGCAGACGGCGAAAAGGCGCTCCGCGGGAGGAGAGCGCGGCGGGCTCGCGGCGGTACGGGCGCACGGCCACGATAAGGGTCTCCCGCGTGCACATCGGACGCCTTATCCGCGAGCGACGATTGCACGCCACGAGCGCGATAATAGGGCCAACGTCTGGACGAGAGCGAACGTCACGCCGCGTAGTCATGTAGTGCCGAGTCGATTAATCGCTACCCGAGCGAGGCGCGGCGAAACTTGTGCAGTCGATCGCGATTTCGTTACAACGCTTGGCGCTTCTCGCTGTTGTTGCTGCTGCTGCTGCCGTCGCCGTCGCTACTGCTGATGTTGCTGCTCAACCGAGGTAAGTCTTACCGCGCATCCGTGTACCGAGATCGGTAAGTAATATTTGATTATCGCAGTCGTACCGGCTCGTTTCACAGCGAGAGCGAAAGAAAGACGGCCCTTGACAGTAGTGATACTTTCGCTCGCAGCTCGCCTCATCAACGATGTATGACCGTGTACGCTTATTATCGAGCTTGCACGGTATGTTTCGTCCAATCACCGAAGGAGTAAATACCTCGACCGCGTCGACGTTCCCTCGGCTCTGTTTCGCGCTACTGTGAATTCGCGATCGATGCGCTCGTTTGTTGATCGCAGCGCCGGCTTTCGTCGCGCGAGCCTCGAACATAGTTGGCATCGGCGATGAAGCCGTGGAAAGCACTCGGGCGATACCGATTGCAGAGCCCAATTGGCCCCGAGTCCGGCATTTCGCTCCCTTTGCTCTTCACCGACGCTCTCGGCCTCATCGTTCGCGCTCATTTGGAGCTTCGGTGGGCGACTTTGTAATGTCGCTCACGACAGATAAGCCGCCTGTCTGCGCGAGTCGCCGCATGTGCATGAGCTAGTTCCAAATAGGCTAAAAAACCTGCCAGATAGGCCGAGACGCGACAAGTAAACAGTTATTTGGTAAACAGCGCCGATAACAGGCGTATCGTGGTCGTCGAGAAATAAGCGCTTCGCGAGCGGAAAAAAGAGTACATCTGGATCGGCGATTCTAACGCATCCCTAAGAGAGCGAAGCGCGAAAGACGAGTCGGCTGGCTTTCGCAAATCGTGGTCGCGCGCGCCGCTGTTGCACCTTGCACTGACAGGTCGCGCGGCGCTTGATCGCGTTTAATTGCTAAAATCGATTATCGGTCGATTCCACCGTCGTCGTTCGCACGAGCCCTCTCTCCACTGCCATTTCCCGCGGGAACAGCGGCCTCCTCGGCCGTACGTCGATTCGTTTTTGGCCCGCTCACCTGCCGATTTTTTTTTTGCCTTTTGCACCGAGGCCGCGCTGCACTGCGCCCCAAAACCAATTGCTGCGCTGAGGAAACGAGAGAAGAAAAAAAACCCATCGATCGCCGCAACCTTGCGCGCCTCGCCGACGAGAATAACACACAATTTAAAGTATGTAACAACAATGATAATTCGGTATCTCGAGCGAGAGCGGTTGAGAGCATCGAAGCTATCTCCGGCGATAAACTTGCAAATTACTTATGCCGAGTCGCACTTGGCGAACGTCAGTCTAGCTACAATGATATCGGCAACAGAGTAGCACTGTCGGTCGTCGCGATCTCGAACGTGGGCGCTCGAGCGCGCCTCGGTGAGCGTCTGATCGAAATCGCTTGTCAACTACTTGCAGGTGATGCGCGGGCTTTCCATGCCTCGCGAACGCTACGTCGCGTCGCTCTCTCTCTCTCTCTCTCTCTCTCTCTCTCTCTCTCTCTCTCTCTCTCTCTCTCTCTCTCTCTTTCGTTCTCTGTGTCGCTACGAACAAAGGGATCGGTAACCAAAAAGCAAACCTCGCAAAGGACCGAAGAAAGGCTCTCGTCCGCGGCGCGATTGTGCGCCCGCCTCGTATTTTTAGTACCACGTAATCGGCACCGAGGGGTTCTCGACCACTTGGATGTGCAATATCGCGAGCAAAGGTCGATTAGCGATCGAGACCAACCTAGCGTCCAACCAATCGATACTTCTCGAGCGACGACGATTGCGCACTGCCACCACGGAGTTCCGTTGCTTCCGTTAACCGACGCGTTTCGCGTACCCGCGTACACGTCCGTTATCAGCCTGTATGCTCGGCGAACCTATCTGTCGTATCACCGAAGAAAAAAAAAAAGGAAAGCAAAAGACAAGTGGCGCCTGTCGCTAGAGGGGTAATAGCAGCGTACAAGCCTGTTGTTTTCGATTCCGACAGCTCCGATTGTGGAGAAATCATCGACGCGGCTGTCTCTTGGAATTCTAGCTTTATCGTCTCGTCGTCTATTACTTGTAAACTTCACGGTCTTAGCTCCTGATTCGCCTTTATCTTGGAAGTGAGCGCTGCACTTTGACGATGCCTATTTATTCTTAGCTCGTTACCCGTCAATCCAATGGCAAAGTGCTTGCAATTATGGTAGTCGGGTTCTCTTGCACTCCGCCTACTGTTATCTTTGCATTTGATTCGCCGCTTTCCGGCCTAGCCGTCTTGGTCACTTCACCCGATGTGTCTCTCAAATTTCAAACATTGACAAAATAGATATCGAGAGCACTGCCACGGCATCGAAATTCTCGTAACTGTTCTCACACTTGATATAGTTCATTTCAGAAACTTGTCGGATACAGACTTGAACGAACGCAAAGTGTTCTACCGGGAAATCACATGCATTATCTGTTTCGCTTCTAGATCAAGTTTTCGAAAACGGATTATAGTTGATATATCGTAGAAGCGTCGCTATAAACCCGACGTACCTCGCATTCGATTCCAAGTATCGTTGCCGATCGAAGTGTGGCCGAGGGGTCGCTTGCGTTCCACCCCGAACGTCCGATAAGGTCGCATTTTCAGCAAGGGAGCCGACGAGCTCGATATCGCGAGCGACGATAATAGCGGCGCGTGCGCTCGCTCGCCCGTGACCGCGGAGAGATACGGTGGATAAACGCGCGATCGGCATCTGGCCCGTTGTCTCGAGCGGCGAATAGGCGCGTCCCGATCCAGATCGCCGAGAGTAGACACGCCCGCGCACGGCAGCGAGTCCTCTCGCGGCTCCGAGTCGGCGCTCGAGCGATAACCCCGCGCGGAGGCGCATCCCCCTTCGAGCGCGCCGCCGGTTTTTATATCGCTGTCGCTCGAGCGAGCGACAAAAAAGACGATGCATGCGTGAACGCGCGCGCGCGCGCATCCTCCACCCGCCCGCCTCACCCCTCTCCACCCCGACAAATCGTTATCGCCGAGCAGTATCGCCGGTTACAAATTCGAGGCTAATTAGTTTTAATTACGATTACTGTGCGTGACTGAGTTTAATTTGTGCGTGCACGCGTTTCGACGCTCCCGCGCAGACAGAGGGACGCGATTGATTGTTTACGCCCCGCGTATTAACGAGTCGGCGCGCAGATAAGGATAGCCAACATCTGGGAAACAGATTGCGCGTGTATTTTGAGCGGCGTGTGCTGTTTGTCGGCTCTGCTCGCGCGGGGATGCGCGGCCGAGTTATCGCTTTCGGAGAGCCGCCGAATTGGACAGGTCAGCGAATGGCGAGAGTTTGGTGCGCTCGCCGGTGCCGAAGGGAAGCCGCGTTTCATAAACGACAACCTTTTCAGCGCGAACGCCCCCCCCCCCCTCTTTCTCTCTTTCTCGGCACAGCCGAGTCTCGCGATTGACTCGCGACGTCGCTGTCGTCGTCGAGCCGCGTAAATAACCGCGATTAATTAGCCGGAGCTCTCGCTGTAATCGTGGCGACGATAGCGTGCTCTTGAACTTTTTCGTTTGCACGATTTCGCGGAATCGTTGGCACTTTTCGATCGCAAAAAAATATTAGATTACAAACGAAGCTTTCCTGGAATCGACTGCATTTCAATTTGTCACCGCGACACCTCGGCCGAAATAGCCAAGATGTGACCAGCCGCCTCGGTTCGATTGTCGTCGGCCTGCGAAAGTAACCGAACGTATTTTCGTTCACGGACGCGGAAGCGTTTTTTTCACGGCGTTTTATCGAGCATTCCGAACGGCATCGCGATGTACGTGTTCGGAAACAAATGCAGCTTGCAACACGTCAAACGAGAGATAAAAAGGAGTGTAAAATTCAATTATACTATACGCGGGCTAATCGCTCGTCGCTCGTCATTATTGTTTCCAAAGCGCGCGATGTCTCGCGGGTATTTTTCTCGCGTTAATTGCTGATGTGATCGTCAAACGAGCTCGAAGCATTTATTTTTTGAGAGGGAGAGTGAGAGAGAGAGAGAGAGAGAGAGAAAAAGGCAAAAAATACGGCGATTACTCTTATCGCGCTATTCCACCGGATCGTAAAGTGCACATTTTTATCACCTTGGTTTCGTCGATGAATCCAATCGTGCACTCGCATCTTTCGCTCATATGCATCAGGACCCTTCGAGTTGGCTCGCGCAGGCAAGAGTGAGAGAGAGAGAGAGAGAGAGAGAGAGAGAGAGAGAGAGAGAGAGAGAGAGAGAGAGAGAGAGAGAGAGAGAGAGAGAGAGAGAGAGAGACAAACAGAGAGTCGAAAGTTTTCCACGTCGCGTATATCGTTCGGTAAGCGAGATAAAGCGCCGCGCGAGCGCGAAGGAATATCCATTCTTTTTTCATCTAAAAATAACCGCGTGCGACTGGCGCTTTTTCTTAATTGCGAATCGTTTTTAGATCTGCGCGTCGCGCTATCAGCGGTAAACAATTTTTTCGCGCCGTCGCCCGCACCGTGCACGCGCTGACTCCTCGTCTGACCGATAAACGTTTGAACTACTGCCTCGGTTATTTTCGGTCTAGAGCTCCGCGCGTCGACGACAAATTGTTGGAGCGCGCACGTAATCTCCGACCCGCACTCGCGCTAATTGATATCCCTGTACGACGACGCGACTATGCTTGCCGTTGTTGTTGTTATGACGATTTGACTAATCAATAATTGCCTCTTACCAATGACCAAGCAACGACGACCAAAGATGACAGATCAGCGATATAGATTCTCCGCGTATTTTTCTCCGGTTATGCAAGCTGCCAATAAGATACTTAGCCCAGGACACTCTTATCAATTTGAAAACAAATTATTGCGTATCTCGCGGCTTCACCGTTTACAGTAAACAACGCCGCATCAGCAAAACAAAATGTCCAATCGACTCGATGTTACGGTCCATCTAAGCGTGAACGAGGAATCCTGCCCCGAACGGACAGAGAATAAAGTAGAGCGGCCGAAAGGTGAGGGGGACCGAAGAGAAAGTTGAAGCTCGATCGTTACTTGTTATGGTATATATCTGGGTCAGTCGCCGTCAACTGCGCTCTTGCGCGAGTATACGCAAATCGGCGCGGCAGTCTATGCCGATCGAGCTCGCGCAATAATAACGATCGATAAGGTACTTTTCGCTGTGTCCGCAAAATGTAGCTGGCGCGCTCGCCGAGCGACTGGCGACAGTCGACAGCGCCTCTCTTTCTGAAAAGAGCGAAAGCGAGGAAAAAGAGGCGAACGCGATAGGTCGCGCCCGCACGGGAAAACTTTCCTCGGGCGATAATCGAGCGAGGCGCGCGTCGCCGGCGTAAACACACGCATAAAGCGCGCATCCCTTGCGCTGTTGTTTTGACGGGCACGCGACTCGTCGCCGCGCGAGCCGAGGCCAAACAATCGCGCGCGACGCGTCCGCGGCTGCAGCGGGCGCTGATTAAGCTCTGGCGCGCGATTATCCGCGTCGGCCGCGGAGCCGCGCGCGGCTGTTGTTGTCGCCGGCCGAGCGGCGAATCCTTAATTGAGTTTGAGGCTTGTTTGCCGGCGGCGCGCCAAGCGGAAAAACTATTGGACGCTCGAACGCGATCGAGGTCGCACGCCCGATCGAAGTCCGCGCTCTGTTTTTCCGCGGCGAATCGCCACTCCAGCGACGGCGCGCCGATCGAAGCGCAACGCGCAACGGCCGCGACAGCTCGCAGGCCCTCTTCTCGCCCGCGGCCACGGAACTGATCGACCCCTTCCGCGGCAATTAAAAGCCCATCGACGCGTCTCCAGCCGTCGCGTTCGCTCGACGTCGCGCGGCCGCCTCGTGAATATGCAAAGCGGGCGAGCGGCGTGCGGCGCGGCGGCCTCGGAGCCGCCGGGCGTTCAGTTTCCAGCGGAGCGCGGGCTCGGCATGCAGGGTTGCGGAGGCGGCAGTCGGCAGTTCGGCTCTGGCGGCAAGGCTCCGCGAGTGGTGCGGGTGGTGCTTCTGGGCCAGCCAGGAGTCGGCAAGACGGGTCAGTGCAGCGTCTCTCGGCTATCGCGTCTCGTCCTCGGGGAAACTTACCCGCTGACTCATCGCTCGCGCATGTAAACACCGTGCGCAGCTTCTTCTCCTCGGAGGTCTGCCCCCGTGAAAGAAATTCAGATTGCCGCGCTATCGCGTATCGCTGCCAGCGCCTCGCGCTCTCTTTCTCGGCTCGCCTGCGAAATAAGAAATAGATCGCGTTGCGCAATGTTTGTAAACGGCGCGCGAGGGGCGGCTATTCCGCGCGCGATCGGCGCGGGCGAAAATGGAGAAGAAAAAACGCCGGCAATTGCATAATTGCGAGCGTTGCGCAACGCCTATTGCTCGGCTCGCGCGCGTCTTTTGCGAGCGCACTGTGTCGAGCTTGCGCTCTTGTGCGCGAGCCGCTTTTCGCGGGACGGAGTGCTCGGCAACCTTTGCTATTCGTCGCTCGCGGCTCTCTTGCCGGTCTGTTGTAACGGCGCGCGGCTTCTTTTCGAGCGCATAAGTATGTCGATACACGTCTCGCGACTGTAATGCTCCAAATGGGAATTGCCTTCAGCGATAGCAGTGCGTTTCGCGACGCGTCGCTACATCGGCGAGTACGACTGCACGGTAGAACGTCTCTACCGGGTGGACGGCCCGTCGGTGACCAGCTGGGAACTGGTGGATCCACCAGGCGATCCGACGCAGCCGCCGAGCGAGTCGAAGCTTCGCTGGGCCGACGCGGTGCTGCTGGTCTACTCGGTGACCGATCGCGTGAGCTTCGACGAGACCTGGCGGCTGCGCTTTCTGCTCAACCAGGCGCGCAAAGCCAGCAAGAAGCTGCCCCACCCCGTCGTGCTGCTCGTCGGCAACAAGACCGACCTGGCCGGTCCGCCCGACGGCGACAGGATGGTTTCCACGGCCGAGGGACAGCGCAGAGCGATAGACATCGAGGCGCAGGCCTTCCACGAGATTTCCGCCAGGGAATCGCTCGAGCAGGTGACAGCGAACACTTCCGCGGCTAGTTTTTTTTTATCGGCATCGAGAGAGAGAGAGAGAGAGAGAGAGAGAGAGAGAGAGAGAGAAGCGGATCGACGCGCGCGGAGGACGCGACGATGGTGAAAGTTTCCGAAAACGATAAGTATGTAGGCTGAGCAAAAATCGACGTTTCGTGATTAATATTCGACGCGATGAGCGGCTGCCTCGTAACCGACGCAACCTTCGAACAATTCGTGCACGAACGAAAAAAGAACAAGAAGGAACTTTATCTCTTTTCGTTTCTCTGTTTTCTTTTCAAGGCACTCGACAACTAATTACTCGACAATTTTTTTTTGTTCTGTTATACGCGCGCATTGATAGCGAACTTAATAATATACACTTATACGCACGATAAAGTTATAATTATAACAGTGCGGAGATTACGAAACTTTCTAATCTCAACTCGCGTAGCTCGCGCAGCGCGCGTCGGGAATCACTAGTCGAGAGGAAGAGAGGAAAAAAGTGAGCCGCAGCGTCTTGACGCCGCGCTGCGCGTGCTGATTTTTCCAAGCGCATGTTTACCCGTGCGGTAGTCAAGAAACAATGTCATGGCGTTGCCGCGTGATCACTCCCTCGACTCGTCAACAAAATATCGCGACCGAGTCTCGAGCGTCTCCTGTTTCGCAGGTCACGTCGGTGTTCGTCAGCGTGGCGAGACTGGTGCTCGTGGCGCAAAGCGGCGACGAGAGGCACGTGGCTGGTGCTCTGCCGTTTCGGCTGCGAGCTTCCACGGACGGTAGCATCGACGCCAGGAGAAGGCCCAGCATCCAGCAGCCTCTGTCGAAAAGACGATTGAGTATCTCCGTCAGGGGAGCGCCCCACTAGGCTCGCTCGTACGCCACGCGCAGTACGAATTCTGACGATTTTTATGGTTCGCGCATTTTCGTGTTTTACCTTAGCACACAGTATCGATCTTAGATGAAGCGGTATTAAGTATTTACAAGCCGTAAATGCCAATAGCTTAGTATTTGTGTTCAATTGGAGACTGCATTATTGGTAATAAACTTATTTTAATAAAAAAATCTGATTTTTATTTTATAACGTTATGACTTACATGTATTTGTGCATTCTAATTATAATGATGTGTTTTGTAAAAATGTTGATTGATCGTATTGCGTTACTTTGTCAATGATTCAGTCAAAATTACCTTTCGACCATAAAAATGTCCAAGCGTGCGGATAAGTGAAATCCTCAACCATGCCTCATAGCCAGGGCTAGAGCTTTGCCATTCTCTTCCTTGATGGCTGTTCTGCAGCGCTGTACACAATTCGTAGCTGCTTTGCCAACTGTAACGGACGATATTGTGACTATCGGATTTGCTTATACGGTCAAGTGATTTCCACTTGCACGGATTAAAATAAACCTCGCAGACGCGACGCATTCTGAACACCGAGGTTGAGCTCCTTGAGCACGGCGACGAGTTCGGCGAAGCTTTTCGAGCGAATCTCGTGGTCTCTGATCAAATCCGAGTTGACGGCTTTGAGCTGGTTGAGTCGGCGTCTCATCCCCTCGATGTTTTCGATTAGCCTTGCATCTTCCAGTCGGATCACCAGGTTTTTCACGAGACTCGAGCTGCCCGCGTTCTCGGCCTGCAGCCGAGCTTCCACCTCCTTGTAACCTGCGAGCCAGAGAGGACGCGACGTTGAGCGAGCCCGAAAGAGGACAACCGGTCGGCGGCGCACCTCGGAACTTGTCCAGGGCGTCGCGCATGCGTTGCTCCTCGGCGGGAAACTTGGCCTCGGAGCTGAGCTCCCTGATGCCGAGGTAGACGGCCAGCGACTGCACGACGTCGCCGGCGAACAACGGGTCCTCGGTGCGCAGGCTCAGCCTGCCCGTGGGGTCCACCTCGAGGTTGTGCACCTTCTGATCGCGCAAGCCACGCAGCCAGATCTCCAGACTGCCCGCTTCCGGGCCTATGTCCACCACTTGGATCTCCGTGGAAAGGATGAGGCTCTGATTGAGCCAGAGCGCCACTCGCTGGGCTCGCTCGGCTATCTGCGATTTTCAGGCGATCGCGGACGGGCGAGCTTTCGATTACTTATTACTTATTACAGACGCGCGCCCGGGATCTCGTCGCTATCGGCGTTAGCGGGAGCTTTCACCTCCGTAGTCACGCCGCATTCCTTGAAGCTGTCCGGCAGGTCGGTTGGCTTCGGGATCACCTCGTACATGCAGAACTGCGCCAACTGGTGCGTCAGCTCCAGCACCATCATCAGATCCGAGTTGGCAGCGCCCACGCAAGTCTTCACGTGAATGTCGATGGGGCCGTTCCTCGGGAAATACAGGGGGATCTCGAGCTCGCCCTGGGGTTTCGGCGGATGGGTCACCAAGCTCTCGCCCTCGAAAATGCCCTCGGCGAACACCATTGCGTAGTGAATCTGCAAAGCGACACTGCTCGTAGCGTCGGACGAGCGACGGCCGGCAGATGGGCCAATGAAAACGCACGAGCAATCCGGGTCCCGAGGCCAAGCCGAGACGAACAGCACCGCGGGCAGAGGCTATGCTGATCGCCAGTTTCGAGCCGACGAAGTAGTTGGACTCGGAGATGCTGCGCTGCCGCAGCTCCATGAGCAAGGATTGCTTCTTGGCCATCAGCTCGCGATACGCGTCCCCTGGCTCGGCGGACTCGAGCACCGAGCCCATCGCGTATCCTCGCACTCCAATCAGAGATCCACGGTCGTGCGTTTTATTACGTCAGTGATTTTCAACGCCGAACGTACCTTCTCCCGCGACCGTGACGACGACGAGGTCGGCTCTGCCGGTTCTACGGTAGTCGGCTTCGACGAGTCCGGCGATCGACGACGTCAACTGCAGCTTGAAAATCACCTGCCCGTTCGAGATGAGTCGGCCGTCGACTTTGCCGCTGCTCCAGCCCGTCACAAGCTCCATCGCGCCGTTGCCGTTCAAGTCGAAAGCTCGCAGCGAGATCACCCTGTGCTTCGACTGCAAGTTTTGCGTGTGCCGCTGTCAGGACGCTGCAGTGAAACGCGAGCAACCGCAGCTCACCTTGATTCGCCAGAGTATGTGCCCGGAGTCGTACACGCCCACGGTACCGTTTCCATCTAGGCGAGTCGCGTAGGCGAACTGGCGCTGCGCCAGTGCGAGCAGCTGGACCACCGATGCGTTCTCCATCGTTTCCCACAGCACCGCGTCCTGCCTCTGTACCTTTATGCCGAAGTCCGACGTGCCTGACAACAGCTTCACGCCGCAGGCGTTAGCCACGACGAGCGATCGATCGTGCGACAGCGCGTCGCGCTTACCTCGTCGTCGCCGTCGCCGTTAAAGTCAAAAAGCGCCAGAGCGCTGACTCTGTCCCTGGACACCGTCCAGAACACCTCTTCGCCCTGATAGTCCAACACGGTGATGGAGCAGTTCCCACCGATCACGGCTACTTGGTTGGGCAGCCAGCCCAGCTTTCCCACGGCGATGCAAAACGCGCCGTCGGCCAGCTCTTTGTAGAACAGATCGGCGTTATCCTCTACGTGGTACGCGAGCACGTGAGTGGCCGTGCCCACCAGGAGAACGTCTCGCTCGTCTTCGCCTAGACGCCCCGTGCACAGTGCTGTCACCTTTTGCGTCAATTGTTTTGTTAATGCTTATGACTCCGCGACGCTGTCGACATGTCTAGTGAACGAACAAGTTTTCTGCGCGTACGTCACCTGGCATTAATTGCCATCAAGAGAAATAGCAAAAGATGCTGTGCTGCTCGCAGATTCTCGCGAAAACTCTCGGGATTACGCGATATCGCAACAAACCTGTCGGCCGATCTGTAGCTCCGCGAGTTCTCCGACCCAGGACAGCCTTGTCTCCTCACCGAAAGATTGGCTCGGATTAGCGGCGGCGTCGCGATGCGGACTGTGCACCAGGACATTTCCGGCAGAGGTTGCAGCCGCGAGGCAGGCGTGCGAACCGTCAAACTTGCCGCAAGCCGTTAAACCCGGCTCCACGCGACGCTGCAGGTTCAACGAGAACGTCGCCATGATTGCTACTGTTGCTATAATACACCACCCTCGCCTAACGACAACCACCTGCCAGCTGTGCGCGACGTGCAATTATCGATCCGTACACGCGCAGGCGAGGCTCGTTTTAACTTTCAAGAGTAAACTTTTACTTTGCTCTACATATCCGGTAGTCTACGGTAAATAATTCGGCGTAGGCTAATTACGGTTTTTAATAGTTTTTTTTATTGGAACAATTAAATTTACATGATATCGCTTTGGATGAAACGCAAGTACAGTTGATGTGATCAATTGGAAATTTATGAATTTTTCCACACGATTTAACGTTCCATAATCGGTCGTCTTTGACAAGAAGATAAAAAAGTGGTGCACGTAGAAATAAACATGAGGTAGTTACTGACGCTGACCACCGCCACCACCAGGACCGTCAGGGTTTGTCGCCGATGTCAACGCAAAGAATATAATAGCTGGTACAATGTACATCCACTAAAAAAATCATAGCAAATTAAATGAAATTCTCTAGAAAATAAAAGCTTTCTTTCGGGAAAGTTTATTTTTGCTTACATATTTAGCAAAGAAAGATCTGTTATCCTTGACTTCTCCACTTTCCCTAGCCTGCTTTTCTCTTTCCAGTTTTTGAATGTATGTGGCAGTATCAGGTACAGGTCCACCATCCGGATACTGAACTTTAGTATCTGTAGTCCACATTTGAGTCATTGGACTTTCCACAGAACATGGACCTTTTGATACTAAATTCACTGCTACTGGCTCGGCTGAGCTATCAATCCATATATATAGTTTATCTTGCAAATTAGAACCTAATAAATGACACTGAAAATACACAAATGAAAATCAATATAGAAACAATAAAATTACATTTACAAAGAAAACATAAGGCAATAAATTACTGCTAAAACAGAGGAGAGGAAGGTAGTTTCACTTCCAGATGAAGTGCGTACAACTGCCTTCAATCTGTATTTACCACCATGCTCAGCAAGGTTGATTAACTTGTCAATATTTGCTTTACTATTTGCTGGTTGAACAACTATAGCAGCTCCACTTCTGATGCTGGAAATTGTAACATTTCCTCTTTCTGTATAATGAGGTACCGGGCTATCATCAAAGGAATGCCATAATCTCACCTGCAGCCAACCATCATAATCTAATTCACCCTAAAAAAGTTCAATTCATTTTTAAATACAAAAAAAAATCATGCAAGTTATATTCTATTACGTGGATATTGTTTAAGTTATTAATACGTACAGCTGATACGAACGGTGATAAAGACAAAAACACCAACACGGTTTTGTAAATTAAAGACATCTTAAATACTTAAACCTAAATTGACTTGTTTCTTTAGAAAAAGCTTTCGATTAACAATAAATTCATATTATTTAATGCAAATCGATGGTAACTTGTGCCGTTGTCACGATCTCACACTTTTCATATCTGGTTCGTTTGTGATTGTGAGGTTAAGTAAACGTGTTGTCATCTGATTAGACAGAGAAAGAAAGAAAATGAGCGCAAGTGCGCCATCTGAGCACTCTTGGATCATCGCATCGCCGTGCAATGCGCGCATCGCCGCGAGTGCCGCGACAGGCAGCTAGTAAACGGCAGAGTTTGACACGTATGCCGTTTTCCTTGTTCCAAAATTATAAATGTCAATTACCTGTGGTACCTCGGCTCCCGAATTCTTAGCCGCATTGTAATTATCAGGTATGTCCAGGCAATTCGTTCTTCGTCCCTCAGTGCCAACAATTGTATTACCACGACAGCTGCTTATCTATCTTGCCACATAACCTTGCCACCCACTACTTGCTGTGTTGGTGGTCCCTTTCTCCTTATCAATATTATGATACATACGGCCACGCAATAAAACTTCCGATATTCGTTTTTCCTAGCAAGATTTAAGCTGATCAGTGAGTGTTGAGAACCTCGGCAAGATGACTAGCGTAGCAGACCAACCATGCTACACCATCATCAACCTCCCCACGGACACGGAGACTCTAAACGAGCTTCAATTAAAGCAGGATTTGGAAAAAGGTGACGTCAATACAAAGATTGAGGCACTCAAGAAGACCATTAACATGATTCTCAGTGGTGAGAGACTGCCTGGTCTTCTCATGACCATCATCAGGTTTGTTTTGCCGCTGCAGGATCATACCATCAAGAAGCTTTTACTCATCTTTTGGGAGATTGTGCCAAAGACTACTCCTGATGGCAAGCTCCTACAAGAAATGATTTTGGTGTGCGATGCTTACAGAAAAGATCTGCAGCATCCTAATGAGTTTGTCAGGGGTTCTACTCTGAGGTAGGACTTGGTTTATTGTTTGCATTGGTCAGGGAAAGTTGATATAAATATATGTGTCTTTTTCATCAGGTTTTTATGTAAATTAAAAGAGCCTGAACTCTTAGAGCCACTTATGCCTGCCATAACTGCTTGCTTGGAACACAGGCATTCTTATGTAAGGCGTAATGCTGTCCTAGCTATATTTACAATCTATCGCAACTTTGAGTTCCTCATTCCTGATGCACCAGATACAATTGCCAACTATTTGGAGAGTGAACAAGACATGTCATGCAGAAGAAATGCTTTTCTCATGCTGTTGCATGCTGACCAAAGTAAAGCTCTATCATATTTATCTGCATGCTTGGATCAAGTACCATCTTTTGGGGACATATTGCAACTTGTTATTGTTGAGCTTATCTACAAGGTAAATAAAGTATAAGCCTGTTTTAATATCTTCAAAAACCTTTAAATTAATTAATGTGTGACTGTTGTCCAGGTTTGTCTTGCTAATCCATCAGAGCGTGCTCGGTTCATAAGATGTATTTATAGCTTACTCAACTCACCAAGTGCTGCAGTTCGATATGAAGCAGCTGGTACATTGGTAACACTTTCGAGTGCTCCAACTGCTATTAAAGCTGCTGCATCTTGTTATATTGAACTAGTTGTAAAGGAAAGTGACAACAATGTAAAGTTAATTGTTCTGGATAGGTTGGTGTCTATGAAGGACAGTCCTAATCATGAAAGAGTTCTTCAAGATCTTGTTATGGATATTTTGCGTGTTTTGGGTAAATAAAATACTGTTGGAAATTAATTGAACACAATGAAGTAGTTACATTTTTAATTGTTTACTTATAGGATCGCCAGCTTTGGAAGTCAGGACGAAAACCCTCGCTTTAGCGATGGATTTAGTAACAACGAGAACTATTGATGAGATGGTACAGTTATTGAAGAAAGAAATCATAAGGACAGCTGGAGGAGAACAAGAAGATGCTGCAAAGTACAGGCAACTTCTCGTTAGAACATTGCACTCTTGCTCAATCAAATTCCCTGATGTAGCGGCGGCAGTTATTCCAGTATTAACAGACTTCCTATCCGAGAACAGTGAAGCAGCCGCAAATGATGTTCTTGTGTTTATTCGCGAGGCCATCCAAAGATTTGATAATTTGAGACCACTCATTATTGAAAAACTTCTTGAGGTATATTATTATCAGGTTACATTTACTCTGACTAAAAAATTGCTTTCATACAATAAATGTTAGTACATTTTTTAGGTATTTCCACAAATTCGCTCGGTTAACATTCATCGAGGAGCTTTATGGATACTCGGCGAGTATGCTACTTCCAAGGAAGACATTGAAACAGTGATGGTTCGTGTGAGGTCTGTTATGGGTGAATTACCTCTTGTAGAGGCTGAAAACAAGAGACAAGCTGGCGATAAACCTCCAGAAGAAGAAGAGGGTAGCACGCAATCTACACCAGCTCAGTTGGTTACTCCTGATGGAACATATGCATCGCAAAGTGCTTTCAGCACTACTTCAACAGGTAATTAAAGTTATTTACGTATCCAATTATGTCTCACATCAACTATTTTCGAGATTTTAATTGTTGCAAATATTGCTATTGCAGGAAAGAAAGAAGAGAAGCGCCCCGCTCTCGTGCAATACATGATGGACGGAGATTTTTTCATTTCAGCAGCACTGGCAACAACTTTGGCGAAATTGGCACTTCGCTACAAAGAGCTTGAGAAAGACTCCAAAAAGAGCAAGAGAATGCAAGCCGAATCTATGCTCATTATGTCAAGCTTACTGCAACTTGGTCGGTCAGGACTTCCAACCAAGGCTATGACGCATGACGATACCGAGAGAATTTTACTATGTCTCCGATCGTTGGCTTGTCCGACACCGTTTGTTCAAAAAGTTTTCACGGAGGGATGCAGAGATGCCTTAGGCAAGATGCTCGCTGCTAAAGCGGAAGAGGATTTGCAAAATCAAAAGGTATCGTTTTGTTTTTCTTGAAGAAAATCACGCAATTGTTGCTCATAGGTTATTTTACTAGCTTGTTGTACATGGCACTAATTTTTTAATTTTGAGTATTATTTGTTTTTTTGAAGAGACATTTCAATTTTACAGGCAAAAGAAAAGCCAGGCAACGTCGTACAAGTAGACGATGCAATCCATTTCTTACAATTAACCACTGGTTCAGACCTAACAAACGGAGTCAACGACGTGTTCGAGCAGAGCTTGAGCGCTGCAGTTGCTGGTAGACCAGGTGGTGAAAAAGATACGCCAACGCCAAATGCCCTGAGCAAGGTCACTCAACTCACTGGTTTCTCCGACCCTGTTTACGCCGAGGCCCTTGTTCACGTCAATCAGTATGACATAGTACTTGACGTGCTTATAGTCAACCAGACGGAGGATACGTTACAGAATTGTACACTTGAGTTGGCTACAATGGGTGACTTGAAACTCGTCGAGAGGCCACAGCCAATTGTTTTAGCGCCAAGGGACTTCGCTAGCATCAAGGCCAATGTCAAAGTTGCGTCCACGGAGAATGGCATTATTTTCGGCAATATTGGTAAATATAGTTTGCGTTTTAAGTGATTTATACAAGATTAAGATCTACAAGCTCTAAGGTTTCATTTCGTTTACTAGTGTACGACATTCATGGAGCTGCATCTGACAGAAGTGTCGTTGTTCTCAATGATATTCATATCGACATCATGGATTATATTGTGCCAGCAACTTGTACTGATGCTGAATTCAGACAAATGTGGGCTGAATTTGAATGGGAGAACAAAGTTTCAGTAAATACTACTTTATCAGATCTTAGAGAATATCTTGCTCATCTACTAAAATCCACGAATATGCGATGCCTTACTCCAGAAAAGGTAATTTTGTCAATAAATTGTGTATTATTAATGTAATTGTGAAATGTATTTTTTTAATTATAAATTTTTTTTAATTTCCAGGCCCTTTCTGGACAATGTGGATTTATGGCTGCAAACATGTATGCCAAATCAATATTTGGAGAAGATGCATTGGCAAATTTGTCGATCGAGAAGCCATTGAATAAACCAGATGCCCCAGTTGTCGGTCACATTCGTATTCGTGCTAAGAGTCAAGGCATGGCACTGTCGCTTGGCGACAAAATAAATTCTGCTCAAAAAACTGCTCAGAACAAAGTAGTGCAAGCAGCCTAATCGTTGGAATGAGTGCGCAGCGCACCCATTCCAGCGATTAAGCCGCTCAATACGGTTTATATTTCAACCGAGCGATAACTCAGCCGCGCCGCTCGCAGGTACCGTTGGCGGGAGACTTTGAATGCAGATGTATGTGTCGCTTCCACGGACCTTCGAGAATGCCACGGTACACGATAAATCATTTCGCAAATTGCATTGTTGCGCTTTACGACACGATGAACCTATAAACAGAACTACTGGGCACACAAAATTCATTTGGAATTGTACCATTGCGTTTAAAGATTCGCTTAAAGCGCTGACTTTGAAGAGAGATTGTTTTTTTGAAAATACGATAATAAGGTTGCATGTATTTGTAGTTAAGTAAATAAATATTATATATGTACACAGTTACGAATTTTTATTTACAAGTTTCCGTTATCATTCTTTTTTAACAAAACATCGATGACTTCATCATCGATACGAAAGCAATTGTTTTATAGCAATGAAGTTAACAATTACATTAGCTTAAGGCGTACGTATATTTACGTTTATAGGTAATAAATTATTTTTGGAGCTCTTTTGTACTTAGCTATGTCTATAATAATATCGTAACTCGAGTTATCTTATTCTATGCATTTGGTTTGAAAAGCCTTTAAGAAATCAGTGAAATTTATAGAAAATATTGCATTTAAATTTCCAAGTCAGTATTTCAAAATGATCACCTCACAGCCAACCTTTCCTGGGCGACTTTCTAGGCGATACACGAGGCGATCTACCGTCAACTCTCGCGTACCTCGGTTTCTCCGGTGTATTGGGTATAATCGCCAACTCGGGAATATTTTTAGGACTCCTTGGTCTTGGCCTCGCGATGTTGCTGCCGCTTACGCCTGGAACTCGAAGATTGTCCACCGAGAGTATCTCGCGATTGATCGGACTCTTGGGACGTGCAGCGTCTGGCGCCGTCGGAGCGTTCGGCTTGCGCTTTATCACTCGCGGGGGCGACGTTCGCGCGGGTATCAACTGGCCTGCCTTTGTCTGGTAGCGCTCGTCGATGTAGTTCACCGCTGAGTCGTTCATCTGCGAATCAAATTGCATATAATCATTAGCATAATAGCCGAAGTTGATTCGGTCGGAAGGTTTCTCATCGACGAACCTTCGAGTAATCACTTCTCGCGGGTGACGTCGAGCTCAAGCCCGATGCTCCCTCGAAGTCGCTGCTCTTCAGAACCTTGAGTACGCTATCGGGGTCGCTGGTCTCGGGCAGACGAATGGGCGAGAGCGACGGCAGCGGACTCGCCCGCGACAGCCGTCGCGCCTCCTCCATCACGTGTCGCAGGTTTTCCTTGTTCTTCAGCGACACTCGGTCGTTGCCCCGGCCGATCTGCGACTTTTGCACCGAGTTGTCGATCATCTGCAACGATTTTCGCGTTGGTGAAGCAACGCAAACTCGCCAACGGAGCGTCAGCGTGTTCGCGTGAAATTCGGTACTTCCGATTGGCAGGAAAATGGAATTGAACCGTATGCTCGCGAGAAGCCGCGCCGTTAGTTTGCCTAAATGGAATTACATTGTCCGATCGAGCGCGATCGAGGTCAACGAGATTACGAAACGCTAACGATGAAAAGCCACAGTGCACCGAGTCTTTGCTTGCATTCGACCAGTTCGACGATGACTCGAAGTGGCCGCTAGTACAGAGTGTACCCGTAAAAAGTCATACTTGCGACCATCGGCTCTCCGCCGACTTGAGCACAGCCAGTTTAGCAACCCTCTTCCACTTTTCGGAGAGATCCTCGTTCTCCGGTACCTGGGCGAGCCGGCTGATCTCCTCGCCGGAGTCCTCGGCGGGAGAGGCCACTTGAAAGTCCTTCATCAGCCTGCGCTCCCAGACGCGCATCTTCTTGCCCGGCACAGCTGCGACAGGCGCGACTTGGCGTTACGATTCGCCTCGAGACAGAGACCGAGCGACGTGTACGTACTGCGTTCGGTGGTGTCGGCGCCGTTGGTGTCCATGCCGTTGCGCTTGAGAATGTCGAGGAGCTCGCAGCGCCACGACGATACGTCGGACTTGAGCTCGTGAATGTGATCCTCGGTCACCGGCTCCATCTCGTGCTCCGAGTGAGCGTTCACCACGTAGCGCCAGATCAGAGCCTTCATGACGGCCCCGTACCTGTGTAGAATCCGCGTTTATTCGAACGAGCGCATGAATTCCCGCCGCGTCGACTTTGCCAAGTTTGATTAAATTTCAGATGCAGATTACTGAAACTCGAGCTTGATTCGCGACACGCTCCAGTTCCGATTCTTCCGGCACCTTTTTCCCCTCAACTACGTGAAAATTGCGCGAATAACTCACTTGTGCTCGCGCGCGCGCCTCCGTATGCTCGAGCGTTTGGCCATGCTCTTGCGCTGAATGCCGCACAGTCGCAAGAACAGCTTGGGATGGGGCAGCACGTTGAACGGCGGTGGGAGGGTGCCGCCCTCCTCGAAATAGCTCATCCACAGTTTCGTCCGAGCAAACTTCCACTCGGTGTCCGCGTGTTCCTGCGAGCAGTGGTAGTTTTTGCACAGGGAGGAGCGGTGTCGTCGTCGACGTAGACACGCGAGGCTCTTACCTCGATGATGGAGTAGCTGTTACTCATCATGGCGATCAGGAGGTTCAGCAAAACGATCACGTTGATTACCGAGTACGAGCCGAACATCAGCAGGCCCCAGAATCGCGTATAACTTTTGATACCTGAATGACTCAGATTTAGTTTTTCGTTTCGCAGAAAGCGCGGCAAGAAAAAGAAACGATATTAGGTCAGTACCGGTCAACTCGAAAGTATCGATGCCGATGCCGCCGAAACTCGCCCAAAATAAGCTCTGCACTGTCTCGAAGAGACTGCTGAACCTGAAATAAGCCAATGAAAATGAATTTCTAGCGCGCTCCCCCCATCTCCCCGTCACTCTCGTTCGCGGCTAATTTACGTAAAGGTACATCGCGCGTCAACTCTCGCGGGAGGGCGGGGCTGGTAAGTTTAATAGCGTCGCTCGCTCACCTGCGCCATCGCGCGCAAGCTTCCTGCGCGCCGTCCTCGCCTTCGAAGCACTTTTTGCGCTCCAGCTCGGCGAAGTACCAGAGTAATTGGTTCAAGCCGCAGGCGAACGCGAACAGCACCAGGGTGTAGATGAAGAAGAACTTGACGATGTCGATCACCATGCGACCCAGCGAGATCTGCAATTTCACTCGAGAGCGAACGTCGTTCGCTTCTCAAAAGCGAAAAACAGCGTTCGAGGGGAAGTAAGGGCGCACCTGCAAGGGCCCGAGATGCGGATTGATGCTGAACAAGTGCACGAGCTTGAGCGCGCTGAAGATATTGGCGGCGGCGAATAGGCCCTCGGCGATGAGTTGCGGATCGAAGTCGGGCCAGCTCTCCCGGGGGACCGTCGCCGCCTGCGGGTCGCCGTCGATCTCGGACATCTGCTGGAAGTAAGCGGCCACGCGCAGGATCGCCACGGCCACGTACAGGCTGTTGCGCGTGAAGTCGATGAAGTTCCACAGGTTGCGCAGGTACGAGCGCAGCCCGTCCACGTAGATCTGCGCAGGCGACAGTCAGCCGCGATCGTGAGACTCCGCCGCGGCCGGCCGCGTCGCGCTCACCTCGCGCATCTCCTCGAGGATGAAGCCCACCACGTAGACCACCACCACGACCTCGAGGCACGACGGGCCGAGTCCCCGCTGCCGGACCTGCCTGTCCGCGACGCTCTCCGCGCTGCCGAACCAGTCGACCAGCTCGTCCTCGAAGCGCTGCGACACCAGGATCAGCACCCCTGTCGACGAACGAGACACGGCTCGTCAGTGTCGAACGGCGAGCTCCTCTCCCTCTCTCACGTACATAGGAAGAACAGATACGAGGAGGCGTGAATGAGAAACTTCATGAAGGGTCGGCGCATCGTCTGGCCGATCCCCGAATCGGGCGCGAAGAAGTAAATGGCGCAGTAGAGTGGGAACAGCAGCGCCGTCTTGACCAGTATCCAGACTTGGCGCACGAGGCTCATCCGACGGAAGCCCGGCACCCCGTCGTACCTGCGCGCAACGTGGTGTGAAAAAGCGAAGAACGCGCCGGGAACGCTCGAGCGCGGCTCGTCGGCCGTCTACCATATGGAGGCGAGCAGCTGCTGCACGTGCGGGTGCGCGACGAAGGTCTTCTGCCGGTACTGGATCGCCTGCTCGAGCCTGGCGAGGTGCTTGCTGGGCTCGTCCGAGTGGTCGTCCGGGTCGTAATTGAGGATGGTGTTGAGCTCGGACGAGCTGCGCGTCTGCTGCAGCAGGTCCACCGCGAACCTCTCGACCTGCAGGCGCAGCGCCTCGTACTCCTCGCGGCTCTCGGGCTCGGCCTGGGCCAGCTCCCGCAGCTCCCAGCTCAGCTGGAAGGCCGTCATGAGGGGGTCCGGCGAGCTGAGGGCTATCAAGCTCGGGCTCGCCAGCGCCTGGTACTCGGCGATCCGCGTGCTCGACAGTCTCAGCGGGTCGCCTGCAAATTCGAGGCCGAGTTGGGCGCACCGTGGCGCTGCGCCCGGCCGCTCGACGCCGCGAGGCGCGCGTACCTTGGCCGGCTCGCAGGCAGTCGTCGCAGCCGCACTTGATGTCGTGGGGCATCGGCAGCGTCGCGCCGCGGTCGAGCAGCAGCTTCAGTATCTCGTAGTTGTTGCGCTGCGCCGCCAAGATGAGCGGCGTCGTGTCCGGTGGGTAGCGCGCCAGCGCCGAGTCCACCTTCTGCCAGCTGTGCACCACTTCCTTGTCGCCCACTGCCGGACACGAACGCAGACGCCTTTCTCTGCTTTACGCTTTCTCGATGGGCTCCCGCGCGGGGATCGCGCGGATCGCGCTCGCCGCGTTTTCCAATCGTTTGCGCAATCACCGAATCTTCCGACTTTTCCTTGCGACTCGGACATTCGTCGCGGCTTCGATCATTCGCAGCCTCGTCGATGAATCATTGGATAACGGCAATGGTGCAATCGCGCAATGGCAGTAATGCCGAATGAATGCAATTCAGCGGCAATTCCTACTTTGAATTTGTCAACTCGAGCAAGTGCGACGACAACTTTCCGAGAGGAAAAGCGCGTGCGGCGACGAGGATAGCGGTATCGACGCGATACGCCGCGCAGAGCTAGAATTGACATCGAGACCGATTAAAATTCCGCCGGGCAGAAATAATCCGCGCGGGGCGAAGTGCGACGGGACGAGGACGTCGGCAAAAAGCAGAGGCAAAGCGTTAAACTCACGCTTTCCAGCGGCCGCCGCCTCGATCTCGCTGTTGCGCAACAGTTCCTCGTGCTCGAGCAGCAGTTCGACGGCCTCGACGAACTCCTGATTGATGGCGTGCAGGAGCGCATCCTTCGTGTCGACGCCCATCACCACCAGCAGCTCCAGCATCTCCAGATTCTCCGACTCGATCGCCAGAGTCAAGGCCCCGCGGCCCAAGCTGTCCACGCAGTTCACGTCGAGCTTGTGCTCTTGCGCCGCCTGTTTGGCCTTTGCAAATTGGATTGACTCGCGTAAGCTTCTCGAATGCAGCGCGCGCCCGCTTGTAAACGCAATCGGGCTGTGCCCGCCGCAACGTACTGGATTTCATGCGCGCAGCTTCGCCGAAGTGCCAGGCTTTTACGCGAAACAAAGGATTCTCCGGCCTTTCCACGGCGCAACGTTCGCGCGCCACTCGAGAGACGAAGCGCACTTGTTTGCGAGCCATGAAAAACCTACTTTTCGAAGCTTACGTCCTTCGATTAGTGAGAGCCAAAACAAATATTTATTAACGAGAAGGACAATCTAATTTCGTGCGCCGAAAGTTTGGCCCCTTCCGGACGATAAGCTTCTAGCTGGCTAATACAGTTACTCGGACAAATTAAATGTCATCCAGTGGGCATCGTTGTAACATTCCTCGCTCGCTCAAAATTCCAAGGCTGTCTCTCGCCAACAATCATCGTAATTGGCCTAGGTGAAAACCGTTGGCGTAATTAATACGAGCAAAGACATTATTCAAATTATTCGTCAAAGCCTCTCGATAATTCTTTGGGCTTTATTCTAATGCGAATTCACGAGCAAACTCATAGTTGAAAACTCATCGATTATGATCGACCGGGTTGCATCCTTGTACTTTTAATTATCATAATTACCACTTTGGCCGAGTCATGTTATATTTTTTCAGCGCTCTCCCCACCCTCCTGGCATACCCATAGCGTGCGCACGTGTCATTATTGTGTACACGTGGGGGAGAGCAAGTTGACATCCAACATCCACACACGCCGATGACACACATTCTTTTCCCAATACAACGCGCATATGTACATAGACATTTAACATTAAATACCGAACACTCGCTAGTGAAAGGAAAAAGAAATAAAGAATAATGATTTCGAAGACGATTGATAAACAAAAGGTGAATGAGTCGTACCGATTGCTTGCCAGCGGCGAGCAGCATGCGCCTGACGTTTGTCAGATCGCCACGTTCCACAGACAACAAGTACCTCTTCTCCTCGATACTCAAGGCTCTGGGAAGTCGAAAAGAATAATCGGCATGCCGGTGTCTCGCGGCGTCGGCGGCTTCCAGCTCCTTGTCGTTCACCATTTTTTTTTTTTTTTTTTCTCCGCTGTCACTCTCGCGGCGAGCACATCGGGCGCGATAAAAAGAGCGGCAAGAGAGAAGCGCGGCGCGCGACATGTCGCCCCTTATATATGCGTGCTCTCGGCCGAAGCTTTACAATTGAATTATGCCGGACATGGCCGAGACCCTATTGAGTTCACAGGTATACGCGTGTAGGCTTGCGCTGCGTCTCGCGCAAGCGCCCTCCTTTTCTCCGTCTCTCTCTCTCTCTCTCTCTCTCTCTCTCTCTCTCTCTCTCTCTCTCTCTCTCTTTACACCTTTTCTTCGTTTTACAGCGTACAGTCGCGTGGCTGATACGCTTACTTGCCAGCGATCACCGCTCCGCACCTCTCCGTATCTCGTTAAGGCTGGCGCGCGTGAGCGCCGCTTTGGCTCGCGGTTGCGTCAATGTCGGTCGACATACCCGAGCGATCTTCGCCCCGATGTCGTCGCATGCACGTTTCTCCTCCGCACGTGAATAAACACCCCGATCGGATTTACCACCCTCCGAACACACAGCCATGTCGAATCATATTTTTTTTTTCTCGTCTCCTCTTGTTTTTCGCTCGCACGTCTAATTGATTGAGTGTAATTTGATAGTTTTCGCTCGACGAGCTCTCGTAACGAGGAGCGAGTTATTGGGTGCGAGGCGAGCAACAACCAAGCGGTGGAACTCGTCGAGCGACAGCGTCAAATGCGTGTCCGTTCGCCAAGTTATCGAAAGATTCACGCCACAGTTGCTACGATCGAGCGCTGAGACAGCAGTTCCGTCGGCTTCTCATTACTTTTTTTTTTCTTTTTATTTTTTTTTTATTAGCCACAGTCTCGCTTTCTTGCTTCGTCTGGAAATTTTAATGCAATTATCCGTTTGCGTGGTCTGTGCTCTGATCGCGATTTTAATCGGTTTATTTAGACCAACACACAATCTTCAAGCGTTTGCCCGCGGGTGGATGCGGAGTCGGCGATTCTTTGAGGAAACGTAATTAGCGCAGTAAGAGTGAGTATTCATGAGGGATTCCGTCGTATTTAAATGGTTATCGCAGACGGCACGTAACTGACCCTCAAGCTTGCAATGCGAATTACGTATCGGAGTATTCGGACAGTGCAGTCCGAGCACTTTTTACGTAAGCAAGTAATCCGATTGGTCGAGTCGACCGTATGAAAATAAAGCGCTGCCAGGATAAATATCTGCGGAGCTTCCGAAGATTCCGCGCGGCGCTTGTTTCGTCAAGCAAATCATCGGCGCGTCATTTCAGCATTCGCGGAAGTGCGAATGCTTAAGCGCGCAAGAAAGAGCACGTTTCGAGGCGGGTTTTCAGCGCACTAATAAGATCAGGTGGCATTACTCAACGTATCGAAGCGATTGTTGTTTGCTTTTAATAAAGTCGCGCGTGCACGGGTGTAAGGCCATTATGCCCGTTGACGTCATCGACCTACCAACAGGCGCCGCGGCGGCGAGGTAAAAGCTCCGCGCGAAAGCCGTCGTCTCGCAACGGCGTCGGCCGCTGAAAAATAAGGATACTTTGTTTAATTGAATTACGATCTGGCTTGGCAGCGAGAGAAACGACGTCGTTATCGATTCGCATCGGAAGAGCAACGAAAGCGAGCGAAAGCCGCGTGTCATCGCAAAGCCAGCGAGAGAAAAAGGCGCATCGCGGTCATCTTCCGGTTAACGACCAAGCGACGCAGCAGCGCTTTAGTCGTTGCTCGACTGGTGAAACCGTCGCTTCGAAGACATATACGCCCGTACGGTTCGGAGAAGAGGATGAGGAGGATCTGCTCGTTACTCGTCGTCGCGAGTTTCATGGTGGCGGGGTGCGACGCCGGTGTCAGGAAGTATCTCAGTCGGCCACTTAGGTTTAGATACGCCATGGCCGATCAGGAGACTTCGGCTACTGCTGCGAAAGGTCAGGATGAATATTTCACGAGCTTAAACTGCTATTTACTTTCCATTTCGCGGTACTCTACTACTTCGTAGTTGTGTAGTTTTCGAGCGACCTTGATAAACATTGTACTCGTAAGTAACATCGGCGTAGCGGGTATATCCCTTCTAACAAGATACTTATTTTTTACGTGAATTCACAATTCGATAATACGAAAGGAAAACCGTCTTGTTCACACAGACGAGCAGCACCACTCTGCAGAAGAGGAGCATCCTAGAGAAGAAGAGCACGTGGACAACGAGCACTCCGAGCATGACAGCGAATATCACGAAGACCGAGGCAAAAAAGGCCACGAAGTACGTTACCCGTAATGCTCTCTGCTCAGTCGAGTCTCAGCGAGTCGTTCGAGCGCATTTAAATACTAGTAACGGTCACGTATCACAGGGCTACAAAGATTACGAGGAGCACGAGAAAAAAGACGACAAGCATCTGAAGAAGGACCGAGATGAGCAGCATTTCAAGGAAGCGAACGGCGACGAAGGTTCGAAGCACCACGACGAGGATCATTACGTTGATCATCGCAGGGACGAGAAGGACGAGAAGTCCGTCGAGTTCGGAGAGGAGGGAAAGCATCAAAAGGGTCACAGTACCAAGGGCGAGCACAATATCTTCAAGAAAGTGCGTCTTCTGTGGCATCACCAAGCGCGCACCGAGTTCATTCTCGCATTTTTTTCCTTTCGCAGGACGAGTACGAAAAGAAGGATCAGTTTTACGACGAGTTTCACGAAGACGGCGAGCACGAGAAACACAGCGATCATCATCGTCACCACGGTGCCCACGGCGGTGGTCATCGCGATTCTGGCCACGGTGGTGGCGAAGAGCACGAGGTATGCCCTGCGAAATTTTATTGCTCTATTCTATTTATTGCACCGTCCCTGTCTACTCTAGGCCAAAGGAGGAGAACACGAGAAACATCATCACGAGCGCCATCATCGTAAGCAGGACGGCCACGAGGAGAATGAAGCCCAAGACCATCAGAGTCATCACGACGATAAATTCGTTAAAAAGGGCGGCAATTCCGATGGAAAAATATGGTCCCACAAACATTGATCGCGATTTTTTATAAACGTTATTTTTGCAATTCCGCCGGGAGAAAAGTCATTCGTACGATAGCGCGTTTAACCGGAGACTGACGAACCAAGAGCGACCGAGACGCGTAAAGCCATTAAGAGTCTCGGACAAATTTCTTTTGATACAACGACATTTGCAACGTTACGTTTCGCAACGCGAGCGTTCGCGATGTCGACACTCAATTCCAATTATATCGCGGTCGGAATCGCAATAACTGCCTTCGGATATATAGCATCGCGACAGTAGCATCGTGAGAAACGTCCGCTTCGAAAGTGAAAACAGTGGCTGTGAAATTGGTTACACTCCGTTAAACCTCTGAGCTACGCAGTGTGCCTGCGATTGTCTGTGTACGTGTCGGATTGGCTGAAATCTGTATTACATTAATCTTATTCTATTCGTAAATAATGAAATATTTAGATGAAGTATCGACACAAATATGCAGTTATATGTAGATATAAAGATCATGTAAATTTTGCATGTTTTTCCAATACCAAAAAATAAAAAAAAAATTTCACGATATATCCTTTTTCACTTACAATCACATGTATATTTCATTGAATCTTCTGCGACAAGTACTGAAATAGCTAATTAAAGTACTGTTCTTTATAATTTGTAAGTTTAAAATAAAATGTATGTGCGTTAATTAGACTGGATCGGCAATTCATTTAGGATTCTGTCGCGTGCATCCGTTATATTCACCTCTCGGATCAATTAACACTCGAGCAAAGAAAAAAACAGCTGCAATGAAAAAGAAGTCCTTCAGAAGTCAGTTATAACTTATTGCTAACAAATCCCAGTAAGATTGCGCCGATGAAAAAAGTTTGTATAGAGTTCGGCAAAAGTTGGAAGTGATTCCTAAAAGTTGAGTCCGAGGGATCGTCAATTGGCAACTTTCTTAATATATTGAATAATGAGGATAATAACGAAGGTCGCTTTTCGTTAATTATTATTTTGTACGTAACGCACGAGAGAGACAGTTATTAGAATACAAATATAAAAGATATGTACGAATCTTTGCGTCGGCATAGAAGCGCGGAAACAAAATGTAGGATCCTCTGCAAAAAAAAAAAGAAAAAAGAAAACTCGAAGAAAAGGAAACGTAGTGTAACAGTTGTCATAATGACATAATTGATCGATGTCCGAAATCTCGGCATAAGCAGCGGCCAACGGAAGTGTGCAGCGAGGCGCAACGGGAAAAAGTTAGCAGACGAATAGCTGTCACGATCCTTGAAATGGATCCTTGTGCAACAGCAGCGAGAAAGGAGGAAGCCTATCCGGGGATTGACTGCGCGAAATCGTCATATCATTCGCGAATAGCCTTATTGTTATCGAGGTGATATAATTGCCGAGACGCCGTCGATTCAACGCTCAGTTGTCAGTCAGCCTATCGACGTGATGGATGGCTTTGACTGGAGGACCGCCGCCACGGCCTTTGTGATATCGATACTTATGGTACATTTTTGCACGATTTTTATCCGCTTTTGTCGCAGTGACTTGTTCAAGTGATGAGTGAAGTTTTGATTTGTGCGACTAACTTTCTTGATAACAATTGGCCGCTCTTAATTCACATTTGCTTAAAAAATGCAATGTGACCAGAGCTAGAGAGTTTTTCACTGAAGAAAGGCGAGCAAATTATTTTGCGACGTTATTAAAATTTTTATCAAGTATGCAAATGCATGGACGTTATCATTGCAATTGAATCGCGAATATGGATACGAATGAAAAATGTTTTCATGGCCAATGAAAGGTCGCAAAACCAATTTGTTTGTTTCCCTTGATTGAAAAAACCTGGTCCTCGTCACATTCTACGATTTCGACATATAAATCTAAGGGCATTTGTATACAGCAACACTAAATTTCTAATCATAAAAATTATAAAGATCATAAAATTAATCTTTTTCGCCAATATAATAAATGAATATATAACTCGTTGCAATATAATGAATGAATAAGCAGATGATCATTTTTTTCTTTGATTATTTCGTTGAACGGACTGGATATTCGTTTTTAAATAAAATCATAAATTCAAAATCATTTGGAATTGAAAACTCGTTCACAAAGATATAAATAATCATTTTACTCGATGCAACAGTCAGGCCGAACGGAAATGTCGAAACTGCACAATGAAATGTATTACTGTAAAACGCGTAATGACAAATTCGCGAGATTTAATATTTGAAGAAGCGACGAAATGAAGTGTGTCTTGGTGGTTAAAGACGGATTAATAAGAAAGAGCAGCGGTCATCGATTCCAAGAAGCAATATAATGGTATCGGTGCGCCGGGCGGAAAAACACAGTTGAATAAAGCGCAGTGAAATTCTGATTAGGTTTCGCAATGCGCAGGCAAAGCGAGAACGAGGCCGCATCGGTACAAGGCGCAGTACCGCGAGCTCGACGCCGACGATAATCCGGCGGAAGTCGGAGCAGCGACGACGGCGTACCCGGCGAACCCGTACGTCTTCTCGGCCGAGGACTACGATATACTGCAGCACGCGGAAAGCTTGCAGGGAGCGCGCTCGATCGTCTCGTACGAGCCGCAGCGACTCGACGCGTTCAGGAAGTCCTCGGAAATGAGTTTCGGTAAGAGTGCTAATAACCCACGCCACGGCGATTCCCACTCGAGGGCGTCGATTAATTTGTCCCCGGACGCGCGGCATTTCAGAGTGGACCAGCACATTTTCACCAATGACTGCGCAACAACCGTCGCTCCCCGATCGCAAGTTTTATAAATTTCCAAGGAAGAAATCGACGAGGCTTCGTGATGCCGGCCCGAAGAATGAGACGAGCTTGGCATATCAATCGACGCCTAATCGACGACGCCGCGTCGTCGCATCCACTTCTACGACGACGACGACGACGACGACAACGACGACGACGACTTCGACGAAGCCGCAGCTGCACACTCCGGCGACCGCTGATCGAAAACGCGCCAACGTTACGAGACAGCAGCGTTCCGGAACTCAAAGCAAGGACGAGATTATCGATCAACAAGCCGCCGGCTTGATGTTCATCTTGAACGACAGGATACCACGGCCCTTTGGCTTCACCACCGAGACCGCCTTTACCAGCACGAAGGGTCACAGTCTGCCTTCGAGACAGTACGACCGTCGGCCGACTACTTCTGTAAATCCGCCACTTCATTTTCCGTTTGTGATTGGTGTCTGCTCATTCCCGTCGATCTAACGCCAACTGTTTGGTTTAGGACGCTGTCCCGACGAGAGCAGAGCCAAACGTGTTGTCGAGGCATACTTCAACGATAGAAATCCCGTACTACGGGAATCTTGATGTGTTAACGACGCAATCGCCGCCGACGGTCTTCACGATCCCCAATAGGAGACCCCGGCCAGCCTCATCGGTCCAACCGCCGACTACCACGCAACAGCAGTCGCGTCAAACCGAGCCGATTTACCACACGGCCGTTCCTCCCGAGCATAATCGATCGACGGAAGGAGGAGCGTCGGTCGAAGAGTCAGCGAATCTACGGATTGTTTACAGCGACGTGCCCATCGTGGAGAAAGTTGACGACGACAACGTCGACGACGACGATGTCGACGACGAGTCGAGCGAGGTCCCATCGACCGTCGGTCCTAATGTGGCGACGGATGACAATCGTCAAGAATACAGTTACAGTCACGTGGAACGCTACGAGGAGCCGTTGGAAACGACGAAGGAAGACGACGAAGCGGAGGACGCCGAGCAGGCCAGCGGTCAGATCGTTCCCGTGGCCGAGGTACAGGATCTCGTGTCGGAGGGAGATCACCAACACAAGGCACAGCACAAGCATGACGGGGACACAGAGGAAAATGTCTCGGCAGAGCACAACGAAGCAGATCATCACGAGGAAGGCGATAAGGGGCACAAGGTGCGTTTAAGCTTTTTCGTTTGCTTTCGCTCTGCGTAGACGTCGATTCGGGCAACGAAAAGCAATATTTAAAATGCTTTGCTCTGGAAAAAGGGTTACAAGAATTATCACGAGCACGAGGACGCCGAGAAGGGTCACCGCGTGGACGAGGACCACGACAAACATTACGGGGAAGAGACCGGCAAGGCAAAGAAGAATCACGAGGTGGGCACTTATGAAGAGGAAGGCGAGCGCGGCGAGGAGGGCGAAAAGAAGAAAGCCTTCTACGAGAAGGGCAAGCACAACAAGGGACACAGCACCAAAGGCGAACACGTGGTGCACAAAAAGGTTTGTTTGAATGCCCTGTTTTAATGACGCCCTTGAGGAGGTCCGATAATTAACGGCTCCACTCGCATTAAAGGACATGTTCGAGAAGAAAATCGAATTTTACGACGAATCCCACGAGGGTGCCGACGAGGAGAAGCAAGCTGGCTACCACCGCGAGAATCACGGCAAAAAGGGCCACCACCACAAGAAGGCGCGCCATCACGGGGGTCACGGTGAGACCCATCACGGTCGTAAAGGTCACCACGAGAAGGGACACCATCATCACACGAAGAAGGGCTATCACAAGGAGGAAGGCGACGGCGACCGATATGACCACGAGGAGAAATACGGCAAGAAAGGCGGGCACGAAGGTGCCAAGAGCTGGTATCACAAGAAAGGAATGCGTCGATAAGGCTCTACGAAATAATTGCCGAATAACGCTACACGTCGCGTCGAGTCGTTTGACAACATTGCTCGAGTATTGCTCCCGTCCTCATTTTTCGTTTATTCGAGTCGCTGCTGTTTTGGTAGATCAACGAGTTTCGAGCGTTCAGCACATTGCAGGAAAATATTAAGATATTTCAGTTCAACGGTAAATCTTTGTACGAAAAGAATCGTAGCGCGGTCAACGCGATGTTCTTTATACAACGCGTAATCTTCAAGGTCAGTAAACGTAGAATCCCGCAAAAATTGATCGGCTGACAGGCGATGACAAGGAGAGAGAGAGAGAGAGAGAGAGAGAGAGGTTTCACTTGTGATTATCAGTACAGTTAAGCGAACGCAGTTGTACATAGTTTATTTTTGAGATACGTAAGCACATTGTCTCCGCTAATAATGTAATATTGTAATAAATACACTGAAGAAAGCTGAGAATAATGATTATTACGTTAGGTAAAAAACAGGCGTGATACGGCGACCAACCAATTTGCTCGGCGCGTTAGCCGTGCAGCTTGATAAGATCGATGAAGAATAAGAGGAGCAAGAAGCAGGCAATCAAGCGGCCAACGCGTGGAACGAATGTTTTAATAACCCGCGGCGGCGGCGGCGGCGGCGCCTCATCGCGCTGCGGTTTTCATATCGCGACTAATGAACGCGCGCTCGGCGATGAGCTTGCGGTCCGCCCGGCCGCCGCTGGGAGAACACTAAAGTACAATCGCGCTTTGGCTCGCGACTAACGGCCGCTAGAAATTTTCATAGCAGCGCCTCGCGCCGCTATGCCGATCTCGCGCTTTGTACGCTTCGGAGACGCGCCATTGAGCAGCCGCGCTGTTGCCAAAGCGATCGCGTCAATATCGACGCACTCGATTAATTATTTATTCACTGGTCGCGCGCAGCTGGCGTTCATCAGCCACTCGCCGGATGGATTAATATTTCGCCTCGGTCGAAAAATCCGATCAACAATAATTACGATCCTGGCGTATTTCGATATTGCCCGTTATTATCACGCTTGGCATTGGCAACGTTTACATATTAACATGCGAATTTCACGTTAGCCATTGGTTTGGAATTTGACGTTCAAATTTAGATGCATGTCATCGTACGCGCCGCGTAAAACGCGTCGAAACGTTTAGTACGAATGACAATTAAATTGGCATTGTGTTTGCGACATTGTTTCACATTTGCACGGGCGAGTTGCGAGAGCGTAGCCCGTTTTTCTTTTAGAAATTACGCGCGCGAGAAGCGTCGTCGGAACGTTCGACGATCCGCAGGCCAGCGGACAGTCCGCGAGCACGCGTAGGACTGGCGCGAGGGCCGAACCTCTGGAGCCTGCTGCTCAAGGTCGTCAAACTTTACAGCTGCTCCGCGCCTC
Source organism: Phymastichus coffea (assembly GCF_024137745.1). Lineage (NCBI taxonomy): Eukaryota > Metazoa > Arthropoda > Insecta > Hymenoptera > Eulophidae > Phymastichus > Phymastichus coffea. The sequence continues at coordinate 3,360,443 of NW_026706839.1, forward strand.
TCTGTCGGCTCATCGATCGGGCGGCGGCCGCCTATTGTCGCTATTGCATCGCTACTCGACGCCGTTGACGTCGGTACCACGCGTTATCGGACTCTCGTCTAGCAGACAAACGAAGGAAGTGACCTCGCGCCTGTCGGGGGAGGAAGAGATTGGAAGATCATAAAGACGATACGCGCAACTTTTCTTGCTTTTCATTTTGGCATCAAATGCGTGACCTGACTGCCTATGTAACTTGGTCCGACGCTTGATGGGACTCGCACGACTAACCCCCTTTCTCTCGATTGCCTGGCGCGACACCTAATCTATTGTGCAGCACACCAACGCTCTCCTCCTTTTTGCTTTCTTTTTATCCTCCTATTTGATCGGCTTCGCTTCTCTCTGCTTGCAACTGCTTCTCACTGTCAAAGCGACTCTGCCCAATGAGTGTTTTTCCCTATCCCACTCGATTGCTTTTATTGCGTTTTGATCAACGAATTGACTGGCCGACGTGTTTATATTTACAAGGTAAACTTCCAACGAAAGCGTCCTTTACTTGGGCAACTTATTAACTGATTGCAGATAGACGCGCGAAAAATTGTGATTAATTTATCAAATCGCGAGCGAAGTGAGTTTGAATTCCAATTCGAGCGTTGATGATTTTTGAAAGCTCTGTAATTTCACACTTGGGTAACAAGCATTTGCACATTTGATGTTCAATAGTGATCACATTTGCTTCAAAAACTATTTCTATTGTACGCGGGATCATATATACCGGCACAATTTCAGACGGCAGTCGCGCGCGCCAGTAGTACAAACCGAGTTCAGTCAGCCAACTAACGAGTATCGCTCAGTACGAACTTCAATCTGCATTGGCAAAAAGAGGATAAGCCGTTTGTTAGTTTCTCGCTGAAAACTGTTGCTAAACTAGCGCGGCGTCCGCATGCGTCACTTTGAAAATTTAAAAACTAAAAGTTCGACCAAGCGGACAATCAAACGGACAGTGGGAAACAAAATTGCTGCACTCAGCTTGATTGCACGTAAAAGCGACGTGTAATTAACAAGTAGCAAGTGAATCGCAATGATTCAGTCGGCATTGTTCTACCGCGCTTTTGAACATTGCACAGTCCTTTTGTGTGGCCTCTGCGTGGACTTGTGAGCCGATAATTATTTCATGACGGCTGACGATCAGTAATATTTTGCTTTACGAGCAGCTGCATGGATGCTGCAAAAGTTTTCTTCGATATTAAGTTTCGATGATGCAAAAATATAACGGCTTACTGCAATTAGAATAGAACGTCGAGTAGCTTTCGTACTTTCCCTCGTGCGTAATTATAAGATTCGTCGAGCTTTCGTCCGTTCAAACAATTTACAAACTATACGTAAAATAAGTTTCATTCCGCGAAATTGTCATCACTATTGGTCATCGTGAAAAGCCGCAGTGAAGCAGAAAAAAAAGGCCACTGCGTTCCTTCATCGCAAATCGAGCGAACTAGTAAAACAGAACAAAGAAAAGTGAGCCGACGAAGGGAGGCCTGAGCGTGACGAAAAAGTATCGAGAATCGTAGCTTAACTGGAAAGGTGTGGATCAATTAGGGCTAGGAGAACGGCGCGAGGCAATAACGATACTTCGATGGGCCGTGGACAGTAATCGCCACCACGAGTCTTACCCAATCACACTGTGAACGTTCGTGGCGCGCGCGATTCAAGGATAAATTTGGCGTCAGTCTGATCCCTTGAGAAAGGGAAGAGAAGAGTTTTGTTTGTGCAAATGAAACCTCGACCCTCCCCAACTGCTCCCCGGTCAAATTAATTTTCGAACGTGGCGCTTTTGTCTCTCTCTATTTTCCTCGGCAGTAATTAGCGACCGACTGCAAGGCACCTCGGATCGCTCGTTAGCGAGGACGAAGGCGAGCCGTATTTATAAATCTGCGTCGCATCACGCGCGTTTCGAGTTATTCCATGAAAAAGTCACAAACCGTCGACTGAGGCACATCCGACCGTTCTGTCGCGACAACGCGAGTGCCAGCTTCATAATGCAAGGCTCTTGCTTGCGCTGCATCGCGTCGTTAATGCACAGTCACCGGGCGTTAAGCTCGGATTCGTCCTGTCACTTCCGCTCGCAATTTTAAAAAGTGCACTTAATAATTAACAGCGAGGGAGAGCCTGCTCAAATCGCTTTTCGGCCCAGTAATCTAAAATGCAAAGGCGAATCGAAGAGTGAACGTTGACGCGTCCACTGGATGAGTCATCGAAGTGAATTGCTCTTCGCTGAAAATGCAGCTAATCGAAAGAAGAAGATAAAAACACTGCCAATCACCTTCTCCATGCCTGCAAAGTCGAGCCGAATCTTTGCATCCGCACCCGTGGTCATCGAGTAGTTTGCCGTCCCTTCCGGCAGTCACTCGCCGGCTAAAATTTCAATAACAATCTAGCGATACGATCCCCCGAATCGTTAGAAAAGGGCACCGAAGGAGCGCGAGCATGAGAGAGGAAGTCAGAGTGCGAGAGAGAGAGGGCGCGCGGACGCGCGGTTATATTCACGGGGGGTTGGTCGCGAGCGAGAAGAGCGCGCGAGAGAGTGGATATAGGGGGCTGCGAGCGCGGCGGCAGCGTCATTCAGCTGGCGCGCGTTGCGTGCGTTCTTGTGCGTCGCGCTCGGGTCAGAAGTTGGACGAGCTTGCAGGCTTACACGGCAGGACACACGGCGCGCAGTGCGACACCTTGTGCGAGAGGAAGATTCGCGAGGGCGAACGGCCTCGGAGGACTGAGCCGTTTACAGGATTCGAGTTGCAGCAACAGGTGAGGAGGTACGTCAGCTCCGTGCGCAACAGGCGCCTCTCCTCTTTTGTTTTCCCTCTTTCTCCTAACTCGCCTTGTGCCTCGCCTCGCCTTCCTGTGACGAGTGTGCAAAAGGAAGTGATTCATTCGACGGCTCGGACGCTCGCGTAGTTGCCGTCAAGCAGAAGACTCCGTACGGACGATTTTCGAAGTGGAAGTGCATTCCGTCTTCTTGCCTCCGCGGCAAGAGAGCGAAAATCGCACGTCGGGTCGACTCGTTCGTTCGGACTCCGGCTAATTCATTTCATTAAAATCGGCATAAAATACAATTCCCTGGGAAAATTCTATGCAGCGTTGCCTATCCGAAAATAATACAGCTTTTCGACACGCATGCTTACTATAGAAGTGCACTGGGCATCGATAACGACGATAACGTCACTTATACAAATTTCTTCGTTATTTTGAAATTCAATAAAGGATGATAAACAATAGCTTTAATATCATTGCAAATTCGAATTTCACGAGTCAAAATACGTCGCGAGCATATGTTGCTTTACGTTCTTGCTCGAAATATTGACCCTTGCAGAGCTTCGAAATCGTAAATTCTCCGTAAACATCTCAATTTCGTAGTTTTATTATAGCAATGAGTTTTTTATGCAGTGCTATAGTTTTGAAAGCTCGTCGAGGGTTGAAATGTTGATATAAAAATAAACGAAGATATAGTTTTCAACGTATTTTGACCTGTATAATTTGAATTAAACGTCAGAGTAACTTTGTCATCTATCATTTTTCATAAGATTATAAGAAACAATGAAAATTCATCTTCTTTTGATCGATCGTTTTCAGGATGATAGAAAAAAGTGTCCTACGGATGCGCACATGTCAATAGGTAGCCACGTTATACTACGTAAATCTAATAAATAATATTCTGTCGACGAATTATTCTGTTGAATAAAAAAAAGGCGATTTGCATATCGAAATATTCATAACGGTATCATCTATCGCATCCCTCACTCGACTTTTGTTTTTTATTCCAATTCTCACACATAGTTTCTCTGTGATAATCCTTCGAATTTTACGCTTGCTCGATCAACGTCCGTGCCAATCGCAGCTGCTTTCGACGCAAATAAACTCGACCGTTGCAGTATGCCACTCGTGTCTCTAATTCGCATGACTTCTTTTATTCGATAATGAGTTTTTCTTTTCTCCCTCATCAGAATCGAATGTGAGCGAGAGGTAGGGCGTATATTTTCATGAAACTTCTGCGTTGATCGAATTGACGCGAATAAGATAATCCGATAGCTCACCGTTAATTAGGTAATTACACATTTGCTTTAATCGCGTTCTTGGCCGTGGCTTTGTTAAATTATTATCCTTGGCTCTGCAGCTTTGAGCATTGAGTTCCAGATTACCATTTAATTGTTCTAAAAGAAAAAACATGAGATTTAATTAAAAAATTTTTCTCTGTCCTAGGAAGAAAGTCATTAGCGAGTTAACTGAAATTTACCGTAAGAGCAGTCTCAGTTTGTGAAACAAGGAAACACGTTCTCACACGAATTATTTTAGCAACTAGACAAGATAGCAGTATCGTTTGTTTCCTTTGAAACTCCAAAGTTGTCAAGGCTTAAAATTAGCCGGACGCGCAGAGTTCCGCAAAAAGAAAGGATCACCGAGAAAAGAACCAGCAGATAAAGTGGAATTGATAAAACAAATGAATTTTCGCGATGTGCTAGAAAGTAGCTTGTTACGATGATGACGTACGGAAAGACGTTGCACCTCTGCTGTTGAAATAATAACGCAAAGCTACGATGCTCATTACAGTTGCATATACGCGACAGCGTTCGCTAGCGAGCTAATGAGCACTTGAATGATGCGTTCGCGAATTTCGGCTGACGTCGACAATCGAAACCTGGCGTTCTCGCGAGCCTTCAAAGAAGTTTCAGGGGAATGGAACGGTGTCAATTTTAATCGAGGATTGCCGGCGGATAATTCGAACAGTCACTTTAGCGGGCCGTATTCCGATTGATTATTTACGCAATTTAATCAATTAACAAATGAGATGTCGCATTTAGCGAAACCCACACGAAGTGATTGCAAATCGTCAGAGCACTTTGTCTTGCGCATTATAAAATATCAAACGGCAATGCTTTAGTTGGACCCTCGGCGCTCGTAAAAGGATAAGCGATTTTTTAATAACTTCCGAGGTTAAGTATTGTTTGCCCCGAGGAGGTTGCTAATAACGAAATATTAGAGTCCATTGTCTGACCAATGTCGACCCTATTCTACTTGGCGCTCGTTTTCGCCGAAAGCCAGGCTCGAACAACAGCTCTGACTGGTTTTCCAAAAGAAGGCAAGCTCGTAAGTCACCGCGAGAGATAGTTATTAAAGAGAGAGGCAGTGCTTGACGAGGAAATTAAAAAAGCAAGTGACTTCGTATACCACGACAACGGCTTGTTTGCGACTCAAATTTCGCTGCCCACGCTCCGCAAATCCCTGGAACAATACGATCGATTCGACCTTTTCTTCGAGGATTGTTGTTTTTGGCCGTCGGCAATTTCTTTTGTAGCTGCGAGTTTTTACGAGATGACAAAAGGCGATGCTATTTTTCTTCAAACAGGCAAACGTCAACAACTGGAGCCATCCAACTAATCCAATAAGCACACGCGCAATCGACTTTTGCTGAAAAGTCGGAGAGATATGGGCAAATTCGGTTGCTTGGATAGGTAATTCTGCGGTCGCTTCAAGAAAATGGCGCGGTTGTCCTTTTCATTCTCCGTTCGCTTTCACCGATCCGACGTGCGATACGAGCCAATGGCTATCTTAATGACAATACTCTCTCCTTATGTACGTCGATCGCCTCGTGTGTAAACAGACGCACACGCACGGGATACAATTTCATTTCACAGGGTGTCAGTGCCGATCCAGGAATACCGGGACGACGTTAACATTGTTGCTCTTATTAGTGGACGTAGACGCGTGAACGTTACCCGTGTTAACGCGGCTGTCGATCAAGTGTCTTGCTTATGCCGTGAGACGAGGCAAAAAACGAACGCTTCGCTGATTTCTCATATCTGGTTATTGAGTCCTGTGCTGCCGCGATGCCCGTGATGGGAAGTTCGTATAGGTAGATGCTGTTTGCTCGGCAATGGCTAATTTTAAATTGAAGCGCCAGAGTTGCGAGAGGCGTGCGATTAAAAAGGAAATAACTAGTCAGATCATCAGATCTAAATCTAAGTTGAAACGCTTTTCCCGAGCCGTTTACTGTCGTGCCAAATTGGGCAATCCGACTCGATTTCGTTAATTTTAATTGATAATAGCGTTGAGTTCACTTGAGATTGGTTCGTCGCGTTTAACGTTGTCGTCGCACAATTATTCCGCATTTGCGAATTGGCAATTCGTGGGGTTCGCATAAACATTGCCGCAAAACGTAATAACAATAAATGTCTGGTTATATCACGATCCGTTCGCCGAAGCATATTTATTTCAGCCCTTCATCTACGATACGCGCGTATCTGTCAGAACTCCCCTGATAATTGAACGCCAAGACCATAATTCTCCATACAAGAATATTCCCACTCGAATGAATTCAGCGACAAGTCTCTTATGCTCCTTCGCTCATAAATAGCTTTCTACCTCAAGAAACTCCGATGTAGATAGCTTTGCGAAGTCGAAAAGAAAAAAGGCAACTTGCCTACGCTCGAGCTTTTGAAATTTTTGCCGGCTGGGTGTATCGAGGGTGCACGAGATGATCCGTATTGTAAAGTTAACGCGCGAGCAAGCAATGCATAAATCTTGATTTCCTCGAACTTAGAAGTGCAGCTATATGTGTATACCAGGCAAATAAAAGTCGCCACGGATTTGAAAAAATCCCACATTTTTCACGCTTCGCTGACGTCCCCTTGGAAAACATGCTTCTGAAAGGATGACAAAGGATTCTAAAATGCTCATTTCCTTCGTCGGTAACGTCGACAACGAAAACGAGCAACAAGACCAACAACGACGCGACTCGTGAAACGTTGACGGACGATCGCCACGTGAAACAAATTCCGTAAATCTCGAAAGGACGATTGACGCGAGAAAAATGAGCGATAGAGTTTACAAAGTCGCGCGACATTCTCCTCGCTGTTTTCGCGGGTAGCCCCCGATGCGCCGTTTGGAATGAGAAAACGACACAATGAGAGGTAAACCTGGAAAATCCCCAGTTTCATTCCGGCCGCTTTCACGGCTACCCTCCGAACAATGCCGAGACTGATCTGTTCCTCTCCGGGCCGCCGCCGTCGCCCCGTGGAGTATCACGACTGGCGAGCGTTATTGCGCAAAATTAACATACATTTCAATGACGCCGTCGTCACGACAGAATGAATTGGCTTCTCCTCCCACACTCGGCGAAGACAATTCAGTACGCAAAATTAAGAATTCACGTGCAGACTATTTAATGAAAAGCCACTTGAAAGAGGAAAGAATCCCGACCGGAAGGTATAAAGTTAATACCACTGAAATGAAAGAAGCGTAAAAATAAAGTAAAATCACGGTGAACGCGGTGACCAGTTGTCGGTAATAGGCCCTCTCGTTTTCCTTCACGATTGTTTCCTCGAGTGCCTTCTCTCCGCGTGAGACGAGCTTTATAAAGGGATTTTAACGGCGATTTCGCAGCTCGTCCCATTTTTTTTTACCCGCTCGTAAAGCGACGCTGGTCCGAGTTTTATACCCTGCGCGCATAATGATGAGCAGACGGTACGATGTACGAGTATGTACATATATGTTCGCAAGATTGCAACTTATGAATCTCCCGCGCTCACGCTGGACTTTATTATTTTCCGACTTTTCAGAGGTTAGATGTTATTTTGTTGACTCGACACTTCAGGGAGATTGAAATCTTTCGTAATGTAGCGCCATAAAAGGGGCGTAAGGCTGTGCCGATAATGTATAATGGTCGTTATATACGAATACCCTCCAAGTGAAATACTTTATTATCGAATCGATCGTCGAGTGTAACTGAAGATTGCAAGGGGAATAAATTCTAATTGGATTTTCAAAAATCAACGATCAAGGGGTAAAAGTCAGAGTACCGTCAGGCGATCGACAACCAAGCCAAAAAATTACTTCCAATCATAGCGCTTTTTGCGGGGATTTGCCGACATAAAAAAAGGCTTATTGGCCGATAAATTTCAAATTCAATAACTGCCTTTGAATGGCATCAATCGTTAAATAAAACAGCTCATCTATTCCGAACGAAATTTGTCGCGAGCAACAAATTACTTTTATGGGAGAAGATGCGCGACGAAAGTGAGTGCCTCCATTGAAAATTTAATAAATGTTTATAACACGAACGATAGAAATAAATTATTCTATTTGTGTGGATTCTCTTCACTTATACGACGTTATCGGCCAATCTACGCGGTACGGCTGTCGTGAATTTTTGAACGCCACTGCATTGTGAGTTTCCTCAGCTCAAATAATGTTGCTGCAGCAAGTTGGACAAGCGTCTTGCAAATTGCGAGGTTTGTGCTTGGAAAATAGACTAATTAAAAGATAATATTGAATGAATAACGCTTTTATTAATGAGTGTATTAATTAAATTGGATAATCATTATCAGAAACATTTTTATTAATGTAGGACCTTCATGAAAGGCTTAGTGATATTTAGGAATTAAGTTGTGGTATTTCCATGCCAACGGTCGTTTCAACTTTGCTAATGGTAGATCATTGCAATCTTACTTTTTCTTAATAGTGGTTTGAATGTTTGATTTGGGAATAAATAGAAACTGTCGTCTGTCGCGACTAAGGCCGCTACGATGAAGTTTCCGGTCGGGTTGCAAGGACCAATTCCGAAAAGAGCTTGCGCTGGCGACGCGTCGCATCCGAGTGTTTCAGTGACAAAGTGGATGCTTTCACGACGCGCCAACGAGAAACAATTTGCTGAAAAGCCTCAATAAGCAAATAACGATGATCAACTAATCACCGGCGTCCTGCGCGAGTCGTGATAAAACGCGTCGCGCGCTCCATATTCGCGCCACGGGTAGATTGCCGAGTGTGATCTGCCGTGGCTTCGAATTGGAGCACGCGAGACGCGACGCCCAGCTGGGACACAATTTCGTAAAGCAGCAGCGGCACGAATTCGAGGCGCAAACTCGATTGCCTCGCGCGCTGCAGACACAGCCATATACTTTACACACTAATCCCGCGCCACTTCTCGCCTGTCGCTTGCACTTTTCGCGCGGCGTCTCTGCGTTTTTCACGGTGGTTTCTGGCTTCCTCTCTGAAGATCTTCTCGCGCGATTGCCGGTTTTCCCGCCATTTTTCAGGTCATTGGCAAAATTGCTCGATGGCTGATAGTAATTTGGGATGGCCTTTCTTCTATTCCTTTGAGCTGTGTCGCGTGTATTCTTTTCGTCGATTCGATAAAAAAAAACCGAGCCGAATCGAGAAGCTGACTTGTACTCCCTCAAAAATGCCGACAACTCTGCTTAAAGTTGAACGATGAGTGGGGTAAATTCTGACGCGCTGTCGTAAGAATCGACAGGGCGCAGCGCAAGCCACTCCGAAAAGCCATTCTCCTTGATTTTCTACGGCAAACATCCGATAGAATGGCGAGCGTAGTTGGCGAGAGAGAGAGAGAGAGAGAGAGAAGGGAAGATAAACTGGGAATCCTTGCGCTCTGATTATTTACGCCTCGGCGAAAGCCTCTCGATAGCCTTCGTCAACATACGCCCATCCCGTCGGACAGCGCGCCTGACGCGTCACCACGCACACAGGATCGCATCTGACTTTCAGCCGCCTCGTTGCGTCGGCTGTGTTGATCGTCTTACTCTTAAGCTCGGCCGTGCTTGTTTATGCAGAGTGCTCTGCTCTCGCCGTGTCGCTGGCCTGCGATCTCTCCACGCTGTTTGCGTCCAATAAGGCTCTTGACGTCAGCTAGATCTTCATTTTTCACTTGCCGACGAAACAGCGAGGCTCGAGCTTTCGTGGCGCGGTCGGAGACGGGACCAGATTAAAAGCAAATATCCGAGCGAGACGTAAAGAAGTGTACAGCCCGTCGAAAGTTCCGACGGTCGTTTCTCTTGATCGTCGCTCGTACTACTCTCTCTCTCTCTCTCTCTCTCTCTCTCTCTCTCTCTCTCTCTCTCTCTCTCTCTCTCTCTCTCTCTCTCTCTCTCTCTCTCTCTCTCTCTCTCTCTCTCTCTCTCTCTTGACGATCAAACCTGCGTTTCGCGCGATTGCCAAAGTTTTTTAATGAAAGGCTCTGAATAAGCAAACTTTCAGACTGAGCGCGATTAAATTTGATACAAGTTTTACAAGATATCGTCGCGCTGCATATTGTGTACACGGGAGGGTCGTTAGTTTTAATATTATCCGGCACGGCTGCTAGCGCGCAAGTCCGGTTCGTTTATTTCTCAAATAGCTCGTATCTATACAATGGCGTGAAGTTATCCTATGGACAATGGGACACCGGAATCACCAATCAATTAGACCACATTTTTCCGATTGCACCAATGCAATTTATTAAGAGCTCGGACGCTTTGCGAAATCCGAGTTTTTTCTTAAATATTCTTGTGACCAGTCCATGTCAAATTGTGCGCGTAATTTTTCAAAACCCGTTCCGTAAAAGAGAAGCGGCGAAACAATCAGCGACAGCAGACGCGGCAACTTGTCTCGGAGTAAAAGCAACGCAATTCTTTTCAGACGCAATCTCGTAGACAGCGACACGCTCGGCAGGAAGAGATGAGGTGCAGAACAAAGCTAATAGTGCTGTGCGCGTTGAGCATTCTCGGCGAGCCGTCGTTCGCGGCGAGCGAGTCTGCGTCAGCCACTTCATCCTCGTCGTCCGGGTCGTCGTCTCAATCGCCAGCCACAAGTTTTGCTGGCTACAGTTCACTGGGTGATACCAAGGATCAATTTTCCGGAGAGAAGAGAGCTTCTGCTTACCGCTCGGAGTTCAAGAGGCTACCGCTCTTTACTTTCGGTTTGGGCAAGCGGTTCGCGCCGAGCTTTGATGCCACGACATCAAACAAGGTCAGTCTCTTTTTCTCTCTCTCTCTCTCTCTCTCTCTCTCTCTCTCTCTCTCTCTCTCTTTCTCTCTTAATTAGCTATGAAATTAAACGATTACAAAGCAAATATTTTTTCAATTGTTCCTCGAGATAATTGTGCTCGCGTTGCGTAAAGTATATTTGTCACGTTAAGTTGCAATTATCATTTTCACGACAAAAAATATTATACTTTTTATTGTACTGTTTTAATGATATGGTTTAGTATATTTTTTCTTATGTGCCGAGTTATTGATAAAATTATTTTATCTAGCTCGTTATTCCCGTATCTATGTACAAGTCAGTATATTTTTTATTATTTTATCATTAACTAACTATTAACTAACTATTTTTTTACAATATCTCTATTATATTTACTTCACAACGTTGATATTTTATTTGCTAACATAGTCATAAAGTTATTCTGACTATAGATGGAACAAAAATGTTTTAGAAATAAATATCTTCGCGCTAAACATGTTATGAATTTCTTTAACATTACGACAATCTTCTGGAACTCCCGACCAATTTTTATATATTTCGATTCCGTCCAATTTATACTATTTTAATCTACGGATTACTGATATACTATAGAAAGCATCAAGAAAACTATGAAAAACTACGCGATTTGAAAAGGAGCAAAAAGGGGCAAAAAGGGACAAAAAGGGGCAAAAAGGGACATAGCTGAGGGCTAAAATCGACGTTATCCTTACATAATATAGGGATATATACGCGTATAAGACGCGGGCTATAAATTTGAAAAATGTAAATTTACGGGGGCGAATGAAAGGTGAAAACGAAATTCGTAGGTTCAACGAGGAAATTTCGCCTTCGGCATGGGTAAAAGGTCAGCTCTGCCTTTCTCGCTGGGACAGGACAAGCGACTAATCTCGAGGCTAATGACTACGGGACTTGGCAAGAGATCAATTTCAAGGTACATGACGACGGGCCTGGGTAAAAGGTCCATCTCAAGGTTGAGAACAACGGGCCTCGGCAAGAGACTGCCGAAAAATTACGTGATGGGATTGGGCAAGCGAGAAGAGTGGAAAAACGTAGGCTTCGGTTTGGGCAAGCGACTCACCTTCAATGACAAATCCTTCGGGCTGGGCAAAAGGACGAGCGGCATGCAATTCGGCTTGGGCAGGAGATCATCGAGCGGCATGCAATTCGGCTTGGGCAAAAGATCATCGAGCGGCATGTTCGGACTGGGCAAGAGGGACAACTACGACGACGAGGATGACGACGGGGTGATAGACTACGACCAAGCCCTCGACGCATATACGCAAGACAAGCGCAAGTTCGACCTCGGTTTAGGTAAGTGGGTTTGCATTCGTAATTGATGCGCGATCCTTTGACGTTCTTGCAGTCCACGGCACGTCGTTTGACAATTTACCCGGCCCCCTTCTCCCCTCTGCCCCCTAATGATTTATTCATCGATCGACAGATTTTACTCTCATTACCGATGCATTGCTTCCTAAATTCGTTCAATATTTTAAGACAGCATGGAAACTTGAACGTTTACTTTGAACTCACTTTTTTCAAGCCAAAATTTATCCATTGAATGAATGAAAGCCAGATGAAGTGTACGACTGACGCTGCAACTAAACGTTGAAGCATTAAAATTATGATATTAGATCGTTAAATTTTCTGAGTTGATCATGTTGAAATTGCACACATTTACTTTATTTTGGGCAGGTAAGCGGGTAATGGAGCTGTACAACGATTTACCGGAGGAAGAAAAACGCGGCAACAACTTGAACTTTGGCATGGGCAAGAGATACATCGAAGACGAGGATTACGAAGACGAAGCGCTCCTCGACTAAGCATTTAAAGTCAATCTGGCCGTTCGTTAATGATTATGCGCGGATGACCGTTTGGGTGGGAAAAGTACGCTTTCTGCTTAGAACTTAAGAGTTTCGAATGAGCTTGAAGCGAATGACGAGTAAGAAAGAATAAAAATAAATAAGCTAGAGCAAATCGTGAAACCAAATAATTTATCTCTCCGACATAAATGCAACTTTAAGCGTCAATTCATACCACTGATAAATTTGTAACTTGGAGCATGTCTGCAGGCGCGGAATCGAAAGTGAAGTCTCAGTACTTTTGTGGCTGTGCTATAATGAGAAGTTTCGCTCGCGCACCTGTCGCGCGCGAACTTTCGCGTTCGTTTACGTAAAGAGATAAGCCGAGCGACGATTATCACCGCTTTACGTGTAAACGCGCATCTCGCCGCGTACCTTATTCTCACACGTACTCCCGTCGCATTTCAATACACCTGCACGTTCATAAGCAAATATGTGTACTCTTTAATGGCATTTTGATCGACTAATCTGTATAGTGTCTCTGTAAAATAAATAATAAATCTAATCTAATTATACAGCTCTCGCTCTCTGCTAATCTCTACTCCAATTCTTTTCCTACGACTTCCAAACGCAAAACGACAAGCTCGCGCGAACACCGCTTCAAGATCGCACCCAATAATCAAGGATAAAGCAGTAAAATCATCAACATTTACGTAAGACAAGCGACAGTGAAATGTAGCTTATTAGTTTTTATTGCCTTGTCAAATTCAATATCTAGCGCATATTATATGCTCTATTTGAATTGGCTACGGAAGAACCTACGCGCGTGAATGCTGATCGATACGTGCCACGAAATAATGCCGTCGCGCTCGCTTTATCGTTATTCAACGTGTCCGGCCATCAATCATCTCTAGCCGGCGCTGGAAAATCGCTACGCAAACAGTATTCGCTAATCCCCCGCTCCTTCAAAATCCTGTAGTACGCGCACGGCACGTCGCGCAGCACGAATTCCATCCTATTTCGGAGTCGTTTCGACTCTATACCGACGCTCGTCTTCGTGGCGCTGGCAAGCCGTCTGGGATATAACGAATCAAAGTCATAAGGCGGTGTACCCGACGGGAGTACCAGCACAGCAGGCGCCGCCAGTCAGATCAATGCATCTCTCGAAATCGATGTACACTGTATGGTAAGTGCGCCTCGTTCGTTTGACTTATTTTCTCTCTTTTTGCTTTTAGCATGCCCGCAAGATTTATGGTTATGGTCTCATTTGCCTTTTATTGCACAAGTTCGATTACGCGGAGTATTGTACTTTTAAATTTTCAATTTAAAAACATACGAGAGGAGAATTGTACCCATGATTAAGAATCATTTCAATTTTATAAGAGTTGCATAATGCTTTTCAAATTCTTCTATTAAATTATTTATTACACGAATTTCACAGTCATGCTGGATTCGTTATTTCGGCTTTATAGACTGAACTATTTCATTGTTTTCAGCACTATCGGTAAACGGTAAGTTGTCATCATTCTCAATATGATATTTATCATAAGCAATGTTGTTACGTAATTTATTTACTTTTATTTATTTATTTTTAGATTTTTTATTAAAAATTTTCAACTTTTTCAGGAAAACTTGAAAAATTATCGAATATTATTTTTCTAATTTACGTCATCAAACATGATCAACCTGTACCTGATGCAACTCAAAAACTTTCTTGGGAAATGTTCATGAATATTGGATTTCATATTAATCTCATTGATATGCGCGTTTTTTATGAATTAGTACAAAACTACCCGTAGATAGCTCCCATAAAGATATAATAGGATGTACGTAATTTGGTAAGAAAAAAAATAAAAATGTTTATAAAAGAAAAGTTAAATTTAAAATAAATAATAGTACCCTCGTCGACGATAGATTTCGTCCACCCACGCTAATGCATTATGAATGGACTACGTATCGAATCAATTGTAGCGAGGGTGCATTTGCAATACTAATGCGGGAAAGGAGATATACATTTCGTAGAACGTGAGAAGTTTACGCGAGGAATTTCCTTTTCCTACATATGTTTTATTGTGCTGTTTGACACGACGAGCGCAAAATGCAATTTTTAGCACGTCTACTTTTCCAAGTTTGCGTAATGTTGCATTTTCGCACGCGGAGTGTCAAAATACCACAACCTGATAATCAAGATGGAAAGTGCACTCAACTTTCTCATATTATAATTTGCTTACCTTACACGCAACCTTCTGGAAGCTATTTTCAAATAAATATCTTACCCTTTGTTGTTATCAAATCTGCTTTAAATGAAATAAAGTAAATAAACTACAACGATAATTTCTGTTCTTAATGGATTATAAATTTACAAATTCTACGTAGACAGGTGAGTAGTTAATTTTTCGAATAAAATATATTCGGATAAAAGTACAGTGCAGCCAATTCGTACTTTATTGAAACTTAATGAGACGTACGAACAGTTTTTTAAAGACAGGTCACATACGTGCGGCTTACATAAATTAATAATATCATGAGTCAAGTGTTGATCGGCATTATAGCATTTGGAGATAGAACCCAAACTTAATAATTTAATAATTTGCCCACCTAATATTATTCGTTGAACTAGAAATTTTACCTCTTATCTTGTTCATCTTTTGGACAATCCAAGACAATGTTATATTTATTTCAAATAGCGATCTTCGATATTTATTCAGCTTCAGAATATTCCCAAACGTAATAAAAATGCAATAAAAAATAGAAAATATTATGAACTTATTAATTAAATTATTTATGTATTTCTATTTTGTATTAGGAATAAAAATTAGCGGTATGCATAATAGAGTATTGGTCAAGAGTAATATTTTTAATTTTTTAAAATTTATATTATAATATCAATTCGTTGGAAAATCTGTTTTTTAGGCACTTTATTATTTTCTCTTATTTCCGTCATTATGTAGGCTATATATTTTTAAAATAAACTAAAATTTTTATTGTGTAACTATTTAATTGTGGCACATAAAAGTCTATATTAAAATTTATAGGAAATAAAAAGTTTGTTTTGATGAAATATTACGATAATAAGTATTATAGATATATTTGACGAATGTGACGTAAATGTCAGAAAAATCGACGTATGTGATTGTAATAAGCCTTCGTGTATCATTATGATACGATTGATATGGCATGTCAACATTACTTGCAAGGATTGTCTGGAAACTAGTTTTAGTATTGCAGAAAATTTGTTAACATAGTAAGCAAAGGACGAATCGTGATCAACTCGTATTTTGCTTATAACTGACAAGTGGCTCGTCGAAAGAGTGTACCGAATTTATAACTCGTATTTCCATTGTAAATGGAAGTGTCTGCAAGAAACAGAAATTATTTATACGGTAATATCTGATATGATTGAATGAAAATCGTGACATCACGACTGATGTCTCATTTTATACACACGTTATATTATCGACACTTACTAAAGTACATTTGTATGACTTGAAAAAATACGAGACGAGAAATAAGAAGTAATCAAAAATAGAAAAGTTTAATTTTTTATATGCGACGCTATGATTGTTTACCTTATATCAGTGACATTGCTGTTAATATCTTTCCATATATATACTCGATATAGTAGATTTGGTAGATTAATTAACAAGATTCCAGGACCAAGGCCCTTACCATTTATTGGAAATTTACTTCAGTTCAACGTATCACGCGGTAAGTAGAATAAATTCATTTTAAAGTTGGAAATATACATGATCTGGAGCATTTAAATGTGTTTGGAGTATAAATAGTGAATTTACATTACATTAATGAAATTCTCATTCCACCACAGTGAACAAAGAAGGAATCATTTTGGTAAACATATGTAAAATCATATTTTTTTATTTTAGAAAAAGCATGGTCTAGAGTATGTGACTATTTTGATCAATATTATCCAATTTACAAATTATGGAGTGTTACAAGCGCTGCTGTTCTTCTCCGGCATCCAGACGATTTAAAAGTGCTCATATATTTAAAAAATATTAACTTCTGAAAAAATTCCTACGTTTTCAACATCAAATTTTATCGAACTTTCCAGATAATTCTATCTTGTAAAAAAAATATCGATAAATGCCCTGCAGGATATGGTACCGTTAAATATACAGGAAATAATGGAATCCTTTTTTCCGATGGTAAAAAATTTCTACAAAATTTCCGAAAACTCTTATATTATTTATTCCAAAACATCTTATGATATTTATGATCTTTATGAAGGTGATTACTGGCATCCAAGACGTAAAATATTAAACCCAGCATTTAACACTAATCTTTTACAAATTTATATGCATAAAATATGTAAGCGCGCAGCAAAATTTGCATTAGATCTTCGTTCTCAAGGTAATATCATCGTAGAAAATATCTCTCCAATATTTTTAAAATTCGCTTTGGCTGCTGTATGTGGTAAGTAGTATTAAATTATATAAAATTCAGCTGCGACGGAGAAAAAGTCTTTTTATTTTTGATAACAGAAGCAGTAATGGATTTCGACGTCGATTCTATGTCGGCTGAAGAAGAACAAAGATTTAGAGATACATTTATTGAACTTAGTGAAATAACAATGTACAGGTAAAAAATTATTTATCATATTTGCCAGAAATGTAATAATATATAATTTTCTCAAAATTAAAACTCATTGACGATATTATATTATTCTGATTACTGCACTGCGTTTCTGAAAAAAGTATTTTTCTAAATCTTCAATTTATTTCTTATTACCTGACAAAAAAACATTTTACTATTTTTAATATAAATAAAAAATTAATTACAATGGAGTATTTTAATCAATTTCTTTGAAGCAGTGACACAATCTCTTGCTAGTAAAATTAACGAGTTGAATTTATAATACGAGGCGATAACTACAAAAAAAACATTATCCTTTGAACTATTCTTTGTCAAAGTATCGATAAAAATATCATATCTATCTCAATCATTTTTTGGTTTTGAATATCAAATGATATGAAATAATCACGAATTATACTTTCAAGTTTGTTATGTATTGTAATGTATTGTTCTCCTCTTTCAAAGAGTTTGTAGACCATATATACTCGATTGGATGTTACCGTTTCTACCCATAGGAAAACGACTATCAAGAGTACATAAAGTTCTTGATGATTTTCGGACAAAGGTAATTATCTACTGAATTTCATATAATTATGAAAACAAAT
Source organism: Phymastichus coffea (assembly GCF_024137745.1). Classification (NCBI taxonomy): domain Eukaryota; kingdom Metazoa; phylum Arthropoda; class Insecta; order Hymenoptera; family Eulophidae; genus Phymastichus; species Phymastichus coffea. The sequence continues at coordinate 3,378,225 of NW_026706839.1, forward strand.
AGTTAATATATGGAATATATTTAAGATTACCAATGAACGACGTCGTTATCACGAACGTATAGGACACAGCGTTTTTAAAAGTCAAGTGGATGAATTGGAAGATGGTGTAGTTGGCGATGATATCAAAGGTGAGTTCAAACGTCATGAACTTTTAATTAAAAAAAGAAAATGCTATCAACTTATCTAATATTTTACCAACAAAATGAGTGAATCTGCTTTTCATTATGATACAGGATTAAGAAAAAATTTGGCTGTAGTAGATTTATTATTGATGGCTGAACAGAAAGGTTTAATTGATAACCATGGAGTTTTGGAAGAAGTGCTAGTTGTCGCCACTGCTGTAAGAATTTTTATAATGCAAAAAATATCACGAAAACTAGTTAGATTTTGCAGCATTAATTTTAAGTTTAAGTCTTATCATAGTTTTCAAATGCGCAATTTCAACTTTTATTAATGCAAAGACTAACATATTTCAAAGGGCTTTGAAACGACGGGAATGGCAATTTCTTTTCTTTTGGTATTATTAGCAGAAAATAAAAACATACAGGTATGTAATATTTATTGCCAAAGGCTATCAATATTTGTTCTGCTAAAAGTAATTATGATCCATCATTTTAGGATTTGGCTCGAGCAGAATTATTGAAAGAGTTAGGAAAAAATCACGATGGTATAACAATGGAACATGTTAAGAAATTGGAATATCTCGAACGCTGCGTAAAAGAATCTTTACGATTGTATCCTACCGCTCCCCACTACGGCCGTATAATAACCGAAGATATACAACTAAGTAAACCTTGAACGCATACCATTCATATTTTCGAATCTATCGATAGCTTAATTCATTTATTCCTGATTCAACGAACGTGACAAATAATCTCCTAATAATTCATTGTACATCAAAATCGAATGATTTTAGATTTATCTAAAGTAGTAGGAATAAGAATGGTCGTAATTAGTGTATTGTAAATTTTAGGCAAATATAAGCTCCCAGTAGGAGCTGAAGTATATATGAGCGCTTATGATCTTCATAGGGATCCTCATTTTTGGCCAGAGCCTAATAAATTTGACCCAGACAGATTTTTACCAGAAAATGTACAAAATCGGCATGCATTCGCTTATTTACCTTTTAGCGCTGGTCTACGCAATTGCATTGGTAGTTACTTTTTAAACTTATTTTGAAACTGATTATACACAAGCTTTGACACGTGACATGAAGAAATTATTATAATTGCTTATTTTGCAGGTCAAAAATTCGCAATAATGGAAATGAAGCTTATAGTTGCTCATATGCTGTACAACTTTTATTTTGAACCCATTGATTCGAGTGCCGATTTCAAATTTGCGCTCGATATTACTATGAAACTAGATGACATTCGCTTAAAATTTATTAGAAGGGACTCCAATTAAAAACATTTTTCTGACGTGCAAATACTTGCTGTACATTTCATTTTTGATTTTTATATATTTTTTAAGTGTTTGAAATAATTAGTATAAAAAGATGAATTTAGATAAAAACGTATCTGATAGATGTGAAAATTGTTTGGCATGATCATTTATTCAAACAAACGTTTAAAATCATATATTTTATTAGTCTGGATTTTCTATAGCAAAATCAACTCCTTGATATTTTATTTTGTGACTCATGTCCTGTTTAATGTCTCGCAGAAGCGCTCGATTAAAAGGGTTTAAATTTTTATGCTTGAAGTGAATAGTTTGATAACCTGTTGACACATTTAACGATGGTGATTAATTAAAAAAACATTCAACTGCAAACGAGTCGAAAGTTTCGGCAATGAAATTAAAAATAAGTAGTTACGCTGTTTGAAATTGTTATAAAATGCAAATTGTGAAATAGTCACATGACTTTGTATTCGATGGCAGAAAATAATAAACCCACCAAAACGACTAAAGAACCGTTGTAGCTATTAAACTTAGAGGTCATGGAACCGCGGACTTTATATATAAAGTCTTCGCTTTAACCATACTTACGAGCTCGGCAATCTATTGTGAGTCGACATATATCTCGTATAGTTTCCAGATTCCGCATTATTCCATCGTACTGAAGCCGCTTAAGTTTTTTACACTGGATCAGCATAGTAAGTATCAAATCGTCTAGCATCTCTCTGTTGTTCCGTAACTGCAGCAAGACTTCGTCTAAAAAAATTGACATAATTCCATCTTTGTGAAGAGGCTTCCATTCGATCCGATCCACGAAAGTTCTAAAAATCATACCCAAGGTATTGGTGTAATGATTGATCAAAAGACCAACGGTGCCGCGAAAGTTACGAGAGCGACTTTGGTCCCAAACATTGTGCCCGTACATTTGGAATTTGGCAAGAGGTACGCTCGGCAGCAACAAGTAGCTTAGATCTTCGTGATGCGATATATTCACTGGGAAGCCAAGGGAAGAAATAGACGTTTCGTGACTTTGGTCGGTCTAAACTTCTTTCTAACTCTACCTGAAACTACCTACCAAGCGTGTAAGAGACGCTGAGGTTGGGGCAAACGTTAACCAAATTTAGCCAAGTGGAGTCGTCGATGCGATGCTGTCTGCAGTCCGAATCTTTGACGAATACTTGCAGTTGCTCGAGAGTATTGGGTGAACCGGAGGCTAGTGCATTTAACGCGCCGTCTGAAAGTGCCGGGTAGTCGAGGCTCAGATATTTCAAAGCGCCTAGCCGTCCGATAAGTCTGAGGTATCTGTTGGCACAAAAGCGCGTTAGCGTGTGAATCGGTCCGATCGGTGGATTCGCGCGTCACGAGAGCAACCGCCGACCTGGCATTGTTGAAGGGAGCCTTCCAATCCTTGAAAGCCCCGTGTAGGTCCAGCCAGGCCAATCGAGCTCCGCTGATTCTCACGACGATCGCCAGCAGCCTCAGCGCATCGCTCAGTCCGAGATTGGCGTTGAACATATTCAGCTTCTCGAGAGTGGGTTGACATCTGCGGTGCGAATCGCGTATGGCAGAGCTGTGATCGAAAGTTCGGCCGCGAACGGGAAGCGAGCTCTCACGCGAGGAGGTCGCCCAGGGCGCGGAGCAGCTTGCCGGAATTGCCCCACTTGCTCGCGTAGTTCCAATTGGCGAGCACGAGCTCTCGAAGCTGCGGGTCCTGCGCGCGCACGGCGGCGAGGAAGTCCGCGCCCAGCTCCGCCTGGACACTGCGCGCGAGCCGCGGCTCACGACTGGCGCGACGCGGCCGCTCCCAAATCAGCTCCAAGCTCCGCATGTACTCGCCGTACTTTACCTGCGCGTCAGTTGCGCGTTACCGCTTGCGTTCCGCTGGGCTTACCGCGCGGCCGAGGGCTAAGCACCGCGAGCTCGCTGGTCAGAGTGTCGCCGAACGAAAAGTCTTGATCGACGTAGACGGTGCAGCGCCGCCAAAGGCACGGCGTGTCGAGACATCGCGCCCAGTGTCGGCAGGCCTGCGCGGCGTTCGCCCGGTCGCGACGCTCCAATCGACCGAACACCCGCGTCAGGATCAGCTCCGGCAGATGTTCCCACATCGCCAAACTTGCCTCCGTATCCTCATTATCTCTTCGGCTTCTCTTCGAGGTTACCGCGACTTTGTTTTTTCGGAACAAAACAAGCACAGAGGTTAGAGTTGCGAGGGCGCCGCGTTTTTGTTTCGCAGGGGCGCATCTGTTGCGAGTCATTTGGCGACTGGTGTCCATTTTTCAGTACATTTTTTCAAGTTATAAGGATGAAGTTATAAGAATTCATCATTATTCTCGAACAAAATAAACTTCTTTTTTTATTAAATTTCAAAACAATAAATTAAACAATTACGCTTATCGTCGTTCCAATTATTTTCACGCTCTTTTTCTAGTTTACAATAGAATTCAAACGCTTCAGCTGCGTCGTACAATTTTACTGAATCAAATATTGCAAAATACTTGATAATTATTATTAACGATTATTCCCCTCTAAGACACTACTACAATCCATTTAAGTACAATGCTTTATTTACAATAAAATCTACGTACTAGTAATTTCATAGTTGTTTTTGTTTCTAAAATGTGATGCCATCGTTTATTGTAGTAACAAACAATCGCAAACCGAAATGAATGTTAAAATACACAGTATCAGAAAATTTATTGAGACAGAGTAATCAACTTCTCTTTGTTTTCGTTGAATTAGGTATTAAAAACGATTCGAAAAATTTGTTCGAAACTGTTACTGGTATTCGTTACTCGTATTCGCTTAAAAACGCATCTAAAAATATATGTCATATGTCATGTACCGTTAGTATTCAGATGTGCGCGTATTTGCTAAATATTCGTTATCATCTTTAATAATTTACTTTCTCTCAAAAAGGACATCACCTGCTGCGTGTCCTCTTTAAAATACTGCTTCTGTGTTATACATTTATAATTGTCGTTCGACGGACAGTCTTGTATATACATATACAGATTGTCGAGTTATTTACACAATAATACTATATCACGTAACATTAACTTTAATATTGCACTTGTAAAAGATAATCGCATCTTACTGCTATCGATATATTGGCAAACGAGTAATGTTACAAGGCACGCCGTTTCAACGATTATATAAAAGAACTTCTGGTCATCTGAAAAGGCATAGCTTCATGTGTGAAGTATGAGTAGTACGATTAAAAGAAATTTGGACAATGCGAGTCTGCTGATAACTCGCACCAAACATTTGCTTACGGAGATAGAGAACGATCGGCAAAATATACTACAAACATTCGACATAGCTTTCGAGATAAAACTGGGAATCAACTGTTTACGAAATCTGCGTACTCGTGAAAGTCTTCGACATGAGAATACAAGCATACTTGGTCGTGTGACTTGAAAAGAATCTTGCGCACGACCAAATCCCCAATAAACATGCCGTACTTACGATCTGCGTGGCAGAGGTGTCTTTTCTATTTTCCAAGCGCAATTTTTTCGCAAGCTAACGACAAGCCCACACGCAGGCCGTGAACATCATTCAGAATCTCGGATTGCTCGCAAGCTCGTCCGGCCCGTTACCGAACGACCTCGTAAATATTTTTTTTGGCATTTGTCGCGCGACACACGACATTCATAGCTTTCGCGCAAATAGTATTATAGTCGTAGTGATCACAGTTTCTCCGATTCGAAAGCCGCGTTGTCGATCCCTGCCTCCACGGCTATCGTCTTCACCGAGACCTTGTCGAGGCTGAGGCCGTTTTCGACTTTACTATTGTCCGGCTCCGCCTTGCTCGTCGGTTTCGTGGCGTCGATCTGCTGCTGCTGTTGCTGCTGCTGCTGCTGCTTCTCGCGATCCAATGCGTCGTCTCTTCGGTGCTCCATGTACAGCCACCTGAAGCATTCAACGATACATACGTACGAGCTTGCCAAGCGGATGGCGATCGCGTTGAAAGAGCATTGCAAATAAAAAGAGAAAGAGGAGTAAAAAAGAATCCTCCCCGCGAAGAATGCCAACGACACGCGGGCCAGTCGTTGACGTCGAATTTATGGCTGTTCCGTTGAATAATCCGAGCTTTGATTGACTATTACGCATTTCGTCTCTTTTGGAACAAGGATAACGCGAGTTATCCGCGGTGCGGGCAATCATAATAAATCGCTCGTTGCGACGGCCAGCGCGTGTTCGCGCAGTTACGCGCGGCTCATCAATTGAATTTATTGTTTCAAGGAAATGTGTGTGTGCGTGCGCGCGCGCGTGGTAAAGGTGAGTCTTACAAGAAGGCGACAACGCCGGGAATCATCAGCCCACCGCCGACGAGGAAGAACGTGCCGGGGAAATTGTTGACTGTGGCTGCGTAAATGGAACTGTACATGGGTCCGTAGACCAGAGGAACGATAGCCTCGCACACACCAAACAGCGAATTGACTTTGCCTGTGGAGGAGAACAACAAGTCGTCGACGTAAGTTGGAGCTTCGATGGAAAATTACAATGATAGGCGACTGCACGACTCGATAACAAGGCTGCAGTCGCTCTCGCGCCATTCTATTTTCAGATCAAACTCACGAGACGAGGGAGTCTGATTTGCCTCAATTGCCGTGCACGTGCCGTTCGATTAAGGTAGATACACCTGACACTTACCCAACTCGTCGGGTGGAACGAGCTTCGAGGTTATCGAGCGCATCACGATGAACGACGTCCCGTTTATTATCTCCACCAGTGGCGCTGCATGAAAACACACATACATCCAATTCGGTTTAATCTGGTATACATCCAATGAGTTTTATGCATTACACTCCTTCGTCTAATGGGCTCATTTTCAAATCAATTTTTTTTTTTTTTCGCTTGCTCTCTCTCGATTGCCAGTTCAAACTAGTTCTCGACGTCGTTGTTCACTGCCAACATTGATCGAGTTTGTTTTCAACGGTCCAAGCGAAATATCGCAAGCGATTCCAAATTCAAATAGATACGTCGTGGTTATCGCCGAACGAAATTCTTTCGAGAACAAACTTGCAGTATCAAGTGGACTTACCCAGGTAGATCATCCAGTCGGTCGTGGCGAAGGCGTAAACGATACTAGCGAGTATTTTGCTAAGGCAGCTGAGGGCGCCGAGCAGGGCATCGTCCATTTTGAAGAAATGGCTAAATACTCCCACGGCGAACAAAGTACCTGAGGAATTGTCCCTTGGAATCACATTCTTTTATTGCTCGGCTTTGGCCTCAACTCGGCATCGCGATCAATTCGCTCGTTCTCGATGGCGATCGCTGAGAGAAAGTCATAGCGCGGTCTATCCAGTTTTCGGTACTCGGTCGTTCGATCTCGCAACGAATGCCAGCCGATTAGCGGGTGATTTGTCGTCGCCGCCGCCGCCGCCGCCGCCGCCGCCGCTTCATAATCGGATAGAGAATGCAGTGACGCGAGATTATCCGGACGCCCGGAACAATAGAGCATAGCAATCATCTCTCCGCGAAATATCATGCTATTATTTTTACGAACATCGCGGCACTCGAAAAATATACGCGCGTTGTAATTTGAGCGTCAAGTGCGCTTTTGCCGGGCGTAGAGGTCGCATAAAATGAAAATAAATTACAGTATTAAATTGACGCTGCGGAATGATCAAGGAAGTGAAAAAGATCATCAAAAACTGCACGGTAATTTAGCGTGACTGGTAGAAAGGCAGACGCGCATTATCTTTACGTAACAGTGATTAAAGCCGAGCGTTATGGCCAATTTTACATCTTATTGAATTTTCAAAACGGCGCGAGCGACCTTTCCTTTTAATCCTTCCGCGCAAGGTGTGCGCTCGATTTCAAATTTCAAATCCAATCGTTTCAGCGGTTACGCTTTCCAATTAGAGCTACTTCGGCCACGCCCGCTCCTCAAGATCGCGCGACAATATTATTATAGAAATTAATTATCACTTTTCGTGGAGGTCGATAATATCGTACAGCAATGAGCGCGCGTAAAAAGCTCGTCGAAAGACCTCCGAGTTTTTACGATCGTGCGGAAGGAGAACAACGAAAAAAAAAACAAAAAAAAACAAAAAAACAAAAAAAAACAATGTAAGTGATATCGCGCGAGCGGGCGCGGTTTCTTTATTAAATTATAATTATTCTTTGCCGGGTGAACAACAAATTTTCCACGCAACGTGTTCGCTCATGCTTACCTACTAAATTAATTACCATGCCGTACGTGGAGAAGAAGCTGAATTGCACCTCGTTCCAATTGAAGCGATATCTCGAGAACAAATACATCACCGACATTTCGCCTGAAAACCAGAATTATCTTTAGCGTATCGCGTAAAAGTCAGCGTCGAACGATACGTTGCGCAAGCCGCGCGAAGATTCACGTCGAATAAACGTAATTTGCCGGCCGCAGGAGCCGACAATCCATTACAAAATCGGCATCGACATCTGTAAATTCAAGGATTCGCGATTGTTATCGCTGGAAAATTTACAGCGCCAATTTCGAAACTCATTCGCTGCCTCCCTACTTTTTACCCGTTATTTATGCTATCAATTATCTTTCTTACGATAGACATTTCTAGAGAGAAAGAGGGGGAGAGCTTTTTCAAGCAAGGCATTCCAATGGTGAAAAACATCAAATCAACGGTACTCCTTACGTTACACCGACGAACATGCACTTGGTCATCGCCGGAAAACATCCGGCAGGGGTTTTCGAGCGAATTTTCGGTATTCGCGAGTTTTACGAGAATACACAGGCAAACGCGTGTACGCGTTGGACTTGTGGCAAGGACGCAAGACTACCTCGCTCTGATTATTAACGCCAAGTCGGCCAACTTCCGCCAACGCAAGTGGATCCGCGAGCGAGAGATGCGCGTCCCACAAGCCGTGGTTACATTTCCAATTCCGCAAGCTCCGCATTCAACTGCTCGTCTCGACGTCGTCGATTCTCCTGCCGACGGAGGCTCGTACCTCGGTCCAGGCATTTTTTCACACGCGCGAACGAGCCGCCTTCGATGGCTCTTCACTTCACGCGCAGAACTCCAAATGGATAATATTACGCATTTGTCGTCGCGATCTGCATCTGCCGAGCGTCCACATTGCCGCTCGTCCGGTTGCTATCTACGTCGCGTTTTTCCTCGTCGGCGTCCTAGTCGCGCGACGTCGCGGACTCTCAAAAGCGAATAAGAAAGGCGGCTTGAACGTATGTCCGACAAAGACGTAGGTAACAAAGACCAGTGGACGTTATCCGCGAGAAGAGCGAGAGAAAACTCGCGCGCGCACGGAGTGCAAAACAAGCAGGAGCAGCGCGTTACATCATCGCCTCCGGTCTGTATCTCTCTCTCTCTCTCTCTCTCTCGCGCGCGCGCGTTCTTGGTCGGACGCACACTCGGGGCGTACGGCAACTAACTCGCGCGCGAGCCTAAGGTCGTTATAGCGGAATCGCATATCTGCGCTCGCTAGCCGTAGAAAGTAGATGCCACGGCGATTTGGCGCACGCACTCACTTTTTTCTCTCTCTCTCTCTCTCTCTCTCTCTCTCTCTCTCTCTCTCTCTCTCTCTCTCTCTCTCTCTCTCTCTCTCTCTCTCTCTCTCTCTCTCTCTCACGCGCGCGCAGCCCCACCGCCATAACTAGGAAGCGCACTTGACCCGCACCGCGACGATTGTTCCCGACGCGCCACCGCCAGCGCCACCGCCGCTTCTGCGACTATCGTACGGCCCACGAGCTTGTGTGCGTCTTATTGCGTTATTTTTCTCTTCTCTCGTCGTGCAAGCTCTGCAACGGATCTTCGAGCGATAAACTTCCCGAAAATGCAGCCGTTGAGAAAGAACCAAGTCGGCGAATCGCTACAGATAAGTTAAATTGCGCTGCTTCCGGTGGCGGACAATGTTTACATTTCGAGCCGTCATTGAGCTGTCGGTCAACATTAAATGTTGATCGAATCGACGAAGGTGGAGTAATTTATTTTCGACGACGCGCGCTCATCGTTCAAATACTGGAGCGAGTTATCGCGAGGCGATCCGCGCGGGATTGAATTGTACAAACTTTACACGTGTACTCGACTGCTAATCGCGACGTTTGCAAAATAACCGCACTGGACACGTATCGTCGTAAACTGAGAAACGACTCGTAAAATGATTTGCATTTGGCGTGTGTAATCAACGTGTGCGATACGCCGAGATTCCGCGCACCAAACCCACGTGGAAACGCCGAGCGCAGCCAAGTTCACAAGAATTTCGAGTACTTAAACTTGACTGGCGTTAAAACAGCCGACATCTCTCTCTCTCTCATCTCTCTCTCTCTCTCGCTCTCTCTCTTCGCGGCGCATACTTAAACAGAGAACAGCATTTTCGCGTTATTTAAACTTGTTTCACGACGAGGCGATTAACGGTACACCGCTATTTCTCTCTCTCTCTCTCTCTCTCTCTCTCTCTCTCCTCCCTTTTGCCTGTTTTCTCTCTGCCCGCGAAATGGGCGTCAAGCTCGCGCCAAAGCTCGAGCGAGCGTTTCGCACATGACTGTTTTGGCGAGTGAACGACCAGCGAGTCAGCGGCGAGTCAAAGTATCCACCGCCAGGAATTTATAAAAGTTGCGGATATTTTTCGGACACGCACGGCAGGCAGCGGCGTTGCCGGACACGACGTGAAACCGGTTTATCCGGTCGCCCCGTGCACTGGCGCCCTGGTCCAAAAACGCACGCGGACCGCGCCGCGCCGACATCCGCGATTTCTCGGCGATTTTTCCGAAACCCCTTGGCGCGCTTTTGTCCGCGGTTGCCTCTCGCCTATGACGTCAGCGCGCGCCGCGCCGGCACCACCGAGCGGTCGTCCCGAAGCGTCCTTCGGGTGTGACAGTACCTGCCCGTGCGCTTATCCCGTTCGCGCGACCGATATCCGCCAATTGTCGGTTACGCGGGCAAAACATCCATAACAATTATAAAGCGTCTGCATCGTCTCGTTCGAAACGTTGCGACGAGTTCCCAACAAACGAAAAGGTTGATCGCGCGGAAAATGAAAGTATTCGAAACCGATGATCGGAATCGAGCCCGTTGGACAAACTTAACGCAATTCAAATTTTAATATCTTTCGATTGCTCTTCAAATTTAATTGGCGCTTCGCGATACTGCAATCCAAACAACACCAAGCCCACGGCGCACGAATATAAAAGTAACAAATCATTCGTGTAATGCCGTTACCGAAAAAAAAAGAGGGGTTCAAGAGCAAGGCCCGTGCTGCAAAAACCGATAATCGAATTGGCCATCGTGTTGCATTGACCCGATTTCCTTTCTCTCTCTCTCTCTCTCTCTCTCTCTCGGTTTTTCGTAATCACGCACACACGCGTTAGCGAAAACTCGCGCGCAACTTTTTCGAGCGGAAAGGAAAGTACGTGGATACACGCGGCACAGTTGAACGACACTCGATGACTTGTGTAATCGACGATTATTGATCGAGTGCCTTGGATATGCAGAAAACGACAGCTGCGGCGAGTTCTTCCGTAATTTTTCGCGAGGCGAGCCTGGCTGCTTTTTATCAGCGTCGGGTTCTCGAACTCGGCGATCGACAGGATTCGTTATTCCAACCGAGAGTGCGAACGCCCAGCGAAACGCTCGTCAGTGGCCGAAGAGGCGACGGCGCATCGAGCTTTCGGAGCGAGGTTCGGCACGCAAATGTCACTACCGTTAGGAGTGCCGAGGCGAGTGTCGCGCGCGTCCGAAATCGGTCGCGACGGGGCCGCCACTGGGAGCAGGAGCGCACAGAGACTCACCGTACATGGGTCCGATGAGCACCATGACGATGAGCATGAGTACCATGACGCGCTGCCTGCGATTTCTGGCGCCCTGCTTGAAGGCTACCCGGAAGGTCTCCCGCACGTGCCTGAGGGCGAAGAAGTCGGTGAGCTCGGACCACCAGCCGAGGCCCTTGAGCTCCGAGGCGAGCTTGGCGTTCTTGCGCAGCTCGATGGCGCGCGGCGCCTCCCTGATGACGAGCAGGCCGTACATGAAGCTGAACAGGTAGCAGCCGGCGGCGATGCCGAAGACCCCGTAGAAGCCGATCTTGACGTAGAGCACGCCGGAGAGCGCCATGCCCACGGGCACGCCGAGGCTGAGGAAGGAGTTGACCACGCCGACGCGTACGGTGCGCGACTCCACGCTGGTGATGTCGCCCATGTAGCTGAAGGTGCCCATGATCATGGTGAACCAGCCGCCCGTGAGGGCCGGCCAGAGCGCCTCGAACACGCCGGCGGCCTCCATGGGCAGCTCGTAGAACCAGTAGGTGCAGGCGATGAGCGACAGGCTGGTGAGGAACTCGCCGACGATCGGCAGCATCATGCAGGGCTTGCGCAGCCCGGTGCGGTCGCTCCAGGCGCCCATGAAGACGATCAGCAGCGAGGGGAAGAACGACTGCAGGGCCGTCTTCCAGGTCTGCATCGAGGCGACCAGCTGCTGCACCGCCGTCTCCTCGAGCGCCAGGTGCGTGGTGTTGCGCGCGGCCAGCGACGCGCACACCGACTCGCCGTACTGCAGGTTCACCTTGCAGGCCTTCTCCAGGTTGAGGTTCTGCGTGGCCAGCGACGCCAGCACGCTGGGCATTATGTAGAACGCGACCATCGGCTCGACCGTGATGTTGTCGAAGAGGCGCGAGCAGCGCGCCCGGAAGCCGGCCCGCGGCGGCGTCGTCGCCGTCGTCATGCTGCCGAGCGAATGGGAAAGAGCCGCGAGGAGGAGCGAGCTGTTCAGGCTCCGCTCGTGTGCCCGCGCGCTGCCTCACTGTTGCTGCTTGGGCTGCTGCTGCTGCTGCCGCTGCCGTTGCGAGAAGAGAGAGAGAGAGAGAGAGAGAGAGAGACAGACAGACGCCAACCCTGCTGCTGCTGCTGCTGCTGCTGCTGCTGCTGCAGTAGGATCCAGAGGAGGAGGGGAATCACATACACGCACCGATAGTGCATACCCCTTTCGCTGCTGCCGTGCCGCCGCTGCCGCTGCTGCTGTTACAGACTTTTTTCTCGTCCTCCTCTCTCTCTCTCTCTCTCTCTCTCTGTTATTCAATCGCTCTTTCTCTCTAGCCTTCTTTGTCTGCGCGCACGGCGGCGACAGGTGCTCTCGCGTGCAACCATTCGATATGATATTAAAGCCATATTTACGCGGCGATCGCCATACCTATTTTAGACCTGAATATGCGCCGATCGCGGCAGATTATTCTCGGAAGGGAAAGCCTTTTTTATCGCGCCCGCCGGTAATCAGGTTTTCAATTAGCGCAAGACAGCGCTCGCTCGCTCGCTCGCTCGCTCGCTCTCCGAAATAACGCGTTGAAAATCCGATCCGCTTCGGCGCGCCGATAAGCCGGCGTTACGCAACGCGCCGGTCGCGCTCGTCCGCCGGCGATAGCGCAACGAAAGCCCGATCCGAGAGAAAGTGCATCGATCGCGCGCGCGCGCCTCGGGGCCGCCGCCTCTTCGCTGCCTTTTTTTCGCGTTTGCACCTTGTACGTCACGAGATTCTCAAGGTCGCGAGCGGTCGCGAGCGCTCGGCCCTGACCTTGACTCTCTCTCTCTCTCTCTCTCTCTCCCTTCGGCGTGCGGTAGCAGCGCTACGAGTGTGCCGCGGCTAGTACAGTGCTGCCGGCGATAATTCGCTTTCAGGGCCGACGTCACCGTCGTCGTCGTCGTCGTCGCCGAGTCGTCAGCTCGCCCGCGATCTCTCAATAGAGCGCGTCTCTGCAATTTCTGCAGCTGACCAAATTGCTTCCGTCTCGCGCGCGCGGAAGACAAACGCGCCGGGAGCAGTTTGACGACCTTGCCAGCTCGGGATACATATATACAATGTATATATATGAACTTGTGAACTTCATTAAACTACGCCCTCGCAAGTAAGGCGTCATTAGACTGCATTAGCGAGAGCCGCTCTTCGCGACGCGCGCGCACGTTGTTTTCGTAATTGACATGTTGATTGTGCAAGTGATGGATGCATCTGTCGCGTTGTGCCGTAGGACCAATTTTCGCTAGTTGACATTGTCCTTCGAGACTCCCCCTTCCTTGGAGATCACGGTCAAGTTTACAGAGGCGCGAAGGCTTTTCAATGGTTCTATCTCCAAACATTCGTCCGTGTCGCATTGTTTCGCTTTATCTTTTATCGTTTTTTTTTTTCAATCTCGTATAAGATTTCGAGCGACAAAAAGACAAGCGATCCGCTGAGATTTGAGATTTAGTACCCTTTGATCGAGCGCGCGTCAGTTCTGACTTGCACGTAATTAATATCAGCGAAAACGGCGAGCCACCGATCGCTTTCGTGAGACTTTGGTTGGTCCTTCGTACGAGCTTCTTTTTCATCAAAATGAATTTCATCGCGAGCGACGAGCCAACAGCGGAGGCTCTTTCTGGGAAAATACAAGCTAAATCAAGGATCATTTTGTCTCTTTAATCGCGACAATGAGTAGTAAAAGAACGAAAGGAAACGAGGCGAAGAAGAAACTGGCGGCAAACAAGCACGCGAAATCGAATACTCCAGTAAGACGGCTGCGCATATACGCGTACACACACATACATATGTATAGGTAGGTGTATAGCGAGCGAGAGAGAGACAGGAGGTCGAGCCGTTATGTTTATCAGCGCTGGATGGTCGTCTAAAAAATCAGCTTTCGAGAGCGCGCGCGCGCGTACTTTCGATTTCTTCGAGAGCCGCCTACCTGCGCAATATATATACTCGCGCGCAGTCAGCTCCGTGCACGCGCGCGCGCGTATACATAGAAGGATGCTGCAGAAGAGTTTGCGAGCGCAACAAAGCGAGAAAGAGAGTAGTAGGTATAGTAGTCGAGGAAGCGCGCGCGCGCGCGCGCACGCTACTCCATACGCTCGCGCGCGAGCGAGTCGGAAAGAATGCGCGCGGAAACCTGTTTCGAACCCCACTATGCACTTCTCTCTTTATACTCGGCTACTCTATGATTGCCGCTCGCTCTTGCGAGGTGGATGTTGTTGTTGTTGTTGCCGCCGCCGCCGCCGCCGCACGCAGGAAAGAGGGAGGGCTTTTTCTGCCGGCGCTCTGCTCTTGTTGAGAGAGCAGAGCGCGAGGGGAGCAGCCGGCGATATTGCGAATTATGCTCGCGGCTCTCTCTCTCTCTCTCTCTCTCTCTCTCGTGCACGCGCGCGCTCGCTCGCCCGATGCGATTGCCCAGGCATTCTCGACTCCAGCGCGCGAAAGCTCGGAAAGGTCGGAGCCTAGTCGATCGGTCGGACAAGCCAAGCGGACGGCAGCGGAGAACTCAGGAGGTGAGGGCTTGTCCCATTGCGCCTCGGGTGGAAACATCGGAAGTCTCGGTGCGAAACCAGGCCAGACCTGTGTTTCCGCTATTAATCGCGCGTTCGCCGGTGGCCGCGGCTATTTAGAAAGCCGACGAGGAATACCGACTTTATCGCGCCGATCGAAAGCGATCGGGATGAGCGAGAGAGAGAGAGAGAGAGAGAGAAAAGAGCCAAGGAAAATGAATTTTCTCGCCGCGAGGGATATTAACGCGCGGCAATAACGATTTTATTGCCCCGGGAGCAGCAGCGGACAGGCGCGTATACGACTCAGCGATGGCCCCGAATCGGTTTTTGCTCCGAGTCGCGACGCTTGGACAGGATGTTTGCGAAACGCCAGTTACGCGGCAAAAAAAATGAACAAATGAATAAAACAAGACAGAACGACGACGGCAATGTCATCGGCGAAAACGCGCGCGCTTTGGTTTTCTTTTTTTTTTTCTTTTTTTCTCTCTCTTTGGCCGCGTCGCGCGGGCGACGAATCGCAAAGCCGAGGCGCGACCTTGCCGATTTCACTCGCCGCGAGCACACTTTTCCGTCGCGGCCGCCGCGTTATTGCTAGTCGCCGGCGCGCGCGCGCGTGGGTAGCTCGTTCGCGGCGTTTCCGCGCTCTCACTCTCGACGCGCGCGCGCCGCGTACGGGCTTGTCCCGATCGCCGACGCGCTCGCTCGCGGCTGATAGATTTGCGAGAACGCCGCTGCGCGCTGTTTATCGGCGAGATGCGATTTATCGACTCGCTCGGCGAGCCAGCGAACGTTCCCTATCCGTGCGCTTTCTTCGGCAGATTTGTCGGGCGATAATTCAGCGCGATTCAGCGTAGCGACACGTCGACAATCGGAAGCCAACGTCCCGTCGAGTCTCTTCCGCGCGTAAAATTTTCATTTCATTTTACCGAAAGAACAAATCCGTCAATGACTTTTCTGTTCGTATTAATATTAGTCAGCCTTACGTGCATTTGCGTGCCACTGTTTTTCCGATCCAACTTCAGACGATTCAATAATCAATCAATTTTACAATCAATTCTTTGCTCGCAATGCACATTTGCGACTCGTATTCGGCTGCGTTTAATTTACATTCAGGGATCATAAATAGCTCGATCCTTCAAGACGAAACGAAAGCAAGAGTGACGATCGCAATGTCCAAAAGCTCAACGATTCCGTTTGAGCGAGCGCACCGTGGCGCCGATCAAGCCGACATGCTCGCAGACCTTGAGAACGTCGAGAACGATGGAAAGGATTAGTCTGGGATAAGCCGAGACTGCAAAACACTACAAAAAGAAAAAAGAAAGAAAAAAGAAAGAAAAAAGCACTGCCTCGATACGAAATCACTTTCACTTTTAGCCGGGGACCGATTAGCGCGATAGGCGCGCGAGAAACTCGCCTCGCTGTTTCGGGGACAGAGGCGGGACTTTTCTCATCTCGGCCGGCCGGCCGGCGCTAATGTCGGAGCCGCGGAGAAATTGTGAAAGCTCTCTCGTCGCGCCGTGGCAAACGGGTTTGCCGCTTTTTGCGCTCCCTCCCGCGAGCCTTTTTTTCGGCGGCCGCGTGGGCTGCGCCTGCCTCCAGGGCGGGGGGGCTTTCTCGCTGGCGCGCGACATTTTTGCGGGTCGCGGTGCGCAAGTAAAAGCGCGCGCACGCGCCACACCAACGTTTCCTCTCTTCTTGCCTGCACTCTGAAATTCTGTTTTCCTCGCTCGCACGCAAACTGTCGCTTTTTACAGACGCGGTTCAGGTTTTTATAGATTCGCAAATAAATCTCGACACATTGTTTTCCACATTTTTATGTAAATGGCTCAGAAACAAAAGAGACAGAAGGACATTCGTTGTCGTTCTTGCTTTTTCAGGCAAACTTTTAATAGCACGCCTCTCAGCCTATAATTTCACGGGCGTAAACATTGTGTCTCTCGGGATATTAATGTCTTTGTTTGTCCTGTTAAAGTTCAGCGGGTGGATGATTGGCATTACGCGAAATCGCACAACCATGACATACTTTATCATTTGCAATTGTCATCGCGCCATATGAAATTAATGGTGTAATGCTGACGTAAGATTGCTTATTTTGGGAAATAAAAATGGAAAATGATCGTTAGGCATCCCTTTCGCCATCGGCCAGAGTTATAATTGTCATGAATTAGCACTCGCGCGCGACGGGAAGTCAAAAATATATTCGTACATTGATCGCGACGCGATAGAAATAGACGTGAAATTAATGCGATACTTGATTATACGCGCGTGAATGATCCAAGACGTACTACACGTTTCGCTATCAAAACGTCATGTAATGATCTATACATTAACGAAATTCGCGGCAATCATGATAATGACTTCCTGAAGCCGTAGCACTTTGACTTTTTTTCACGTTCTTCGGGTGGATCATTTAAATAACGAACATTCCAGGAATGCAACCACTTTATAATGATTTCAAATTTCGTATACGTGTTACGGATAATTGCGTTCCGCGAGAAAGGCAGACGGTTCTTCAAGTCGTGAAGTAATAACTTACGTAAACACGCCACGGCGGGCATTGTGTATACATCTAAGACGAGGAAAAGTGAGAATTAAACTGCGCGCGATTTATATGTAAAATCGTTTAATGAAAGAAAGTCTTGGCAAACGACAATTTAGGCAGAGCGTTGGCGTCGGGAGGCGCGAGAGAGGGACAAAAAGAGGAATGGATAGTCCGCTGTCGACGATGAAATGCAGGAGGCGAATCGACGACGACGGCGATCAGTGCATGACGAGTACTTCGTAATCTCGGTGAGATATCTCCTGGCCGTCGAAGGGAATGTAGAGGCAGCCGTGGCTCTGCTGCACCTGTAACGAGAATAATCACAGCGTCATCCTCCGTCGCATCTCTCTGCCAGCGCATCCTCGAGCTTGCGGGACGCTGCCCTGCGCGCTCCTTCTTTGCCTTCATCGCGAGACCCGATGAAACGCAGCTTTTGAAAACGTTCAAGCGGAACGTACCTTGCCGATGGTTTGGGATCCCTCGTGCATGGCGCGTCCAACGTACAGAGGTTCGCCGTCCTGGGTTTGTCCGGCGATCACAGCGTTAGGAGGGATGTGACCGCTGCTGGCGAACACCCAGTGGAAGTCGCTTTTGGTGAGCACCTGCGCAAAGTGTCGAGCGCGTCAGTCGATCGCGACAGTCGGGCTCTCGAGTTGCGTAAGGGGATCAAGCTTCTCGAGCTCGATCTTGATTGTATCTGGCGTTCTGAAATGCCTCCAAATCGCATGCGACGACGACGGTAAACGCCGATCGGATCAAAGATACGAACGTATAAACGTAACGATATAAACGCGGTGGCGGTAAGTTTTCGAACAAGGCGACAAAGAAGAAGAAGAACCGCAAGCTACCGAGAGAGAAAAAAATCCGGCCATTAATCTAATCGCTCCGGCCAAAGAGGTAAAAATAAGCGTTATCGCGGCGGCCTCTTATCGCCGAACATCAAACAAAGATCGGCTGTCCTTCGACCACGGACGAGCGCAGCCGACGAGCGTTCGCTCGCGCGACGACGACGCGAGTGTATCCGGAGACCGAGAGTTTGCACAGGTGCCGGGCGCGACGGGACTGACCTCGAAGACGTGCTTGGCGATCTCGTGGCCGCCGTGGCACACGTAGGCGACGTTCTTCTCGGGGATGACCTTGGCGGGCAGCATGTCGCCGTCGTGGAGAGCGCGGCCCACGTAGATGGTGGCGCCGTCGATGTCCATGCCGCCGACGACGGCGGACTCGGGCACCGGCATGCCGGCCGACATGTGCACCCACTTGTATCCTGTGTCGTCGGAAGATGCAGGCGGATGGATTAGTCCCGGGCTCGAGATCGGCGGCGGGTATAAGCTTTGCGGTGACGGGATCGGATCGGGCTGCGGATCGGGCTGCGGATAGGGGTTCGGCGGCGGGTACGTGTTTTGCGGCGCCGGCGGCGGCCGATAATCCGGCTGGTGGTGCACGACACCAGTGTCGTCCGCCGAGCAACACGATCCCATTATTACTTTCGGATTGGGCGCACGTCGAGGCCGCGCAGCGCTCTCAAGCTGTTCGGGAAGGAGAAAACAGTGCCAGTTAGACGCGGGCTGACTCCTCGATCCGACCTTGCGCGACCGTCCGCTCGCCAATTGCCTATTGGCGATACTTCGAGTGCTCGCGCTTTTGTCTTATCGGCAGACTGCCAGCGGGGCCGTTCGCTTCCAAATTTCACCGATACAGATCCGAGCCGGCCGGAATGAAAATACAAATGAAAAATGGCAAACAAACGGCGCGTTTACGAAGCGGTCGCATGGCACTGATCTTGGCTACTTTATAGGTGAAACAAACCAATCGTGTCAAGACAAAAAGCCAATTCGACGGATGGACACGTCATCGAAATTCTATCGGACGAGCGCGCGAGCAACGATAAAGAGACGCGTTTGCGTGGAGGGGCTTCTTACCTGGCATTTTCCGCGAAGTGGAGCCGCTGAGGGGAATCGTGAAGAAGATACGCGAGCGTTACTGCAGTAAGCGTCGGCCGACTAATGATGCGAGCACCTTGCGTGGATTCGGTTAAAAAGCTCGCGGCCTTATCTTATCGGCGATGCCGTTTTTTCTTTTTCTGTCTTTCTCCGCATGTCTGCCGCGCGTACGCACACGACGCGTTTCAACTCCTTCCTGGAAAGGCTCGCCTTGGCGTGACGAACCGGCCGCAGGGCGGCAGCTCTCGTTTTCGGTGCCGCTGCCGCCGCGCCTGCGAACGATCGGCGCGCGAGGGGTGCCGCGAGCGCATTCCCGAGACGATTCGGGCGTCGTGTGCAGCGACGATGGGGGGATCGAATCGGTGCTGTCGCGATGCACAAAAAGGTGGGCCTCGTCGGTAGGGGCGTTGCGGCGGCGCTGTTACGACGTCCAGCCGCAACTCCGTCTCTCCCGATCGCGTTGCTCGGAAAATCGCTGCGGAACTGGCCTTCCAGATGCGGAATTCTTCCGATCGCGTGCAATCGTGCCCCGTCGATTAAAATTCACTACCGGCCGGAAGTGTCGCGAGGGACGTTCGACGAAAGTATACGAAGATGCTAGTGCTCCGACTCCGCCAATGATCATTAATAAATTGGCTTCGGAAAGATTATCGGTAATCATCGATCAATTCTAACGTGCTGCGCATGCCTTTGCTCAGCGTATGACGCAACCAATCATGTCGACAAGATTATAAATAGATAATAGGGAATAATAAAATGCGATCAACAAAATTGCCTATGCCCGTCACAATCGATAATTATATTTGACGCTGACAAGGGCCGCGAGGCTCGGTGATAACGCATGACAAATGCATATCGTATGACTAACGGCTAATTATTCGTTCGGAAATAAGTGTGATATAAGCTCGTGAAACTCGGTCACTCGTGGATCTGACTGGAACGCCTTCCTGAAAACAACAATATCACGTTTATGCATTTTTCGCGACGAGTCGACTTTAGTCGACATCTCTTATTTTCAGCGAGTACTTGACAATACTAATCAAATGCTTTTCCATCGTGGCATTTCATAAAATAGAGATTATAAATGTATTTTAGGGATTCCTTATTTTGTTTATAGTAACATCAATGCAACAAACGACAGTGATGTTGACGAAGCATTCGACAATTATTCTTTGTGTCAAATAGAAATCCCCATATTTTCGAGCTTCTGCTGAATATAGGTCTTATGGTCAACGCGTCACCAGACACACCCTACAGAAATTAGTCCAGAGCATTCCCTAGCGATATTGCTATGAGATTAGCCTTTATAAATGCATCGTCATGTTAGAATAAAATTTATTTACTTATCTTCAAGCAAAAAGCCGCAATTTGGTACCCACGCGCTACTAATACACCGTCGATAACCAAAATGTTCAGTACGTGTCTCGCAGGGTTGCATTGAGATGGAGCCACTAATACCTAATAATAGCGCAGCGAATGTCAATGTTCAATTAGAGGCTTTAATAGTTAGCATCCAAGATCAACTTTTTTAGAAAATTGATAAATAAATTATGCCATTAGATAGTTCATCGAATAAAACATAACTTTTGTTATTGTCATTTGTACGTTCGTCTACACTTTTTCGCTTATAATAAATAAAATGAGTATTTAGTGCTAGGCTCAGCACCCAAGATTGAATCGGGCAAATAATTATAAAAACCGGGTCTAAAAAATATATTTATAAGTTAATCGTTAGTTCATCTCATGAACTAACGGGCTCCAGAAGAAAATCGTCCTGTAGAGTAATTATTTAACGAATTATAAATAACAGTCTGGCCCAATTAAAATGGCGCTAGTGTCCGTAAGCTTTCATTTATAAACATAACGGTTTATTATTGTTTGCTAACGAAAAAATTGCTGAACCGGCAGATTTTTTCTAGGTGCCATTAGTTCACGAGAAGAACTAACGATTGACTTATAACTACATTTTTTAGACCTGATTTTTATAATTATTTAGCCAGATTTAATTGGGCTCAGCATCCAAGACTCATTTTATTTATTTTAAACGAATAATTATAGACGAACTAACGAATGACGATAAAAATTGTTTTTTATTCCATCAACTATCTAATACATAATTTATTTATCAATTTTCTAAAAAAAAGCTGATCCTGGATGCTAACTTTCAAGACCTGGTGATAGCCAACTATCAACTGTGAAGTATGAACAGTGAACACTGTGAACTATTAAAAGGAGAGATACGTAAATAAACACTCACGTGTTGCCAGAATGATTAAAATTATTTACCAAACAGTTGATCAATAATTATTTTACCATCATCATGAAGGTGAAGGTGTTATCGCGTAATCCAGATGAATATTTACGAGAAACTAAGCGAGACATTTATAAAGGTAAATTATAGCTTTGTCCTCGTCTAACCTTAAATTCCTTCGTAAAGTTAAAACTGAAATTTTCAATGGTATCACTACTTTGTTTTATGGTAAATTACAACGGTAGCGTCACTAATATATTTTCGTGCCATCGGAATTCTATTTTACAAAATTAAAGTTAATTTTATTAGTCCCCAGAAACTACGATCCTGTGCTGCATCCATTCGAAGCTCCCCGGGAATATACACGTGCTCTAAATGCTGTAAAGTTAGACAGAGTATTTGCAAAACCATTCATTGGCAACTTAGAGGGACACAAAGATTCTGTTACTTGTCTCAGCAAACATCCAACAAAACTGCAAATACTGTTGAGTGGTGCCTTTGACGGACATGTGAAAGTATGGAATTTGCCACAGAGGACATGTGAACGTTCAATTCTGGCTCATGATGGAAATGTCAGGGGAATTGCGTATTCACCTGATGGTGAGCATTTTATTACTATTGGTGATGATAAAACAATAAAAACATGGAAATCAGAAAAGCCAGATGATGAGGATGAAGAAGATTTACCCATCAAAACGATAATTAGCAAGGTAATACTGCATTTACTGATTATGTCATTGCACTATAGTAATAAAATAATATATTAATGTTTGACAAGTGAATTGGTTTTCTCAGACTATAGTTACAGGAATAACACATCATCGGCTTGCTCCAATGTTTGCCACATGTGGAGAAGTGTGCGAAATTTGGGATGAGGCTACTAGTGCACCTATAAAAACTTACAAATGGGGTGTTGATAGTTTACATGACATTAAATTCAATCCTGTACAATCAAATTTACTAGCTTCTTGTGCCAGTGATAGAAGTATTATTCTTTATGACACAAGAGGAGTTGGACCTTTGAGAAGAGTAAAAATGAAGTTAAGAAGTAACAAATTATCTTGGAATCCTATGGAAGCATTTATATTCACTTGTGCCAATGAAGATTACAAGTAATTATTGTTTTTTATTCAATTTAATGAATTAATATATAATTTTTATTATAAATATTAACTAAATTTTATTTTTATAGCTTATATACGTTTGATACTCGTCAATTGAAGACTCCGGTTAATGTTCACATGGACCACACAGAGGCTGTAATCGACGTAGACTACAGTCCAACTGGTAAAGAATTTGTAGCTGGAAGTTATGACAAAACCATTCGACTGTTTGAAGTTAACAAAGGTCACTCCAAAGAAATTTACCATACAAAACGTATGCAAAGATTAACGTGTGTTGCATGGTCACTCGACAATAAATATATAATAAGTGGTAGTGACGAAATGAACATTCGAGTTTGGAAAGCAAGAGCATCAGAAAAATTAGGAGTTGTAGGTGTAACTTGTTATCTATCTTGTGAACGAAATTCCAGAGAAGTAAAGTAATTCTCTTCGGTTTTATCCTTTTTAGTTGAAACCACGAGAACGAGCTGCACTGAACTATAGTGAAGCACTGAAAGAGAAATTCGCAAGTCATCCGCAAGTTCGACGTATTGCACGACACAGACAAGTTCCAAAGCATGTTTACAACGCGCAGAGCGAACTACGTACTGCACGCGAGAAGATAAAACGAAAGTACGTAACGACTTATCTAATTGCCACTATAATTTTGGTAAATTTCTTTGCTACAAATATGTATTTATTTTCAGGGAATCCAACCGACGTATACATTCGAAGAAAGGGGCCGAGCCTTTCGTTGCCGAGAGGAAGAGGCACGTCATTTCGGAGGAGTAACAATATTTTTCCATTTATAGTCGTCATGGTTATTTGTAAATTATAAATATAATAAAATCTTTGATAATCAAATTGATCTATTTAGTAGTTTCTATATCACGGGATTTGGAAGTAAGGAAATAGAGTACAGAGCAGCGTTATTTAATAAATAATTTTATTATTGAAATTATACGACGCATCAGTATAATGATTTTTTAGAATGTTACAAATCTGAAGCAGCAATCAATATCCAGTTTAGCGTAGATCTGCGAATTCTGTGTTATATCGATTTTCATTTATCATCAAAGTACTGCAAACATTTTAGTACAAGAAGATAGTGGTATAATGCTTTTTTATTTTTTTGTATAACTGCTATTTATGTTTTTAGCGGGGTCTCTACCTCAGCACTACTGAACACACTGGTATCCTATTTCGTCAGTTTTAACATTAGTAATTTCTAGTTTTAGCGAGTCTTATAGTATAAAAGTAAAAAAAATTGGCAGTGCACTGGACAGTGTTCTGTGACTTGAGTCAGCCAAATAAAATGTTTGTTTTATTAAATTATTGGATTTTCATGAACTAAATTTATTCAAATAGTTGGTGAATCAAAAATTTAATATTTTTAAATGATGCAAAAGTTAACGGATAAGTTAATAGTGACTCTCAAACGCTTTGGCCTAAGCATTTTTCTTTTCGGCATAGCTGCAGTGGCTAAGGATTTTGAGACCTCGGATAATACATGTAATTTGTTGTCACGTTCAAGCTTAAACTGCGTGTATCTATGGATATTATTTATGATATTTTTTTTGCTCTCTTCGTTTTTGTCTAACGTAATTTTTGTTGTCGGGCGCGTCTGAGAAGCCAGAAGTTCTACTGTTTTCAGGTAAGCGAATGGACAACATATGAATTTATATAGGAATATCAGCCGAATACCAAAAGTAGTAGCAACTTGGCTGGATTTTCATACTTGCCGCCCGATTCAAATATAATCTAAGCGCACGACTTCTGTACAAGACTAGGTTACTCGAGCGATAATCGTCAAGAGTTGCCAACCTGCTATTTTTAGTTTTTCAGTTCTCTCACTCTTAATTAAATACAATCGACATCGCATAACAGTTATCATAATTTATATACAATATCAACACACCTTGCATCTTTTTTGTTTGTTTAGTTAGCCGTACCTTATCGATACGTGACAATTTGTTTTTGTTGGTTCGTTTCCTACACCAATGACTGACGTTGACATGTTCGTTAAATTTGAATATGATGCGGAAATTGGGTCGAGTGTCAAACGACGCCACTCGACGATAACACGAACAGAAAACAAATCTTGAACAATGTCTTGAATGATCGAAAAATAACAATCATATTCATCGGGACAACGTAAAAACAGTAGTCGGACGTCGTCAATAGTCTGCTCAACGGTAACGAATTCTCCTACGCCAACCTTTCTGGGCTTCAGCCCGGAAGTAAGAGCAAAAATTATCCTTCAACGGCAGAGAGATGTTTGATAGGATGCGAACGGTTGAATAGACATTTTCTCGGACTCCCAGGCAGCAAGGGAAAAAGAACAACAATGGGGGAACGAAAGGGCGCTCATGCAGCAGGCGGTTGTCGACACCAGCTATATGAATAAGCTACATTGCGAAGAGCCTACGATGGTTCGCTTAGACTGCTGGCAACTGACTTGCGACGCCTGCAGCCTTATCCGAGCGCGATTAAATCGCTTTTCATTTAGACATTCAAGTCGGCCATCATTTTGCGAAAGTCTGCTAGGGTATTGTAGTCCGGGTCGGAGTCGATGTCGGCAAAGTCCTTGCTCGAGTCTGCCTTGACGAAGCTGGGATTGTAGCGGCTCAGCGACAGAGGACATGGCAGCAGCTCCGGCATCACCGAGTGGTGCGTTATCAGCGACGTCAGCGTTGTAAACTCCTTTGTGAAGCCCTGCAACGACAAAATCGACCGTTAACTTTGGAAAGTAAACAAGACGTCGCTTGATTTTCGTTGGTCCGCGTCAAGTCAGCAGACGACACCGGGCTTGACAAACGAGCGGGCAACGGATCGCGATTAAAAAACCAAAAAAGCGTAGTAGATGTAGGTGGGGCGGGAGGGCAGCTTTTCACAGAGATTCGAAATTAAGACTGTGGAAGCGAAGCGTCGCGCTATCTCACTCGTGGTTATCGCGCGAGTCAACTGGCTCTCCGCGGCTCGGGTCGCGGCCAATTAAAAATAAATCGCTCGGCCGAAACGAGCGCCCATTAAAACTAAATCGCCCGCGAATCCTTATTACAGGGCTGTACTCGTAAATGCTAGCCCGCTGGCGGCGGCGTAATCCCGAGCGCGCGGCCAGCGAAATATAACTGATCGGCGGCATTGCGCCGTCGACGCGCGTCCAAATCATCAAGTGCGCCAAGCGAGAAGAGGCGCGCGAAAATCCGGAACGCCCTTTCAGACGAGCTACTGCTCTCGTTGCCCGAGATAGCTAATCCTCCGAGCAGGCGAGCCGCGCGCGCGCGGGAATCTCGTGAAAGCAATTTAAGAGACGAGGCCGGGTAAACAAATTGAAAATGTGCGCAAGTTTTCCCGTGAGAGGAGCTTATTAGAAATGATTTTTCGCGCTCGGCAGCGAGAAAAAACGAGGGCTTTTGACGGATACACCTACAGCTATTTTGCGTTTAATCGCCCAAGATGAAAGTTTCTCATATTTATGGGGCGCCCGTGCTCTCGAGAGACGGCTTTATTGAAATCTGTAATGAATTTTTCTACCTTGTGTCGCTCCACTTTACGACGCGCGCTCGTTCGCTCGTGCTTTTTACGTCACGCGTCACGATTTTGTTCCGCGGCGAAATCTTCGCTCTCCTCTTCTTTTCCATTTTTTTTTCTTCATTTTTTACTTTGTTTCATTTAATTTTTTTTGCTACCCGCTCGAGGCGACATTTTAATGGCAAATTTTCGATTAGCTTGACAAGCTCTCATTTGCGCTGGGAAATGTGAAAAATTTACAATGGAAAGTGCGCTCGTATTTTTTGTGCGTTTGACTGTTCGCGCTACTCTGTCGAATGTACTTCTCTTTCATTATATTGATGCACGGAATATACCTTTTCATTTGACGAAAGAGCTTTTTTTTCCATGTAAAAATGTTTCATCTCGCGAAAAATCG
Organism: Phymastichus coffea; assembly: GCF_024137745.1. Lineage (NCBI taxonomy): Eukaryota > Metazoa > Arthropoda > Insecta > Hymenoptera > Eulophidae > Phymastichus > Phymastichus coffea. The sequence continues at coordinate 3,404,627 of NW_026706839.1, forward strand.
AAAAATCTCAGAGAGAAGGAGAGAGGAATGGAAAATTTTCGAGACGTCTTTCGTTAAAAACGGGAAAAAAAGGTCAAAAGCTTCAAAGTGACCGAAAAAATGCATACTTCACTCTCTCTCTCTCTCTCTTTTCGCCAGCAGTAAAAAGCCGTAGCGGCTAAAATCCGCAGCAGCGAAATGGGTCTTTCTTAGGCTCCTTTATGAAAACAGGAAAAAGCGAATCCGTAACTAGGCGACCTTAATCCGCGACGACAAAGGGAAGGCCGACACATGGACACGCACGCGCGCGTCAGCAGACGACGAGCAAGAGAGAGAATAACAGAGTGAGAGAGAGAGAGAGAAAGTACTCGGTTATCGGACTGATGCAGCTTTCGTACGGGGGGAGCAGGGGAACGCGCAACGTACCTTGATCTTGTATCCTTTGGCGATGCGCATGATGAGGTAGTGAGCAATGCCGCTCGGCTGAAAGTCGCGGGGCACTCGCAGCGACAGCGCATAGCAGCCGGGTTTGCTCGTGCTCTCGCGCACCATGAACGCGCCCTCGGGCTCTTGGCTCAACACCTCCAGCGTGATCTCTCTGTGAAGAGGAAGGTGCGTCATTAGCGGTCCGTGTGCGCGCATCAATCGAGAGCCGCGCGCGAGCGAGCCCCGATCTATCTACCCGGCGAAGCTTTCGAAAGTTTTATGAGTTTTTATGGAGCCCCGCCTCGGCGACTCGGCTCGCGCTCAACTTCTTTGCCCGCCCCCGCGCAACTTCCTTAACTACTTTCTCGCGCAAAGCAGCGCGCGCGAGTTTATCATCGCAAGTTTTGCGCGACGAAACACCGTCCAGGATTAATCGCGCGAGATTGTAATTTGCCCGTCGCGCACCTAGGAATGCCAGCTTGGAACCAGGGAGCCCGCCTGAGTTCCGCCTCCTCGTTGCGAAAGCTGAGGCTGTCGTGTCGTTCCGGCAGCGGCGGCGGCGTGGGTGTCGAGCCCAAGGTGCTCCCGTCAGCTGGCGCTGCCGAGCTGCTCGACGTGCTCAGCTGCGACCGTCGCTTCGTCTTGAAATCCGCCTCCGTGGAGCTTTGCGCCAACCTGCAAGTAGATAAGCGTCAGCCCGTACTGTCCGTGGTCGATCGCGCCGCCGCCGAACCAACCTATTGTTCTCGACATTGAAATTCTTGGCGTTGATCGACGAATTGATGGTGTTGTCGAGGTGCTCGGTGGCTGGCAGTAGTTTGCCGTAGTGCGCCGACCTCGTGGTGGTGGTCGTGGTGGTGGTGGTGGTGGTGATGGCGCTGGTGGTAGACGCGATAGTCGGCTCGGAATCGATGATCGCCTCGTTGATATATCCGCCCGAGTACGGCCTCGTCGTCGTCGGCGAGAGGGGCGTGCTGCCGCCGCTCACCAGCGGGCAGCTGTCGTCCTCGCCGGCCACGTTCAAGCCCAGCACGTCGCGGCCACCTATGCGCGTGGCCAGCAGAGATTAGCCGAGAGTCGTCGACGTGGCGCTCGAGCAGCGGGCGAAGGCTTACCGGTGAGTCCCATGGCGAGTCGCTTGATGAGCGGCGGCTTGTCGGCCAGCCGTTTGTACGAGTTGAGCTCCGTGGGCGAGTTGCTCTCGTCGCTGCTGGGTGTGCTTTGCTGCGAGCAGCTCTTCTGCGACTGCTGCGACTGCGGCTGCGACTGTTGCTGCTGCTGCTGCTGCTGCTGCTGCTGGGCAGCGTTGTTGCATCCGTCGAGCGGGCTAAAGTTGTGCGACGGCCGCAGTCCCGGTATCGAGTTCGGTGTCTGTACAAACGATTCTTATTTAATACAGTTGCGCGCAATTTCGTATCGCTTCTCCAGCAACTTCTACACTGCTGTGAGAGCGCGAGACAAAAGCCAGGCGCGCGAGAAACGCGAGAGCGGCGCATTCAGGCTCGATTATAAAGCAAATACCACGTGGACGGGGAGCAAGCGAGGACCCATTGTGGCGCCGCTCACGCGATACTTTGTAATTTTCCGAAGGGCGGAAAAGGGCATACAAAAGGAAGGAACGGCTGTAACGCAACACTACGGCGAGAGAATCGCACTCCAATTAGCGCTGAAGCGTGCGCGGGGCCACAATGGACGGGGGAGGTTGGGTTTTGGGTTTGATCGATTTACCTTGACGCTGGACAGCCGAAGCGTGGGCGAGCAACTGGCGCTGAGATTCATGTCACCGGTGGGACTGGCAGCGCTGCTGCGCTCGTCGTCGTCGCCGCTGTTACTGTTGCTGCTGCTGCTGCCGGTCGTCGTCGCGTTCGACCTGCTGCTCACGCTACTGCTAGTCGCGTTGCTCTTGCTGCCCACCGTCAGAACGCTGTTGTCACCGCCGCCGCCGCCGCCACCGCCGCTGCTGCTGTTGTTGTTGTTGTTGTTGGTATTGTTATTGTTGTTGTTATTGTTGTTCGCTGCGTCGCTCAGCGATTTGCTCTGCGAAGAAAAGCGGCAGAAAAGCGGCTCGAGTTAGTCGCCTTCTCTTTGTCTCTGAACAATTCGTCTTCTGAACATTAAGCGCTCCGAGTGCGCAGTCGATAAATAATGCCAGGCGCCCGTTACGCACGGAGTCACATTCCTCGCCGGAAGACGTGTCAATCCACGAAACAAGAAAAAAGAGGCGCGAGCGCTTCTTCCTCAAATAACATCCATCAAGACAACTGTAAACGATACAGGAAGAAGACGCATGACCGCGGAGCTGTGGCGTGTCTATTAATGTATACCAGACAGATACTCTCACTAAAAGGGCTTGTAAGATTTGTGATCTCTCTCTATATCTCGACATCGGCGACCGCCATCGTCCCAGCAGCCCCCCCCCTCCCCCATCGAGTTCCTTTCAATCCGCCTACTTTTTCGTTGACCTGCACGATCGATCTCGTGAGCGCGCCACGGCTATTCCCTAATCACGCTCTTGGCTGAAAGCAGCCACGCGACTCGCGAGGCAAACAGCCGGAAAGACGCCGAGCGGTGTGCCGTTGTTCACGCGGCAGGCGGACGGCGAGAGAGAAACCCGTGAAAAGAACGCAACGCGCCTCTCTTTGCGCGCATAAATTACGCGCTGTGACGCGCCGCTCGCGGCGAGAAGGACGGACGCCAAGGGAGGGAAGGCCGAGGGACGCGGAAAGCGAGAGGCGCAGGAAGGACGTCGCGGGCGCGCTTTGTCTTCTCGTCTCGAGGCGCCGATGGAAGCGCGCGCGGACGTCCGTTCGTTGGCGCGCGCGTCTACCACCGATCGAGCCAATACACGACCGACGGACGCGTCCGTTCAACTGGCGTCGCAGGTCGCGCTTTCTCGAGTCGGCCCGCGTCGAAAGGGGAAAAATCGACGGCTTCCTTCCGCCGCGAAAGCGCCGACGAGCAGCGAAAACAGGCGCGCGCTGTCGTTCACACCCCCTCCCCCTCGCGTCGTCGCTCGCTCAACTACCGTATCTTTGGCAATAAGCCCTCGCGAGCTTTTCGAACTTGGCGAGTCTTTTCGCGCGCGGCTGCATCTATAATTAGTTCTCGAAGTTGTCGCCCAAGGGAGAAAGGCACCGCGGGCATGAGACGGTGAGAATCGTGCTCGGCGAATGCCAAGAAGCAGCGGCGGCGGACTTATGCAACGTGCGTCGCGCCAACTTTTTCCGGCCTCTTTGCATGCACGGCTTTGTCGCAGCAGCGGCGGCCGCGGCGGCTTCGATGTGTCCAAGTTTTATACGTGTATCGCGTGCACGCCAATCGAGCTTGCGACGATGCCGGCGAATCGGCGGCGTCAGTTATGTGTTTTTGTTGGTTCGGCTTGCACACTCGTCGCTGCGTACGAGCGAGCGTCCGTTACATCCTTTTCGCCGCGACGAGTTGGAATTTATATAGGTTCGACAATAGCAGACGATGCGCCTCGCGTCAGCTTGTGCGGATAAAGCGAGCTGCTAGAGAGAGATAGAAGGCAAGGGAAATTGCAAAGGAACTGGCGGGAAATCGATATGGTTACTGACCCAAACGCTGCGGTTGTTGTCCTGGTGCTGCTGCTGCTGCTGTGCCTGCTGCTGCTGCTGCTGCTGCTGCTGCTGCTGCTGCTTGTCCTTGCGGAAGTGCGCTGTGGACTTGGAGCTAATTACATCGTGGAGGATCGGCTGGCGTTGCAGCTGTGCCACGTACGCCATACGAAAGGCATTGCCGACTATCGTGTTCAGTTCCTCCGCCTGCAATCACAGATACCACGTACCCACTTTAGTTTGATTCGGCACGCGATTTCCGGAAAACAAAAAAAGAACAAAAATCAACTTAATTAGTCCTGGCGATTCGTATGGAAAGTCAAACGTATCAATTAGAGGGCGCAAGTCGAGGGTGAAGCCTCGGCTCTTTGACGGAGCCGGAAGGAAGGAAAGTTTGGCAAGGCGCACGGCGAAAGAGGCAACGCCAACTTGGAGTGCCGGCTATTTCAATTAAACTGTTTGGTTAAGTGAGCCAGCCAGGGAAAACTAGCCGGCTGTTGCCGACGCCGGCTCGCCAACTTTGGTACCTAGGCCCTTCAAACCCAAACGATTCTCTATTCCCGGGCAGTCGATCGCTGCACGTCGGCGATCCAATTCTCGCCACGATCAGTTGTGTCGCGCGCCAGACAGCCGGCGCAACTCGAAAGAGGCCACGCTCGGCGTCGTCGCTTTTTGTGCGCGCCGTTGCGGTCACGAGGCATACAAGCTCGACGTTCGGTTTTCGAGGCGCGGGACCCGAGGCTCGGAAGAGCGAGCGAGCGCGACGAACGACATCGGGCAGCGCGCTCGACAGCCGTGCGAGCGCACATCGACGTGCGACGCGCTTCCGGCGATTCAGCGAGGATCGCACGGGCGCGCGCGTACTACGCCTTATTTCATCGCGGCTCTCGCGAACGCGCGTTCGCCGCATCTTCCCTTTCCCGCTCTCGACGTCCGAGTATTTTCGGGCGCGTATTTTTTTTATCTTCTTTCGTATAAATAGAATAGAACGCGCCGCGGTCGCGCCTCTTATTAACGTGCACCGGGAAGAGGAAGCGGCGGCGCCGCGCGAGGAAACTTGGCTCGTTAGCCCGTTCGGCGGCGTCTTTCAGCGTTTTTGGGCAGCCGCCCCCAGCGCGGATATAAGTCAGACGCGACAGCAGCCGAGGCGCGAGTGTCACCCTCCTTGGCGGCCGCGCGCTGTCGGCCGACGGCGGAATAGCGCGCGCGCGCTCCCCGGAAAAGTTTTTCACGCGTGAGTCTCGGGGCCGAAACAATGAGGCGCGTCGGAAGGAGCGAGCCAAGCGGCGCCTCGGGGCCCTTTTTCCATATGCGCGCGATCGCTGCGGATACATTCGCGCGGACAAAGGGTCGCGAGGGAGGCGCGGGAGGGGACGAGGCGTCGACGCATCGTCTCGGCTGACGTCTCGCTCCACGGGGGCGGCTGTTCGTCTAGCCCGAGGAAAAGCGCGGCTTTTTCAGGAGGCGCGTATAGGGGCGCGTCGCGGTAAGCCGAGAGCATCGCCGCGCTTCTGATTGCTGCCGATTGTTTCGAGGGCGCGAGCGGCGGCCCGGACTCTTCGGCCTCCAGGCCGCCTCTGCGCGCGACCGGGGCCAACGCTTCCGCGTCCTTCGAGGAGAGACCGAGGGAGGCATAGCTCCAATCGATAGCGGATTCGCACGGCGATGACTTTCACGGAGAGAGCGCCGAGTCTATTTGCAATGCACGCACAGCCGGCGAAGAGCCAGCGCGCAGAGTGCAAATAATCGCGTACACTCCCCGGCAACTTGTATCTCTCTCTCCCTCTCTCGCTGTGTATATCGCGCACAATGCAGCTTTTGCCGAAGACGTCGCTCGCGATACAAAGCTCTCCCCCGTCCTTCCGTCTGCGCGATCGAGCGACTCCCGATCCGCTCCTCGACTAGACTCGCTTTGCTCTCTTCTCGTCTGCGCGCTTGATATGCAGCCAAGCTGCCTGTGAGGCTTCCTTTATTTTTTTTTTAATATCCAGCCGCGATTTATTGTATTCCAGCGTACAATGAGCTTTTGTTCGAGGCCCCGGCTCCGGCTAATAAGCAGCTCGCCAATTACACGAAAACTTTAATTGCGCGTCGAGGCTGCAAATACCTGCTCGGGGAAAATAACGAGCCGCCGGGGAGGCAAATTTTCTTACGGGATACCGAGCGTCGAAACTCCCTCCAACTGTCGTACGGAACGCCGCGCGAGATTATAAGAAGAAGGCGGCGGGAGGGGAGGAGGGAGGCTCTGCTGCATCGAAAGACGCTTGCCAGCTGGTCGCGAGGAAGGAAAGGCGAACCAGCCTCCCTGCCGATGGCGTTTATCGAGAAAATAAGCCGAACGACGAGATACGCGTTATCCGCGACGAGTCGAGACTTTCGACTGAGCGCCGCGCGTCTCGCGGCGTGGCGCTAATGAGCGCTATTAGCTCGCTCCTCGCTTGCCAACCGGCGGCGCGTGGATTTCCGACGCGAGCATCGGAAATAGCCGTTGCGCCAGCGAGCTCGGCGAGAGACGTTCCATAAACACGCCGATCGGCAGCCGAAAATAGCGCCATCTAAAACGGACCCGTTCGCTTCACTCGCAATTAAGGAGCCACTCGCCAAACAAACCTCTCTCTCGCTCGCTCTTCAATTTGTTGACGCAACCCCGTGTATTTTCACAAGGCGCCACAGCCGCAAGGAACCTCGGCCGAGGAGGAGAGGTAGGCCTGCAGCGCGACGGACGGATGGGCTTTCGGCGGAGAGCATTTTCGACAATAGTCGAGGCTCGCCGTGCCGAGAATATCGACGAGCTGATAGCGGCTCGAGAGCATTTCTCGTTACTCGCGGGCGACGCGCCTCTTTTTCGGGCGTTTAATGGACTCGCAATAACGGGCTAATTTAATTTCGGGCGCGCGGGACAAAAATTGCCCCTGTCACGCCGAATTTACGCCACTTTGAGCTGGCACAATGGAGTAATAACATAACTTGCAATGTTACAGCGATGCTGCGCAGCGCGCCCTTCGCATAATAATAATAATAATACTAATAATAATAATAGGAGCAGCAGTCACGACGATAACGTCGTTGCGCAACGATAATTTCGCGCGTTCACCACGTTGTATAAATAAGGGAGAGAGGGGGGCGGCAAAATTCGGCGCTCGCTGGAGAAATCATCGGTTTCGCGCGCGGCAACGAATAAGCGGACGTCCGCGCGTGCGTACGGCGAAATGTCTGCGCGTACGCGTGCGTGACGCGGACGAGGCGGAGGGCTTCCGGTGGCTCGGCGGGGCTGGAATTCCTCGCGACGAATGCCCGGCGCGCTCGCTTGTCGATCAGTCGTTCGATTGGATCCGCTTGGCAGCCGAGCCGGTGGCAATACCGTCGGGCCACGCTGCCGACGCGATTCGCGCGATCGACGGCGGGGCTCCGCGACCGGCTGCGCGCCTTTTCCCCGACGAACCCGGGACACGCCGACGAGGCGGAACGGCGCGTGCCTAATTGACGCGCGCACGGCCCAAGCCACCGGCTATCGCCGAATCTATAATTGGCCGCGCGCTCGGTGTCGCCTCGGCCCACCAACGTGCGCATTTCGCGCGATCCCGAATTGGCTCCACACCTCTCCGATCCGACGGAAATTCGTTGTTCTCCGGCTTTCGAGACCGCGCGACGCCGGTACCGTTGCACAAGCTTCTCTGTTGGCGAGAGTGCGCTCGACAGCGTGGGTTCGCTTGCAAAAATTTGAACTGCAGCACATTACGCCACGCTGCTGTCCGTACCGGTCCTCGTTCGATCGCCGAAGCTACGTCCACGGCTTTCCCGGCTGACTCGCGCGGCGTCGGAACTCGCACATGAGAATCCGAGGAGCCGCCGGTGGCGCCGGCATGCCCTCGACACGCCACCGCGCGGCATTCCCGGACGATCCGCGCGACGGCCGTCGGCTAATTGCAGCGGCAGCGCGCGGAATGCGACGTCCACCGGGGTGGCTTGCGACACGACGCCGCCAACGCGCCGCGAGAGCAATTAGGCCGCGCGCACGTCCGGACGCGCCCGCGCGTAATTGAAATATCTCGATCTCCGGCGCCCCGGCGCGGCGATGAGATTGACCGCGGGCGCGCGCGACGCGACGCGGCGAGAAAGTGATTAACGCCGCGGCACGGGCCGCGCTTATCCGACTGCCGGCGGGGCGCTCCGGAGCCGAAGTTTGGGGCCGCGGCGGACGCCGATCGCGCGGAGAGACGGACGAAACGTCGGCGCCGCTATAATTAGCCGACGGGCCAAGCACACGGGCCAGTCCGTTGCAAAGACACTGCGCATCGAGCGGCGTACGCTGGCTCGTTCGCAGCTCAAAGAGCCCATTAGCCCGCTGTCTCGCGCGACGGCCGCAGTAGTCGATAAATATTTCGCAGACGCTTCGCGCGTCCTCGTCGGCCGTGAGAGACCGATAAATAACGCGTGTATCTCCGGCTCGTTTGGTCTCTACTCTCTTTCTCGCTCGCGACAACACCGATCAATCGCGCGAAATTAGCGGCAATGAAAAAGCCATCAATCTCCATTCGGGCGATGCGCACATCCCGTCCTTGCGAGTCGAGTTACTCGACGTTGCGTTTGCACAAATAACGACGCTGGGGATCTCCCTCTCTCGCTCTCTCTCTCTCTCTCTGTCGGTTAAGGAGTGCACATTCCATGTGTCATACTGCCGGCCTCGGAGCCAGAGCCGGAGCAAGTGAGCGAGAGGTGGTAACCGGATCCGCGCGAGCGATCGAAAAGAGGGAGCATGTGTTCGAAAGAGCAGCGGGAATTGGGAGATTTTCAGGGTGGCAAGTGCTTGACGCGCGGCGGGGAGTCACATTTCTCTCTCTCTCTCTCTCTCTCTCTCTCTCTCTCTCTCTCTCTCTCTCTCTCTCTCTCTCTCTCTCTCACTCTCTCTTTCTTAGCCGCGGCTCTTCACAGACGGCTGGGCTTTGAAATCTAGCAGCCCGTCGAAACTGTGCCTCTAATCGGTCGGAAAAACGACAACACACCGAGAACGCCGATCGCATCTCCCTATTGTCTCTAGTGTCTTGTCGCGGCCGACATGGGCTCGCGGGTGCGACTGCGAGCGAGCGGCGACACTGGTCGAGAGCGGCTCGATTTGATTTGCGTCCCTTGCGAAAGAAAGCTCGGCTAACGAGCTGGGGAGGGTGAAGCGTCGATCGCGCCGCCATGGAGGGCGAAAGTGAAACATTTTGCGACGGGAAGGATGGCGGGCGAGGCGGAGGGCACCTCGTAAACACGTCTCTCTGGAGAGCCCTCGGGCACATTCTCGGCATAGTGCAGCGACAGCTTTTCGGCTGGCGACCGAAGGGAGTTGGCCGCGCCGTGGCAGCCGCTGCACCTGCCTCGCGATGCCTCGGCGAGTGGGCGAAGGGCCGAGAGAATTGGGTCAGGCCCCCTTTAAACGAAATTCAAGGCCAACGGGTCGGCTGCGCGCTCATTGCCACACGCGCGCATCGGCGAGGAATTGTGCTTATTAGGGGAGCGCCGAGGGGCAGGTGATGACGGCGCGCGCAGAGGAGTCGTGATTGATCTCGCGGCGCACGTGCGAGCGGCGTGCGTGCAAGGTGCAGCAGCACCTGCTTAATCGCGCTGCGCGAGACAAGGTTGTCCGCTGCGCGCATCTTCGGGCGTTACTCGCGAATGCAGCGGTTATTGCTTTGTGGTTGGGACTCGCCTGGAACGGAAAACGAGAGGGCACTCGTTAGGCCACGGCTCTCGAAGAGATGTCGCGCGATGTAAAGACGCGGCTACGTGTTAAACGCCACTCGACGCCTCGCGGTCGCAACTCGAATATGCGATCGAGAGGAGCCCGTCTCCTCCCCTCCATGCGATTCTTGTTGTCCGCAAGCTGCATCCGAAATCACGATTAACGTTTCTCGCCCCGAGAAGAGAAAAAGGTGCAAAAATCACTGCGGGCTGCGGAGAAGCAGCTGCAGCAGCTGACCGTCTATCTGCTTTTATCTCTCTCTCTCTCTCTCTCTCTCTCTCTCTCTCTCTCTCTCTCTCTCTCTCTCTCTCTCTCTCTTTCCACAAGCGGCTTCCCTAATACCTCGTGTTAATACCCACTCACGCGCCACCTTTAATCCTTTCTTCTATCCCTCTCTTTTTCTGTCTGTCTGTCTGTCTCTCTCTCTCTCCCTCTCTCTCTCTCTCTCTGGCTGCAGATGTGCACGAGCGCACGGAGCCTCTCCTCGATTTATCTTCTGCTTTTGAAGCACGCTCGCGCGAACTTGCGTTTTTCTTCCGCTTTGCTCGCTTCGCGGAGCACTGGCGTCGCCGGAAATTAAGATCAAGGGATACACGACTGGCACGCGCGGCCGTGGCAGTTCGTCGCTGTGGCGTGTCAAACGCGCGCTACATTTTCAACGCGCCGGAGGCGCGACGAGGAGATGCGTGCGGCGCCGTTCTATCTGTTTTCAGAGTCAATACGAGGCGGAGGAGGAGATCGCAAGTGTCGCCAAGCGGGCAGGATGAGTGTTTCTAGGTTTTCATAGATAACGACTTTGGAATAACGACGACTACGGTGGTGAAACTAGGCGACGCTGTCGCCGCTTGCGCTACAGCGCCGCAGCGTTGACGCAAGATAACGTTTTTCTGGCCCCGTCGCTTCTCTGCTTATCGCGGCCGCGCCGGATTGTCTTTTTCTTCTCGTTGTCGTTTCGTCGTTCTTTTCTCACGATTACGACCGGTGAGCAGGCAATCCGAGACGACAGAGCGCGCAGAACTATCGGCCACGAGAGCGCATTCGAAGAGCGAAAGGCTTTCCGATTGGCGCGACGGTCGCGTCCGTGGGTGTGCAGGCGCTCCGGCCGCACATCCGCCTGCGGCGACCAGCAGCGCGCGAGCGAGGAAGATGAAAAAGAGGAAGAGGCGAGAGAGGAGGCTCCGGCTCTCCTTCCCTCTGGCGGTCGTCGCTCGGCGGCTCGTGCCGGTGTGACGGGCCACATTCCCTGCATTCCGCACGGTCACGGCCATATCTCCCGTTTCTCCAGATTTCCCCTCTCCCGAGCGCGAGACTGCACGGAGCAGGCCTCGCGCGCGCGCGCTCGCGAATGCACCGCGGCGACGTATGGCTATTTATACGCGCTCTCTCGAGCAGCGCTTTGCCATTCATTCCGCGCGGAGCTCGCTGAAAATTTCATGCGATATACTCAACTCCGACCCATCGCTCGGGCGCGACGATGCACCAACGCGAGCGCCCGCGAAAGAGAAAGCGCACGGCCATCGATTATTCGTCTTTTCTAATCCCAAGCCAGCGCCTAGCGTCTGTAATCTCGACGAAGAGTGCCGCGAGCTCGCCGAAGCCTCGGCTCTGAATAATGGAGGAGTGTGTCGCGAGAGCGCGCGGCAGTTTGGCCGCTGGCCTCCCCCGTCGAATCGAAGCGACGCGCGCGGCTGCGGATAACGGCCGTCTGTACTTTCGGCGCTGCGAAAATTTAGGGGAGCGCCGTGAGCGGTTTGCATGCGCGACTTTGGGCGCTGTCCCGGTTTTCTAATTCCGCGCGGAGCGCGCGATCGAACCCGAGCGGAGCCGCGGCGGCTCGGCGAGTCGACTTTTTTCTCTCCTCCTCTGGCTGCCCCGAGTCGCCGGTGGTGCGCTATTTTATTTGGCGCGCGCGCGCGCGCGTCGCCGGAGTCGCCGGCTGAGCGATCGCGCAAGAGCCGGAAAATCGTTTGATCGACCTCATGGAAAGCTCGAGGGGGCGACAGCGAGGCGTGCCCGACTTTGATCAGCAATTAGCGCGGCCTGCTCTCGCCAGCTGCCCGATAATAAAAGGCTTGGGCTGCTCTGCATCGCTCTCTTGCGAGCGCGCGCAGGCGAAAGGAGATGAAAAGCTTTCGCCGATTGTGCAGCGTACGCGCGGCTCGTCGATCCCGCGAGGGACAGAAATAGCGACGCATGGCAAATCGACCGTGAACAGCCCGATAAAAATACTCCCGGGCGATAAGGAAGCGCGCGAGAGAGACTCTGGCCTAATTGTAAAGGATCGCCGACGCGCCGTCTTCCCTCTGCCTCGCTCGAATATCAATGCGGAGCCGCGATCAAGGTCTCTCGGGGCGATAAATCGAGGCAGCGGCTGTAAATTTCAATAAACAATTGATAATGCCTTCGGTGGCGTCGGCCACGCGCGCGCCGGCTTTATCGAGATTTCGAGGGCACCGTCGGCGCGCAAAAGATGCCAAGCGACAACGAAATCGTCCTTCGGCCGCGGCGCCGGCTTCGAGGCGTGCTTCGCTCGCGTCGCGCCCGTCGGATCGATAGACGACGAGAATAGTTGTCCCGCGGCGATCGCGCTCTTTAAACACGAGGTTACGCGGCAACTTTGTTCGTACCTTATCACGGCAAATAGGTTGCTTATCGTCGCCGCTCGATACGGCACGCAGTTGTAGTGACGAAATCCCACGATCTTATCGTGCGCGTTTCAGCGAGATTGTCATCGCCGAACGAACCGTCTAATCCTCGCCTCTCGCGACCAAAACGACTCCGCACGCGCATATAGCCGTACAACGTCGACAAAGTTGGATCGTGTTCGGCAGCACGTCTTATTGTTCCAAGCGTACCCTCGGAACAATGACGGCCAAATTGCAGTTTCATCCTACCCCTTCCGTTCCTCCATTCTATACAGTTGATTTTTGCCTTGGAGAATGAAATTGGGGACGGTTCCTCGCGATCGACCATTGCCGTTGAAGGCACGCGTGGCGCTTTTTTCTTTGCTCTTTTCTTTGTCATCACTCGATATCCGATTCATTACGAATGTCGCTCGGAAAAATCTTGAAATTTTCATCGTTCATACTGTTCCAATTTTTTCCGATCGACACTTTTTTTTTCTTTGTTAGACTCGCTCAGAGCCTTACTCGGCAAAAATATTTCATTAGAAAATAAGTCGCGAATCGATCTTCGATACAATGGCCTACTCGCGCTGTACCCTCGGGGCTGTAGGTCGGCTTCTCTCGTGCGGCTTTGGAGCCGTTGTTCGCGAAAAACATTGACCCCAATGAGCACGCGGACTTTAAAGAGAAAATGGAAAATCGGACATCCAGCGCGGATTATCAACTTGTTCTCTCATTTTTTTTTCCTCGGCTATAAATATTCAAAGCAAGTTCCGCTTTATCGGCAATTTGAATCGAGGATTAAATAGTCCGAGAAGATAAATCGATCCACGCGCGTTGCCGTTACGCGAGGAAAACCAGTCCGATATCGGCGCGATTAGCTCGTTAAACGTCTCATCGCGGAGCGTGCGCGCGATCGTTTAGCCAAGTGAATATATTCTAATATAATTGGGGCTCGCTTGCTTCTCTCGTTTTCGCATGGAAATTGCGCCCGACGACAGGATGTCGAGGCCCGGTTTCCCCGGCCCCGCGGACGAGGCTCCTTTGTTCCCTCCGCGTTCGACGAATCCTCCGTGGCCAGCAGCCAGGGAATGCCTCTCGATTACTACTCGCGAGCGCAACCGCCAGTTATGAGTGGCTTAGTTAATTCGAAGGGGAAACCAACCGACGTTTTTGCCCCGTTTCGTCGGCACATCCGAGATTCACCGCGCGACTAAAGACACCGTGCGCGCGCCGCATGCGAGCGAACACCCTGACGATAAACGATTGCGTGCCCCTTCGAGAGAAAGCGCCAAAGATAAAGGTATATCAGGCGCACCGCGCACGTGCGCGGCCCGTTCAAAGAACGCAACGGCAGCCGCGCTCACGACGATCTAATCTCGCGCCTCGACTAACCGCCCCAGACCAATCGACAGACCGCGAGAGCGCAGCTCCCGCAGAGACGTACTTCCGCGCACTTGCGTGGCTTCGATGTCCTTAATTACGCCAGCGAGAAAGCCCAAAATTAGGCAGACCCGGAGTAAGTCTTCCCCGGCATCCAATCGTCGTCGGCCTGCCGTGAGAAGACCCAGCCGCGCGCGAGGTCCGAACGTTGGCCTGTCTCTCCGAGCTCTCTCCATCTCATTAGCTAAGTGCGCGCATCACAGCGGGCTTTATCACGAAGAGGATCCCCGGAAGAGGCAAATAAATTTGCCGCGGACGCAAACGAACGCTTTTCCCCGCGGAGGCGCGCGGCGCAATTAGGACTGGACCGATAAGCCGACCACCCCCCGCTTCTCCTCTCCAGCGCCGATCGAGGCTGCTTTTCATTGGGATATGCCGATAAGTGCGCGAGAGCCCGCAGCATGATTTACACGCCTACGCGGGACTCCTTCTCCTCTTTTCTTTTACGAGGGACAGACTTTGGCATCTAATTACGATAAGGGGACTATAAAATTCGGCTTTACGACGGCATACGTTATTCCCGCTTGCCTCGTGGACGAGAATAAAAGTTTATCTCGCGTAAGCACTCGCGGCCGGGGTAGATATTCATTAGGCCCCGATTACTTTTATTAGGACTTTCACGTGATTATTATGTATCTCTCGCCCCGGCGATTGACACAGCCTCGTTTCTCTCGGACGTGTTGTTTGCGCGTTTTATGGGCCGCTCCTGCGCCTATAGAGCGAGCGAAAAAAAAAAAAAAAAAAAGAAAAGAAAACACGATGGGTCGTGTATTCTATCAAAGCAGACGACAACATTCGTTCTGCGTTCAAGTCCAACTCAGCCATGTAAATTACTCAATAACACAAGTACATCCTCGACGCGCCAGAGGAGAGGAGAGATCCGAATCGCGGATATGTGTTGAACAAGGCTTCTCAGTCGAGAGACAGAGAGAGCAAAACCACTTTCTAAAAGTCTCTGGATGTCTACGAGGCTCGTTATACGGTACTCGCGTGGTCAATCCGAGAGATGACGTGCAGCCTTCTTCTTTTACGCGAGTCAGCTGAAATCTCAGCCGAGCGAGTGTTACTCAAAACTCGCGGCGGGCACCTGCTGCCTCGCCTCGTCGCCAGCTCGACGAATCTTGCGAGCAGCGCATTGCCACGTCGAACGCGTTGGCGCAACGAGCTGCGGCCGAGGCTGCCGTCGATTTCCCGCAAATCGACCAAGATCGGGATAATCGAACGACACTCGGACGCGGATCTCGGATAGATCCTCGAATGCCGCAGCCACTTAATTGACAATGCCGTGGAAGCGCATTGTCCGAGCGCACAGCTTACTTCGACAGCGCGGGACCCCTCCTTCAAAAGCCCGGGTGCCGCGTATAGACCATCGATTCGACAGCTTCGAATAGAGGTTCGATAATAATGCCGAGCGACGATGAAAAGGAGAGGGAAGAAAAACCGTGGAACGAAACCGCATAAATAACGCGTAAGACGACACCGCCGTGGTGTATAGGGGGCCTCCTCTCGGACCAAAGTCCTCGAAAGATCGTTAGGAACGCCGGGCGCGGGGACCCACAAAAGCCAAAATAGCTCTCGAATTGACGAGCCGAGGCCATTAAACGCGCTTTAGGCGAAATTCCAAAAGTCAAGCATATGACATTTCGTTCCGAAGGGAGAGAAAAGAGAGAGAGAGAGAGAGAGAGAGAGAGAAGGACGAGATGGTGCGCACACACGCGCATTCTGGGAACGCCCCGGAGTCGCGCACGTGTGTGTCTCGGCTCCTCGAAATTCTGGGCATTATTGTCGAGCGGATCGAGTGCCCGCAGCGGCAACACACAATACCGTAGTATATAGTTGTTCTTTCCACCCTCCTCCCACTCACCCTACCGCCAATTATTCTCTCATGCTCGTCGCGCTTTTTCGTATTTTCGCTCTCTCTTCCCTCTTCTTTTTTTCTTTTGCGCCCGCCTGCTTTTCTATGCGTGCACGCACGCCAGCCACTCGAGTTCACGCTGAGACGAGAGAGATCGAGAGAACGCAGCTGAGAAACAAGGTGCAAACCTTCCGAGGGATCGAGGGAGGATGAGCGAGCGCCGAGGAAATATAGAGAAAGTTTATTCGTCTCTTATTTTTCCCTCGTCAGCTCATTGACTTTTGCAAGTTAAATTTAACTCTCTTGGCGATTTCGGCGTATCGGCTATTCTTGCCACATCGGGTATGCCCCCGAATGCGTTTAACATTCCTGGCCGAGAGTCCGCGCGCATATATATTCGCCAACGCCTGACGTCATTTCTTCGCACACCTTTCGTTCCCTTCGCGACGCACATCTCGGCACGCTTGCGCTCGATTTAACTAACTAAGATTTGATGTTGTAGGCCCTGGAACTTTACGTTTTGTTCCTGGCGTGACCGTCGTCGACGAACGGCCCGGAGTACAGAAAAACATACAAAAGTGTCCTCCACTCGGCCGTCCAGATAAATACTTAATAATGCAGCTTGCGAGCCGTGGTAGCTGAGACGGAAATAATAGGCAAAGCGTACGTGTACCGATGAAGAAAAAAAAACAGCGACGGCGCCGTTATTGTCAACTCCTCTTGGGGAACTAACGCGCTATTGAAGGGCCTCCAGGTGTATATGTTTCTACTCTGAGAGAGCGTTAGAGAGAGAGAGAGAGAGAGAGAGCTTTGTGTCCGAGTTTTTCCCCGAAGCGAGTTTTTGATGCAGTGTCGTTGCTATTGTCGAGCCGATTAACTCTCACCCTCTCGAGTTTCTGTTGCCGCGAGTGGTGCGAGGCGCGCATTGTGAGCAGGCGCGGGGATGATCGATGCCTTTCCACGAGAGCTCCGAGGGATTGTGATTTTTCGCCGCTCGCGATGACGTAGCGAACCTACACGGGCGAGAGAGTCAATCGATCGCCCTCGCGCACGCACACGCGCCTCTCCATTTTTTTTCCCTTTCTTTCCTACGAGTCACTCTCTAATCACGCGGAAAGCCGGGGATGGGCATATCCATCCCACGGTTTATTCATGCGTCACGCTTCGATTCCCTTTCTTTCGCACTGGCTGGCCGCGCGCAGCGACGATATGATTTACGTCGTGTTTAAAGGGATCGCGGGGGGGGGGGGGAGCGTTTGAGATGGAGAAGGAAAAAGAAACGGGCGCCGCGAAGCTTGTATCTCGCAATTACGCGTCGACGATCTCGTCCAAGAGAAAAAAAGAGGATTAGCGAGCGACGCATAGCCGACGTCGCTCCGTATGTTTTGCTCGTTTCGATCGCCTCGAGTCTCCGGGGCTCGTCGGCCGAAGGTTGCTCGAGTAATTAAGCCTCGGCCGAGCGCGTCAACGGCGCTAACTGGAAGCCGGAGGCTGCGGGACCGAATTGAAAGTACCGCCGAGAAGCCGCTCTCTCGCTTTCCGCGGAGGGCCGGCCAAACAGATCGAGAGCCGACGATAGCCCGCGCGGCGGACTTGTCGATCTCTCGGCCGGATCGCGGAGCGGATTTTAGCCACGCGCGCGCGTTGAGAGACACCCGGCGCGCCTCGCGCAAATCTGGCTCTGCGATCTGTCGCGGGAGCTAGGTTAATGTAATGAAAGGCCCGACGGCGAGTGGATGCGTCGCGCGTCGACACCTGGCTCGCTTTGATGCTGCCAGAGGTGGCTTTCGCCCGAACGGCCGGGATCGTCAGATAGCGCGGTGCCGCCAATGTGTCGCCGCTGGATGCGGCGGGCGCGCGCAAAGTCGTCACGCGCGCATCGATCTCTTTGGCAGATGAGATGGCGCAGCGACCGTCACGAATGGATATTCGGTTGATTCGGCCAGCGCCAATAGTAACGAGCGTCGGATTGTTTACTCGATAGGGCCCCCTTTTTTCGTTCGCTGCGCCCCCTCCTGCGGCTCGTTTTGGCTTTCGCTCGCGACCATGATGCAAGGCAAACTGAATGTTATCGGCGAATGGAAAAACTACTCGGTAGATAAAAAAAAAGAGAGAGAAAACGAGGAAGGAGATTTCCTCTGCGAAAGCTTCGAGAGCGTCGGCGAGATACGTAACGGACACCTCGACATAATGCACTATCCAATCGGTTTGACGCATTCCGAGGTAGATACGAGCACAAAGGGGGAGACGGGAGGGAGAGAGTTTAGGGTGTAATCCGTGCGAGTGGCAGTGGCATGGGCGCGCGCGATTCACCCGAGCTAATCTCTTAATCACTCTCGCAGTGGCGGACGACACAGGCAGCGCGCACGAGAGATATAGACTGTGAGAAAGTGACTTTCGAGCGCATCGTCGCTCCTCTCTACCAGGTGATAAGGTAACGGCGGGCCTCGCCACCTATTTTCGGAAAGTTCTTTCGCGCGCAAACAGCGCGTCTGCCCAATTTGAAATATGTTTGGCTAATTGGACGAACGGCGCTTTCAATTAGTCGCAACTCCGCCAGAGGAAAAACCAGGACGAATCAGCCTTGGATGCTTGGCGCGTTATTCAAATGTCTCGCGTTGAAATGAAAACAGACACGGAGACGAGCCTAATTAAGCCGATTGCTCGTTGCGTGTCGAGGCGGCAGCAGCAGTAGCAGCAGCAGAAAAAGGCCTGCTACCAAAAAGGCCGCGTTGTGCAACGATGACGAGGCGAATAAAAACTTCGCGAGGGCACATTCCGATTCGTGCAGCGCTATTGCTGCTGCCGCTGCTGCTTACGTGGGAAAAGCCGATGTATCGGGTCGCGCTTCCTCGAAGGCTTGCTGCATTAGGCGCCGAATCGCAAGCCTGCCGGGAGTGCGTGAAAATATTCGTGAGCCTATTTCACTTTCGCGCTGGAATGCCGACGGATGTGATAATTAACGGAGCGGAGGAAGGTTCCCACACCGAGGAGCGAAGAGTGCACAACAAATCGGCGCCGATTACGCGGACGATCGTGGCACGGTAGCCGTAAGCGGCGGCAACGAGCCCGCGAATCATCACGCGAGCGGGACAAGCGCTCGCGGCTTCCCGAGTGACAAAAATCCTCGTCCTTCGCGGCCTCTCCGCGCGTCGCGGAATGCAACGCAGGTTGTCTTCTCGTTTTCTTGCTCGCCGAGAAATATATATTTTTAGCGCGAGGCGGACGACGAGCGAGCGGCGAAAGTGCGAACAAGGTCAGTGAGGCTACCGAGCGCGCGAGATCGGCAAGCTCGACGTCGCGAGTCGCAGGCCGAAGGCGGTCTACGTTTTCGCTCGGCAGCCGGCCGTGACAGCCGCTCGGCGATTTGGCAATGCGCGAGCGACCGATTTCCCTGACCGGCGATCGGATCGCAGGTGTTCCGCGCCGCTTTCGAAAAGGCAGGAGCGACGACGCGGAGCCGGGATAACTTGGGAGCGCGCGACGACGGAAAGGCGAGTCGGCGCAGTCGGCGCAAGAGAGCAAACAGACGTGGGTCCGGTCGCGCGGCAGCCGGTGCGGAGCATATCGCGCCTAGCATTGCGATCGCTCGCGTTCGGCACAGCGAGAGTCTGGGTAAGCCGAGGTAGACGTACACAGGCATCTCTTGCTTGGATTGAAAGTATACTCGGAGCCGGAGGAATGCGCTCGTCCGATCCCACGGCTCTTGCCCCCTCCTCTCTCTCTCTCTCTCTCTCTCTCTCCGCCAGCTCTCAATTCTTTCTCGCCCCTCCCGACTTCTCTGCTCTCCCTCGGCCAAGTCTCGCGCCTCTCGGCTTCAACTCTGCTCGCGATCTTGCGCGTTACGCACTCGACTCCTCGGACTTACTTTGAGCTTCTGCGTGTGCCCGCACCTGCAGCAGCAATACGACATGTAGTCGGGCATCTGTACGCCGACGAGCTGCTGCTGCTGCTGTTGCTGGCGCTGCTGCTGGCCGGCGCCGATCTTGGCACTCTTAGCTTGGTGCTGGTCGTCGTGCTCGTCACCACGGCGCTGCTTCTTGGTCGGGCTCGGCTCCTCCACGAGTCTGCGGTAATGCACCTTGAAGGCGGCCCGCATGCTGCTGGCAGCGGTGCCGACAGCGCTGTGATGATGGTTGCCGGCCACGGACGAGGACGTGTGAGCGGCCGCCCTGCCGAGTCGGCCCATGATGGCGGTGAAGGCGGCCAGGGTGCGGCGCCTTCTGGCGAAACGTCGCATGCCTCGATGTTGCGCCGCCGCGGTCGACTGCTGCAGGCGACCCGAGCGACACATCAACAACAGCAGCTCGCGCTCCGCGAGACAGACACAGAGAGGACGCTGGAGCACACTGAACGCGCCGCCTGCTTCTTTGGTCTCGCGGCCATTCAGACTAGAGGATCGCGAGTTGGCAGCTGTAACGTCGGCGGCCGCTTCCTCGCTCGAAGATAAGTCGCCGATCGCGCACTTTGCCTTGGCTCGCTCAGCGAGAGACTGTCTCGAGACTCCAAGAGAGCGCCCATGCAGCTCGCTATTTTCCCCCTCCCGCGCGCTTCGGCTCTCCTCCTTCCCTTCTCTCTCGCTCTCTCTCTCTCTCTCTCTCTTGCCATTCCATATTGAGGCGGCCCAAGAGCGCCAGCTGGCGAACATGCCACTTTCCACTCTTACAGAACCTACGTTCTTTGACCCCTCATTCGCTATATATTTGCCGCCGCGCATAGGCATAGGCCAAGTACGCGCGTTACCTATGTGCATCTCCGTGCGACGCCGACCCACGCGGCTTCTCTCTCTCTCTCTCTCTCTCTCTCTCTCTCTCTCTCTCTCTCTCTCTCTCTTTCTCTTTTCGACGAATGTGGGTGAAACGCGATGTAGTGCGGCTTCTTTACTTGCCATCGACCGCGATGAACTTAGGGCGAGCGATATGTGATTTTTTCCCCCACTCTCTCTCTCTTTTTTTTCTTTTTTTTTTTTTAAGTACGAGAGGGCTCGAGTGTTGGGTTTCTTTTCAAGTTTTTTTTTCCTCTCTTTGACGTGGGCTTACGCTCCGTTCTTTCTTCTTCTTTTTTTTGGAAAAACGAGGTTCAAGGGTTGATGTGACGTCCATTGGCACAAGTTTTACGTCAATTTTCGGCTTTTCGAGCGTCGAGCGCGGGAGGGCCGCGGAAAAGTGGACAGCTCCCGCTGGCGACCGGTTGATCACGCGACGACGGCGAATCGCTCGCTCGCCTTGTCGATTTCAATCGGTCTGGTCCGGCGCTAGTTTTGCTTGAAAACTGAACGAACGCTCGCGCGGCCGACGGAACGAACGACATTCACATCCTAGTAAATCATAGGCTATCGAAGCGTGCGCGCGCGCGCAGACGTAATCCTCCGATAAAACTCGTAAATAACGCTCGGAGAAGGGGTTAAACACTTTGCAACGCGGCTGATAAAACCTAATTTTTCGGGGGCGCTCGCGATAAATCTTCGGCCTAGGTTGGCGCCAGGGATTAAGAGATAACGCCCAGGGTCTAATCGCTTATGCAGATTAGCGGTTGAGATTCGCCAAAGAAGGGGCAAGGGGCGGAGAAGGCCTCCGCCGCTGCTGTTGGCTGATTGAATGGGCGCGCGAGCGCAGCGCGGATGTTAATTCCGCCGGAGTAATTGTTTCTTCGCGCGGTTCTCTTCGCGTCGAATGCTAATCGCGCTTGCTCTGGCGCCGTGGGATCGAATCTCGCAAGACTGTCGGGGCGTCTTTGCGCAACCTTTGCGATTAACCGAGCTGGCGATGCATCGACGGTAACGACGCGATCGACGAGGGGAAGCTGCGCGAGTACTCGTGCGGCGCCGCCGGAGGAAAGAAAGCCCAGCGGCCGCGACGACGGAAACGCGCGCCGCAGGTCGCGAGCCTACGCGGCGCGAAACGGCCATTGGCGCGAGGCTCGACGCGAGGCGCGTGCGACGACAGAAATAGAGAGCCGTGGAAAACAACGGGACAGCATGTATAGTTTCGGCGAAGGCGGGGGGTAATAGCGGGGTTCGCACCTGCGCGCCTTTGTTTCTTTTTTCCTTTTCTTTCCTTTTCGACGCTGCCGGCATTGCGTGAAACTCGAGATCGACAGCCATAACTCGATGAAACCTCAGACGCTTTTACGAAACGTCGTTAGGCGCGTCGAGTGAAAAACAAGTGACAGAAAACGGACCAGATGCGGGCAACGTGGCAAAGAGGAAAAAACGAGAGCGAGAATAAAGAAATTGGCGCTCGCGCGGGAGCGAAAGCCAGCCGATGCCGATCCCGAGTCGGAAACGAGTGCCGCGTCGACACGAGGATTCGATTGAGAGCTGGAGACGAGGAAGCGAGAGACAGATCTCGCGATGAAATTCGAGACTCACGTGCGGTTGGTCGCGAGACGCGCGCATAAAAGAGAAGGCAGAGGCAAGCTCCTTTTCAGGATTTCACGTACGTCTCGCTAAAGTCAGCTCGCGAAACGCTCGTGCCTTTGTCTATGTATACGCGTCGTAAACGGCGGAGCTTGCGACACGCCGAAGAATCGAAAGTTTACTTCGGAAACGTTGGCTCGCGGCGTTTCGAGGATATACGTCGCAAACCAAAAGAGCCAGCACGCGGCACTCGAGGCGAAATACGAATTTGGAAGTGCATCGCGCAAACGCATTTCTTGGCAGCGCTCGAAAGAGACACTCTTTCCCGAAATGCAACTCAGCTTCGCGAGTACTCCTTGTTTACGTATACACGTATATTTGCATTGCGAGTGCTCCCGCGGCGGCTGTTGACATCGTTTTCGGCTGCCTGCGCGGAGGTATGCCAAGGTATACGGGGCGCGCCGAGCTCTCCGTTGCCTCCAACGAGAAAAAACGAGAGCGCGAGGGCAACGGGCAAAAGTCAAATCAGCGACGGCTACTGCAGCGGACGGAGGGCAGCAGCGCGCGAGATAAGCCGGTGATCGATGAAGAGGCTGGCCGTTTTTGCTCGGCTCGCCGTGTAATCCCACGTGTCACGCTCAGTCGGAGCAGCGCTTTGTCTTCGGCTGATTTTCCTTTGTTTCGCCAAAGCGACTTCGCTCCAGGTGGCCAGCTTGACCTGCATTTTACAAGCGTTTTTTTTCCTCGGCGAACAGGGTGTCGAGGTTCTGTTGTGATCGACGGGACTTAGCCGTTGAAGGCGCCGCTGGAATTTTTTTTGGAGGGAGGGGGAGGGGAGTCGCGACTGATGCTCATCCGGAACACGCGAAAGAAGGCTGACAAACGAATGCTTCAAGATGCCGTGGACAAGACTTTGATGCCGTTGCAGGCTTCGCACATCGTAGAAAGATTATTTTAAGAGAAATGGAAATGCTTTTAGAAAAGTATGCGCGTTGGAGGAAGCTGAACATCTGGATGGGTGGTAACGAGAAACACGCACGACAGATTTTTCAGCGAGAAAAAGAGCAAGCAGTGGCACACGGATAGAGAAAGAGAGAGAGACCAAGAGAGCTGTTCGAATCCCATCTACTTGGCATTAAATAAATACACTCGCACTATCAGTAAATTCAACGGACAAATAATGAGAGCGTTTCTTAACCGAGGAACAATATCAGACGGAGCAGAAAAGGGGGAAGCTTCTCGCTGCATTTACTCCGGTGGAGAGCAAACGACATCCTTATCGCGTTAGCGCGATAGACAGAACAAAAAGGAATAAAATAAAAACGCTGGCGCGCGCCGAAAGTCAAAGGGAGCCGGAGGAAAATTAAATCGCTCGACGACAACCTTCAGCGGCGGCGGCAACGGCGGCGTTGCGCATCCCGTCTAAATCCTCCAAGGAATTCGTAACAGGTAGTTTTTAGGGGCCGCGCACAAAACTCCTCCTCTGCTACTGCTACGACAGTTGTACGCGCGTCTCTGCAGTCGCATTGCGCTTCGCGCTTCGCGCTTCTTTGGCGGCACCTCCTTTCTTTTTTTTTTTTTTGTTTTTTTCTTTTTTTGAAGAATGGCACGCTGTTCGACCTTCGTGTTTTTACGGAGCTTCTTTTTTCAATCCTCGGTAGTGCCGCTTTATGTACCACTGAAATATGTCTCTATTTTTTTTATGATATACGTATCGAAAATCATTTTGCCTTTTGGTCAATCTGATATTCACTCGATCGATCGGTAAAAAGTTCACTAGAAAAAAACGTAGCACATCAACGTTGAACTTTTTCTCGTCTTATCAGGTGACTTTATGAATATTTCATAGCCCTTTGTTCCTTTATTCATACATCGAGAAAAAACAACTTGAAAATCATAACCCCCCTCCTCCTGCCTAGCGCAGCCATAAACTTTTGTGTGTACAATATCTAAGAATCGACGAAAAGAGCGCAGTCCTTCGAAGAAAATTAAACAAAAAGCCCTCTGTTTATTGACGAAAATCCACAAAAGAGCAGGCGCCATAGTCCCACGGTCTTTCGGAGCGCAGAAAAAAAAATGACGGCTGACCAAACATAGACACGGCGAACCGAGCGTCTACGCCTTTTTCTCTCTCCAATCAAACCACGAGCACACCGCATGTCGGCGTGTATAAGGCGAGCAAAATTTGATCGCTTATCTGAGCGAAGGGCTTTTGGGCGGAAACGGGCCATCTGCCCTCGACGTTAATAGCGTCGCCCCGTGCGCGCTTCCGTATCTTATCGGCCTACCAAACACCAGATACACATCTGGTTGGAGATTGCGACACTTTTTTTTCTACCTTTTTATTCCGTTTTTTTCCTCCACGAGAGGCCGAGTCTGCTTAGTGTGAGAGCAGGGGAGAGATAAAAAAAAACGTACGTGTGGTCTAATGGGTCTCGGGAATTTCGGTATTTCTGGAATGACGAGTGGGGTCGCGCGCGTTTTTCCGGGGCTTCGTGTGCCGCCACCGCCGCACACGTTTTCCACTGCGCTCTCCGCCTCTGCGGACTGAACGCTTCTCGATGACTCTCTCCCGCGACTGATTTCGTCTAAGGAGGCAGTTCCATAACGACAGTCATTGCTTGGCGCGCGCGCGACAGCACGCACGCACGTGGCGCGCGCATACTACGCAGAAACTCAAACGCTCGATAATTAAGCCATCGCCCGTAGGGACGGCCGCACGCAGAGTTCATCCGCTCGTCCGTGCCCGTGACAAAAGCGCCCTTTATTTCGCTCGACGAACTTAGCGACGCGGAAACCCATACTCTTTTTCATATTTTTTCGAAAAAGAAAAAAAACACCTGTGCACAGGTGAAAATTAATCAGTGAAGAAGATATAGACTGATAGCACTCGAAACACGAACGAGAGAGAGAGAGAGAGAGAGTGACGCAGAGGATAATGCAGCAGAAGCCACTCGAGAAGGCTTTCAAAGCTGCGGAGCAGCTATCTGCTTTCAAAGTGTGTGCACATAATAATAGTAGCAGCCTCTCTCTCTTGCAGGTGGCCGTGTCGTGGCGCACCGCAAAGTATATACAGGGTCTAGTCGCGCGCCGCGGCTCGTTGCTCCGCACGATTAGGGGCTGCTGCCTGCGCGGTCGTTTCAGCGCAGGGCGAGCGCAGCTTGGCTGGGATCCGCTCGTCGCCGCGCGCTCGCGATCGAATGTTGAACTCGTTCGATCG
The DNA here is from genome assembly GCF_024137745.1 of Phymastichus coffea. Lineage (NCBI taxonomy): Eukaryota > Metazoa > Arthropoda > Insecta > Hymenoptera > Eulophidae > Phymastichus > Phymastichus coffea. The sequence continues at coordinate 3,429,832 of NW_026706839.1, forward strand.
TAGGCGTACGCGAGCGCGCGCGCCCATATAGACTCGGATTCTCGCTCGACTGTATATGCTCGAGCGAGCGCGTCGTAATGAAACGATCCTGCAAATATTTACCCGCGCCGGCGTATATTATCGGCAGACCGACGGAGACTCGCGCGTATATTGTTTCGCGCGCGTCGATTGCGGCATAACATATTGACGCTCTCGAGGCTCACGATGGACGCTCGATTATTCAAATTTAGCGCTCCAATTAATGAAGGCGACTCGTGACGCGCTCTCCCTCTCTCTCTCTCTCTCTCTCTGTCATTTCAAAGGGATTCGCGACGCGCGTGGACGCGCTGCCGCAAATGAGAGAAAAGTTCGGGGCGATGATCAAGTGCAATATTGGCTTTGGCACTGGCGCGCCGGCGAAATCGTCCGAAAATTACATTGTTGAAATCAAAGAGCGTCGACGATGCGGCTACCCGGCCGCGATTTCGAAGCTCGCGCGCGCATCGCCAGTCGTTATTATTTCATGCTCGCCGGCGATTCGCGCGACGGACTTCGGTTCGCGTTATTCCTGCTCGCGACCCGATCGCCAATAATTCGCGCGCGGCTGGCTCTGCGCGGCAAGTTTTAATGTTTTAGTTGGCACAGACCGCGGATTGTCGGCGCTTACGATGAGTCCATTCGGGGCGGCGTGTCACCGCGCCTCGCCGAAGTGACCGAGAAGGTAACGAAGGAATACGGCAAAGTTAGCGTAGTGTCGTCATAAACGAGTTCTTAACCGGAAACACCATAGCCCGGCGCAATTGATCGGGTTCGCGCAACGGAAGCGCGCTCAGCCCTAGCAGGGAATGGGCGAGAAAAAAAGTTTGCAATCAGCAGCCTTGCAACAGCAATCCGCTTACAGCGCGCGTATACAGCTGCGGTAGTTGTCTACGAGGTCGTCTTGAGTCGAGCGCGTGCCACTCCTCGATTTAATCAACGATTCGCTTTTGTCTCGTCGTCGCGATCGAGTTCGATCGTTCGCCGCTTCAGCGAGAGAGGGAGGGAGGGACAGCGGAAGTTAAAGTTTATCGCTGCGAGAGTAATCGGATCCGCCTTATAGTCTTCCTCGTCGTCTGCGGCGTCATCTGCGCCGCTTCAGCTACAAATATTTTCTCGAAGCTGCGCTCGCTCGCGACGCGATTTAGATTGCTATCGTGGCCCGTGAAGGGGAGAGAAACAAGAGTGCGAAATGAGTTTGTTGAACTTGCTGTTTTTCCAGATGATACCTCGACGCTCTCTCGAGTTTCCCTTTGATCGCCAGCTCGGCTATCCTTTCCTTTTTCCACTGGAAATTAACTGCGCGGCTGCGGAATTCGTTCCGAGGGGCAGCATCTCCAATTGGCCCTTCTCGCGGATAAACCGCGAAAATGGAGGCGCTTCGCCAGGCCCTCGGACGCTTGGACGGAGACTCGCAATAAGATCGTCTTCCTAGATTGGCGCTGGCAAACAATCCCCCGCGGAGCTCTCGTACGAGTCGCGATTCTCGTCCCGAAATTTCAATTGCAACGAGCGGCCCTCGCGCGCGCATCGCCGAAATGAAGGGCGGCTCTCGCGACGAGATCGATCGACAAATCTCGTCCGACGAAGCGCCTCTTGATACACGCCCGCGCTTTGTCCGTCCACCGCGGAGCCTCGTCTCGCTCGCTCGAGCCGGCGTAAAATATGAACGGAGAGCGAGAGAGCACCGCCAGACAATGAGCAAAGCCCGAGATTTCTCCTCGCGTTATCGCGAGCCAGGCATCGGAAAGCTGCGCTCTCTTTTCACCGCGCACGCTCGCGCCAGACTCATCTCTGCTGATCGACTACGCTCCCCGCACTTCCTTCCGTGGCTAATTCCACTCGTGCGGCTTGTTTAATCGACCCTCTTCTGTTTCGGGAACACACGCGCGTGAAAATCTGGAGTTTCGGGTCACCAAGCTGAAGGGAGGAAATGGGGTGAGTCTCCGCTCTCTCTCTCTCTCTCTCTCTCTCTCTCTCTCTCTCTCTCTCTCTCTCTCTCTCTCCTGTTTCTTTTTTGCGAGCTTGAAGGGTGCAAAAAGTGTTGTTGCTAGCTTGTTATATTTTTGAGCTTGCCTCTCTCTCTCTCTCGCTCTCTCTCTTTCTCTCTGCTCCCTTTTTGCTAGCGAGCTTAAATACTCGTGAATTACACTCGTGCACGTGGCTCGCGTGGCGGTGTGGTTTTCGAAAATATTTTCCCTGCTCTTTGTCTCGAGCCCACTCTTCAACGCTCGAGTGTTGAAGAGCAAAAAGAAAAAAAAAGCCTTTTTTTCTTCCGCCGGAATATCTGGTAAAATGACTTTGTCATCGCGATATTGCATCGCGGCGTCGGATAACAAGAAGAGACAACTGGAAAAAAAGGCAGCAGCAGCAGAATAAAAAGAAGAAGAAGGAGCAGCGGGCAGCAGCGGCAGTCTTTTTTCCTACGGTGCTGGCTTGCAAGCCTCTACATTAAGAGGGACTTTAGTGAAAAACCAAAGGGTCCGTGACGTCTTTTCTCCGTCTGCTGCTGGCGCTCGTCGTCGACATATAAAGTTGCGAGTGCAAAGTCTGCTCACGGCTGCTGTCCTTCTCTCTCTCTCTCTCTCCTCTCTCTTTCTCGGCGCGCCCGGCGGCAGGCAACGAGCGACGCCGCTGCCGCCTCCGGTATCTCTTTCAGACAAACAGGAAGAGGCTTTTAGAGAGCACGCCGAAAAACGGAAGGAGAGCGCAAGACAGCAAGGCCACGTCACGCAGACAGCCGAACTTGGCGATCGTCCCGCTGTGCCTTTTCACTTGTTCCGACGTGTGTGGGAACGGGACGGACAATCGCCCTTCGACGAGTACTGGGAAATCGTGAGTCTTTCGCGGCTGGCTACGTCGAACGCCGTCCAGTTATCCGAAGGCCTACAGGCGTCGAATTCGTCGGGAGCGATCAACGCAATCATCCCCGTGCGTCGTTAAAAACAATATCCAGCGGAGCGCGCGCTTCGCTCACAATAGCGCCTCGGAGCCCCTCGGTATTTTGCGTTCGACAAGCGCACACATCAGCTTCGCCGTTCGTCAAGCCGACACTGGCGTAAACGCCCAAGGGGCTGAACAGCCCTCCTCAAAGTATCTCCTCCTCGGCCGGCGAGGCGCGTTCCCGTTCCCTCTCGCTTTTGCCGCGGCGCGCAGCACAGAAAAGTATATCAAAAGCCGGCGACGTCGCTTTTGCATGCTTTTGCCGAACTCTCGTTGAATTATCGGCGCGTCTTGACTCACGGGGGGTCGCGGCTGAGAGGGGGAGGGGAGGAGCCAGCACTTTGGCGCTTTATTTGGCTTGGACGCTTGCACTGCCAACCGCAAAGGGCCTTTACCCCTTTCTTTTGATTAATGGCTGTGCCGCACCGTTCGTTGCCGCACAAGTATAGAGATTGATTCGACGCTACTGCTGGCGGGGCTATTACGATGAAATTTGCTCGCTCGCTCCTCGGAGAGCTTCGATACTTACTGGCAAAGTTGATCAATTGCTCTTTTTACCAACTTCCGTGTTTTTGCCTCGCAGATTTTACGCGGATCTTGATTTACGTTATCTCTTATCCTTGAAAAAAGTAGTTGATTTAAATCATATATATTTCATTCGCGTCCTGATGGAAATGGCTACTTTTTTTAAATGAAAATGAGGAACAAGCTGGAAATTAATCTCATCAATGAAATTTGCCGCGGAAATAGCATCATAAAATTACCATTATTGTCCGAAATCTAGCTTTTCGACATTACAGTTTCGTTTGCGTGAATGTCATAATTTTATAACAAAAAAAAAAATTCGGCAATTCTTTGTATCTACCGATTAGGTTCTAGAAATTCTACATTTTAAATATTAGGTTATTACTAGTCACTCCCTAACAAGTACGCACGTCATTAGTTTTAACGTGGAAAAAAATTTTCATTTAAAAAAAGGTAAAGTATAAAGAAATAAAAAAAATCAATACGGATAAAAGGATTTCACGAGTGCGGGAGAATAAGCTTTTCTCCTCTAGAAATAGGGATAACTTTATACATTCAAAATGGACATAAAGAATATCTTGCTTTGAAACGTACAACTCCAGTAAATTATCTGAAATAATGAGCCGAAACTATGTGTATGATCCTGAATAGCTTAAAACAATTATAAAATTTCATTGGAAAGCTTTAAAACATAGAAGTCTAGGAAATCTCATTACGCGTTTGTAAAAGCTTTCAGAATTAAAAAATCTGGAATTATTATATACGCATCTAATTAACTTTTCTGACTTATCAAAGATCTCGAAAGCTCTGCAAATCTATATAATTTTTGAAAATATTGAAAATATTCGGGAGGCACTAGGATGAATAGCCCTTGAATCTAAAGTCCATTCCAGAGTTAATAAAAAAGAAGCACGTTGAACTTTAGTACCAATCAGCGCGTGCGCAAAAAAAAAACTGCACTTTCGAATAAGCATTGATTGGATGGGAAAAAGAGGAAAAACAAGGCATCGCGCATCACATCGCGCGATGATCGAGGGAAAAATCTGAGCTGCAGTCAATATGCAAAAAGCTCGCGAAGGCAGGCAACAGCAATCTAGGGATGCAGATTCAATCAAGACGAGAACGATAGAGAACGTAATTTTTCCCCATCGGTTTGCGGGAAAATCGAGTAATCCGCGAAATAGAGAGGGGGAGAAAAAAGCGACTCGGTACACTCGGGGCAACCTGTTGTGCTGCACTGCAGTCGATATACCGATGAATAATGCAGTCGCGCTCGCAAGCTGCGTGATATGAACTGACACGCCTGCGCACTCAATTTGTTGCCGAAAGAAGGAACGGGAGAATGAATAGCTTGGCGTTCGACAAGCGACGCAACACAAGCGCAAAAGGCAGCGCCAGCAAACGGGCGCGAGGATCTCCGCAGAGAGAATTTATTATTCGTCGGGACAGACGCGCGCGCGCACAGACTCGGCCTCGGAGTGTGCTATCAAGGCGAATCACGTTCAAGACGCAATCACGCTCGTGGAAACAACCCAGTCACCGCGAGCGACACATTACCTGGGCGAGATTCAGCGGGCCAGGCCGGATGTACATGCCGAGATCCAGAACATCAAACGGCATCGCACGGCGGCGCGCGTCGCGATCGGATTAAGGCGTCGTTGTCGTCGTCGTCGTCGTCGTCGTCGTCGTCGTCGTCGTTGTCGTCCGACTGAACTTGCGCGAGTGGCTAACTTGTTTGGTAATGTTGTTAAACGAGTTGCACCGTTGAGGGGATAAATCTCTCCGGCGCGCCACTAGGTCACGAAAAACTTTCTCACCCTCTCTCTCTCTCTCGCGCGCGCGTGCTCGCTAAATAGTTCAACTAACTGGCTTCATCGGATGAGAGATTAGATTGGCCGACGAATTAAACGCTCTATCGTCGTCCTGTATTTTCTTTGAGAGCCTTCTCAAAACATTCATACAAACACGAAAATCTACTTTGGCTCTTCTCTCGCGAGTTTCTCGAATGAGGCAACGTCGTTTTTTTTATTTCCTCGGCAGAGCGGACGAGAAATCTCAATGATTAAGTGAGAGAGGTAAGTAATGATAATGGTATCCCATCAAAGAGGAAATTAAGCTGATTAATGTAAAAAAAACATACGAGTGGCAATCCATCAGTGCAGAAGAGAGAACAAGGAGTCTCTCGAACGAAGAATAATTGCAGTGGGTGAAAATGGATTTCGGAGGCGCAATTGAGGCCGAGTACTTGGGAAAATAATAGAACCATTTCCAGTCAATAACTACGGCAGTGCGAGCGTTAGTGGGCGAGCATTAACGCAGTCGCAAATGGACTAACCGCAGGAAGACGAAGCATTGAAACGTGCGACGACGACGTCGCCAAGTCCTTTGTGCTCCTCTCTGTATGTCCACGAGCGAGGCCGACGATATAACCTTGGTCCCCTCCAAAGATAAGAGCCCATATAATCTCGTATCTCTCTCTCTCTCTCTCTCTCTCTGTCCTCGCGCCATTAGCCGGCCAATTATCCGCGATCTGCAGCGAGCAAGCAACTCTCATCGCCATATCTCTCGGAGATTTGTTGCCTAATCTTCCGTCCAAAATAGCCTCCTCGTTAGCCTATCGATCGATGAAACTCACGCGATTATCATACTGCTGGCGGGAGGTTGAGCGGGTACATGTGCAGGTTTTTGCGACGAGCAGCAGCGCTTTGTTGAAAAGTGTTGCCAACTTTTAGCGTGGTCCAACGAGTCTCGGTTGGAGGAGGATTAATTCACGGAGTTGAATGTTCGGGTCCATCCACGGATGATACGGGATAATCCTTTAGGAAACTACGACTCGTTTGACCATGTTCAATTCTCGGCCGTATCGAATAACCGAAATAATTAAAAAAGAAAGCTCTCAATCAATCCCGGCAATTCGATCGGCGGGAAGAAAAAAGCTTTTCCGCGGCGAACTAATTATTTGAAACAGATAGACCGAGAGACGCAGGGAGGAGGATAGGGCGGTCGCTTATCACCTTGGCAGGCGCATCATTAACCGCTGCCGAGTGGCTGTATCGGCTAGATTGCATTTGTGCCTTGCGCCTCCCAAGGGGTATACACGTGTGTGCGCGCGCGTTCGCGTGCGTGTGTGTGTGTGTGTGTGGACGTCGACGCCACTGTAAATTATCGGTCTTCGATAAGGACTCCTCGCTCTCTCGTCCAATAACCCAATGGGAAAACTGGCAAGTGGCCCACTTTCTCACTCAAGGACGTCGCACCGATCTCTCGGCGTTTTTTCAGCTGAAATGGAGCTTCTGCGCCGATTCAATTTCACGCCGGAATTTTCGGAGAGAGGAAGCCGACAATTATAGTCCCGCGAAAAGTTTGGAATCTCGCGCCTGGACCACAGCCCGAGGAAAAATCATTCGGAGGACAAAAAAAAGTCAGCGAACGATGCCAATCTCTCTCTCTCACTCTCTCGGCGGCATCACGGCTGGATTTTTTAAGCCCCGAGATAAGATCCTCGTTTTATCTCTCACTCTCGCCCTCTCTCTTTTCTCGGCAGTCTCCGTAGCCTCTGAAATTCTTTCGTATTAATTTGGTGGCTCCGGGCTGCAGGAGTAAAAAGTTATTACGCTCGTTTCGGAATATTAATTTGCCGCTGAAATTAATCCTCCCAAGGGTGGCGAGATGATGTTTGTCTCTCTGCCTCGCTTTAATCTGCTTGGCCCGACGGCTACCTCTCTTTTGCGCTAATAAGTCTGATCTCGCGCCCTCCCGAAAGAAATTCCACGAAGTCGTCTAATTATCCGAGCTTCGGTGTCGCGGGGATTACTCGCGAGCGCGGAAGTCCGCCCGTGGCGCGCGCGGGCCTAGAGCGCGCCCTTGGTATTCGAAAGAGAGCTGCGGGAGGAGGGGAGGCGCGCTGGGAACCTGCGAAAAGAGGCCCGTGTGCCTCGGGTGCCGGCCGCATACCGTCGGCTCGGCGCGCTCGGCAGATCGCTCTTTGTCTTGCCTGTCGGAGTGTGTCGTCGAGAGAGAGGAGTGCTCCTGCGCTCTGTCATCGCAGATTTGCTCGTCACCACGCGCCCGAGCGGCCGGTCAAAGGCGACGGTTCGATCGGCAACGCGGACCGCGGACTCGTCCCGGAGCTTTGTTCCCGAGACTTGGCATTCCAGCGTGAGCCAGCAGGGGCCTCTGGCGCAAAAGGGGGGAAAAAAAGGCCCGTCGGCTGTGCCGAATTCGGTAGTCGTCCTGCCGTCGCGTGCGAACGGGAGCGGAAAGGTCGAGGCCGCACGCGGAGTGACGAAAGTCGGCGCTGCGCCCACGGCCATATATATGTGTCAGCGCGCGTGGGGCGCAAACGAGCCACAATTAGTCCCTTCTTCTTTTTCGTCTTCTCGGCGTTTCTTGTCAAGTCCCCTCCGTGCGGGTCCCGGCACTAAAGACCCCAGAGTCAACTTATCATCGGTCTGATTGTCCGAGTAAACAAGCGCCCGAGCGGTTAGTCATCGATTTAGTCTCCCTCGTAAGAGGATCTTCGTTAATTGGTCCGCCCGGCTAGATTTGAATGATATCTACCTATATAACGCTTAGCACGCTCGATGGGAGTGTGCGCGGCTTTGTCTTTTAAGCGCTTCGGAGAGTAAATAAAAGAAAGCGAGCTTCTTACCTTTTAATTAAAAAACACGCGAAATTTTCTCTCTCGTCGTGGAGAGCGCGCTACAAATTAGCAAGCGCGACTCAAAAATGACTATTAAATAAAACTTCTTAAAAGCTTATAAAACTTAGGCGTCCGCAAATTAAAAATTGTTCGCAACTCGTCGTCGTCGTCGTAGCTGCTGCTCCACGCCGCCAGAAAAAGAAAGAAGAATTTGATGAAGTCGAGGATTCTGATTATACGTTCTTTCTCTCACTTCCTCAGGGGAGGCATTTCGCGCCGAGTTCCTTTTTTTATTTTTTCCTTTCTCTCCCGCGCGAAAACTTGAGATTTGAATTACAAAAGCGTTCGCGCGAGAGGATAGAGAAAAATCAATGGCGAAACAGTGAGCGACCGGCACATAAATTCCGAAAAGTCGATCGAAATCCCCGCGAAAAGCCCGATTTGCGGCGCGCGTATTTCATCCTTGCCGGTGATATCGCTCTCTCTCTCTCTCTCTCTCTCTCTCTCTCTCTCTCTCTCTCTCTCTCTCTCTCTCTCTCTCTCTCTCTCTCTCTCTCTCTCTCTCTCTCTCTCTCTCTCTCTCTCTCTCCGTGCCTGCAAAAAAGAGAGAGAAAGAGAAAATTTAAGCCAACAGCAGATGTTGTCGCGATAGAGCCACGCGGTCCGCTTTAATTGAAATGAAACGAAACTCTAGTTAGCGATAACGCCTCGTTAAAAAGTTGCGCGGAAGCTCGACACCACGAGCAGCTCGTTAATTGCGGAAATTATGAACTGCTAATCAGTTTTTGCTTGCGAGCGAGGTGATAATTAGCCGTGGGTTAGCGCATAACTCGCTGTCTTCGCGGTATTTAACGGCTTATTCGGACGAGAGCAATGCGAAAAAATTGAAGCCGCGCGCCTTCTCCCCGTCTGGCGTACTTGGAAAAGTGTCCTCCCACTATGGGTGTGGATTTGAGACTCGGAATGAACTTCAAACTTCGATAAGGAAGAAAAGAAAGAGAAAAGAAACTAGAGTCTCGGCTCGTTATTCGCTCGCGAGGAGAGCAATTATTCAAATGTGCTGTCTCATAATTGCATGAAAAGTTGTGAGCTCCATCGAAAATGCGCCGCGAATCTTTCCTCCTTCTTTGCGGTCGACTGATTAAACAAGCGAGAAACCGAACGTGTTAAAAATTGCCGGGCGGCAGCGGTGGCGCCCACTGAACGTCGCTCAATTTCTGCCGGGCTATCGGCGTCGTTCACGCCAAAGACATTTGCACCCTCGAGCTGCTGCAATTGATCCGCTCGCGTTCGCCGCCGTTGGCCGCGAGCATCCCTTCGCAGCGCCGCCCGACGCGCCGGCCTCCGCATCGGAAAAGCGGCCATTGACTTCCATCGGAAGTGGCGTGACGTCGCGCGAGAGGAGCCTGAAAGTGAAATCGTCGGCGTCGCAATCCGCGCGTGCAATCGAAATAATCGAGAGTGGGAGCGAAAGTGGAAAAATGGTCCCGAGCGAGCGCTTGTAAAATATCCGGCCGCGCGTGCAGCAAATAAACATGCTAAAAAGGCACGAGCCCAACTAATGGCGGGGTTCCGACAGACCGCGCCGCCAGCTCGCGAGAGGGGAAAAAGGAACTCGAAATTAATTCAGCAGCAGGCCGAGCAATTTAACGCGCGGACAGAATTTTTAAAACAAATGAATTTCTCTCGGCTTTTTGTTCCTTTTTTTTGTCTGTTGTCCTCGCTACTGCTGCCGCATTTTTCGCGCCTCGCCAGAGAGAAAATAAGGATGCAAGCGTTGCATTATGCATGAGAGCGAGCAGCCGCAGCAACAGCAGCAGCAGCAGCAGCAGCAGCAGCAGCAGCAACGGGGAGAACGGAAAAATGCTCATCGACTCGCGAAAGAGAGAGGGGGAGAAAATCAAGGCGCACGGATGAGAACTCAATATTTATTGCCTCGCGCCATTAATTTCCAGCGGTCTGTGTGTGCGCGGGCTTTCGTCGGCGCGAGCGCTCGTTGACTCGGCGATGATGTGTCCAATTAGGCGGGCCGCGGGCTTTTATCGACTCGACTGCATTGTTATTGCGTCTATTATCTCCCTGCATTACTCCACCGCGGCGAATGCGCCTTCGCATAAAATCCATTTGCGCTCGCTTGCATAGAAATGGATTTTATTCGTTGATCTGCAAAAAAATATCGGCAGTCGTAAAACAAAAAGAGAAAGAAAAAACAAATCGAAAACGCTTCGAAAATGGTGCAACGTCGTTGCTGTTTGTTGATTTATTTTGTTTAACTAACGATACGCGAAGGTATAGACGCGAGAGCAGCAGAACGTATTCGCGCGGCAAACGAATACGCAGGCGTACATTGTTTACGAGCAGCCGCGGTAAATAAAAAAAAAGGGAAAGAGTTCCGGCGCGAGGCCGCCGTGAAACGCGCGGGAGCCGCGGCATTGTAAATCAATTTGAATCGCGTTTCGAACTGCAAAGAATACATCTGAAAGTTTTCGAAGCATCAGCTTTATGCGCGCACAGCCGTGGCGGCCGAAGTGCAGCGCGCGGCGCGCCTAAGAAATTCAAAGCTCGGCGAACGAAGGCAACTTTATATCGCGGCCCGTATAAACGCCTTGGCAACTAAAGCCACGAGCGGCGGCGGCGATGGTGGCGGCAGTAGCGCGCGAGATAGCATCAAGAATTAAACCGGCAAAGCGCCTCGCTATAACACGCCCGTTTTCCCTCGTCGTCGACTTGTCGAAAACCATTAAGGCTCGCTCTCTCTCTCTCTCTCTCTCTCTCTCTCTCTCTCTCTCTCTCTCTCTCTCGAGCGCGCAAACAAGAACGGGAAGCGACGTGTTTCCCTGCGTTCGCGCAACGACGCCCCTCCTTCGCCTGCCACGGTTGCTCTACGCGCGTAATTGCCGATTATGCGCGATGACGATGATAACGAGCAGCTATCACAGCTATCACAGTTGTCGCGTGCAGCGCGTTGCTCGGGCACGTTTGTCAGGCTACCGCTGGAGCGATCGACGAGTGTGGGTGCGTGCGACGGACCGGGAGCGAGCGCGGCTAGGCCCGCCGGCCGGGCTTCTCGAGAAATCTCGGAGCTCGCTGAAAATTCGCCCCCGAGTTTCGCTAACGACACCTTCTCGAGACTGCTGTGGCTTCGAAGCCTGCCAAGTAGCGGGCCACGTTCCGCGAACGAAGCTCGAGAACTTGACGCGGCGCGCGCGCTCGTTCTCGCTCGCATGTTGCTTCTAAGCGACGCCGGTGCAAAGTTGCCGAAAGAAAAACTCGTCGCTGACTCTTCCCTCGATAAGAAATACGAAAAAAGCATCGCGGCTAGCAGTCGACCGAGCGTTATATCAGCGACGGTAATGTTATAAATATTCAAGCGGAGAGATAGCGAGAAAGCGCTCGCACAAGAAAAGCCGCAATCAACTTTGCGGAGAAATTATTCGCGGCCGTGTTCGGAGGAGGAGGCGAAGTGGGTCATCGGCCCTTAAAACTCAGGCGAATGGAGCTCGCCGAGGAGCAAATAATACACCGCGAGTCGAGAGAGGCAAGAAGACAAAGCCGCATTACAGGAAAGACACGTTTCGTATCGGGACGTGTTGTGCGAGTTGTGTGGGTACGAGAGCTTGCAATATCCGGTAGCAGCAGCACTCGCTACTTCGTGGCTTCGAGGACCTCACGAATGCGCGCGCAAGCAAACTAGAAACTGTCGCGGTGCGCGACGTCTGCTCTGGGAGCTCCGCTAGAGAACGAGTTGTGCTTCCAAGCTCCGTGGCGGCCGTGTGTAAGCAAAGCCAGTGCGTCTTGACGAGACCCGACCAGATTTGTTTTCTTCTCGCGGAATTAGCCCCTTCCGGGAGATCGTCGCTTCAATTTCGAGGAAAACAAACAAACGAACAGAAAAACACGGACCGAAGTTTATCTTGTCCGCCGCGGTTGATAATGTGCGCCACCAGCGGGGGCGCGTAGAAAAAGGATAGAGCTTTCAGCGACGGTGCAAGATTCCGCGATGAGATAGGGATACGGTGGAGAGAAGCCGCTTACGAGTACAGGCTGCGGCCGAGTAGCTCGGGTCGGCAGTAGCGTGTTGCGCCTGAATTATCGCGATAGTTCGCGGATCCTCCCGCGAGGACGCGGCGCCGCGAGGGGCATTACTTGCCGCATTAACCTCCCGGTACGCGTGCACGCGAGAACGCGGCTGCTCCGCGAGCGCGCGGCGAACAACAATTTTTCGGGGCGCGTCCGCCCGCCCCCGCGCGATTAATTCCGGCTCGCGCGGCACCGCGAGCTCCTCCTCTGCGCCTGCTGCCTCGCGTCCATGATTCTTTCATTTCCGCGCGCACCGAGAGAACTTTTGCCGCCGCGAGGTTCCTGAACCCGCTTCGCCCGCGAAATCCAATTTTTTCGACAATTCGAAGAGGCAAAGCGAAATTTACATTTTTTCTTTTCAGTTTCTTCCTCCCCAGGAATCAACTAAAATCAGGGAAGAAAAGCGGATGAGGCGAGGGGGGCACTTCGATCGCTGATAAATAGCCAAGTGGTGGACTCCCTTGGGCTAAATTTTCGTGTGCACGAATGCTCGTCACGAATGCTCGCAAGCTTGCAAGCCATAAGAGTGTATATATATATATATATGTGTGTGTGTGTGTGTGTGTGGGCGCGCGGCTAGTTAAACTTACCTGCTCTGGAGACTCGGTGATGAAGGAGTGGCAGTACTGCAAGCTGAAGTGCGCTCGTGGCTCGCGGGCTAGGAAGCTGAATTGGCCGTAGTGCGGCTCACACGTCGCGTACGAGATGCGCCTCAACGCATGGGCCATTTGAACGCGCTGCAATCAGTCAAAAAATAAATAAATAAATAAAGTGAAGTAAAATAAACGAAGGTCGGTCGTTAGCTTCTCCGTTCGCACAGCCGGTCTGGCTTTTGCCAAACGACGACGCGTTGATCAAAAGCTCGCGACGCGCTGCTCGTGCTCTCGGCTGGGCCGGACGAATAAATAAGAAGCTTTTAATTGAAGCTTTAATAAACGTAGAAAAGAAGCGAGCATCACTCGAGGCCAACGGCGGCAGTGGAGTCTCCATGGCTAAATGTTAATTGCGAGCAACAGCGAGCTAAAAAACAAGCGGGGGGCAGAAGCTCGATAAGAGTAGCTACGGGCCAGTGCGACATCTTATCAATCTCGAAAAAAGACGAGACGAAGTAGAAGAGGAGGAGAACGAGGAGACCCACCGAGGCTCTTAAGCGAAATTCCCTCATCATGAATAAAAGAGGAGAGTACACTTGACACTATTACATTTTTCCCGAGTAGCTCTCTCTCTCTCACTCTCTCTCTTATTTAAATGCGACGCTCTCCGCCAACGGACAGTACACGGCGAAATTCAATCTCGGACGGGTGAGTAACAAAGTCGATTATTGCAGAGCGCGCCGCGGATAAGCGGCTCGGCATTCTTCAAGCCAACTGCCGTCGTCGCGACTCGGCACGCAAGACTGTTGCGCCGATCGAGCGCGCGCGCGCGCGCACCATTTTCAAAAGTGAGATGACAAACGAGCCTATATCTGTGCGCTCGCTCGCAGTTCGCCGCCAGCGCCTCGCCCGCAACGTACAACGCACGCGATAGTGCGGCGAGCGCAAGCTCGCCCGACATTCAATTACTTTCGCTTGCACCGCGAGCGGAAATTGCTTTAGGAAAATGTGTCGCGCGCGCACGCCCTCCCTCTCTCGCCCTCGCTACTAGGCTAAAAACACATTATCAAATTTCCTATTTCGGTCTGAACTAGTTTGCCACCCTCTCTCTCTCTCTCTCTCCTTCGTCCCTCCGTTATATACCCGCCCAAGACTTTTCGTCATTTCCACCGCAGCGGCAAATTCTATTTTCCGCTTCTATTTTGCCGCGCGCCTCGCTCGCCGCTCCGTTCCTCACGGATGCGCGTCACGTCGGCAAAAGCAAACAGTATCAGCCGGCAACAAAGCCCGGCGACGCCGAAAAAACGAGGAGCGATTAAAGTACCACGCGAGTCCCTCGGTTTCGCGGAAAAATCAACATCGCGTCAAAAAGTCGCTTGGCGTCGATGTTTTTCCCTCCGGCCGATTTTCTTTCCCTTTCTTTTTTTTCCTCCTTCTCCTCCTCTCGCCGAACGAATGCGCGCACGCGTGACTTCTGTTGTTCGCGCAAGCTAGAGCAAAGAGAGAGAGAGAGAGAAAAAGCGCGAAAAAGTGAGAAATTGGCAAGACGGGGGCGCTCGGGGATTAGGTAAATGGACTTTCCACCCGCGAGTTTTTAATTTATACGACGGTGAAGGGAAGAGGATTTGGTGGGATTACGCGCTGGGCTTAAGCGTCTTATTTCTGCTTTTTCATAACTACAAGGTGTATACATAATGTCAAGGCGCGGACGCGAGTCCATGGGAAGAACCCGTGATGGATTCGTAATATTTATTTAAAGGGCAATTTCGCTGGGGAGATAAGTGAATATAAATATCTCGCTCGTCGCTGGCGCGCGCGGAAATAAAATTCAATTTGACGAAAAATGAGAAATTCGCTCGGGATAAGGCAAGGAAATTGATTAAAATCCTGGCGAGGGCGACTAGTTTTCATGCTTCATCCATGAGAGAGAGAGAGAGAGAGAGAGAGAGAGAGAGAGAGCGAGAAAGGGTTGGAAAAAAAGAAGAATAAAACGAAGGCGCCGGAGGAGAAACTGGATAGATCACGAAGATGCATGCACGCGCGAGCGAGGGGCTTGGAGAGTGCATCATTACGGGTAACGGCTTTTCTTCGGGTAAATAACGTGCGTTCGTTATCCTCGAGTGCTGCTGCTTGCAAGCTTCGCCCTGCCTCACTCCCTCCCTCCCTCTCTCTCTCTCTCTCTCTTGCTTTTTTGGTCCGCTTAGCTATTCTGGCGCGAGCGCGATTTCGGTGACGACACCAATTTTCACACTACGGGAGAGAGAGAGAGAGAGAGAAAGAGAGAGAGAGAGAGAGAGAGAGAGAGAGAAACGTCGCATCCATTTCCTCTTTTGAATAAGAGATGCCTCCCGCACACCCAGTTCCAGCTTCCTCTTTCACTCTCGCTCTCCACCCCATTATTTCGGTTAATTATTAATCAGCACGTTCTTTTCGGCGTTAAAAGTCGCTGATTACCAATGGCTTTTAGGCGGTCGGCCTAGTTTTGCACGTTTTTTGCTCAACAGTGGATTCGCGAGTTTTCTCTTAATGGATGTTGAGATTAATTATTTGATACTCGATTCGTTGAATAATGCAAACGTCCGTGCCGAACAACGCTGTTTAATCAAATTAATTTATGAGCATGGAATACATTACATATAGAGTATTCACTTTATTTCATGAATTATTGTCGCAATAGCATACTGGACAAATAATTGTTCGATTCGGCATTGATTTCAACATATCTATTAATCAGTATTCATGCAATAAACGATATCTAAATGACAGCACACCCAGAAACATCGAATACATTCGAACCTATGCCGTCGTTCCCCAAATGCCCCATCAGCCGCAGGTCTAGCCGGCGGACAGATCGCATAAATTAGCGGCAGCCCCGTTTTGCGCTCGTAAGAACAAGAGCAAAGACCGTCGATGGCCATTTCGTTGTAAGGCTTGTCTCGCGCGAACGTCCCTTCGTGTGCGCGCATCCGAGAGCGAAGCGCCGCGAGCGCGCCGCGACGGTAGATTACCCGTCTTACGGGCCTCTACGCCGGCAAAGGTATCGACGCGGGGATCGCGGCAGCGGGCGCGCCGATGCATCACACCTCTGGCTGCGCAACCGCGCATAAATCATGTGGCCGCGCTCGCTGTGACCCGCGAAACATCAACGAGCGGCCAGGTGAAAATTTATGGTGAGCGCGGGAGGCTCGGCTGCGCTCCGCCGATGTCGTCTTATCAATTTCGGCGATGCTCGTCCATTGTTTTCACGAGATCGCGCCTGTCGGTTCGCTCCCCCTCCGTCTGCCGCCAGTCTGCACTCGCGGAGATAAGGATTGCCACGGTGTCAGCGATTTGCAGCAACGACACCCCGCGAGTATCTCGACCAAAGATTTCACCTGGCTTGTCTTATCGTTGCGGGACGCGTCAGCTTCGCCGCGACTTATCCGGACCATCCGGCAAAAAAGTCGAAATCCGTCGACAAAGCAGGCAGCGCGAGTGCGAAATGAATCAGGATAATCGACATTTACTGTTATTAGCGCGTTACGACGCCGTCGAAGGGAGGGGGCCCTCGCTACTTGGCCGTCAGCTCTATAAATAACAGCTGGCTGCGTTTCGGCGTAACGCGCGCTCGCTGATGGCTATATCGATCGTTCGCGTCACGCACACGTATCGTTCCTCGTTAACGAGCGGCTCGGCTCGAATCTCTGTTTTTTTTTCGGCGGCCGCCGAAACAACGAGACCACCACCGGGACAAAGAGAGCGCAAGGCGCTGTCGTTGGCTCGTAAGTAGTGAGCGCGAAGCATCGATCTTTGCTCACGCGAAAATCCCGTATTCGAGATGAGTGTCCGCAAAGAGGCATACACTCACGCACGATTTATCTCGTTAACGGAAGGCGATAAGACGAGGTCGAAGAAGACGAAGCGGGGCGGGGGAGGGGGAGGGGAAGAAGAAGGTTAGCGTCGATCAACAACGTGAAAACAGTAGCAGCAACAGCGGCGCGCGCTTGCGAGAGGAAATCCATGATGCTTGCGCGTACGTGCGGAAGATATAAATGACGTCGCGCCGCGGCGACCATCAATAACCTGTGTGCGAGTTTAGTCCGGTCTCTATCTCTCTCTCTCCCTCCCTCGAGGGATCATGGCTCTGAGAGCCAAGAGTAATCTCGATCGCAAGAACTTTCCAGTGGCAGTAGCAGCTTTGTCGCCTCGATGCTTTTTTGCCTGTGCAACGGTGCTACCGCGAGACTCGTAATTCGAACTGGTAATTTTTGCCGCGAGGAGAGAGAGAGAGAGACAGAGCGAGGACTGCAACTTCTTTGATACGAGATTCATTCGATAATCCATTGGCTTTGCTGCGACTTTGAAGGATGAGACGTGTGCTGTAGCGCTCGATGCCAGGAAAATTGCCCGACGACGTTCTCTTTCCTTTTTCATCACACTTCCTTCGCGCAAATTGCTTTTCTTGATTAAAAACTGGGCTGAACGCTTTTTTTTTACAATGCACTTGTTATCTCTCGCATAGATGTCGCGAGCAAGTCTATCTACGCACTAAGCTTGGCGAGTGATCGAAGGTTTTGATGTCGACAGCGCTCGCTCGAGCATCAGTCAGCTGTGGTACCTGCGAAAACGTCCGCGAGGCGGTGCATTCCCCTGTTGCGGACGGTACCGTATCGCTGTCTTCGAGCATTCTCAAAAGCTCGTCCGCCGGTCACGAATCCCAGCATTTTTCGGTCTTTGAAACTTGCGAAGCCAAGCAGCCAACGATCACGAGTGAAATGTCATTTCCGCAGACGAAAGTCATACTGTGACGTGCAGCTGACGATCGGAGTGCCCGATCGATGTCGCAAGAACAATCCGCCACGGTGAAGCCGCCGACGTTGGGAGCTCCGGCGACAGCTGCGAAGTCGGTACCGCTATTGAGCCGAATCTTTCTTGGGACTCGCCGTAAGTCGCTCCGTGTCTTCGCTATCGCGCGTGTAAAAAGAGTTGGGATTAGTCTCGAACAAGTCGCGCCCGAGCGGTACGTTCGATCGTCGCTACACCCGCCTCAATCTAGCCAATCGTTTTGCAAAAGATGACGCGCGAAGAGAGACATCCTTGCTCACGTTGACCGTTATTCTCGCAACTGTCCGAGCACGACCGGGCGTTAAGCAGTTTTTTCTATGCAAAATGTAAAATAAGCCACTGAGAAGGTTTGCCAACCTGATTTCGATTTCTTCGGTCGAAAATTCAAATTCAATAGGAAATCCGTATAGTGCCTACTTTTCACTGTAACGCGCGATCTGAGCAGGGCATCCAGTCGAAGTGGCGTGGATCGTCGAAATATATAGGTATCCGTATCAGCTGAAGATTTCACGGAAAGTCGTCACTCGGAGCATACAATCCCACGATGAAGTTTTCGTACGATCCATTTCGCTGCTGTAAGCGTGCACTTCTTCGGGATTGTAAGTTTTCATTGTCAAGTTTTGGCAACTTTTCTTTCTACAATTATGTAGCCTTTTGGCATATAATACTATTTAATATATACAGTTGCAAGTTGTGTCAAGCCGAACACCTGCTCTACAGGCAAGTCGATATCATTCAGAATATTGTACTCTTCTTTTATACGACGGATATCTCGCCATCGATTCTCATGCAAAATTGACGCTATTTAAAATTTACTTAATTTGCTGACTACTTGAATGATTTCGATTTCCTTGACATTGCCATTTGCGATTGATGCAGGTACGGGACAGCAACTAAACACAAGTTGAACATGGCATACTATAGATGTTCTAACTAAATTGCAATAAAACCGAAGGTAATAAGCCGATAATTACCAGTTGAATGAAGAGTTGCCAGCCAGTTCGAGCTTGACATACCCCATATGTGATGATGGGCTGAATAACAGTAGCATTTATGGAAAGCTACAGAGCATACTCTCAAAATATTTATCTCTTTGACTTTGAATCACGCGGCTTCGAGGACAATACAAAAGGCAGAGATAAACTGAAAGTTTACATTATCAATAAGAAATTAACGAGCCGGTAGATCGATAACTCGATAAAAAGCGTAAACTCCAGAATAAATTGAGCGCAATAAAAATAATAAAAGTTGGCAAGCTTATTAGCGAAGAAAACAAAGAGCATCCTCAATTATTCGCAATAAGTCCTCCGCTCGGGCGCGCGCGCACTACAAAAGTAATGGAACTAATTTGCAGCTTGTCTCTCTGCAGGAAACAATTGAGTCCCGACGTCGTCGCGCGCTAAAAAGCTGACGACGGAAAGCCAATACTCCGAAGGCGACGGCTGATCGCTCAGCGATTTATTCATCCTTAAACTGTAAGGACGTCAAGAAAACGGATCGCCGGATTATAATAATTCCCAAGACGCGTCTCTCTGCCTGCCTGCTTGCATTCCTACCGTTCGAGTCCAAGTTTTTAACGAGGACAGAAGTCTTGCACGCCTCGTTTGCCTCGACGCGCGCGAAATTTCGCCTCCCCGTAGTCATCTTGACGGATTTTCCGGCTGACGGCGTCCTCAGGGACGAAAATTGAAATCAATATTCGTCGAGGGGATCCACTCGACGCGCCGGATTATTAGCGATTTTCCTGCTTTTTGGTTTGTCGAGCTAACCAACGGCCACGGCAAAGTCTTTAATAACGCGAGGCAAAACAAAACGAAAAGTGAAAAAGAAATTTTTGTTTTTTTTTTCCTTTTCGTCGGAATACGCATCGGCTCTGACGGGTCGAACGGAGAGCAGCTTCCAACGAAATCAATGAGAGAAGCTCGGGTTAAAAGCTAATCTGAGCAGACACGACGTATCTCTCGCCGTGGCATTTTTATTTGCGAGATGTAGGTGCAGCAGCGACGCGGAAATTCGGCGCGCGTTAGCGGATTTTCGAATATAAGAATCCCCCGCGGGCGGATTTTGCGCCGCGGCGAGGCGCGCGCCATATATAGCTGTGATGACGCGGCGAAGACCGCGAGCAAGCTACACTAGTCCTGACCTACATTTCGAGCATACACCGCTGGGCGACATGTGCCCGCCTCTCTCTCCTCTCTCTCTCTTTTTGTACGTATACAGATCCGTAATGCGCGCACGCGACCCTCGCCACCACTCTCTTCGCCCGCGGAAAGCTTGTTTTCTACGGATTCGCATCGCATACGGATACGCAAGCCTGCGGCGCTCACACTTGTATTTGTTGTATCAAAGCTCTTCCGCGGTAAACATTTTTCTTGCCATTAAAGTATTTTAGCACTTACGCGTAACGCGATGAATTGAATTGTCGGCAAGAGAGGTCGGCGTAAAATCATCATTTTTAAATTAATTTTCATTAAAATTACTTGGTTACTTTTTATCAAATTTGTTCAAAGCTGCCGCTTCGCCAATTAATTCAGTTGGTATTCAATTACAAGTTCAATTTCGTATTAAATACTGAAATACTCGTTCGCGAGTGAATTATTCATTAATTAAATGCCATTCAACATATTGTTATCGAATTTAAAAATCAATAATTTATTAATAATACTGACTGCGAGAGCAGTTCACGGTAAATCATACGACTTCCAGCCGATGTATTTCGCAAAATAGCATTTTGCTTTCATAAGAAATTCAGAGCTGCGCGATCAGCTTGAAGAAGTGTTTAAAGAAAGAAACGAAGAAACGAGCGAAAACTCACGAGATTGGAGACGTAAGTGCGCAAGCCGCGAATCGTCAGCGAGGCTCGGGGAGGGGCGAGAGAGGTGGCTTGCGAGCGAGAAGGCAGTTTTGCGGGTGAGAAAGGAGGCTAAGCACACTAGACCGCGAATCAGCGTGAATTTGCCCGGCGGACGGGACGGGGGCCTCAAAGAAGCCGAAAGACGAAGGGCTTCTCTCTCTCTCTCTCTCTCTCTCTCTCTCTCTCTCTCTCTGACTTTGGCTTCGTAAACGAGCTCTCATCTGCACGAGGGCGAAAGCGAGTTGCGCTCAAAGAAGAAAATTTCGCGCCTCAAGTGTGTAATCCCGAGGATGCTTTTCGTGCCCGCTGCTGCTGCTGTTGCGTCGTTCGAATCGTCTCGTCGTCGCTTCTTTTTTTTTCTTCTTTTTTTTTTTTCTTCTTCTTTCCCCTCGAGCGGAGATCATTACGCTCGTGCGGCTTCGCGAGCTGTGCACGCTCTCAGTTGCTTTCCTTTGTTCTCTCGTTTGCATGTGCCCACTGACACACTTTTTTTTCTTTCTTTTCGCGTGACTCGACAAGATTGCAAATTACAAGCGATGAACTCTTGCTTGAACCCGTAATCGTCCCGGTCGACCAAATCTCCGCGGAAAAAGAAAAGACATTGAAATAGATCGAGCCGCCGCGATCGCGCTCTTCCAGTCTATCGGCCTTAACGAACGTTTCCGGGAAGGATATATCGACACAATGCAAGCTTTCGCGCAATGCACGGGCTCGCCGTCTGATTCGCACGCGCGTCGTAAATTTTTTACTAGCCGTGTCCTTTGTCTTTGATGTTGGATTATCCACGACGCGACGGATTTCAGAAAGGCCTGCGCGTTTATCGACGTGCGCGCCACACGCAAATGACAATCTGATGTCGCGATAAAAGCAAATCTGAATTGTCGCGTTCGCGCGGGAGAAAAGCGAAGGGCGCTATTAGTTTGGAAAAGCGCTCGGTAGGCAGCGGAGCAGCCCGTCAAATATCCGCGGGAAATCCCGCTTTGCCTCCCCACCCCCCTCAAGATTTTCGCTCTTTCACCTGGATTACGCGGAGATATTGGCGTCTGAATTATTTGGTCCAGCAGCGCGCTCGATCTTCGGCTCTCTTCCCAGTGCAACCTCGATCTGCGTAATTCCGAGAGCTCCATGTAATTACTCGGCGCACGTATGTGTATTTCGTACCCGCGCGCAATTGTCCGGAATGTAAAATGAACGGGGCATTGATATAAGCTTTGATTCAATACTTCTAATTCGCATAGATTATTCGGTTTGCTTTGTGCGAGAGTTGGGCGCGCAGCGTTTTCGCGAATGAATTCGTAATCGCCGCGGCGAGCCTCTGTCAAAGCTCGTCCATTATCGCGCGGCAAATTCGCCGAGAGTGATAAGTAAAAATGGCCGGCCGTTCGCCAAAATCGCAAAATATGCGCACTTTGCGAGCGCGGAGAAGATTTAGCAGGGCGCCTGCAGCCCACGAAGGGAGAGAGAGAGAGAGACAGAGAGCGCGCGCGAGTACTTAGCGTAATTACGATGCGATTATTCACAAGGCGAGAAAAGAAGGGATGCAGAAGCCGCGGCGCGGTATAATTTCGAAATAATTCTTCGGGAGGCAGACCGACGCGAGATTAATCGACTTTAAATGTCTTCCTCGGCTGCGGCTTTGGAAAAGAAAGCAACTTCCGGCAGAACTCTGTCAGCCGGGCATTAGGCATTTTTGCCGAAAATCATTAGCGAAACGAGGGGTGAGCGCGCCGAAGCGGAAATCCGTTAGCCTCCAAACTCGGCCTCTCGTCCGCAGCCTTCAAACCCTCTCGCCCTTTTCTCTGCGACCGTTTGCGCGCGCGCGCGTGTGTACACGATTCGCGAGGCTGGCTCGCTCGCTCGCGCGGCCGGCCCTCGTTAATGTTGAACAGAGGCGGAGGTCCGGCGAGCAAAGGGAGCAGCCCGGCTACTCTTCCGCCGAGAGTGGCGTTCCGTGTACGCGCGCGCGCGCGCACGAATAAGTCCGCAGGTGCAAGAGTAAACGCGGACCCGCCGCGGAGAGGTCTCCCGCGCCGGCAGAGAGGGAATATCGAGACGGCCAAAATGATGTATGACGAGGAAGGAATGCGCGGCTAATGGAGACTTTCGAGGTTTCAGCTGTTTTCTCTTTTGATGCGCGGCTTCTGCTGGCTCCGACCTCGGAGCTGCCCTTAATGGACGAACTAATCTCGGGCTAATTAAGAGCTTTCGGATTTTCAAAGTTGCGCCGCTGCCGCCGCGGCTTTTCAATTGTGCATTCTCGGTCGACGCGCGCTCAAGCGCCAAGCAGGCGAAAGAATGAGTCGCCGGCAAGTCTCGGGAAACATTTGAAAGATGAAAAAATGCGCAAGCTGGAAACTGATCGATTCGCGGGTGCCAATCGACGTCTCTCTCTCTCTCTCTCGTTCAGGAGCGCTGCAGAAAAAAAGCTCACATTTTATTTGAATGAATGTATCGACGTGTCTTTTATTGCACACGCGCGCCAGTCTCCAAATGAAAAAGCTTCGCGAGTGTACAGCCAAAAAAAGAGAGAAAGTCTACAGACTGAAAAAGTCGCAGTCGGAAATGAATGTACGTATAACCGAAAAGAAACAGTGTCGCCGGAAGAGAAAGAGAGAGAGGGAGTTTGATGTATGTTCTACCGCTTCAGAGAAAAGTACAAAAGCATGGAAAGAGCTATACGCTGTATTAGAAGGGAATGAATCTGTTGGGCAGGTGATAATTCACGGAATAAAATTGGCTAATGCTTTTCTCTTTTTGACCTGTAAAGAAGAGAAAGCCCGAATTAACTCAAAAGAGGGGGGGTGGGGGAAGAGGGAAAAAGTTTTATGAGTTTTAACGTAGTTGTGAATTCATGAACGGTATTGCAGTTAGTTATTTTAAGTTGCTTAAGGGACTTGTTCCAGTTGAACAACTTGAAAAAATTTGCATGAGTTACCGTGGCCCTCTTCACTCGCTTCATTTCTCTGAACGATCGCAGACGTAATTCGTTGGTTCACAATCGGCTTTTCGATTGATCGGCAGTAACGTTTAGCCACGTCGCTCAAAATATTTCGAAAGCAAATCAAACAACCGGAACAAGCTCGACGAGAGAACTCACGGCGGCAAGCGGTTATCGCGCAAAAAGGAATAATATGCCGGCAAATGGAGAAAACACGAAGAGTAGGGGCGTGGGGCCCGCATATCAAAAGGCTAATAACGGCAAAGCGAAAGTAAAACTCTCCCTCTCTCTCTCTCTCGACGAAAAGAAAGAAGTCGCGTGCAAATATCGTAGTGTACGTACGTAGCGGGGCTTGCGCCAAGCTTGCGTCACGCGCGCGCGCGCGCGAGTACAGGGAAAGCGAACTAGCGGAGCCATTCAAAGGCTTCCGCTCGACGGAAGCACGTCTGTTTACTTTAGCAGAAAGAAAAGAGGGCTTTTCAGGCAGCAAATCGCTCGCGAACACACACGCGCGCGCGTGCGCACAGTCACAGACAAAGATCCGCCCGATTTCCATCGCTCTATTAAGCCCTTTGATCTCCACCTCTCACTCTCTCTCTCTCTCTCTCTCTCTCTCTCTCTCTCTCTCTCTCTTACTCCCTGTCTTTCTCTCGTGATTTTTTCCAACGCATGCCTCTCGCTTTTCCCACGCAAACTCGATCGACTGCCCGCGTGTTTGCCACTTGCGCATTCATGAATTTCCTGCAACTCTTCCTAGCGCTCCCGATAGTTCACCGGCGTCGATTATCACTTTTTGATCCCCTCGTTGTTTACCGCCCGAGATTTCCACGCACGAGTCGTTCAACAAACCAGTCAAGATCCGTATCTCGAAGAAAGCCGAACCGTCCAATGAAGGTTTGAAAGATGATGGGGCGAGGGGCGCGGGTGACACAGGCGAGCAGGTGCCGACAGTGGTGAATCATCGCGTTCGAACAGGTGTCGAAGTTCACAGGTGCGCGAATAGGCGACGATAGGCACCGGAGGCCAATTATACGAAACGCTGCGCGAGAACCCGTCACGCGGCCAGAGACGGCAGAGATCTCGGCCGGCAATGCGAATGATTAGTAGCTCTGTCGATGCGCCGTGAGCCGCTTCCGACGCGGAACAGAAGCCCCTGTTTGAAAACATTCGAACGCTCGCCAAGCCGTTAATTATACGCGGGCGAACTCTTGTTTTCGTTAGATCTCATTAGCGGATCGACATGGTCGATCGACAAACTCTGTTGTTGAGTAAGAGGACAGCGCCTAAGCCCAAGGTAGCCTTCAAAGCGCATCGATGCTTATCGAAGCTTTCCCAAGGTTTTCCACTCGTTTTTCTCTCTGTATTGGTATTGCTTGGAATACGCTGTTGGTTTACTGCTCACACACGCTACGTACGAGAAAAGAGCGAGAGGGAGAGAGAGATTTTACGACGGCAGCGTGATGCGATATACTTTTATGCTTCGAGAGAAATTGAAAAATGTTGTCTCTCCACGGGCGCAGCTTCTTCTCTTCTGGTCTGCCCTCCGCACAGTGTATCATTCGCGCGCGCCTCGATATGTGCACTGTATTTTAAGTATTTTCGCGAGTCGTATCTTTAGCAAATGCACTTTTCCTATTTTTATCCCGCGCGCGCGAACGTGAGCTCTGCTATTGTACCTCGTTTGGATTCTCCAGAGATGAAATGGGATTTTTCAATTCTTCCATTTTCTCTCTCTCTCTCTCTCTCTCTCTCTCTCTCTCTCTCTCTCTCTCTCGACGTATAGAGATTCGGAAAATAGCTCGATCTATGTAGAGGCTTTGTGCAGGAAGATATGTGCGTCGAGTGCAGGAGTTTTCGTCGGCTGAAAAACTCACTCGAATGACTCATTTTGTGCAGAATTTTCGCATTTTTGAATGGCACAAATGCTCAAAAATTCCGCATTTAATTTGCGATTCAGTGCTGCCTGTTCGTCGAACACTTTGGCTATGTTGAATTGAATTTTCAAAAGAATTCCGATCCGAGTGATGTAGCACGTGACCGTAATCATCACTGTTTAAAGATAACGACCCATTGCGACTGTAAAGGATGAAAGGCGAAAAATTTTCCATCGCCCACTTCCATTACCTACTCAAGGTCGTTCACGAATCGTTTCCAGTCCCACAGAAAGCAACGCGAAAAGAGAGGGAGAGAGGAAAAGAGTCGGAATCGCTTCCAGTCGGTAACTTCGAAAAGTGATTTTTGCCGCGCGCGCGCGACATTTGCGAGCATTTGCCAAATGAACATTAATCGGGCGAGGCCCCATCGATCGACTTTTTGCGGATGGCGGCAGACGCTTCGCGGGGCTTTTGTTCGCGCGGCCGCGCGGCTTCAATCGCGAGCGCGCACTTGCGTCGCCCGGCGCCACCTGCAATAAACCTGTAAATCCGCAAATGGACGGCAACAGTTGCGACGAGCAGACACTCTCTTTCTCCCTTTATCTCTCTCTATATATACGGATGCGTTTTTTTCGCCCGAGTTGTCTCGTTTTTTTTTTTTTTTCGACAGAGAGTACGCTGCCACTGCAGCGGCTGGCTGCTTTTTTTTTATTTCGGCAGGAGAGCGTGACGGATGAAGTTGTTTTGGCTCGCGATGTGTTTCGTCGTTTTTTTTTTTTTTCGTTTTCCTCGTTTTCCTTTTCTTTTTGTTTCCGCTGACTGCCACGCGCGCGCGTGCGCGCGTTTTTTCGCTGCGCGTTATTCGAGACGTCACACTACACTGATTCGAGCAGTTAAAGCTTGGCTATTCCATTCGATATTTGCACAATTGAACCAATCGAGTTTTCATCGAGCGAGAAAAAAACGCGGCAATTATTTTCGATTGTTCGGAGTAAGCCGATGTACAATCGCGGATTACTCCACGCCGAGTTGCCCGCGCGCGAAGAACGTCCAATTTGACTTTGGGTTTTCCAGCGTGAACATTCCAAGTGTTTCAAAAGCTTCAATTAAAAAGTTTCATCTGGTTCTTTTTTGTCTCTTGGCGCGCAGCCCCGTTGGCGCGCGCGTTTTCGAATGGAGTCGAGTCCACCGAGGAGCACTCGAGCGAGAAAGTTGAATCTACATTCCGCGAGGATCCCCTAATGACTGAAAAACCGTGAAAATTTCTCGCTTCGAATTTAGCTTGCGCGCGGCGCTGAATGAGACTAATTAAGGCGGCACAAAGCGCGCCCAAAAACAACCTGATTCACCTTTTACCGCTGCCGAAAAAAAAAAAAAAAAAAAATCAGTGCCCCGTTAATAAACCTACGAGGCTTTCCATTCCGCGACTTACAATCGCTCGCGCGCCAGTCAATCGGCATAGTAGTACGCGCCGACAGGTAGTAAGGCGCTTAATTGCGCCGGCGGAAAAGGGCTCGCGTTTCCGGCTTTTTCAAGCGCACCCCCGCCCCCCCCCCCCACCCCCTCCAACTTTTCTCATGCCCCCGGGCTTTTCGTCGCTGATTGGCACTGGTCGATTTGTTGTGTCGGCAAAAAAAATCATTTGAATGATCATCGCGCGCCTCCTCCCCTCTACTCTTTACCTCTACAAACGGCGAAAAGTTGTATTCAGCGTCATTCGTGATTACCATCGAGGATACGCAATGCTTTACATAACATTCGACGCCTTTCTTTCGCCAGCTTTTCCGTAATTATCCGACTTTTGTCCATAAAGAATATATATACGATGAGAAAATTAGTCCAAATTCAAGCTTAACGAGTCCTCGTAGAAACGAATGACGAGAACTCGATATTATATCTTTAGCGAAAGCAAAGCAAAAGAAAAGAAATAAAAGTGATTATGATTGTTTGGGAAAAGAATAGAAGTACATTTACCAGGCGCTCGCGTGCAGCGGCACAAAAGCAACGAAGCGAAAAAAAAACGTCCTTGCAAAGAGAAAAAAAAGAAAATATCGCGAAGATCTAAAAAGCGAAGGGTAGCTCGAGCACATGAAAAGGTTTAGCCGCAAAAAGCACAGGAGACGGCTACCCCGTTGCGCGAGTGCAAATAATTTTCGGATAGGACGGACGCGCAAACAAGGAGGCTTGTCCCGCGCAGAGATGCAGAGAAAGAAGCAGAGTCAGGGGGCGGGGGGGGGGGGGGGCAAATCGATTTTTGCAG
Organism: Phymastichus coffea; assembly: GCF_024137745.1. Taxonomy (NCBI): domain Eukaryota; kingdom Metazoa; phylum Arthropoda; class Insecta; order Hymenoptera; family Eulophidae; genus Phymastichus; species Phymastichus coffea. The sequence goes on from NW_026706839.1 coordinate 3,457,380, forward strand.
GAGGGTGTGTCGAGTGCACTCGAGAGAGCCGGTCCATCGAGATGAGAAATATCGAGGAGATGACACGCGCGCGCGCGCGCAACGCCTTTGATTTGGTCCAGATGTACACCCGGCCCAGACGTTCTTTCTCCGTAGCCTCTGGCTTTTCTCGAGAATGAATTAATCGCAAGTCGGGCGTACGGCCGAGCGAGCCGGGGCATAATGGATTGGAAAACGTTCGCTCGCAAAGTCGAAACTTTTATGAAATGGCGCATGCGAAGCAACAGCTGGTTCTATGTGGGTCGGCCATTGCGCGGGTACGGATTATTTGGTGTATCGATTGCGCTCCCGTGTTCTTGCGCAAGTTACTGGGCGGCAAGACAAAAGGAGAAAATTCTTCTTTCCTCTCGGCGATAAGTTCACCGGGATACTGCAGCCAGGAGTTACGGTAAAATACGCGCAGGAAGTTGATATATACTTTGAATTCTCAGCTCGCGGCATTCTCGGAAAATTAATAATTTGCAGCGCGCGGATGATGGTAGTTGGAGCGTTAAACAGCCAAGCGGAATCTTTTAATTCATTCATCGGAGTTTGAATATTAAACGTCTCGAACTGCATCGTGGTCGTGCTTAAAGCGTAATTCGGTTTTGCGCGCTCCACGCGGAACTTGCGTCGTAATGAAGTGGCAGCACCTGGCCCGCGAGTATTACTAAATGCTCTTTTCTCCCCATACGTCTAACCGCCACGTCTGGCGGCTAGCGACCGACGAATTAAATATTATGACCTACTTCGCCCCCTTCGCTTTCATCTCGCGCGGCCTATCCGCCAGATTAATGCGCGCCGCATCGTCCCTGCGGATCGCGACGCCAACTTTTTGACGTTCAGCCGCGCGGCTTCAAACTTGGCGCTTTTGTGATTATTTAAATGCGCTCCGCCAGCGGGAGAGCAGAAAGCACCGTGAGACCCGTGCCCCGCGAGCTCGACGCTCGAGAATTACGCGCGCGTCTACTTTTCGCTTTCGGAGAGAAGCTCGGCCCACAGAAAACACCATCAGCCACTCGAGTTCATTAGCGGCTCGAAAGAAAAGCGCTGAAATCAACGGGTATCGAGGGCAGCGCGTCCGCCCCGCCGCGGCTCCTACTGACGCCTTCTTTCTTTTTTATTTTCGCCTCCTCGCTCCGAGATTTTCCAGATCCTTGAGCCGAGTAGCAGCTCCTCTTTTCGTGTGCCTCGCGCGCGCGGCAATCTGCGAATTACGCGCTGGTTACGTTCCACTACTCTATTCCCACGGATCGCGCGCGCGCGCGCGCGCTTGTCGTTTTCTGCGTCGAGTGCCGCTTTGCACGCGCACTTGATCATTTCTTGTTTACGTAATTTAGCCGAGCACTCGTTCGTTCGAATGTTTCGGGCTGGAAAATCTGACTGTGTTCGCGTGCACGCGGCTCTGCTTGGCCAGTCTACGCGACGACAATTCCATATTTCCGCGGCAGCGTTCGGCGCAGAAATCCATTCGAAAATTCATCCTCAGAAATGTGCATTGAACTTGCCAACGGCCGTACATTTCGTTAGAAGTCGAGGACATATTTATAGAAGGAGAAGAGAACGACACTCGGTGACGTAAAAAGTAGCCAGCCATGCCGCCACTCCCTTTATCTCTCGGTCCTTTAAGCGAGTGGTCGGCTCGAGTCACGGCGTAGGTAGCTGAAAGAAAGTCCAATATAAATCACGGTGCGCGGCGATAAAAAACAATAGAGAACCCGGCAGCAAAAAGCCATCGCGGTCGACGCTGAATCGGACGTTGGCTAAAAGGCTCGCGCGCTCTCGGCCTTCGCCTTCGGCCCGGAGGACTCGCAAGTGGCGGTCGGGTCGATCGGAGCCGAGCTGTTATCGCCGGCAACGCAATCGCGGGTTTGATTAACGCGCAGGTGGCGGCTCCGAGCCCATCCAGCAAAATGCCGATTCGCGTCCGCACAATAGCGCACAATAGCGCACAACGACGCACAATAACGCGGCGAACTAAGCCTCGGCCTCCCCACGAGTGCACCGAGGGGGCGCGATAGCTGGCTAAACGGTGCACCTGCGAAACGGCCTATCTGGTCGTCCCCTGAGTCAGCACCGTAGCGACGGCCGAGCGTTCGTCTGGCGCTGCGACTCTTTCGCTCCGTGGCGCATCACGGGCTCAAGGCGTACCCGCGGCTCTGGCAACGAGGATGATCTCCAAATTATGAAAGTTTGATCCAGTCGCGTGATTAAACGCGCCTGCGGCCGACCGAACGCGCGCGCGCGTGTCCTGAAATAGATTAATCGCATTCAGCGGCTAAATTAATACACGGGCATGAGCCCTCTATGGAGGAGTCCGCCCATTCTCCCGCGCGCGCCGCATGGATTAATTATCCGAATGGCGCGTGGTCCTGGCAACGAATTAATTACCAGCCAGGCGCGGAGAAGAAGGGTGAGGAGACGCGCGCGCGCGCGTGCGATCCGAACCGAGCCTTTCCTCGGAGGGCCGAATAGGCGGCGAGGGCAAGGATTAAAGAGTGAAGGGGCGGATCGCATGCAACTTGAGCGCGCAAGCAGCGCGTGATCGGGCCATTGGGCCGAATTAAGCGCGCAAACTTTTGCCGTTGGCGAGCGCTGGCGCCCCGCGGATTGCCGTTTACCTTGGCGGAACGGCTAAGAGATAGAGTGCCGCCGCACCGGTTATCCCAGTCCGAGCGCGTTCGATCGATTCAACATTGACCGATGCTGACTCTCCGACTGCTCGCTCCGAGGCACGCGTCCGTGACACTTCTTTTGCCGATAAAAACCAATTAATCCGTATTCTGCACGTGCTGTTCGACACACTGGTGGATTTTGTTTCCAGTGGGAGGAACCGTTCCTGTAATATCTTTCGCTTGTACCTCGGGGACAGACGACAACTTTCGATATTTCACATTTAAGAAAAGCTTCGAGTGCGATAATCTAGGCATCGAGAAATCGTTAAAGCGAATTGACAAGGTTTGTCCGATGAACTGCAAATCAACGTATAATCGCGTTAGTCGCGAACTGGCCCACTTTTCCACTTTCGAGATTCCAAATTAGAAATTCTGAGACGATTGAAAATAGAAAGAGGAAAATAAATTGAAAGCGATAGGGCGAACAAGCAACGACCCAAATTCCATTACCCCTGAAAATCCAATAGAAGCGAAGGCAGAGGCAGTCCGTATATATCCCAGCGTCGCGAAAGAGCAGCCAAAGAAACATGGCTTGCGCGAAGAGGGCGGCCGGAAGTGGCCGATTGCCTCTCGGATTCAATTAGCCGGGGTGCACTTAATCACGGCAAATTAATGATTCTCGTCGACGAGAAAAACCGGGCCACGTAGCCGCGCCAGTCGCACGCTCATTACTTCCAGTCGGACTGACCGAACACGCGCGCGCGCGCGGACGCGGCACTTGCTGGTCATCGCCGTGCGTGCGTCGCGGGCCATTCGCATGCGCGAGGCCGAGTATTCTTGCAATGCCGTCTAATGAACCCACGCGAGGCTATCGCTTGACGGAATGAACAGCGAGGCGGCGGCGGCGGCGGCGGCGACGGCCCTTGGGCTTCCGTCGAACGCGCGGATCGCTGGCTGAATGTGCGCGCCCCGGCGCGAGCGATCCGCCTGGTCGCGCGGTGTCGTCCAACGTCTCATGCAGCCGCTTGAAAACTTGCGTAGCGCGCGCCCCTCGACTGGTCAGACCGGCAAGTTCGCCGGCTGGGCGTCGCTGCTCCTCGGCGACACCACGGCGCGGCGTCGCTGGCGTCTGGCTCAATATAAATTCAAATACCATCCGGCCAGTCGGTGGACCGAGCGGAATTCGAAGAGGGACCTCGATGCCCGGCTCTCTCGCGGAAATTTAAATTGAACCTCACGTCCCTCTCCACTAACTCTCTCTCTCTCTCTCTCTCTCTCTCTCTCTCTCTCTCTCTCTCTCTCTCTCTCTCTCTCTCTCTCTCCTCCGCGTCCCTTGCTTTTTTTTCTTTCTTCGCTTTCTCGCTTCGTTATTACAGAGCCGCGCACGGCCGAGAGACTCGTGTAGCGCTATTCGCAAGCCTTTTTTTCGCCCGATAACGGTCGCACCCTATACGCAAGCTTCTTTCTCCGAGTACCGTTCGGAGAAACGACGGAAAACTTGGTCAATGTTTCCATTAAAGCTAATCTACAGTCGTCACGATTTCTCTGGACTGCACCAACTGTTAGATACGAAATCGTTTCAAACTTGCAATTCAATTGCCGGATGCGATTCTCGTGATTATTCGTAAGGCAATACTTACAGCTATATCTTTTTACGTGTTCATATGAATATTTTATTCGGTGAAAAAAGCCGATGGATTAGCAGGGAGAAGCGAACCGAGGCAATATTTGCTCGCGTGGATGCAATATTCCTCGAGCGTCCTTTTTAATCACACTCGGTTCAATCGTACGCTGGAAACAATGAAAAGCAAATAGTCGGCGCGCGCGCGCGCTTTTAGGCGTCGGTCGTCCGTCGATGCACCTGCAGCTGTCTTTCTGTCTTCTGGCGAGCTCATCTCTGGAGACCGCGAGCGACAGGCCAGACGCGTAACGACTTTTATTCGAGCTGCTGACAATTAAAGCGCGCTCCAACCGAATAATCCAATTAAAATTGAGAGGCAACGTGAAAAAAAGCGAATCTCGGTCCGCTGTCTCTCCGGTGTTTTCTCTCGGCTTTCCTCGACTCAGGCCCGGGGGGCGCAGCTCGTTCAAATTCATAATGCTCGCGCATTTGATTTTCAAGCGGCCCACGAGCGAGCGCAACCGTCGGGATTTCACGTGCAAATAACATCGCGGTCTCGTTGGACGGTAATCGAGCTGACGCGTCGCGCTGCGCGGCCAACGCGCAAGTGCGAACCCCGGCGACTCACCCGGAGCAGATAAAAGACCAACAAATGACGCCGTATTAATAAAACCGAAGCGCGAACGCAAGCGTAAAAAGCCGAAGAGTACACCCTTCGCAATCAATAATTTCCGCGCGATAAAGCAGCGCATCGATCAACAGTCTCGTCTCCTCGTCTCGCGAAGCGATCACTCAAAGAAGAGAGTAGAAGAAAAAAAGGAAAGCCTCCCCCCTCGCAGCAGCAGCGCAACAGAGTTTGCCAACCGCTCGTCGCCATAAAATACACATCGACGAGCGAGACTCGCTCCCTTTCCGATCCATTATTATAATCCGGCGAGAGCGCGCGGCGTCAAAGTACGCGAGGGATAAAGATCGCTCGGCGCCGCGGCTCGGCCGGTACGCGCGCTCGCTCGTGCGCCAAACAACGAGGCGCGCGGAGGACAGCGGGCCGCGACGGCGCAAAAGTTGCGGCGAGAATGACGAGGAGGCGACGGCCGATCCGATGAGTCACGCGCAACTTTTCGCGGGGCGGCTCGCAGCGGCGACACGTCGCTCGCTGCGAGGAGCTTCAATTTATCGGCAGCGGCAAGTTGGAATTTTTATTGCGCCCTCTCGCGCTCTCTTTTCATCCGATTACGCTCGCGCACATAAATAACGAGAAGCCAGTGCGTGCGTTTCGCTTTGCTAAAAAGTCGGCCGCAACGTCGGCACAAGCCCGTAGGATGGAGCCAAGAGCGCCCTTTAAAGCGTCGAGCTGTGAGCGAGCGAGCGAGCGGGAGCGAGGCGAATGGGAGTGCGTACCTTCGTAACCCGTAACTAGCGCTCCCTGCTCAATTTCCGCGTAAGACAGTGGCAGCCATCAAAACGTAATCGCTCAGCGGCCGAAATTGACTCTGGCGCCGCGTATAGCTAGCTACACGGGGCTCGCCCCGGCGTCGCGTCGAAATTGACGGGTAATTTTACGGATCCGCATAAATCAGCGACACACACCAGCCGAAAACCTAATCCCTGCCGACCGTAATGACTATCAATCGGTCGCCTGCCGCACGCAACTCTCTCTCTTTTTCTCGCGTTTGTGCGTGTGTCTACTCTTTTCTCTCTCTCTCTCTCTCCCTCGCTTTTCGCATATTCAGTAGTCCACTGCCGCGCGCACGGACAAACGCGTAATTACGGTTTTTGATGAATTGACTGCTACGTGCCTTTCTTTCAGCGCCGGCCACTTGATTAGGGTATCTTGTTTGCGTGGCTTTTTCAAGCGAGTGAATGCAGCGTTTGCTGCTACACGCGATTCGAACAACCGAACACGAAAAACGAGGAAGGAGATCGAGGGCAGGCGAACCGCGTTGCTTCCGGAAGATGCGCCAGTAACGTCTCCCGACGAGGAGCAACGCACGGTTAGCCCATTCGCTCGCCAGTTTTCACGAGGATCCAACGAAAAAAAGCTCGTTCGCTCGACGACGTGTTTCCCACGGCGTTGCGGGGCACTCGAGCTCTAACGCAGCTTCCACTCGATTCTTCCGCTCTCCGGGCATGCACTCAGCTTTTCGGGGCTTTCGCTAATCATGCGGCTCTGCCTTGGCGCGAGCAAATTTTCGCCGAAAGACACACAACCGCGCATGCGGGGCCGCGCGGAAAGTGCGCGCGCCTTGCCGCTAATCCGCGGCGGAGGCCACGCTCGCGCGCGCAAAAAGCCGGAGTGCGATCGCGGTGTCATCGTCCAAACTTGCGCGGATTTAATCCTGCGTGCCCCCTCCGTCTGCCTACAGAGAGAATTACACCGCCGGGGGTTAAAGTGTCCGCCGGGCGCAATGTGTCTCTCGCTCTCTTTGCGCGCGGAGCTTACGCGATTAGACGAGCCTCGGCTCTCTCTCCCTCGCTCTCCTCTTGTTGTCTCTTTTTCACGCACTGTTTTGCCGCCGAGATTATCGTGCGACGGATGTGCCAGCGCTGCGAGCTCTTATTATGGACGAGGGCGCGCGGCAACGCCGACAGATAAAATTTCAGAGCGTCGGACGTCCCTCTCTCTTTTTTCTTCGTTTGTTTTTCGGGAGGTGCTCGCGCGTCTCGAGCGCGCTATGCCGCTGCTTTAATTAGGGAGATGCATGCGATGATTATTCAGAACCGGCAAAAAACTTAGCGAGTTATGCTTTTAATGCACGCTCACGGATATAAATGGTAGCCGAGCTCGCTCAGTTTCGAACTGTATAATGAGCGCCACACTCGGCCGAAAGCTCTAGAAGCTCGAGATAAGCTCGACCGAAATCTAGTTTCGGCGATGAGTTACCGAATTCGAAACGCGAAAATCAAGGGAGTCGCTGGAGAACTATTTTTCCACGGGAATAAATCATTATGCAACGTTTCTTTTTTCTTCGACTGTCCTGATATAAGTATTGTACGTTGCTCGCGTTACTTGACGCGTATTAACCCAAACTTTTGCGCAAACGTCGCAACCCTAAGAGAGCAGACTGCGGATCTGAAGTTCGGCAAACGGCGGAAAAAAAGACATGGCGCGGCGGCTGTCGACGGCACTGTTAACCTCGTGAAAATAGTGCCGGAGAGGCTCACTCGAGGCTCAGTTAAAGCGACGCTAACGCGATTTTTCTCGGCGCACCGGCTCTGCGTAACTCAGTCGTGCGCGCCGCGCTGAGCAACGGCAATGAAGAAACAATTGCGCACGAGTTCGCTCGGCCTCGCTGCTGCTGCTGCTGCTGCTGCTGCTGCGACATCAGGAATTGCTCAATGTCACTTACGCCCTCCGCACGTTTAACGCCGCGAGAACGGCGAAAAAAGAGAGCAGCGACGACGGCGGAATTGCTGATGCACCTCGCCGCGGCCGATAAATCATCAAAGCGCACGCGCGTCACCGTAATCGGGTATATTTCAACGGAAGCTCTCCTCGCGCGATAATTTTTCTGTTCCGCGAAAAACTCACTCTGATAAATTATTCGGGCGAGCTTTCCCATTCTCCGTGTTCGTCCAGGGTTGAAAAGTTGCGAAATAAGTTTCCGGGTTATCGGGTGGTCCGCGGCCGTGAGGCGATTCGGGCCTCTGAGTATCCCCGTGTACGAAACTACGAGCGATTTTGGAATAACACATAGCCGGCGCCGCGGCGAATCGACGCTTCGAATTTTGCGCTGGAGCGGTCATTGGCTCGCTCGCACTCGAGCCACCCAGAAAAGAGCGAGGCTACATTTTACGAAGGACGCGAGTGTTGTCTTAATTAATATTCGCGCGGAGGCCTGATTAGACTCGGCGCGAGCGCGTGTAATTTCAAACGGGGCTCGGGGAGCAAGACGCGCGCAACGGCGGCTCGTTAGCGACGACCGAACGCGAGCGACGGACGGACGCGTGACGAGTGTCTGAGGGGAGCCAGCTGCGGCGACGCGCGAGGATCTTTGTTCCTTGGCGCTTCTTTGTTTCCCGCTGGGAGCTTTGATCGCGCGCGCGCACGGCAGAATGGAACAGAAAACAACAGCCAACTATCCATCGCGCTCTCCCGTTTCACTTTGATAACCGAGCTTTTTGCCGCAGCAGCTTGCCGGGATAATAATAACCAGCTATCGCTCGCTGACGTTTGATATACGGAATAACAAGACTATATCGGTTTCGGATACTCCAACGTTACAGCCGCACGTATACGCGAGCGCGGGCCGAAGCATCGACATTTTTAATACTGCCCGTAGAAACGTAACGTTCGGCCGAACGCGTGCTGAAACTTTGAAATTGAGTTGGCAACATCGAGTGCGGCGGCTAGGTGGTAGCCCATTCGAATTTCAGAACTAACTTCATATCGTTCCGCCAAAATTAGCCGAGCACTCGAGCCAAACCGCAATCGCAAACACCGTGACTTACTCGCGAGAGAAAGAGCGATCCCCCTTTTTTCGCGCGCGAAAGTGAGAAAAGGGGACAGAGGGGGGAGAAAAAATAAAACGCATTGCTCGCAGCGAGCTCGCAGTAATTAACGCGGCCCATCTGCGGCGGGCAAAAGAACGGCGCGACATATGAAACGCTCGCTCGGGCTCGCTTTTGCGCGCCTGCGGAAACTCGTTAAAAAGCTCCGGCTGTGGCCTTGTAACCCCGATACAGCTCTAAAAGGCGCCCGCGCGCACGATAAAAATGGCCCGAGAAATGACGACGCCGAGGAGAGAAAACTCGCGCGAATCGCTCTCGCCGTTTGTTTGCCGTCTTGTAAGCGCCAGCTGGCTGAAAGATATACGCGTCGACGCTATTTGTTCACCGCGCTTTTTACCGTCGCGCTTGCGCGTCAACAAGAGAGAGAGAGAGAGAGAGAGAGAGAGAGAGAGAGCTGCGCAAATGATGTTTGTTGATGACTTTATTATACACCTTTGCTCCTTTTCTAGTTTGTCTCTCGTCGCGGATTTTTCCTTCCCCGCTCTCTTTCTCTCTCTCTCTCTCTCTCTCTCCTTCTTGGGTAAATCTCTTTTTTTCCTCGCTTGTTGCACCCCATTTGACAATGTTTTCACAAGAAAAATGCGTTTCGCGCTTACTCTTTCGCCCGTTAACCAACGTTTATTTCGTGCGCTCGCCGACGAGAAGCTTTTAAAGAATCATATTCCCCAGGCTGTAATCCATGGATTGTTATTCTCCGTTTCTCTCTCAATTATTCAAAGCTCTCGAGCAGGCGCAAAAAGAAAAGAAAGGTGGAAGCGAACGTCGCGTGGATCGTCACGGTGAAATTACAAAATCATCCAACGAGCTCGCTCGCGGAGAGAGAGATTGAGAGAGAGAGAGAGAAAGCGTCGTCGTCGTCGGACGAGTCGTCATTGCTCTTCCGGCTCGTAAAAACCCGCGAAGTAGCAGAAGCAACGACGGAGTAATGCAATAATAAGTTCTCCTTCCGCTGAGCGTGTCTATATACACAGCTCGCGGCGGCGTTTCTTTTATCACCGCTCGAAAGCAGATAACGAAGAGGCGAGAGAGAAGGAGCCGAAAACGAGCGACGAGAGACTGGCGCGAGTGTACGTACGAATTACTGGCCGTTTCGCTAGCGACCATTATGACAATAATCCTATTTGTAACAATGCCATGCTGCCTTTGCCCTGTATATACACTCCGGTCGCTTCTCGCGGAGACAAGGCAGCTTTGCCGCTCGCTAAAGATGCAAAGTCTATTTATGCTATTCAACGATGAGCACTAGCACGGAAAATATTGCGCCATTCCTCGCTGCTTTTCATCCGCTTACGCTCCCTCGACCGCTGCAATTGTATTCAGAAGGACGCAGCTGTTTTTACGGCAGACTAAGTTTTTCGTTGGCTTGGCCATCAATCGGGACAAACTTGTATGAATTCGTTACGCCTCCGGCCGTCGATCATCGAAAAATCATTCGTATGCGATCGGCGCAACTTATTGTTTACTCGATTCCTCCACCGCTACTCGCTGACCCTATACGAGATAATAAAAGTGGCGCAATATTCTCCAAGTAGGGAAGGACAGCAATCTTTCAAAAAGTTTCCCGTGGGCGCAAAGCTTGCGAACTCGGACGTCGCTCAAAAACTTGGCGGACGCGCTACCCCGCCGCAGACAACGGAAACATCCCGAGGAGCACAGGGACAAGAAGCTTCGCACGCACGCGCAAAGAGAGAAAAAAAAAGTAAAGTGCGTTTCTTTTCCGCTCGCTCTTCACCTTGATGTATCGCAATAACGGTCTTTTCTCTTCGCCGACAAAAAGGAGAAGTGAGTCGGAAGCAAATATCAAATGCAAGCTAGCTGGAATAATTCGCGGGAGCAGGTCTTTCTCGTCGCGAGGGCGGTGCAGGGGCGGGCGGGCCGGGGGACGAAGATTGAAGGCGAAAAGAAAGAAGAAGCCGGCAAACAAGTGCACTCGAGACAAGACCGCACAGAATAAGGAAACTGCTCGGAAAATGAAAAAGGACAGGCCAGACAGCAGACGTCGGCCTAGAGATCGAATGACAGCTCGAGAGAGAGAGAGAGAGAGAGAGAGAGAGAGCGAGAGAGCGAGAGCAAGACGGAGAGATAGAGATACCGGACTGAACTTTCCTTCGCCCTTGGAAATCCCTCAGATATTTGCGTATTGTTATCTCGGGGATATCGAGGCTTTTTCCCTTTCTTTTTGTACGTCGGGAAGCTCGCGAGAATATGACGGGCGTGCGCCCAAGCCACGGCTGAACGCATCGTTAAATTTCCATCGCGGCCGATTGGGTATTTGAATTAATGAAATGAATGACGCGCATGTGTCGATATCGAATGTTATGTCGGACGCCCTGGAATAAATTGCATTGGTTAATAATATACACGCTGCGCGCGCTCGATATGCTAAACGCAACGTCGAATCTCGATTGCGATCATGCGCGATCCTGTTTACCAAGCCCTGAATTTCGTAAAATTAATTCGCAAGTAATTCGATAAAATCAAACTGTATATACATATAATATTGAAGGGATATCATCGAAATCAATTTATCGTCGATTTCCTCGAGCTCTCTCGCGCGTACTGGGGGAGTTTAACGAAAACGTGATGCTGCGTAAGTATCGAGCAACACATGGCAGCCAAAGCCTCCTGACGAAAGTAGCAGTAGCAGTAGTAACGAAACTAAGAGGAGGACGTGGCAGAGAAGAAGAAAAAAACTCGTTCCGTGGCAATATTAGAAAACTCCGGAGATGTATAGAGACGAGGAAAAAAGAGACTTGACGCGAACCATCAAACGTCGACAAAGTAGTAATGTTGCGCGCAGCTTGGGGTGATCGAATTAAAGAAGCTCATTTTTTCTCTCTCTCTCTTTCTCTCTCACTCTTTCTCTCTCTCTCCCTATCTCCCTCTCACTTTCACTTCTTAGCAAAAGAGTTCTTTATTTATTGCAAAATAAATGCTGAATGAATTCGTAATATTTCGTCGTCAGATAAACTGCGCGTACCGTTACGTCGACAATACGTCTGACCAAACTCAGTGTTTGACTACTTAAATATAGAAACAATATCAATTTCTCAAACTCCATCCGCACCTGTTTCAGCGCATATATCAAATATAAACCAGTCAGTCATACCCTTTCGCCGGATGGAAAAATAACGAAAACGAAAAGAAAAAAAACATGTTTTATTCTTTTCAATGTAGAATGCCAACGAAGAAGCATAGAGAGAGAGAGAGAGAGAGAGAGAGAGTGAGAGAGAGAGAGAGAGAGAGTGAGAGAGAGAGAGAGAGAGTGAGAGAGAGAGAGAGAGTGAGAGAGAGAGAGAGAGACGGAGAGATCACTGTTACTGAACGAAACCCTCGTAAGTACATGCACGACTGGTCGATCGATTAATCGGTGCATAGAAAACAAATCAAACTACGCGAAAAGCCCAGCTGAAAACGAATTCATCGAGTAGTATAGCGCGAGCGAGCACGAAACCGACCTATTGTTTTCATCTTTCGATTACACAGCAGCAAGCACGCTGGTAAAGGAGAAGCTTCGTCAACATTTTTTTCGTCTCGTCCATGAATAATACTTCGTTTTTTCTTTTCTTTATTTGCAAAAGAGGAAACTGAATTTTTGTGCTCTCCAGCTCGATAAAGTCGTACAAAGTCGTACGCAAAGGTAAACAAAACTCACGTCTGGCGAGTCGATTCGTATTATGCGAACGTACCTCTGTAGACTGATAATTTGATGAGTACGAGAGAGTAGGAAAGCACACGCGCGCGCGCACACAGACAAGGTACACATACGTGCCTACATGCGAAGCCCTTGCGGTGGTTTGTTGCCAATAAAAGCTGCCGGCTCGTGAGAGTCTTAATGAAATCTGCAGCGTTGGCAGTAAAAAACCAGAGCATTTTCTCGCTCTGCGCGGCCTACGCACTTACCGCAATGGAGATTTTTTCGCTCTGGTGATGGGTAAACAGCGACGTTTGTTTTGCGGAAGAACTGATTTTAAGAGGATTCACGCGGCTCATAGTAAAAAGCAAATCCCGAGAGAGAGAGAGAGAGAGAGAGAGAGAGGGAAATAGACGCTCATTTCTTTTTACCAAGGGCAGCCGCCGCGAGCCTTTCGACATAAAAGTCAGGCGTGCAGCTTCTATCGTGAAGACGTCTTGCCGCGACCGCGTCAACTTTTTCAATTTATGTGCGAACGGAAACAAGTCGGCTAAACTGTCGAGCCAGGAGTTTTCCGGTTTCCGCAGCGAAATTTCGCGGTCGCTTATTTTCACCAGGCGGCGCGCAGCCCGCGCGCGTATCATCGAATGTCCACCAACGCCGCGATACGCGAAATAAAGAAGAAGTATTGTGATTGTTGGGAAAGAGGAGGAAAAGGCAAGCAAACGCATAAAGATGTTTTAGAGCTCTATAAAAGTGTTCTCATACTGCGGAATTAAATGTCCACGTTGCGTCGTAGGCCTTACGGGCTCATAACGCTTACTGCCGCCGCGGTAGTGCGAGCGCGACGCGCGTTTTTATGTATTTGCACAAAGAGAGAGAGAGAGAGAGAGAGAGAGAGAGAGAGGGAGGAGGGGGGCAGAGGAAACGAGCGCGAACGCACGCTCGGACGCCGGTAATGTACTTAAATGGAAAGAGAGTAGGGGGATGAGGACAGAGAAAGAGACGGAGAGAGAAAGCACATCGGTGAGGGAAAAGTCGCTGCCGGGCGAATATAAAAATAAAAATGTTGCGTCGGTCTGCGCTTTCTCAATAATTTGCGGACGAGCCTTTGACGAGACTGGCTCGTTTTTTTCTTCTTCTTTTTTTCAAACCACGACGTAATGCAATTCCGTAGTCGGTGCGGCATGTCGTCGTGTAAAAAGCAGATCAGTGGATGCAGCTCCAATATACGCGAGCGTGTATACGCGTCCTCCGGTTTGCGCGTGCACGTGCAGGCTCCGCGTCTAGCTCGTATTACAGGCGACGCGGCTTTGGCTGGCGTTTAATTATAACAAGCCACGTTTGACAGCCGCGCAAAGCCTCGATTGATCATGAAGTATTACTCTCCACTCCTCTGGCTTGCTCCGACTGCTAATTTGTCAAAGTTGCCAAGCCCCGTCTCGAGGAGCTGCCTTCTCGCAGACGCGGCCTAATCAGTCCGACCTCCTCAGCCGAATCTGCCGCCGATAAGCTTTCGCGTGTAAATAAATTCGAAGAGCGCACCGGCGTCGCGACGTCGCTCCGGTAATAAAGTTTTTCTCATCGAAGATTTCTTCGTCTCCTTTTCTCTTTTTTTCTTTTTTTTTTCTTTTTTGTTCCTTCTCGCCCAGGCCGGCGTCCTTCATTTCCTCTCGCCACCGACTTTCTATCGCAATCTCGGCTTTGTACCGCTGCTGGCCGTCCATTAGCGAGAAAAAGACCATCTAACGAGACGCCACTTTTCCGCGGCCTCGGCTCCTGTTCTCTCGCCCGACTATCATTTCTTTTTTCTCTTCTTATTCGACCTTTCTTCGTTCGACACGCATAACAGGTGGATTTCTATTCGCGTGCCAACCGAATGAAATCTCTACCTACCAATGCCAGCAGCGCGAGAGCTCGAACAATGGAAAAAACTTTGTCGATATTCACGGAATAACGCTTGTGGGACTCGAATCGTACCAACTTCGTGGTCTTTGAGCTGTCTTTGCTGCGACAAAAAACATAAAATCAGAAAAAGAAAGCTAAACGAAAATTTCAATCGTCGCGTACAAACGAAGTTGCCAAACCACCGACGACGATTATCGCCCAACTTTTCAAAATAAATCAAGTGGTAACGAGGCTAATTCTCGCGCGAACTCACCGGCAGACAAAAAAAAGCAGAAACCCTACTGGCAAAGGTTCCCTCGAGCAAAAGACAGCAGCATCTCGGGGCGAAATTCCACGACTAGCAGGGTCGGGCATTATCAATCAGAGTGACAGGCAATGTATAGTAGGCAAGCAGAGGCGAGGTGGCATTAGTCCACGCCGGCAGAATTCATTCGCGCTGCCAATCAGCCGCAGCCCGAACCGGAGAATCTCTGGCTGGCTTCTTGCGTCCGCTGCCACGTTGCCTCTCTCGGGACTCTCGACCCTTGTTGGCCCACGCACTCTCGCATTTTTTTTCTTGCTTGCCCCCGGCGTGCCCGATATAGCCGTTCCGTGTTTTCGGCTCGACTGACTTTCGCTTGTGCGCACCATTTTAGCGGGCGAATTATTGATGAGCTAGGCGACGGCTGCGGGACAAAGTGGCTTGTATTCCACGGCGAGCGCGAACAATTGTCTTATCACTCAGCGGAGAATCAATGGGAATCCGGAAAAGTTTAGCGTGCAGAAAGTAAATAGCGCATGGTAATGGAACAGCCAGATTTTCAAGCCGGATTGTCGCGCGCACCTTCTCGCACGGAAATCCATGAGCGTTTTCCGGCAGAAGCGGCATTGCGGCGAGTCCGTGGAGAGCAAAAACCGAGAGGCAGCAACTTTTGAAACGTAAGCTGCCGTGTGCGCGCAGAGTCTGGCTGCGAAGCTTGGCTCATCGAGCTCAATAATTAATCGATCGAGCAAAGAGAAAGCGAGCGCGCATCAGAAATGCAGCCTGGCAAAAGTTGGCGTTCTTTTTGCCGCGGGCGTACAATGACTCGCGAACGGAACGGCAGTGCCGCTGGCGAATTCCGCGGTCGCGCACCGGGTAAACTAGTTGGAAACAGTTGTTTGCCAGGTGCAAACGGGTTTTTAATTTAGCGAGCGAGCGACCCAGTTAGAAAAGCGCCGGGGAAGAGGGCCACATCATCGGCTGTTTTCGGCGCCCAAAGTAAAGTTTTAAGCGGCGCTCGTGACGGCTGCGGGATTTTCCATTATAACAGTTGCTAAACTCATTAACCGGCCGCCTCCTCGTCGAGAGCGCAAGAGATTTCGCGAAGCCGGAGCGCGCGCATCAAGTATTTATTGTCTTACGCGACTTTGCCGGCTGAGTTAAGTAGATAGTGTCAGTTACCTGTCAGACCGCAGACACGCCGCCACTCTCGCGCAGACAGTTGCTGCTACGGATTTTCTCCGGATCTTCTTTGCGACGAGCTATCTCTCTCTCTCTCTCTCTCTCTCTGTCTCTCCCCGTACATTTTTTAAGCAGTCCTCTTCGGATTATTCACGTAATAAGCCGCTATTTCGCAAATGGATTTGGCACGCGAGTACGTTTCGACTCGAATACGCCCTGCGCTTTGCAATTTGTAACATGCCGGTAGAGTCGACTCACTCGCTGCCTAATTTAAAATTAGCGATATCTTTATTCCGAGGTAATGCGGTGTGCAAACACGCTGCGTACACTGGAATAAACATAGACTCACAGGGCTAACGATACTTCTAATGAGGCGCGGATATGCACATTCCCAGGCTCATAAAAGTCTTATGAAAATTCATGATAGCGCAGTCGGCAGAAAAACAATAAAAGACTACGTTTGCCAAGTGGCGAGACGACAATGCCCGGACGCAATTTTCGCGTTTGGGCTCTCGGGCGAAATCAGCCGGACGACTAAAAGCTCGCGCGCGCGTGTCAAAGCTTTCTGTGTTAATCTCTTTTTTGTTGCTCGCGCCTCCTCCTTGTTTTGAGGCCGTTGCCCACCTAAAGCTAGGCTACCAGTGTCCGCACAAAGAGGCTTTTGAGGAGAGACACATATAGAGACTGAAATTTACTCACCTTTCCATCTAGGCTGCATACTTTGATGCCGGCTAGCGAGACGATTAAAAGGACGTTCGTCGAGCGCTCGCTGTACTGTAACATAAATATTCAATTTATTAAGAACGACGCTTAAACAAACTGCGTCGGTCGTTCAAAAAACTTATCTTGCCTGCGATTTCTAATCCCAGCGTCTTTCTTATCGCGATCCCGTAGAACGATGCTTATCTCGTGCGAGCATACCAAATAGGTTCAATCCCATTCCCACGGTAGATAAAAAAAGAGAAGCTCCCTTAATTCGCCGTTAAATCTACCGTTATTATTTAAATGACCTATCAACGTCGTATTCTAACTGCCGCGAGCAGCAGCTGAAATAAACATATAAAAGGAGAGAGTGAGAGAGCCGTATCCCAAACACTCTCGTGCATGGACAAACTTAAACGATTGTTTACTCCGATTGGAGGAAGAAAGCGGCCATGCCATTGTCTGCCTCAAGTATGCGCGCACGGCTAGCATTTAATAACGCGGACAGGGAGAGAAAAGCTCGCGTAATCCCGTGGCATCGGCTAGCCATTATCGCGCGGTATACGACCACTGGGTAAACACATCCCTTAATTAGATTCCTCGACGTTCGAAGAAGCGCTCCAAAAAGAAAAAAAAAAAAGAAAAAACATGCGAACGCTATTGCGCTCACGGTGGAAATTTCGAATTGGAGTCGACGAGAAAGTTGACGGTTATGTATATGCACACGCGCGCGTGTCTGCTCATTGTAGTGTCTCGAAATATATAAACGCGAGGATTTCCACGCGAGTGCCTCGTTCTGATTTGTATACTATTCCTCTGTGCGCTTGTTCACTCTCTCTCTCTTTCTCTCTGTTGCGTTTGGAGTTGACATTTTGAGACCGCGCGCTAGCCTGTTCATCGCGGAAGGGAAACGCTGAGTCGTTTTTCGCAAAAAATTTAACGCGGCTTCACAGCGAGTTGCTTTAAAATAATGAGTAGAGCATGCGCGGGCTTTTTTTTTATTTTATTTCCTCCGAGAACGGGCGTGCGATATGTGCTTTTTAATTAAACGCGATTTTCTAGACCACGGCGAGAACGCAATATGCTATTTTACAACTCGCTCGCGTCGTCGAGGATCTGTTTCTAATGATAAATCTTCGAACGTTACGAGAAGAGGACATCAATTGCCATCGGTAGTTCTCTTCGTCTTCATAAAATCGCTTGTTTCCTTTTTTTCCTTTTCTTACAACCTTATCGTCTCCGTTATCGTGCTGAACATGCGAAATTCCTTCCAAAAATGAAGCATAAACCATCGAGAGCAGGGTTGCGCAATAAAAGCGACATAAAACCCCCTAACCTACAGCCTCACTTCCCATCCTGAAAAAAGAAAGAAAAAAAGAAGAGGCATCTTCACTTCAAGCCCCACGTCGGAAAGGAAAAAAAAGGCGTCACTGCTATTGTTTCGCTTCTCCCTCTCGCGCGTAGGACAAGAAACGCGTCACCAGACGCTCTCGACATGATCACCTCTTGAAGCACACGCGAACGCGCCGGCCCTTCCCTCTTTCTCCTTTCCTTTTTTTGTTCGCAGGACCCCCGCGCTGCTTTGAGGCTGGTCCTGTCCCCCGCATTTGCATAAACGCCACTCGGTCAATTTCGAGAGAAGTGCGAAGGACCACCCGATGAACTGGTGCAGGTGCACGGGAGTTTGATTTTTCGTCTTTTTTTTTTTTGTTTTTCGTTTTTTCGAGAGGCGCGTCGGACGGACGAGCTTCGCTACTGCGCCGGAAACGCTTTCCTTTCTCGGCCTAGGCATGCGTGACTAAACGTTTTATTTTCGCTGCAGGTTCATTGCTCGGCGCGTGCCTTTTATTCCGCCGCGTCCAGGCGGACACGACGGCGCACGGGTCTGCTTTTTATTCGGCCGCGGCGCGATAGGACACTCGCGAGCCGAAATCTGATATTTATTGTTCGGGCGCGAATCCGTTTGTCGCGATCGCAGTCGCGCGTAATCCGATTGAGAAGCGCGCAGTTGCGCCCGAAAGGAGCGTGATATCGCGTAACAGAAGTGAATTAACGGCGAAAGGGATATTTTTCGCCGTTATTGTCGGGCGCGGGTTCGAAATTACGAGCGCGCGGGAAATTCCGGGCAATTAGCCGTGGCGCGCGGCGGAAGCGATTTTCCGGGGGCGCGCAGCGTTAAAACTCGAGAGGGAATTAAGACGACGGCATTTAATTAGCATCTCATTATCGTCCACTCTATAATCTACTCCTTCCCGTCGATCCCCGACGATCCTCCTCCTCGTTGATTTTTCTCGCCGGCGCTCAGTTTTATAATTAGCGTAATAACGATAAAAACGAGCGGATCGTGAGAAACGATCGCGCGCTCGAGTCGGCTGGCATCGGGTGACTCGCGGCGGGCACGAGCAAGTGCGAATGAAAAAAGAAATCAATAGGAGCGAGATAGGGCAGAGGAATCAATTGCAGCAGATAACCGCAGGATGGATTTGCATAAAAAATCCCTGGGCGCGGCTCTCCGGCTCTCGAATTACACGGCTAGTTGATCCCGTCGGCGGCCAAGGCCATCAAGGACGCCCGCGCGGGGAAAAGGCGACGACATGAATTATTCACGGGATCGCGTCACAGCGAGCGACGCTCATAAACGGACACTTTCGGATCGACAGCGATCGAGAGCCCCGTAGCTCACTTTCGTTATTTGTCTTGACGGTCGACTCGCGCGTCCTCGCTGTTTGCCTCGTCGGCTAATTCATTTTTCTCGCCCCCGACCCAGCCAATCGCCCGTACCTCCCGAAATGCCGAGTGGCGTTGTTCGATTTGGCGCCGAATCAATCCATTTGCGGCATTCGATTTCCCTCGCTGATAGCTTCCAGTCGATCAAGCGAGAGGCCGTCATGTTTCATCACCGCGCTCACTCGTCGACTGCGCGACTCGTGCCTTCGGCTAAACGACAATAACAATTGGGAACTTGTCTTTCTAAGCACGGCAAATAAATGTTCTCCTCGATAAAGCAGCGGCGACGGCAGCAGCGACGCGGAAAATCGCAAAGTCTCTCTCCGGGGGTGCGGCTGTCTGGCTACGATTAGCATAACAAATTTCAGGAGATCAAATCTTCTTTGGAGCGTCAACAGCGCGTAGCGCACGTGAGAGCATGAGCGCCATGGTTTTATGGGGAAGAGGCTGCTGCAGTGCCTGTGTATACGTGTGTATATACGTGTAAGTCCCGCAGGAACTGCTGACTCACGAGTTCGAGTAGCGACGAGGACGCAAACAACGGCGGGGAGGGTGCTCGAGGGTGGACACGCACTGCTCCGAGTCTCTATGAAATTTTGGCCTTGGCGAGCGCGCCTTTTGTCGTCTAGCTTATACGACGGCTAATCAAATTTCCGCGTCGTCCCAGCCAAGGATACTCATTCGCCGTGGCTTTAGCTTTTATACCTGTCGGATGAATTTTTCGGAGCAAGGTTCGCTCGATGATAAAGTTCGCGTTGCGTTTTTTCTCTCTTTACGGCCGAATGATTTTTAATTTTCGCGAAAAGAAGGACGCCAAATAACAAAACAGGCCGAACAGAGAAAATTACACGCGAATTCTCAGCATGATTAGCCATAGGGCTAAGTAGCCGCAGGGGGCCAATAATGTGGCGGGCGCACGAGATGGGGGGGGGGGGGGAATAGTTAATACGTCACGCGCGCACAGCCAGCGTAACGAACTACTTACGGATTTATCGGGACCGGCCGGAATTTATAGTGTTGCGGCCCCTTCAATTCACTAAGAGCCTCTCCAGGCGTCTATCGACGCGAAAAAGGGACAGCCAGCAGCGATGAGTAATCGCGCGAGCGGACAGTTTTAATTTTCGGAGAGTGACTGGTCCCGTCTGCCGCGACGAAAAAAACGATAAAGCAAAAAACAACCGAGAGAACGAGAAGGATACAACGCGACGGAAAAAGAAACGGCAATGACGCGTCGGTCGGTCGCGGCGCTATTTACGAGGCAGCCCAGCTTTCGAATTAATTCGCGCGGTCGCGCATCGTAAATAAGCGCGCAGTTGCGAACAAAGCTCACCGCGAGGGTTGCTTTTATTTATCGGGCGTTGACGCGACGTCTCCTCGGCGGCTCTCGAAGCAGGAGCCTCCTTTTGTCGCGCAGGACGGCTCGATCCGATGGACGGCAACCGGGCCCATTGATTTACCGTAATTATCGCCGCGACTGCTGTTACGCGCGCTCTATAAATTAGCTTCGTAATGAAGACACATCTGGCGCCAATGCGGTCGCGGCGCTCCGCCCGCTTCAAACATTAATTTGAATTTATATTTTGGCCAGCGAATGACGCTCGGGAAGCTTCCGAGTGGGCACGGCTTGACAGAGTGGGCCGAGTGCCGCTCGCGTTCGCCGCATTTTTCCGTGCAACGAGAAGACTCTTGGACGCGACACGCTGGGAGAGCGAGAGAGCAAGGGCGATTCGGAGGGACGACGATCACGCTGAAAACGTAGAGGAACAATACTGTCGACGTAATAGCTTGCGCAACGGCTTATTCAATAGTCGTTGTCGGGCTAACGCGATTGCGAGCTAAACGCGCGTTTCCCCGTCAGAGCGAAACGGTCAAACGCCGCCGGGCGGCCACGCGAAAGCAGGCCAACCGCGCCCTAATCGCGCGGCAAACTCCTTAACGAACGGCCGAAACGCAATTCGTATGCAGCGGCCATAAGCGAGCCCCCGATTCGCGCACCGTGCCAACAGGTAAGATCGGATGCGATGCTCGTTGCCCTAATGACGCTCGATTTGACCCCTCTCCCAACCCGCAACCCTCTACTCTCTCTCTCTCTCACTCTTTTTCTACTATTCGGTCACAGTTATTAAAAAAGTTTTTTTCCCCTCAAACGCCGACGCTGAAAAGCATTGCAAATGAAAAGGTCTTTTTGATGCGATTGAAAAGTGGAAAATCTCATTGTGCGCAGGCAAACAAAAGCGCCGCACTGTTACAATAATTCGCGAGCGCGCGTTCAAAATTATATTTCAATCTCGCTGGAGAGAGAGAGAGAGAGAGTTGAAATGTCATGGTCGGTCAATAAAATACAGTCGTCGTCGTCGAATCAAACACTTTAAAAAAGTCAATGGCCTTGCGATAAAACCGCAGGGGCAGATTAGAAAATAAGCTACAAGCTAGGGACGAGAGAGAGTGAAAGCCGTCAGAACGGATGAGAGTCAAGTTCAGGCGTGAAAAGCAGAGTGAGAGAGGTACTGCACTCCAGACGTGTCAGGAAGGGGTGGGGGGGAGGGGCATTCATGCGTTCGTGGGGTGGCGCGCGATAATCGAAAGTCAATATCGCGCCACTTAATTTTTTTCGCGCAAGGCACTCGAGTCCGCTACAAAGGCGTTGAACAATTAAGCCTCCATCGCTCCGCGGGAAGAATATTCATGCAGCAGAGTCGAATTATCGATCGCGCGCGCGGCGCTCTAACTGTTTGTTGGCTGACTAGTTAGTGCGGCACGATTAGAGAGGCGCTAAAGCCGCCGCGATCGATATTGTTTGCGTTCGGCTAATCAGTGCCTTAGACATTCGAGCTAACGAGTCGTGGCATCGCTGCTCGCGCTCGCCCAACTCTTGTCCGGGCTCCGACGGCCGCGCGTAGTCGGACGAATGCCGCGCGCGCGACACTTCGATCGGGCCGCCGCGTATCAATTCGCCGGTCAAATTATTAAAGTTCGACGGAGCGCGATGCCGGGGACACGATTGGACTTTTGCGCGCTCCGGCCGCCATTTCGCTCGCTGCTGTTTCTCGCCCGATGGCTCATTTATCCGCGGATCGACGATGTCTCCCTGTCGATTGGCGTTGCTCGCGGAGCATCGGTCGAGATGCTCCAAGTCGCTCAGCCAAACGCGTTATTGAATACGCGGCTACGGCGCTGCGTCGTGCACGCAAACCGCAAATCGTCCGCGCGTGAAGCCAACAAAAAGCCTTGACGTGCCTAAGAGCGTCGATTCTCCATCGACGTCGTGACGATGATTTCCGATCGTTCGAGTCCTCGGAATTACGTCGCGCAACTCTCTTGCCGCGTCGCGCGGGTTCTTGGCGCTTCGTGCGCCAATAACAAAAGGGAGAGAAGAAAGGGCGCAGCGAGTCAATGAAACAAATAGCGTAAGGAGGCCCCCGTCGCCGAGCGCAGATATTTCAAAATTTACGGGGCAGCCTTCTCGCTCGCCCTCTTCGTCAAACTCGGCCGCTCAATCATTCACAAGTCTCCAGCGCACGATATCGCTCGCCGTGCCTTCGCGGCTCTGCGATCGGTAATTACCCTTGCGAGGCCTTTGTCTTTGAAGGATGACGCAACGGCAGAGCAAAAAGAAACCCCCGCGATCGAGTTTGCCGATACTGCCGGCGAAATCGAACAGTACAATAACGCTCCGCATGCGAAAAATGAATAACGTCTCTTGTGTTGGCCGCGGTGATGGTGGCTGCGCAACCGGATGGAAGTGATTACGCAACAACGACGGCTGGATGGGGATGCTTGCGTAACTCGACAAAGCCTCGAAAAAAAAAAGAACAAAAACAAAAAAAAAACGAAACAAGTAGACAGGAAGACGAGACAGCGAATATATATGGACTGCGCGTGTACGTACGAACGGAAATCAATTCTCTTTCCTCTGTAGCGAGAGAAAAGCGCATGCATGCACGGGGGTTGCGTCTCTCCGAACGACGGCCGACTACGGGAGGACAATGCGCGCGACACACGTTGCCATGGGAATAAGCCGCGTCGCGTCCTTTAATGGACATACGACTCTCTGTGTACCCTCGCCCTTCGCTCTAGCCATCATACATGCCAACTTGGAGAACGATGAGCCTTATCGAGTTTGCATTTCGTTGCGCCTGGATGTGCCTACAAACGCACGCGTATCTCGATGCGAGCGCGCGCTCGCGTATGCCCGACACACGCGTACATCGGCGACTCGAGCCCAGTTCTCAGAGTCGAGGTGAATTTTCATCGGCGAAGCGAGACTGGACGGGCCCTCAGCCGACGAAGAGACGCGAAAGAATGCCATTATTCGGATCCGCGGGCGCAGGCCAATAAACGGGCGGTCTTCATATCGCAAGGTCGTACGAGCGAATGATAAATCGGCAACGGGGCATTTGGACGCGCGCACTCGCACGGCAAGGGCACAAAAGAAAGCGGAGGGGTTCGACGAATTTATCGCGGACTCGTTATTAAATTCTTGCCTAATTCGGCGGAACGGCGAGGAGGACGCGCGGCGCGATCGATCGCGCCGCGCGCGGATGCGGTCGCTGAAAAACTGGACGTTGCGCCAAGCTTGGCCGGCGCGCGCGCGCGCGCGGCAGCAATTGAATTGGCCCACGAACGAGCTAATGCGCCACTATGTATCGCTTCAGGCGCGATTAATCGAATTCACGTCCCGCGTCGCTGGGACCGGTGCCACGGGTGCCACGCGGCCGAGCGACCGACGCGCGTTGTCCACGGTGTGGTCGTGCGTCCGTTCATAACGGGCGCCTTATGGCACGCAAAGTGGTTTTAGGCAAACAGCGAGTCACCCGAGGATTATTAATTATCCGTTCGTTCGCGAAAAAATATTGGCTGCGGAACGTATAATTTGTTAACGACGAATCAAAGTGGAACGGACGTTATAAGCGTTCAATATCTCGGCTGAGCTGTCGATATCTCGACGTCTATTCACGGAAGTCGAAATTTCGATATCCTCATTTTTCTTCTAAATCTCAATTTGGCTCCTAGACGATTGTCGAAGCGTGAGAAAAAGCCCCGCGACGCAGCGACGAAGTACTTCAAATCCATCATCGCGCTGCACAAGACCGTGCATAAAAAATCACGGTGTCAATAAATCGTACGAGAGAAGAGGATGGGTGGGAGTGGCTCTAATTCGCCGCATAAAGACGCTGCGACAGAGCGCAATTAACGCGGCCGCATGGAGTATCCCGTTAAAAGATCGCTGATCTTTACGAGTTTGCGGCGCGGGCGTGCGCATTAAAAAATTACAAGATCATATGCCGGTCCGCAGCAGCGGCATCGTAATTTGCGCAAACACACGCGCGCGCGAGTCCTTTTGAGAAATATGATATCGTTGTGAAATACGACGGGCTAATGCGATAAAGTAAAATCGAATTTTACGGGCGAGCGTAAAAAAGAGAGAGAGAGAGAGAGAGAGGCGCCCCCGTCGTAAATTCGTTGGGTTTACGGGCCGAGTGTCGCCGCGGGCTGATTATTAGGCACATGGCGCGCGCTCTCCCTTTCGAGGAAGCTGTTACGCAAAAGGACAAAAAAAAAAAAAAAGAAAATATAAAACAAAATGAAAAAGAAAGGAATTCGCTAATTTCGATAACGAGGTCGTAGCGCAGTCGCGATTGCGCGCGCATCTTTTATATTGCCGGTTGTCGTGATGCGCCTTGCAGGTAATTTTAGGGCTGCGGCAACGAAGCCGGCCGCCTTTCCTCGCCCGTTGTCGATACCACGCGCCGACTGCAATTTGCTCGCCACGACTCTTTGTCGCCGGTCGCTGCTGAAAAATACCGGGGCCGTTAATAAGCGCGCGCTTTTTCTTGCTGCTGAGGAGGCGATCGCGAGGACGCACGCGGCCCCAGGGGATTTATTATTTCTTCGCATTGCGCGCGCGTATAACAATGAAAGACGAGAGCCATTTGTAAGCTGTGCGTCGGGTTTCGGGGCGGCGTAACTGGCTTTGGAGTCTCGAGTTGCCGCCGGGGCTGTTCGATACTTATCGCAAAGAGTGCAGCGACAATCGTTGGGCATCTTGGGCCGCCTCTTCACGTCGAAATTTGAAGCAGCACGGCCGCCGATTGGCGATCAGATGATTGTCAAGCCGTCATCGCGACGTCGGTCCGGTCGTGCCCGAGCAGTGGCTAATTATGATTGCTAAGAATCGCGCGACTGGGCGGTCGAATAATGACTTTGTCAGACGACGCGGACGGCGGCCGAAAGACCAAACAACGTGGCAGCTCGGCGGCGTGAACGTCGCCCGTAAAACTCTCTTTCAGCTGGCCGACTGGCTGTTGGCAATTCGGGGGAAGCCTGAGAGAGCATACTTAATGATCCGCTGGCACTCTTTGTCGCGTAATTAAGAAGCGACTGGCAACAATTTACGCGGGCCATTAGCGCCCGAGTCCGCGCTGCAAGCAGGAGAGCGAGGAGTGAGAAAGGTCCGTCCCTCACCGGAGCAAACGAGCTCTTTTACGCATCCACTCTCGCCGGTCGCGGAGTGCCATTCATTTCGCGGCTCGCTTCGGGTCGTTCGGTTGTCGGACCCGTCTTCCTCCGACTCGATACGAATATAACGCGAATCATCGACGCCGGCAGCAAGTGCGCGAGCTATCAAATTCAAGGGAAATAGTCTGGCTTTAAACAGTCGGACAATTGAATACAGCTGGCTGTGGCCAATATTGGAGTTGCTCGAATGTCTAAGTTGCCTCGTGAGCGCGCAGTTGCAATCGGCTTGCGCCAGTCGAATCGATTACTGACTGATTTTTCGCGGTTGGGGCCGTGGGGAGTTTATGTTTTGAAAGTGTTTGGGGAGAGGGGCGCAACGATGACGACGGTCCAAAGATAGAGCCCGGATAATGTGGGGTGCGAGCGCAGGATAAGAGCACTGACCTACAGTCTGATTCTTTTTTTATTTAGATACTGTAAGTGATTCTTTGTGTATATCTGTGAAATACAGACTTCAGGTCGGAGCGACGGGGGGAAAGCGAGTGGAGTTGACGCGTTGTTCTTTTCGGCTGTGCTAGTCTGTCAAACGCATGACGTAGATGGGGGACGAGTCAATCTTTTATTCGCGACAAATTTATTTTGCGCGCTTGACAAAGTCTCGGCGATCGTGCACTTGCCAGCTAGCGATTCAGTTACCGCTGACAAAGTGCGTGATAATTTGGTTGTGAAATAGCTTGGGTTCATTCAGAAGAGGCCATTCGAATTAAAATAGATCATTCAAGAGATCAACACTCGTCGTGAAAGGACGCGCGACAAAGAAAGCTCCCCGAAATTCTGAGCAACTTGTACCAATGAAGTGCTAACAATCAAATAATGACCACATCATCGATAATAAAAACACGGAAGAAAAAAGAAATGAAGATGTTCAAAACAAAAGATCCAGAAATAGTCCGAAAAATAAAATAATCAAAAAAAGATAAAACCAACATCAAAGGCTAGCTTCCAACAACGCAGTCGTTGAAGTAAGCAACAAATTTGAAGTATTGCAAGTTAAAGAAAAAAAAAACAATGTAAAACCAACGCCAGTAATGTCGACAGTCTTCAAACTGCTAAAATAAAATCATCTTCAACATTCGTAAGTGGCGTTTTAAATATAAGTCCGTTAAAAGATCTCGATAAAACCTCAAACAATGAGTATATAATAAAAGTCCTAAACAACAACGAAATAAAAATTCCAATTCACAATCCAGAATTATTCACCGATACTATAGCTGAGTTAGAAAAACAACAACGATTTTTACACTTTTTGAAAATAAAGTTCTCGAAAACATGCACCCTTCAGTCAACGTAAATGAATTAAAAGAAGAAATTGAATCGTGTACCAAGAATCGTATACAAAGAATTAGTGTCACAGAACTCCAATCTGTGTTAAATGTACGAATAATCCCATCGCCTCAAAATTGCCTATTCAAACGAAAAAAAGGTGTCAAATGTGCCAATTGCGGCGATGAGAATCACGTAGCAGGTTACGAAGTTTGTAATACAAGAAAGCTTCTTCAGCAAAAATACAATTAACGTGGAGAAATCACATTTGGACTGAACGTAAACAACTTAATCTACAGCTACGAAATTTCTACTGGCTATGTATATATTAAGTAAAAAATCTAAATAATCGATCAATAATGAATTACTAATGAATAAATTTATAATCAAACCAGGATGGAAATATGAATTCAACTGTAGGATACAACCGGAAAATTAAACATTAATATGATTGAATAATTCCACAATAAGATTTGATAAAGGCGCCGTAATTCATTACAAATGAAATAATCAGGATGGACGTTAACTTATCAGCTATAAAGAAAGTAATGGAAGCTCCCCGCAGAAGGTAAATCAACCGACTAACTGAACATCCAAATCAACTGGCGAAGAGTATAGTGTATCCAATTCAAAAAGTATCAAGATTGAAAAAATGCGAAGCACCATTCAAACGAATTTAAAGTCAATTCTATGAAATAAAGTTATATAAGTTTTTCTTTATTTTTTTCGCACCGATCATTGGATCTTCGTGTAATATAGACTTAAAATCACAATGCTATTCATTTCTGTAAGAATATTTAGTTATTATCGTCGGACAGACTATAAGTATAATTGGAAATATAAAAAAAATAAACGATATCGAAGAAATCAATGCCGCTACCGTGTATATTTTAAAAATATAAATATCCGATACCTGTTACTCTGTCGACGACATTGCAAAACAGTTACTGGAAGCATAAAATCACTAAAAACAGCACGAAATCTACATATTCTTATTTTTATATCTCATTTGACGACTTTGAAAATAAGATGACGAAATGTAGGAACGCTAATTGTCAGATCAAAAGTTTGCTCCAAAACAAAAGAAAGCTCACGAACAGAATTTTTTCAACTACCTCGTAAAAAAGATACGACGACGTCACATAACACGGCGCTGTTACATTCAGCTTGTCGCGAAAACCTCTCAGTCTATCTGGCCGTATACTATATAACGCAGCGAGAACGAAAGCAGCACTCAGCATCCACGATAGCAACTTAAAATCTTACGGGATTATTTTTCAAAAGTCCGAGTGAAAATTGATCGCGCGCACCCGTAGCGTAAAAGCTAAAGTCACGCGAGTCCGCGCACAGATAATGAGGTTTAAAAACGAAACGGTTAGGCGCTGCTGTTTATTTTCCAATGGTATCGGCGGGCTCTCTCGAGCAGAGTGGCGCGCATCTTTGCATATTCAAAGCAGCTGCTGGAGTCTTTGTCGCTTCTCAACGGCGCTCGCCGGTTTTTCCTGTACGCTGATACGCTCTTCCCCTCCCCCTCCCGCCCCCCACCGCGCGCCCGATCCCTCGACTCAATTATCCAGGCTCGAGAGATGTTTGCTCTCGCCCGATGGAGCGTCGATTGATTTTCAGCGAGTGTTGTCTCGCGCTGGGCGTTATCGCAGCTCGCGCGCTCCGTTGCCGGGACACGTCGCCAAAATTCCGCGCCTGGCCAAAAGAGACAGCCTCGGCGAACAATCCCCGGCATTCGATGCCGATCGAGCTCCCGTAAAACAAAGGAGCATCGCGTCTCGCTCTCTCTCTCTCTCTCTCTCTCTCTCTCTCTCTCTCTCTCTCTTTGGCAGGAGAATATTATTTCCGGTATGCTGGCAATGAGCTTTGTACTCTCGGCCAAGCCTCGGCGGAGCAAGTATAATGCCCAGTCCCGGGGAAATGAGCAGAAACGATGCGACGCGATGAGATTAAGCGCTAAAACGCAGTCGCGAGTGCCAGTGACGCTATACAGTCTCCCGCGCGTACGAATACCTTCTTCCATAGTTCCCCTGGCGACTTTATTCGCGCGCGTATACACACGCGTCCCCCGAGAGACTCGCCAGCCTTTCCTCTTAATTATCACGATTAATTAAGCCCGCTTTGTGTTGCCTGCACTGATCATCGATTTGTCCTCGTCCGCCTGAGAGATGCTGCATATTGTTCTTGACGGCCATTTTAATGAACTCTCTCTCTCTCTCGACGAGGAGACGTAGAGAAAAATAGGGGGCGGGCATTAACGCCGCTCTCTCTTTTACCCGCGCCACTTCATTTAGGCGCGGGAAATTGTGTTTTGGAATTCAAATTAACGTGCGTTTTATGAGCGAGCCTGAAAGCAACGTCCCTGCCTGCCCGGCCAAATGTTTTAATTAAGAATCCCAACGAAGCCACTGACTGTCGCGCGAGTTGACACTTGCTGCTCGAGAATCGCTTTTATCGCTTCATTGTCTTTGCCTTTCTCCCGATCCGTTGAAATTAACGAACGTGCGTTCGAGTCCGCGCGAGGCATTATCCGAAATGTCGTCGTGACGTAAGCAGCGCGGAGAAGGAAGAGTGAAAGCGAGAGAAACTAGCGTTCTCCGTCGAAGCTAAACGCCGGCGATGAAGCACTCGCAAGCTCGCGTGCTGACATGACTTTCGAGGGGCGGGGACTGGTTGGGCTTGAGGCCAACGGGCGATCGGAGAGTCTTAATTAGAGAGAGCGCAGAGCCCGACATTATTTGTCCGGCAACGTGCAATCAACCTGGACTCGCTCTATTTTTTTTTTTTTTTATTATTCAGCCGAGGCGAACCTGGTCGACGGTACGAATGTTTGCGTAAATAGCCCTCGGGGAGAGGGAAGGGGCGGTGGGACAATATCTGCGAGGCATATTTGGCATCGCGACGACGGGAAATTGAATCAACCGCAAGCTTCGTAACGTATGCATTGGATTCGTAAGCCCAAGTAAGTGGACAGTCGGGCTGGAGGGGGCGGGCAAGAGCGTGCGGCAATCCTTATTACTCGGCTGGTGGCGGCGGCATGCCGAAGCAAGGAACACTTCTCTCTATACTCCGTGGCTCTGATTTAGTCGCGCGCTCTCTCTCTCTCTCTAAGTGCGCGAGGACTTCGAACTATGTGCTATACTACTCGCTGGGACTTAGCAACTCGTTGCGGAGAGAGACTCATCAATTTGAATGCTACCCCCTCATTGCTTTGGAGTCTTGTTATTAAATTTGTATGGAATGCTTAGTATTACGTGTACAGACTCATTACTCTAATTTACCTTTCTGAACGACGTAAAAATTAAATTATAAATAAACTTTGTTGTGGTAGATTTCTTGAAGACATAAACAGTAGAAACTACTTGCAAGTTAAATTTGCAATAGCAATGAAGGTATTGTTTGAAAAGCTCCGGTACTTCGAAATTTCCAATACATCCGAGGAAAAAGAGGAAATCTGTGCAGTTCATTGGACTCGCTCGTAAGCGTCGTTTCTTAATGTTAAGCAGGCGTAGCTAAGAAAACGCTGTTATTTTGAATGCGCTTGTAATTCAGCAGAGTCCGCGATCGCTTAGCCGAGCAAGATTGATGACAAATAAGTCTTGAAGCACTGCCAAAGTACCTTAATCAAGGAAAAAAGATGCTCAGCTCGGCTGCGTGGCTGGTGCTGCGCTCGCGAGGTCGATGCGCTTTACGGTCGAAGGAGCCAGATATTGGACTGCGCAGCGGCAACCTTGGCTGCAGCTATAGAGCGAGAGCGAGAGAGTAAGAAAGGAAGATCGCATAATCAAGCAGCCGGCAACTACGTGACTCGCTCTGCATTCCGCCAGTTGATATCGCGAATTAATTCCCGAACGAGTTAGCCTCCGCGATGTTTTACTGCGTGTAAAGCTTGCGCGCGCCATTATGAATTTTCATGAGGCTACATACCGCCGAAAGCCAGCTCTCCCGATAGATCCATTTGGCTGCTTTTTTTCGCCTAGCGCGCTTGATTATGGCCCTGGCACCGCGAGACCCGCTCGGCTTTATATCATTGTGAAATCCATCCGCGAGCTTCGAAGCAGGGAACGGGGCTCGGCAGCCGACCGAGAGCCCCGCGTCGGAGAGCCATAATTAGCCGAGCCGCCCCGAAGGAAAACTCGCGGCGTCGGCAAGTTGCGCGCCGCCAAATCAGCCAGGGGCTTCGCATTCATCGCGCCACGGCGCGGCGACGCGAAACTTGCGGCGCCCGTCGCGTTTGCTCGGGCTGGCAAACTTGGAGAGTTCGTTCGCTTATTTCCGGATAGGACTGCCGGGGCGCGCGCGCGCGCGCGCGGAGGCGATCGACGCGGCGCGGCCGAGCGGCGAGCCTCGTAAGAGGAGAAAATAAAAGCGCGGCGCAATTTTCTGCCTGCCGCCGGTCGTTACGTTCGCGGCGCTCCTTTCTCGTCCACGAATATATCGGCGCGCGTCGAGCCGCGCCGGCACGAGCGATAACGATGCATTCGCATGCAACGCAATTCCAAATCATACAATTAATCCATTACGGCGCGCAGGCGGCGAAAGGGGACTCGTAAAAAGGAGCCGTTAGGCGTCATTACGCCAAATACGTGTGATTTCGCGAGGACCGTAACGATTGGAAATTCCGACTCGATGCCGTGCGGCTTCGGCCGAGCTTTGAGAGCGCGCACAAATCGAATGCGATATAGCGCTGCCGCTCCCGTCGCTGCCCCCGCCAGCCGGGGAATTAGAATATGCGATTTCTATTTAACTTTGATTAATCAAGCTGCGATAATCTATATGTAGCTGCGGCATCGAATATTCGCGCTCGACGCGCACCGCGTCCGCGTTGCGTTTCCAGCGCGGCGAGCGCACCGCGCGATCGCGTCGAGGACAAGGGAATGGTGCATCCGCAACGTCGGCAGTACGCGACCGAATCGAGGATTCACGCGCGTCACGTCTGCTCCGAGCAGCGGCAGCAGCAGCAGCACTACGACCAGTCGTCGGCGCTCGCACAACAGTAGCAGAGCGAAACTCGACCGATTTCCTAAAGGCTCAATTACGAACCCACGAGAGCTGCGGCATGATTAGGCCGATACGTTGGTATTCGATTTTCATGCACGCGCGCACCGCGCCACTTATACAACAAAGATGCGCGCCGCTATTAAGTCGACACCTCGCTTATTGACGTTGATAGTTTAGTTCTCTTGCGCTCTATGATTTCGCTCTACGGCCGGAGGATAATTGAATATTCGAGGATTTTCTGCGAGGCGCGCGATGAGCGGTTTGCGGTTTGTGCGATCGAACGCTCTCTCTCTCTCTCTTTCTCTCTCTATTCACATTGTTAGCTGCGCGCCCGCAGGTTAATGGGCCGTATGCGCTGCGTGCAGATGCTGCGGATGGCCGATTACCATCTTCTTTCTTTTTCAGAGAGACAGAGAAAGAGAGAGTGTAACGAAAAAACTTTGGTGCGTGATTTTACACTTTCAACGATAGACGCGAAAATAAAATTGCCCTTTCGGAAAAATATCGAGGCAAAAAAAAAGTCCATCTGTCCTCCGCGGTGCGCGTGTGTGCGCACATTCATCCTGCCGCAACCCATCGTCATCGCGCGCAAATATTAAAAAATGTCAAAAAAAAAAAAAGAAAAAAGAAAGAA
Source organism: Phymastichus coffea (assembly GCF_024137745.1). Lineage (NCBI taxonomy): Eukaryota > Metazoa > Arthropoda > Insecta > Hymenoptera > Eulophidae > Phymastichus > Phymastichus coffea. The sequence continues at coordinate 3,489,963 of NW_026706839.1, forward strand.
CCTCTCTCTCTCTGTCGTTTTTTCTCCACCCTTTGCGCAAAAACAAACAGAGCAAAAAGGGCAGGGCTGAAGCCCTTCCTAAACATTAACCAGCAGCGCAAAGTCGCCCTCCGTCGCCATGGAGAACGCGCGGCACTAACTCCCCGAGAACTCCTCTTTTTTTTTTCTGCAACAACTGCGATTTACTATAATCGCGCATTGTTCCAACGTACATTTTCGGGCGCGGCTGGGGGTGGGAGGCGGGGCGGGCAGGCTTTCGCTTGCACTTTTGCCGCGTTCTACGCGATTATCGGATTCCCCTCTCGTCCTTGTGCTCTTTTAGCTTTGACCGGAAATCGCCCTTTGTTCCGTTTTCTCGTTTGTTTTTTCGTCGTCTATTTCACTCGTTTCAGAGAGTGGAATATCGATCACACACCGAATTTCACGCGATTCGAGTGCGCGCAATGGGCGCGCATTCTACGGCCACTTGTTCGACTCGCGTTTCCCTTTCTTTCGGCCTCTGATCATTCCTCTGATCTTCGGTCGGCGCCCAAAAATTCGGCCTTTCTTTTAACGCAGCGGATTCTTAATAGGCGAGGGTGCAGCCTGGCGTGTAATCGGATCCTGCGCTTCCGCGGCCAAAACCGGGTATAGAGTCTCGCGTGGCTATTTGGAGTCTTTGCTCACTGGATATAATTACATTACCTTCGACTAATTATACTAAGTCGTCCGCGTGAGCTATTTGCAGATTGCAGCGTAGCGACTTCCATTGGGTTATTGTCAGACGAACGGGTCTCGAACGACTCCTGGCTAATTTCAAGCTGATGCGCTCTCGATTATTCATTCTTCCAGGAGCCGTACCTGGGTAACTGCAATTTTCAGAGCCGACTCTGGGAGCACGATCGCGAATACACTGCTGGATCGCTTTGGCAGATCAATCAGTGCGAAATTCGCGCGAGAATCGAATAAAATTGACCGGGAACAATGAGCCTCAGCCCATAGCAATCACTGTATCACGCGTATCGCGTCCGCACCCGACAACGACGAAACCAAAAAGGCGCAAGCCCTTAAAATTCGATCGAGGTAGCCGACAAAGCGAGGGAATCAACGATCGCGATGGAAGGGGAGGTAAAAAAAAGAACGCGATGCGGGAGAACGACGCGCGCCGCGCGCTAATTGACGAAACAAGCTGCCGCGCGTCTACGTCGATTACACGACGAACGAAACAGAGAGCGGCAGATGCAACGAGCGTCCGAGCGGCAGTATACGTAATTGGCCTCGGATTTCCTACTACCCCCCTTACCCTCGCGCCGCTCCCCATGTACGGCGAATAATTAATGACTCGCGGCTTGTGCGTGCCGCAAGGTTGCGCCTCCTCCCCCCAAGCTGTGCATAGGTGTAAGCGCACCGATAGATATCTTTTTCATCGGTGGTCACCTGCCTCCCCCGTTCGAACGAGCCCCCTTCCGAGCCCTCTTCCGAGCCCCCTTCCGAGCCCCCGTCTCCCGCGGAGATTTGAATAGCTTTTACAGGGAACGGTGCTCTCTGCCCCGAGTTATCACTCGGCGACCGAGGATACATCGTTTCTCGGTGCGTCGGCGAGCTGCTCGCGCATCGCCCGGTAATTAGGCGCAATCGAGTAGGACTGTGTCGATCGATCGGACTCGCTCGGCGCACCAACGACAATCCGAGAAAGTATCGCGAGACAGCGGATGTAGCGCGTAGATTATTATTAGACTCGGTTGATGCATCGTTGGCGCGTGACGACGATTCCCAGTCGGTCGTCGCGAAAATGCACGGCCGCTTCGGGGATTAATTTCACTTTATTATACGGCTCGTTCACGAGAGCTCGGGATCGGAGTGCCAGCGCCGGATGTTTGACGTATGTGTCGACGGCTCTGCTCCTCTCGTTCGTGATCGTCGTCGTCGTCGCGACGAGGACGACAAGGGGCGGAGGGGAAGTTTTATGGGGACGCGCGCGTCGATTTATTACGGCGCGCGGGCGGCCCTCGAATGCTTGTCTCGGTCTCGTTATTTGGGCCACCGAGGGACGCGCACGAGCGTTCGCCGACGAGACAATCACGGGAGGTGTTTAAGGCTACACCAGTCCTGAGCGTTCGCTCGCCGAAACTGCAGGCGGCGTTCACCGGCATCGCTTGGCCTCGCGACGCTCGATGTCGGTAACGCTGTTTCCATCACGTCTTCGCATTGCCCTGTCAACGTGTTCGCGTGCAGAGCCGTACTAATCGAGGCTTAATCCGTTCTCGCCGCGTCCGAGTGCAAAGCGCACACTGCCGACGCGTTCACGGTCGAGGGTCACGACGTGACGTTAAGAAAATAAAAGGGCGCGGTCGGAGATTCTCTCTCCACTTAATCGCGCGCAAAGCCTCAAAATTCGGTGCCGTGATTAAATTAATCGGGAGCAAGTTTCTGGCCTAGCCGATAGCAATTACATTACGCGAGAGCTTACTCTTGTCGGAACAAGGCAAAAATAACAGCCGTCGATAAAGCCCCAAGGAAAATAACATCGAGTCGCGTCTGCTCTTCCCATCTTCATTAAAATCTTCTCTCGCTCAATTAAGCTCACTTATCCGCGGCGAAGCCACTCGAAATCCTTATTCGAGCTCAGCTCGCTCTCGCAGCGCTCTCTCGGCCGCCATTCATTGCTACGGGCACTCGCCGAAAACTTTCCCATACGCCGCTGCGGGGCAGAGGACGAAGAATTCGATAATTCCTGTAACGAAGCGGAAAATTCGTTCTATAAGACTGTGTCCACCCAACGAGAGCACATAAAGATGCGGACTCCGGTAATAAAGTCTCCGAAAAATGGAATATCCCTTAAGGATGGAGAGAGAGAGAGAGAGAGAAACAATAAAATCGAGTCGGCTATGTGCTACGCATGGAGTGGAGAGAAAGAGTCTCCGGGTCGGCGATAAAATCGTCAATTTCCCTCGGAGAAGAAGCTGACCCGAGGAGTATGAGGTGCGCGCAAGTGAGGCCAATTGCCCGTCGTAGGCAAAAAGAAAAGGCAAGCTTCGGGGACACTCTCTCTCTCTCTCTCTCTCTCTCTCTCGCTGTCTTTCTCTTCGGATATAGACTCTGGCTCTCGTAACCCACCGAAAACTCGCCGTTACTTTAAATTAAACTGCTGAATTATGGAAGGCGAGGGAGATGGCTCTTTTCGCAGGCTATTGAAACAATTCACATATTTCCAGCGAATTGAGCGTCGATCCCTGCCGACTGAGGAGCGAAGCATAAACGACGACGAGAATAACGCGAAGCAGCGACGTCGACTCGAAAATCCGTCAGGACTTGGAATCAGCCTGGCTGGCAAGCGAATCGATTCCTCGCTCGGCGGACAGGGCGGAGGATAGAAAGCATGGACACCTCGCGGAGCGTAAACTACGACATACGTCAGCGGGCGCAGAGTGAGAGATATAGCGTTGGCAAGGGGTGCTCCAGGCTAACGACATTCGGCGCAGAGGCTCGAAGTTGTCGAGAGGTAGCTGCTGCCGCAGCCACCGTCGCTGCCGCCGCTGCTGCTGGTGGTCGCCCGAGGCCAATGGGATGATCCCTCGGTCCACTTGTCGAGAGCTCTGGGTGAGTAGCCGCCGGCACTGACACTGCCAGAGCTAGCTCCACTTGTCGCGAGGTCGAGCGGAAAGAAACTTGCCCTCCTCGCGCGGAGCTACGATCGCAGCGGACATCGACCAGCAGCCACTACCAGACGAATGACTGTCCCGCTCTCCCGTCAAGCTAATTGGGTTAGATCTGCCTTCGAGGCCTTGACTCGCTCTGTGTATACACATCGCGCTCCGAGTCCGTCTCGACGATAATTACTCTCTTCTATTTCCAAGTTTCTCCATCTGCTTGGAGTGCTGTCGTATCGAGCGCCAAAACGAACCCTTATTTCAGTCGATGCAACTCTGCAAGGGTATGTGGCACGCGTGCATCGCCAGGTCTTCGACATTAGCGCTTGTCCGTTTCTCGAGAAACTAACCGACAGAAAGGAGCACGCGATATATCGATTGCGCTCTGTTAAATAACCATATATACGAAGATTATCAAATCTATCCTTGTTTTATCTTGAAAATAAATTGTATCACCGCGATTGCCAACATCACGTCGTTAAAATATAGCCGAAAAAATAATTAAAAGATTGGATCGTTGGAGAGACGTCATCCATCGCATTTATTTCTAGTGCGAAATAAAATTGTTATTGTTATAACCAAGACGACGTCATAGCACTCTCGTCAATTTCAGAAATGGTGTCGCATAAATTCCCATCTAAAATAACATTCGATCCGCCGTGCCGCGGCACACCTGTCGATAACTCGGCATTGTTATGATTCAGCTCTCGAGGCGTTGCGTGCATATAAAAAAAGCCTCTTATCACACACAAGACTCGCGGGGGCGCTGAAGCGAAGCCGATCGTAAAGGAGCTTGAATGTTTTTCGATATGGTGGTTCTTACTCTCCCACGTGCACTCTCTCTCACTCTCTCTCTCTCTCTCTCTCTCTCTCTCTCTCTCTCTCTCTCTCTCTCTCTCTCTCTCGTTCTGTTTTCGTTTTATCTCAGTCGAGAGCTTGCACAAGTGAAGAGGAGCTTTCGTAGAGTAGGCGTTACCCTGCCAAGGAAAATTATCGCCGTCGTCGCCGTCTCCCTCTCTCTCTCTTTCTCTTTCTCTCTTTCTCTCTGTGTTTTTTAGCTCTCGAGAGCAAACAACAACTACTGCAAGGTTAGTGATGGCTGCTTCTCCGCGACTTGTTTTACGCTTTTTAAGGGAGAGCAGATCCGTGTGGGCAAAGGTGCGCGCTAGCCTACAAACTGCCTGGCACCGCGAATCATTCGTACCGCCACCGTGGCCGCTGTAAATTGCTTTTTACGAGCCGGATAAAACACGTGCTGTCGTTTTGTTCGCTTCGGACGTGATCCCTGCCATCCTTCCTATTCTCCTACTTTTCTTCTTTTTTTTTTATCTTTATTCCCTTTAAACCCCCTTGACGTTGATACCTCAACGCGGACCTAAGCAGCTATATTTGAAATTATGAAAGCCTCAGGCAGTCGACTGAAGAAGCTCGATCTGGTTTATATTTACGTTATTGAATTTTTTTACTCCATCGGATAGGGAACAATTTACAATATCATATACGGTTATACAAAAGATCGCACATTATAAAACTAGAAGGCTATTATAAGCTTTAAAATTCACTTTATGTTTCAACAAAGCGGTACCGTGACTAAGCAAGTAGACTTTTCAAGGAAAAAAAAGTCTATCATAAAAGTAGGATAGGAGCTTAAGGGGTAAGACTTTGCCATTATCCACAAGTTACGAACGGAAGACAAAGTGAATAAAGATTGATTGGAGAATAAAAATGTACGCGATATTGTAATCGATACCGAGGCAGTACGTTCTGGTAATACAGGCAAAGGGAAGCAGCTACCATCAATCCTACTTTGCCTAGACAACTGAGACTAAGACGAAAAAGAAGTTCGCTTATGGTAATCGTGATCAATTACCTCGCGAGCACAACGTACGAGAAATACTTTTGATAAGACAACAGCGCGAAAAAGAATGAAAAAAGAAAATAATAAAAAGGCTTTCCCTTTAATAAGGCCGACGTAAATATTCGCGAGGCTCCATAAAAATAGCAATAAGAGCGTAATGAAAGCTCGACGGCTGAGAGAAAGAGAGAAGCGATGTCAAGCTCCACCCCCCGACCCGTAGACTCTTCAATTCTATCCTAGCCACTCGCGAATATTAGCATGAAAAAGACTGAGCTCTAGCAGCAGGCAAAATAATAAAGAGGAGAGAAAGCTGCTGCGATATTGGAGCTTGCGATCGGGAGACTCGTATACAACCGATTCTTTTTTTTTGTCCCTTCTTTTTCTTTTTCCTCGTCTCTGTATATACGAGCGAAAAGCAGTATCGGAAGTCTCGACGCTAATTGACTCGGTTTTCTTCGTTCTTTCTTCGAGACTTCCCCCTCCCTCCGCCCATCCGCTACTACCCCTCTGATCTTCGAACTGAGATAATTTGAGGAAATTCGCTTGCTCACCAGACGGTTTGTGATTTATCGATGAGGCACTTGCCACGATGAGCTATGCCAATTCGACCACTTCTTTCTTTCTTCATTTTAATGAAATATCGATGCGATTTGCATGACTGAGCGCGGATATATTTCTATGCCAGCGCGTTTTTTCGCTAATTTATCGCTCGACCGTGTGTCGATATGTTACTCCAATTATTTTCAACTTTCGCGGAAGCGCATGAAAAATACGGCTAAACCTTGTTACGACGAAATGCAATTGCATTTTTATTCGTTAAAGGATGTTTTTGGGCAAAGGAATAATCTTAGTCAAAGCAGTGGGGAATTTTTAAATAAAATGCAACCATTTTTCTGCCAATTTGCGAAGTCGAAAATGCCGCTCTCGAAAAAAAAAACACATTTTTATTCTGTGATATTGAAAGATCAGAAAAAGTGAAAAATAGCGGAAAATTTAGCTGGAAACACTCAGACTACATAAAACAATAATAACTAAAAAGCTCTTTGTAGCGGAAACGCAGCGTCGTCCTGTACCGAGAATAACCAAGCCCGTTCCCCCATCATGGCTTAATTCGTGGGCCGAAAAGCAAGCGCTGGCAAATAAAATAACAACCGGCAGGATGCGCCGCGCAAGCTCAGCGAAGCAAGGCAACGAGTAGCCACTCGACGAGAGCTTTCATAAAGAGCCGTAGCTTTGACTCGTCGAATCGAGACAGCATTCATCATTTAAAATAAGATAAAGCTGCGCCCCGACCCGCAGCTCGCCACTTCAAACCCGCCCCCTCCTCCCAGCTCCTATATTGTTAGTGTTATTGTTACTTCAAGAACTACGTTCGTTCTGAAGAAAGGCTAGGTATTTATACGCATTAGCCTTGCTTCCTCGTTCTACCAATCTCCCCATCACTTTTGTACGTCTGTGGCAGCAGTCTTTTACAAGTATTATGACTGGACCTAAAGTTCAAGGTGGAACGGGAACGACCGAGTCATGGTAACAAGCATACGAACATTTCGTTTCTGGTAATTTTCATATGGGGCTCGAAACCGCAACCTCTCGCACAGAGGCCGGCGCTCTTACTCGCTGAGCCACCATGACTCCCTAGTATGAATATATGTATATATATTTATTATACGAGCGCTAATTAATCCTTGGAAGCAAGTGACACTCAAACTTAATAATTCTCGTCGAACGTTCGTAGTCCGAAAACTATACGGGGAATGCGATGGCAAAAGAGATGAGAAAATTTGTCCGATCAACGAAGCATGAAATACGTCTGAAACGTCGAAGAACTCCGTGGCAAGAACAAAGAGGAGCGAACAGCTCTTGCCGGAAGAAGACGCGACAGCAAGAAAGAGAGAAAGTCGTGGGAGATGCGGGCGAAATGTCAAAGCCGCCTCGCGTGCATTGGGGCTGACAGGTAGACGCGGAGAATGCGAAAAATTAAGAGCGACCGGGAGACGCTTAATTGTGTCGTGGAGATGCTCAGAAGGACGGACTCCTTTAATAATGCTGGCGTTTGCTCTCTCTCTCTCTCTCTCTTTCTCTCTCGCCCGTTTCGACGGACCTTTTTATTTTCTCCCGGGCACGCTAGTCCATGTGTGCGTGCGTGGCCGTGTGCAATAGCAGGGCTGTAATGAGAGCGCTGTGTTTGCGCTGGCGTCTTGGGATGGAACTTTCAAACTATATGGCATTTCTCTCTCTCTCTCTCTCTCTCTCTCTCTCTCTCTCTCTCTCTTTCACGGAAAAGTGCCGCTCCTCTCGCGATATTTAATCATGCTCGTCGTGGACTTGATGTAATCCTCCGAGGAACTCTGGAAAGATGCCTTTTTTCTCGCGGCTCCATTCGGCTCTCGGCGAGATATTACGGGCGAGCGCGTCTTATCGCAACAAACGTAATTTTTGTCACGTCAAAGCGCGCTCGCTTCACTATACATGCAACTTGCCTCGTCTTCCTCCCTCTCTCTCTCTCTCTCACTCTTGGTCTGTCTGAGGCAACTTGGTAGGAAACTCATAGCTCGGTTTGTACAAAGCCACTGCGCGTAAGGCCAACTGTCGAGATTCAGTTTACAAACGCACGCGCAAGATAGGAACAATGGCATCGCTCAAAATATTCATTTCCTCCGAAAACAAAAGCGGCGGCAATTCAATTCTAATAAGCGTTCTCGAGAGGTAAAGGATCGATTCGCTTTGAGGGATCAGCGAGTACGACGACGACAACGACGACGGCGGCGTAATCCGTCTGGGCCCGGCGGCGGCGACGCTTTGTTTTTCTTTATCTCCGCCAGCTAAAGCAGCACGTCTAGCTAGGTCGATTTTAAATCAGCCGGAGCAGCCGTGCTGCTTCTTTGAGACGACGCCCGAGCGTCCCTTACGGGCCAAGCAATTTCACGGGCTGCTATGTGCCACTGGGACGACGTGTATACGACGAACGCGCCGGGCTTGCGCACTGGCCCGCGACACTTTAGCCTTGCGCGGGTGTTTCTTCTTTCCTCGCGAACGACGCCGAAGCTGCGACTTCTGCGCCCGCGAACGATCCGCGCCACTGGTCGACAGCCGGCCTCGGAAAAATCAAGCTGATTGCAGTTCGCGCCAAAGTGCGAGTCGGCTGCGAGGAACGCTTGCCAGAGCCACGCGGACAACGCCCAACGGCGAGCGTCCAAGACATGAAGAACAAGAAGAGCAAGAAGAAGATGAAGAGAAAACAAAATCAATTTATTGAGTGGCGCATTCCGAGAATTCGCAGGCGGACTCGATCCATATTTATGAGGCTCGACGCTCTGATAAAGACAAATGGCTGGCGCGGATTTTAATGCCGCGCCGTCGCCGAGTCACCTAATTTTCCTTGGTCGATCGAACGACAAACCGAAAGTTTTGTTACCTTATTTTTGCGTTGTTATTTTGGCGTCGTTGACGAGCAATTCACTTACGTCGACGGGGGGGGGGGGGGGGGGGTAGAGCGGCGGCAGGCTGTTAGCAAATTGATTTTCCTTTTTAACTGGATGAAGAGCGAAGATCCAATTTTCGTTAGCGCACGCCGAGATTGAAAAAAACATTTTTTTTCTCCAGCGGGGCGCGAAAAAAGTCCGCTGCACTCTTTCGGCCCGCGAACGGTCGGATATCAAAGTGAAAATACAACGTTAACCAAATAGTGCGAGTTAATTAAAACGCAGCTTCGTAGGGGCTTCATCAATCATCGGTAATAGAATCTATAGGTTACAGGGCTTCGTTTCAGCGGCAAACAAAGAGCAAATAAATACGCCCTTCACTCCAAAGTAAATTTCCGTGTTTCGCCGTCCAGTTTTCGTTTCAATTTCCAACGAAGCAAAAAAATAACTGGCAATTATATTGGCCGAGCAAATATATATCGAGAAAAACTTACCAAGAGTCGTGAAGCTTCGGCCTCTTCCTGCGAACAAACAAAAGCACACGGTTAATTAAATGTACACACAGCAAGAGAGAGAGAGAGACAGACAGAATAGCAATCAACTTTATTACCAGGACACGCGTTAAAAATGTTGTATAGATGACACAGCTGTCTGGGCATTCAATGCTCGACGCTGGCTAATCGACAAGTGATATAAATTAGCGGCCTCGAAATTGCCTCGAATTGCGCGTAATTGCAATGACGTGACCCTCGAGTGGCGCGCGTTGCGATTGGAAAATCATTTTCAACGCTGGTCTTCGACAAACGACTCTTCGAATTTTTAGTCCGTTCGCCTGACGCAAAGGTTTAATATGCGTTAAGAGCGCGCGTGACGCATCAGGCGAAGGAACGATCCATTAATCAAACGCGCAATTTTTTTAATTCTCCGCTGTGTTCTCTGGCCTGCAGCTTTTCTCACCTTTTCCTGCACCTCTCTCTTTCTCTCTCTCTCTGCATTGAATTCATTTTTCACTGTCTTATTTTTGATCTCTCTCGCGCGCGCCTCTCGCTCTCACTTTGTTATACCTATTATTCTTTATATCTCATTCCTCTAGATCTTTTTTCCTCTTCGCTGCCGCCACAGAATTAACCTTATTTGCCAGGCGCGCGTCTTTTTTCCCTTTCTAATTTGCTCGCTATTTTTCATTTTGCTTTTATCTCGATTTTATTTACAGCGTTAACGCTGTCGCCGCCGCTCCTTTGTGCGAACGCGCAAAATTTTTTCACGGAAATGTTTGCGTCTCGTTTCTGCGCTTTGTGCGTACCAGTTCCCTCCTTGTTTATCAACGAGAAATTTTCGTTTTACAATGCTTAACTACATATGACACTGTTGCCGTGTTTGTCGCTGATTAAAATCTCAAGGGACGCGCGCGAAAAAACAACTTCCTGCATATTGTTTTTCTATTGTTTTTCGATTTTTTTGTTTGTTATTTTATTTATTTATTTTCTTTGTGCGAGACGAAATAATTCAGCTGCCACACTTTGGTGCGCAATTAATTTCGACGGCGTTTACTTTTAAAAACTCGATGTATTTCCTTGTCCCACTCACATCGGGGAAGCTCGAATCGTTTATACTCAAGGCTCGATCGCGAAAATTCAGCGATCAGAATAGCCTCGATCAAATAGGCAAATAACGAAGCCGCGATCTCGATTATACAGAGCGCGGAAAAAAAATGGCGTCCTTTACACTGCCGCAGAGCAGCCTCGTAATTCCTTTCTCGCATAGTAAAGCTGGGCGATCCCCATTTAATTGGAGCGCTTCGTTAATGCCACCAGTGGCACGCAAAATGATTGAGTATTTGCCGTTTCATTTATTTTAATCCAATCGAAAGCGATCGCAAATCTCACTCCGCTTTCTTCCTTCTTTTTTCCTGCCTCGTCATTATGCCAACGAAACGCGCCGCGAGCACGCGAAAGGCAATTTCTTCTCGAGCAGCTGTTTCTCCATTTTCGTCGTTAATATTCCTTAACGGTCTTCGCTCGTAATGCCCACGGTAATTGGGAGCTAAAAATGGCCGATCGCGCTACTCGCGTGCAGCGCCAAAGACGAGCGCACGCCTATATCGATTGTTAAGGCTGCCTGACCTTTTTAGCTTGGCGTTCGCCGATGCTGCACTTTTACCGAGCGCCTGATTGATGCTTTTTTTTTCAATTTTTTTTAACGCGCACAAGTAGTTGGGGTTCTCGCATATGAAATTTCGTTGTACGCGTTGATACCAAGTGGTCAGCTTAATGTTTATTTTCCGCTTGGGATCTTCGAAAATTGCCGACATTACGCGTATTCCGCTCTTCCACGCTCATCGCGTAGGTACCCATGTAAGAATTGCCATGACTGCAAAAACGGCCCAATACTGTTGGAGCACAGGCAACCGAACCTAGTTTTGTCAAGCACTGGACCGGATTTGAGCCAACATTGAATTGATAAGAATGGTCCGAGCACCGGCAGCCAATACTGTACCAATAATCTATTTTTGAACGATTTTAATATTTTTTGTTTTCCGGCGCTGGTCCAATACTAATCGTTAATCATGATGCGCATGTTTATAAAGAATATTAATAATAACATTTTAACCTAAAATATATGATAAGTATCGTGTTTTCCGAGTAGCTTTCATTATACCACGCAATGCTGAACAGTTATTCATATCTCAAAAAATCAAAATCCTTGAAAAGGAAAATTCTCTGTTCATCGTCGAGCAACAGCTCTAGCGACAATGGCAATATTTTTATAAAAAAACTTGATGCGCTTGACTTATCCCAAAAACGTAATGATCGATGCTCGAGGTAAATTTTATAAGATATTTGACATTTTTTATCTATGTGTTTACTTTAATTAGGTTGAGTGCACATACTATTGGTCGTTAAGTTTGACCTCTTAGTATTAACATAAATGTTGTATAAATATTGTTGTTACCTAATTTGTTACTCGTCATACTTATCTTGAAAATGTTAGCAATTAAATTTTAAATAAATAGTTACATGAGTATGTAGTATGTAAAATAATTCAATAATAAATAAAGAAAACGTTGACGCTAAAAAATGCGTTCTTATTTATTAGCTTGACAGTGTGCTTATCCGACAATGACAACAAATATTGCGTTACCAGTACTGAGCCATGGTCAATGCGTCGGCAATGGCTCACTACTGAAAATATAACCTTGGCCCATTCTTATCATTTCGTTACCTGGATGACGTTGGACCAGCACTGGCGGCCTGTACCGGCAGTCTTGGTTAACGTTGCTGTGCCAATGTTGGGTCGTTTTGACTTTCTTACACGGGATAAGATTCACGTAGTGTATTTTTAAAAATAATTCGCTCGTTCATTGTCCGCATATTTTTCTCCGTACGGCCGCCGGGGAGAAAAATAAACACACGTAGATAATAAAGCGGAATTTTTCGCTAAACAATTATAAAGCGAGCTCATTACGCGTAACAGATGTCGTAAATTCCCTCTCGAAAAAAAATGTAATAATCTCGAGCGCTTGAAAAATTCATAGTAGTTTGCAGAGTAATAAAGAAGGAGAGAAAGAGAGAGAGAGAGAGAGAGCTTCGGAGCTTGCGAGAAGAAAATACTCTAATTACCCAGGGAGTAGCTTTCAATACGCTCGCGCTCGCAGAAAGGAGAAATAAAAACCGGAAGAAAAAAAATAAATGTGCAGCCAGCTGGAATTTTACCCTCGAGCGTGGAAGAGCGAGCCAGCGCAAGTGGTTCTAAAGAAAAATTTTGGGCAAACGCATTAGCCGCGCGTCAGCGGATCGTCTGTAAAGGGCCGAAAGGATGAAAGTATTTACTTTGCCCACGTCATTACATTAGCCGAGGCAGCACGCCCGCCGAGGGTTTACGCCCAGCTAGGGGGGCACGATATGCTCTCGAGTGTTGCCTAATGCCCAAAAGTGAAAATGATACGCGCTTAATTAATCGACGCCGCGTCTGCTGCCTTGGCCCGCTCCTCGATGAGCCGCGCGACGAGCGAGAAGCAACTTCACAAATAAATCCACGAGAGGTGCTTTCAGACGCGAAGCTTTACTCTTTTTTATTGGGCGGCCGTAACAGTGCGCGACCATAAAAGCCCATGTTTACGAGGTGTTTGCGGATTTTCCTTTGGCAATTCCAATAATGTTCCAATCGATATCGCACGACGATACGCGCCGTAAATTTCGAGCTGATTCAATTTGTAGCTCACACGTCGCGGCCTCACCTTTATACTTATGAACAGGGCAGGCGAGAGGAAAAAAACTGAGCGAGCGCTGACCTTGCGAAAAAAGATGTGAACGAATGCACTCGTTATTCAAAGGGGGGGGGGGGGAGCATTCTTTGTCTTGGTGGTTCAGATGGGAACACGTTTGTCCCGAAGCAGCGCGTTCATCGAGCCGAATTCCCTCTTCTCGCGGTGAAATTTCGAAGGCTCTCTCTTTTGTCCGTGTGTCCGAGCCAAACCTTACCTGCTCCACTTGACGGACCTCGTTCCCTTTTATCGCGAGGCTACCACTTGGGCGGACGCTGTTTTTCCGACAAGGGGAGGGAAATCGTCGCCTTCTTTATTTTTTTCGACGCCGCAGCAATTCTGCTGCTTCTTCCCTTCGGAGCCTTTTTAAATTCGAAGGAGGTCGAATTGATAAGAAGTCTTTAGCGATTTATCGGAGAAAATTATTTGAATAGCCAAGTAAGCTAGGAATCAAATATGATAAATTCAAATGAAAGAGCAGGTCATGGAGTAAGGAAGAAGTCTACTGAAATCGATTCGGCGATCTTCTTTGGGCACTGCACTCAAAGTCAAATCTCCTTTTAATTGATCGTTCCAGTTCAAACGAGGAGGATTCTAATTGCTCGCCGAGGAAATAAACTGACTTCTTCATTACATCGCGTCTTCATTTCCCTTCTTTTTCCAACCGACGCAAAAAATAAAAAAAAAAAAATGAAAAAAAGAACGAGAGAATTACTCTCTTTCTCTCTGGAGCGGAGCGAGTTGCTGCACCACAAAAGACACAGACAATCGGCGTCCACTCAAGCTACCAAAGCGAAGAAGAAACCTCTTGCATTTTCACTTCATTCAAACGTCCGTTTCCCCTCAAAATATTATTCATCCTACTTCAGCCTCCTTCTCTTTTTTTCCGCTGCTGCTAGCGACGAGCACTTACCAAGACGGCAAGAAATATAAAACTAAAACGCTCATAGTCAATTAAGAAGAGGGCGGAGTGAGCTTGCAAGTTATAAGAACCCTCGCTCTTCGTGGAGGCGAAAGCAGAAGAACGTTCGACGACTGAAATCTCCGCTGCTTAAGATGTAATTACGCGAATTGAAAGGAAAGCGTTATGATGTTTCAATTATTCAAGCACCCAAAGATCTCCACTAAGAAATGTTTCTCTCTCCCTTCCTCCTTCAAGGATTAGCCGGCTTCCTTTCCCTTTTCTTTTTCTCCCGCTGGCATTAATTGCAAGCCGCGCGATTTTATCGTCGCTTTAATTAAGCTCCCAACTTTTATGTTTTTCCCTTTTTTTCGGCCTCGTCAGTTATAATGGCGGCTTTGAAAGAACCTCGGGCGCGTATTGGCTTTCGATCGCGAGATTCTCCACGGCAGAGAGAGAGAGAGAGAGAGAGAGAGAGAGAGAGAGAGAGTTTGTAACTCCTACTACTGGCCGATGCAATTTGACACGGAAGTCGCTTAATTGCCGCGGCGAAAATCGAGCTGAATCGCGTTAATGGTTGGCCTTTTTTCCCCGGCCCGCCCTCCTTGTTCTCGTTCTTGCGCCTGAGCTCAATTGGATTTTCGTCGGGCTGTTAAGTCGTTATGGAGTTTCGTGATTTTTCACGTGGCCGCGCGGGCCCTTTCCCCCGTTGTGCGCGCAACAACTTCGCAGACGCGCGCCATCATTTCTGCCAGGACAAGTTGCGCACGCAATATTATATGCGCCGAGCTGCTCTCGCGTTTCCGACCAAGTTCTAATTAAAGCTTCGCACCGGATTTTCGGTATTTTTAACGCATCTTCGGACGCGGAGTTAAGCGGCCATTAATTTGCCATCATCCGGGTCAGAACGCGCATATTGCCGATGAAGCCCACCAAGGTAGAGCGGATTCTTTGGCCAAACGCAAACGTGGAAACGCATGGCGACGAAGGATGTAAAAAGAGAGGTGAAAAACGAGAGCTCGAAGGCGCGGCGGAATGAAAATTATCCATGAATTTCAAGCGCATCCAGCCTCGTCCCGTCGCTAACAATGTAATATATCAGGTAGCAGGTGACGTCGCTGCACAAAGCAAAGTGGCAATAACGCCGGGAAGAGAGAGAGAGAGAGAGAGAGAGAGAGAAACGCTGCAGTAAATACCAGCGCGTGAATCGCAACAACTCGAGCTTGCGCTACTGTGTACTGCAAAGACAAAGTACTGCTCCCCCACCCACGCCCTTATTTACAAGGTCGGAAATGCACGTCTTCGCGCGCGGCAACTCTCTGGATTTACACTTTGGTTGGCCTTGTTTGCCAATTTTCCTTGCTGCTTTTGTGAGGTTACCCTGAGATTTTTCGGCTTGCACTTTGCGGTTGAAAGTCGGCTGCGGTTTATGCTGAGGTTATATCTCTGACACCTTTTCGCTTTCCTCTTTTTTAACTGTATTTATCATCGCCCATTTTTTGTTTAATGCTTTTCCTTTTTTTCTACTTTACTTTGTAAAATATAAAATTTGGCACGTTTTTCAGTATCAGTATATTCACACATATGATATTGGGAACGTCAAGGCACGGAAATGGCGATTTAAAATGACCGTAATCGTATTTTCATTTGAAACTCGATATTTTTTGTGATCGACTCTATTATACCAACTCTCTCATCTTTCTTTTAATTAACAGTAACTCATATCGATGAAACGTCAATCCGTTCGTGATAATATTTCGAAATTCTGCTTTTTCATGCAGCGTGCGATAAATGAAAATAACGGAAATCGAGAGCAGAAAGGCCTGATCGGAACTTTAATAAAAATAGCCAACATCAATCGAATGAAATGCCAATTCTGGTACAGTCTGCAAGGAAATATTAAAATTTATACGGCGAATTCGGAACCACCGCAAAATTAATTGGAAAACCAATTGTCAAGCAGCCCTGGCAGACATCATGCGCCAGTATTTTTCATCGCCGGCGTGAGGGCGAGATGGGGAAAAATGCTTTTTAAAATATCAGTAACGCGTCCAAACAACGTGACTTTTCAATCATCAAAACCTCGGCCCCGCTGCAAAAACAAAAAAAAAACTCACGCTCGGGCAAGCCTCGCATTCATCCCGATAACGAGAGGCAGTGCGAGAGAGAGAGAGAGAGAAAGAGAGAGACAGACAGACAGGCAGACAGAGATAGAGATATTCCACATCCGCAAAAAATGACCTATCGCGCGCGCAGCGCATTATTATTGTCGCGTTTACGAGGTGGTTGTGTGCACGTGCCCACTCTTCTCTCGGATCGACGCGTCAAGGGAAGTAAAAATTTTTGCAAGTTTCGATTCGGAGCTTTTTTTTACGATTGCAGTACCGCCTGCGTCTGCACGGCTTGTCGGCAGCGAGGCCTTTTTTTCGCTGGCGCGCTCGCATTGATGATGGATATACCCGCCGAGTTTTTGTTTTTCTTCGGCGAACGAGAGCTTTTTTGATGTACGCTGGAAAAAGTATATGTTTGTCAGATAACCTCGTAGCACGCGCGGGGCGTACACACACGTGTATACATGTATACGTGAGAGCGGAGAGGCTGTATTGCCTCTGGGGCTCGTACAACGCCGGCAGTTTCGATGTGTTTGCGGATACTATGAGCGAATGATGATTCCATCTCCATTTTCCGAGGGAATTGTGTGCGCGCGCGTAGCCTATGCTCATTATCCTGTTTGCTTTTGGGACACGCGATTGCGGATGCACTAGCATGAGCTCGTCATCGATCGCTTGGCCCATATCAAAATTTATTCTGGTTTATCGTAGGCCCGATCGTGCGTGCCATTGCGAGCCGAGAAAAATGAATGTACGATCCTGCCGAGATGACGGATAGCTGCAAATATCATTATGAATCCGTCGAGTGTCAAATGTCGAGTGTCGAGTGGGTCGGGCATCATCAAAACGTAAGAGGACAACAAAAGAACGAGAGTACGTACAAGCGAGGAAATCTCGTTTGGCGCGTGGCGCGCGCCACGATTACGCGCACTTTCTTCTTCTCCTTCCTCTCGTCGTCGACGTGGTCGTCGTCGTCGTCGTCGTCGTCCGAACTGGGGCGTTTAGATTTATGATCTCCTTTTCTTCGCTGCGCGCAGCGCGGCAAGACGACACGCGGCAAGACGACGGTGCTTTTTATTTTGCCCTGCCTCGCTCCCTCGCCGCACGACAATCCGCGAAATGAGCGAACAACATCTGTCAGCTTGTCTCTCAGTCTCGCCGCGCTAGGAAAAATTAAGGAGCCGGGAAGAGAAATGAAGGAGAGTCTCTTGTGCGGGTGGAGATCAACGACGGAAATCTAGACGAGGGCTGGATTTTATTTCGAGTACATAATGGACGGCGATGATACTAATGTCTGAAGCAACGCAGGCACTCGCGCGAATTTTACGCGATCGGAAATGAAAAGAGAGAGAGAGAGAGAGCCGCTGCCTCGCTTTGGCCTACGCGTCGAAGGGCTTGGGATGCGACGAGCGTCTTGCTGAAAAACTAATTAAAGCGACGTTGGAGAGCGAAGGGCTGCGCACTGCGTGACGCCGATAAGTCGGAGACGCTCGATTTTAATTTCAGCCTATCTGGACGTCGACGAGACTATTAATACGCCCATAAATCGCTTCGCCCTCACCCTCCGCGATTCGCACTTGATTACGTCCGTGATTTTCACGTCGCGAACCGCCGCACCGTCGCTCCTCCCGAGGGTTAACTCTCTCCGTTCAACGGGCTCACTCGAGTGATAGTGATGCCTTATTTGTTTGCAGATTGTTCAGCTTTCCAAGTGAGCAGCGAACTTTGAATAATTTTGATTTTGCCGAGTGTAAAATTGCTTTTTCCCGCTTTCGCCTGAACGAGCTAGATCGGCGGTTAATATCCAGGTTCCAGGGATCATTTGCAAATAGCTATCTGCATTATATTGTGGGCCGCAGCTACAGAGAGGATTTCAAGATCGCGAGGAGCGAGCTTGCAGCGACTGCCGACCACAGACGCAGAGAGACGAAGTCTCTCGATAAACTGAAAATCCCAATGTAAAACATCCCTTACAATGGTGGAGAGAGAGATGGAGAAGCAGACTGGATAATCCAGGCACAGCTCCCAATAATTCCACGAAGCCCGGCATGGTTTCTGTGTGTGAGCGCACGACGAAAGGGGGACGTCGTTCCAATTTCCTCTGGCGTCTCTCTCTCTCTCTCTCTCTCTCTCTCTCTCTCTCTCTCTCTCTCTCTCGCTGCGATCTAACCTCGAGCCTATACACACTCATACGCGCACAGACAGTGCAAACGGGAATTGCTGTGCGTATATATATATATATATATATATATATGCACCTTCTCTTTTTCTCTCTCTCTCTCTCTCTCTCTCTCTCTCTCTCTCTATCCAAGTGGCTCCTTCGTCGCGTGTGGCTTTTGACGCCGTATACGCACTGATTAAACTTTCGAGTCCCTTTTGATCTCTCTCTTTTTTCCTTTTTTTACTTCACCGCTAATTGAAGTCTTAGGGCTTTTCGGATCAAAGGCATGGCCAAGCAGCTTTTTCTTTTCGTGGCAAACAAAAGAGAGAGAGAGAGAGAGAGAGAGAGAGAGAGAGAGAGAGAGAGAGAGAGAGGAGAGAGAGAGAGAGAGAGAGAGAGAGAGAGAGAGAGAGAGAGAGAGAGAGAGGCAATCGCGACTAATTGAACTAAGAGACTAATCAACTCGCGAAGGTCAGGAGTCGTGGTGTGGCACGCGGACGATGATCGACGGACCCCCGAGATTAGATTTCCCGAGCCAACGACCAGCAAATACCTGCGGGCAGCGACGGTTTCTTTTCTTGTCTTTCTTCCTTTTGGCGTGGCTCGAGAGCGAGGGTCACCGTCGTCGTCGCGTGGATTCTTTTCAGCGCCAGCTTACTTGTCGTTTCGATTTACAACGCGGACGCGCTTTAAATTTTTAGGGCTGCGCTTTCTCGCAGATTGCCGTGTTTTTTTCCCTCCTCTCTCCTTCTTCTCCGCGAGAGGAGACGAGGACGGCCGGAGCAGGCTGCTGGCTCGTACGAAGTATGTGCGTATGTGACGCGGGGATGGGTTTTCGTGGCTGAGAACGACGCAACCGAGGTATTTCTTGCTCGGCGCGGGGGAAAACAGAGAGTGTTTTGAGGAATGGATACGGCGCGCGATTTGATTTTTATGAGATGCGACTTGAAGTAATCAAGGGAACGGGCTGAATGATACAGTGATTTTTCCAAAGGGTTCGTTAAAACGGCATGGCAATTAAACTCGGCGATCCTCGACAAAAACGCCGTCACAACGTAACACGCCAATAAATCATGGGAGCCGCTTGGCGTCGCAGTGCAGCAGCAGCAGACACGAGACAATCGGTCAATTAATCTATTGTTTTTATAGCTGTAACTTTCTGCCGCTCCCTCTCCAAACTCTCGTTCTCGGCTTTAATTTTATTGGCCTTGTTATTGACTTGGATGCCCACTTCATTGAGGCAGCAAAAAAGTAAGTCATTTTCACCCGGAAAAATCACACGGACACGCGCAAACACATACGCAGAGCATCCGCTGTTTTCGTTGAAAATTTACGAGGGAGTTGGTGAGCTAAGGATCACAAAGGAATTTTCGAAAGATGGAAATTGCGCCAATCTACAATGCAGATTTATGTTTCCCGCAAGCACAGACTCGCCGGGAGAGAAGAAGAAAGGGGAAATATGCAATGAGCCTAATCGCAGGATACCATTACTCAGCTCGACGAATTAATAATAAAAAGAAGAGGCCGGTTATCTCTTCGATTCGCGTTTTAATTACAAAACTTTCTTGCCGGGAGAAAGCGCGCAAATTAAAATCCGCGCTTGCAAGTTCGATTTCCGTGCGGGCCTGGCTCTGTGTGTGCGCGAGTGCGCGTGTGCATGTGTACGTATCAAAGGGAAAGTTAATCCATTTCTTCTCTTCTTTCGTGCCAGATAAATTTCGCTTGATTAATGGAATTGGACGCTTCGAAGCTGCCGCCGCTGCTCGATTATTCTTGTCCGTTTCTTTGCGCAGCTTTGTTCGCTCGGTAAATCGAATCATACTGGCGCGCGCTTCGAGCTCTCGCTCTTTTTTTTTCCTTCCGCGAGACTAGCTTGTATAGTCACTTACGTGCCGCCGCGAAATTTATGCGCACTAAAACGTATTTCGAGAGGATCCTTGTGTGTTTTGAATATTGGAGATTTATGGAAGATACCCACGAACTCGCATTTTTTTCCCCCGACGTCTAATGATTCTTTTTTTTGCTCCGAGCTTGCCAATCATAAAACACACGTCTCGTGCGGTCGGAATTGAAAAAGAAAAAACAAAACGTAAAACGACGGCCTGAAAGGGTCGTCGCACCTCATAAAGTATCTCGAAGATTAGAGAGTTGAAATCCTGTAATCTACGGTGAAAATATGAAGGTAATTGCGCATTAACGTCACAGCCTTGACATTATAAGCCGATGGCAAACTCGTTCGCGCAGAATCGATTCCACGTTCATTATTTCCGGCTGGTTCGATCGCCATTTTTATCCTTCAAAGCTTGATTTTCATAAGAATTGCACGACACGGTTTTTTCACCCAGCATAAGCTTTCCACGGTGAGCAATAAAAATAGCATTTGAAAGGAGCTTTTCATCGGGATTTCTTCGTCAACGCGTCCGCGAGTTTGACGTTGAAGCTTCGAACGGTGCGCGAGCTTTGAAAGCACACAATGCCATCAGTAGAGAATCGGCTGGCATGACGACGAAAGAATAAAACTGCGACAATTAAATTTTACAACTTGAGAGGGGGGGAGAGGGGGCAGGTTGCCAAAGCTTGAAAGCTAGGTAAAAGAGAGAAGCTCAATCGATTCCGCGTGTCATCCGGCCCTAAAACTCCCAAGAATTCCCGTCGTCGTCATCTCTCTCTCTCTCTCTCTCTCTCTCTCTCTCTCTCTCTCTCTCTCTCTCTCTCACTGTCATGCGAAGCCGCGCCTGGCTCTCGACAGAGAATAGTTGAATTTCCTTTTGAAAAGGATCGACTGCAGGCTCGCGCTCGCTCGGTCGCGATCGATGGCCCGAGCTGCGAGAATAACGACTCCCTCGCACGCATCTTTTTGCGCTCATTAGACAGGTTTCGATCGGAAGGCGTGGGCGAGGGAAAAAGCGCGCATGCACCTTTCGTCGAAAGATAAGCTCGCGTACGTGTATGAATGAAGAATGCGACGGGCCGTCGTCGTCGGGGGGTCTCGTAGTAATTAATGGGCCTTGGAGCCACGCCAAGCCTGCGACTGAGCGAGAGAGGAAAAAATGTCACGAGCTCACGCCAGCGGCTTTGTCATCGTCAGCCAGCGCGCGAGAGACCGAGCGGAGCTTTTAAACGAAGCCACGGACTTGCGAACAATAATCGACTGCTCGAGTGAAACTTGTCAGCCGCAGCGCAGCCAAGTTCCGGCCGAGTCGATAATACAGCCAGCTCGCTTAATAACCCGCTCTGTCGGCCGGCCTGACGGCGCGCAAGGCTGCGCGCGGCTGAAAAATGCCGCTTTGTTTTTTATAATCGATGGCGAACGCGGCACTCGTCGTCGTCGGCGACGACGGCGACGGCGACAACGAGGAGAACGCGGCCGCTCGCGCGATCGGCCCGCCGTTATCGAAACGTCAGGCGCAGCTCCGCGACTGCACGCTCCATTTGGCGGGCGAAGCTCGTTTTCGTCGTCGAATCCCGACGCCGGGCGCGCCCCCCTCCTCCTCGCGCACCGCGCGAACCCGTGTGTCGATTGATAGTGTCGCGCGCTGCGCTCCGATAATGGACTTGCCTTTTTGCGCACCGCGCGTCGTGGACAAAAGCGCGGCGGTGGCGGCGGCGAGGATACACGCCCGTGGTCAATTGAAAAACGAGGTTATTGGGGGAATGAGCGAGCGGACGAATAAAACTCCGTAGGTCTTTTCTATCTTTTTGTTTTTTCGTTCCACGAGCGGCCTCGCAACACTCGCGCGGATCTAGATAACGACGGTGCCTTGCAATTACTCGAATTGCGTCGGGGCCGAGTGCAATTTTCGCCGGCTTTTGTTTCAGCGGCGCTAAATTATTGGGACGAGCCGCTTTCGTCGCAAACGTCATCGCGTTCGAAGTCCAGATTTGCGCAGCCTTTGGAGCACGTATATAGATCGCTCAAATTGTATTGGCAATTAAGTTTGAATAGCACTCAGCTTAATGAGCGGCTCAAAAGCAGCAGCGCGGAGGTTACGCCCAAGATGACAGGAGAGGCAGAAGCTGCAAGCTGCAACAGTTCCATTTGTTGGCGCGCGCGCGCGCGCTGAGTAATTATCCGCGTATGACGAAATTTCCGCGGGGCGACTGCAAACAGCTGTGCGAAGGCGTCACGTCGGAACATTTAAACGAAATCGCATTACAGCCCGAGTGACGTGAGACCGAGGGAAAGCAGTTCAATTATGAATCGGCAAATTGAATGCACGTCTCGGCCTCGCGCGTGCGTGTGTCGCTCGACGACGCCGTGCGTTATTGTTCCGATCAACCAATGGGGCGTCGTTAGCAAATTACGCCGCACTAATTTCGGACCGACCTCTCGCTCTCCGCCGTCGTCGCCGTCGGTTTGTATTCCACGTAACAATCGAGTATCGAATTCGCGCGATCGCATAACAGCTCTCGAATTAGCGAGCGCGCGTACGCGCCTCGAGAGAGAACGCGGAAAAAAGTAGGACAGGTGGGGTGCGAAAGCAGGCCGCTCGCGATTGATTGATGCGGCAAGATGCGCGCGGATAGAGAGCCTGACACTTTACTCGGGCGGCGATGTGTGCGATACGTATACGTGTACACTTGCGTCGAGAAATTCCGTTGATGCGCGTATTTGGAGCGCGCCGTACTTACCCCGATCGAATGCGACCCTTTTTTTCCTCATTTCGTGTTTTCTTTTTTTCGTTTTCTAGTGGCTTTTTTCCGCGAGTGCTACTGCCGTGCTTTTTCTTTTTCATTTGCTCAAGTGCTTTTATTACTCCGTTTCGAATGCTAAGAAATATTGGTTTACGTTCACTGTGCTAAGTGAGCGAACAGGGAAATCGCATTTCGTTATTGTTCAGTTTGTTAATTCAATTGATATTCGTTGCTGTAAAGCCACGATTTTAACATTTGACAAATAAAGTAAATTCAAGTTTGCTCTTGTCAGTGCCTTTTAAGGTAATAGATTCGCAAGCTGCGAGGTCGCGAGGCCTTTCGCAAGTTAATAATAACAATTGCGAACTTTGCGTTAGAATCGGCCCGAATTGGTCAAAATCTAAGCGAATGTAAATGACCGCGAGGGTACGAGAAAATGTAGATTACGCGACGTCAGTTTAGGCATCATGAATTCATAGGGAGCCACAGCAGCCAATCTGACGCGTGTTGAATGCGCTGGCAATGGTCCTGCCGCATCAAGCGAATCGCAGAGGAAATATGTTGCCTGCCGCCCTCCCTCCGTTCAGCCGGAGGCGCAGTGCAAATTCATTATCGCATTGATTATCGCCGAAACGTCGAGGAGGAAATTCGAAACTCCAATTATATTTTCCAGTAGACTACTCTGAGGGAGCATACCCTGCTCTCCCCCTTTTTTTCGACTGGGATTACACGAGCTAATGGACTCTCAGATTTTCGCGTTTTAATTAGATATTCGACTGCCGAGTGTTATTTTCGATTTGGCAATGTCACGGTCTCCCCGGTCGACGCGTCGGCGCGCATTTTCATCAATCATCATTTTCCAGCCCGTTCTTTTTCCACGGGGTCATGCAGGATACATTGTAGGTAAATGCCGCACGCTTGAAATATTAGCGGTGAATAGTGGAGCGCTACGTCTGCTTTACTTGGCTCCTTAAAGCGGAACTACCTGTTCGGCGGCGGTTCGCGAAGCCGAGCGCACTCGGGAAAGAGAGAAAAGGGGGGAAAAAGCGCGCCTGCCCACCTAATAATTCACCGACAAATGTAAATCATGCCACGCGCTAATAGACAAATTAAAAACCCAGCGAGGCACTCGGATGCTTGGTTAATTACGATCGAGGAAAAAGCCGAGCGTTAACGGCCGGAAAGAGGAAAGCTGAAAAATCGTCGTAGCCAAAGCATTCGATTAATTAGCTTTGTTTACTGTTCATCACGCTCGCACACTAGACCGCGCCACAGCGCTCCTTTGCAGCGCGCGCCGGCGGCTTTTTTTCTATTCGCGCCAAATTGAATGGCCGAATAGCCGCGAGCGCGAAACCCGAGAGCAATGAACTTCCGTTCGGTTGGCTGTATTTTGAAAGCTCATTGCTCTGGATTCCCGCGGGCGCGCGCGCGTCTCTGCAAAAACTTCTGTCCGCCCAATGAGATTTATAATCGCGTACATTGAATCGGCACGTTGCGCTGACATGCGCCGTCGCGTAACATGCAAATACGCGCAAGGCTTTTTAGCGCGTGTCGCAAGCTTTGTTTGCGCCGATCAATTTGCATTATTGGCAGCGCGCAATAGCAATACTCTGGGAACATCGGCGAAAATGCTTCGGCACGTTGCATTTCGGAATGTCCATTTCCGGAACAGTCGAAAGCTCCGATTTGCTCTCTCGTCTTCGAGGAGGAAAGGATCGGAGCAGCGATGGTATCCGAGCAGAGAACGATCCGTTCGGGAGCCACTGTTCTCAAGGTGGCACGGGTATCGATAAGAATAAGCGATCAACTCACCAGTCGTTCGCAGCCGCCGGGGACTGCGGCTCGCCAGTCGATATCGATGCACAAGTGAAAACAGAAAACGCGCGCGCGACGACAGAGACGGCCGTGTGGTCGGGCGTTTGCAAATAAAAATAAGAAAAGGCCGAGCGAGCGCGAGGGGGTGTCCGTATCGAGTGACCAGCCAGAGGCGACTGGCTGTGGCGGTGCCACGTGGAGCGGCAAGCGGCAAAACTCCCTACCCCCCGCGAGCGCTGCGGAGTTGGCGCGCGCGCTGCGCAGCCGCGAGCGTCGTCAAAGCCGCCGGCTCGGCAGCTCGCTCCGCGGGTCCCCTTTCTATGCAAGCCCGCGACTCATTTCCGCGGTCTTACGGCTAATTATGCGCGTGACTCGCCTGGGGAACGATTGCTTTGTTGCCGCTCTCGTCGGCCGTTGCCGCGCGTAGCTGGCTTTTTTCGGGACCCCCTTGTTTTCGCCGACGACAACTGAGTGATTGGTGGCCCGGCCCGTGAAACACAGCTCGATTCAGAGCTTGCGCCCCACCGCCACAGCTGATTAAGTGCAAATGAACACGCGCTTTTCTCTTTCGATAGACGCGCTCGAGGTGTTTCCTTTTTATTCGCCGATGGCAGGTTTCTCTGTAGTTAAGTGCGAGGACATGTTTATTCGTACGACAAGCTTTACACGTTCAAATCGAACTGCTACTCCGAGCGTCTATAATGACGTGTGATATTTCTTATTGTGACAGTTATTTGGAATCGTATGCTAAATTATTATTCATAGGACTTTGAATAGATACACGTGTTCATTTCGTAAATGGTACATAATTAAGGAGAAGCTCTTGCGAGTTATTTTTAAAAATGAACAGAATTTACGACACTCGAAGATAATTAAACTAGTTACTAGATAGCTAGGTGTTCTTGAGCGACGATATGACTGCAACCTGACTCGACAAGCAAGTACTGGAATGAAAAAAGCCAAATTCTACCTATCAATCAGGTATAAAACTCATAACGAGCTCGCGATCATTAATAAGCTATCGCATGACCTGAAAGCTCAAACTAGATTTACCGGAAAACAGGTAAAAACCAATCAGGTGCTTTCTATCTCTCTCAATACCATAAATAATTATCGGCAAATTGCAAAATTACGAATCGAATCCCGCGAGAGCAGCAGCTTGTACGCGTACCGACGGAGGCGTTAACGAGAGAGCTAGAGCGCTCGAACGCAACGCACGTATCGCGAGCACATATACATAGTACGTCTTTTGACGCGCCGCCAGCAGCAGCTCTGCGTACTTTTATTATGCATCAGTTTCTCGTTAGCAGGGAGAGAGAGAGAGAGAGAGAGAGTTTCGCAAAAAGCGCGCAGCAGCGGCCGACGTATCGATTAGGCAGCGCAAATCATGATTTATCGGCGGGCGAACGAACGGACAATTTCATTACGCAGTTGCCAGGCGCGCGCCGAGTTTTTTTCCCGCCGCGGCCTCGCGCTCGTGGGAATCCAGGGACTCGTCCGCTCGGCGATTCCTTTTAAACTAACGGGGACGAGGGCATTTACGAGCGTATCGGTACGGCCGGGCCCGCCGTTAACTTGGCGGCACGGGGCCGAAATTCACCTACAGCGAAAGCTCGTTAAACGCGCGCCCGGCTACGCGCTCGGCAGCGCATAATTGATCGGACTTGGTCGCCGCGTTCGCGAGAACAAGTCGTTAAATAATGAAGGTCGCTGAGATTGCGGCGACCCATAAAGCAAAGATTCACTCGGCGGCAGCGAAGCCCATAAAGCTGCGCGCCACGGGATTTACGCGGACGGCCTGCCCGCTCTGACTTTTTCCTGCGGGTTCCCTTCCTCCGCTCGCGCTGCTCGCTCGAGTGCGAATCTGGCAAGCCGTGGCACAGAGCAGAGAGCAACGAACAATCGGGGAAATGCGCGAGGCGCGCGCGAGCTTTCGCGCGGCTGCGAGTCAGGGGCATTAATCGCGAACGGTTGGGCGCCAAGTATAACAAAGCCACGGAGCGAGCGAGCCAGCCGCAATTATCATTAGAATGCAGCTTACAAGGGTCGCGCGGGTGGGCGATCAGCCACGCCTCGTCCATGCTTCTTCCTTACCCTCGGCGTGCGCGGAGTAACGAATGGGCCCCCCTGCCTCTCTCGCTCGCTCTCTCGCTCGCTCTCTCGCTCGCTCTCTCGCCAACGCAGCGGAGCTCCTTGAATTACTTAATGCGCCGGCGAATATCCGCAGCGCTCCTTTTGTGCCGAGTGTTTTATAGGCCCGTTTACGAGACGGACAAAAATAAAAAGCCAAACGGACGCATCCGAGGAGCATTAAAACG
This sequence comes from Phymastichus coffea, assembly GCF_024137745.1. Taxonomy (NCBI): domain Eukaryota; kingdom Metazoa; phylum Arthropoda; class Insecta; order Hymenoptera; family Eulophidae; genus Phymastichus; species Phymastichus coffea. The sequence continues at coordinate 3,517,077 of NW_026706839.1, forward strand.
AGATGGCTTTATGGGCTGGAACGCTTTCTTTGCTCTGGATGTTAAAACGTGTTAGGCTGACTTATCGGCAGCAGCGCGACGACGTTTTGCTCGCGCGAACGTTTTTCTCCCGCTTCCTTTCATTGGTAAAGCGCGAAATAGATAGGTATGCCGGCGATAAAGCGCGCGCCGATATACTAAAGCGAGCTTTTCGCTGCGCGCAGAGGCCGAGAGCTTTCCGGGGAATTTTCATCAAAAGCGAAACTGCAATTGAATAGGTGGATGCCGGCTCGTAAAGCCACCGACGCTCGCTCGCGGATCAAACAACAATATTTTACATTTGCTCTGGCTCGCTCGCGCCGAATTGATCGGTTTTCAATTGCGAAGCTCGGGGCGCGCGGAGAGGAATTTCCGCGTGGAGAAGCGCGTCCGTCCGCGCCGAAATCATTTGGCCAAGTCCGCGATGCGCCGCCGGCTGCGCGCCGAGCTCCCTGGTCTGGCTCCTGGCTGGGCGCACGCAAGAGACTCAACTCGGCGCGCCAGCTGATCGCGCGCCTGCTGCGCCGGCGGAGAGGGAGATTGATGGATTCGGCGCGAATCAATGGAGCGCTCATAAAACACGGACAACGAGGCTGTGCGCCCGAGCTTGACATAATTCCCCGGCCCTTATCAGAAGAAGAAGCAAGGCGGAGGAGCGATATACCTCCGGCCGAGCGCCGTACGTACACGTCCCTCGTCTCTTCAACGATCGCGATAAAACCATTATCCCGCTCCGCAGTAGATAATGGCTCTGGATGAGAGAGCGAGATAACGGCCGACCAAAGCGGAAGGAATTCGAAAGGGATGCGCCGCGCTACTTCCCGATAAATACTTTATGAAGCCGACTGCTGCACTGCCGATCCCCGTTTCTTTGTTGCTCGAGCGCTTCTCTGCTCGCTCTCTTTCTCGCGGCCCTCTACGTTCGTTTTCCGGATTTATGGAGCGCTGCCCCCTTCGGCAACTTTTAATTGCGCGAGCTGAGCAAAACCACTCCGCGCTGCCACCATTCAGATTGATATGCTTTACGATTGACTTTTGCTGCGAGCTCGAGCAGAACGCCAATCTAGCCGGCTGTCCCTGTTGGAACCGCGCGAATCGTCAAATCAGTGTATCGTCCAAATCCCGAGAAAAGAACCGCTAAACACGACAAAAGCTCACCAATTTCCCAGAGAGAGAGAGAGAGAGAGAGAGAGAGAGAGAGAGAGAGAGAGAGAGAGATGGAGGTCGGCAAGAATTATGAAAAAAGGAGCCGAGACACAGAGAAGCATATAATCCCAGCAGCGGCAGCGGAAGCCTGAGAGGGCGCAGCGGCATAACAAAGACAAAAGAGCGCTTTCCGCACAATAAAAACCCTCATCACCAATTCACATCGGTTGGCATTCAGTGTAAGCTGGCGTTATAGAGCAGCGTCAGATCTTAAAGCCGAGGTGGAGCGCTGGCGTGTCTTGGTCGGTACGTCACGACGTCGTGTATTCCCGAGACGACGGCTACGCTTCTCTCTCTCTCTCTCTCTCTCTCTCTCTCTCTCTCTCTCTCTCTCTCTCTCTCTCTGACATTCAGCAGTGGATTTCAGCGGCGGCGGGCCAACCCTCTCGAGCGTGTTAATTAGAGCGGCTTTTGTCCCAGGCCAGCCCAAATGAAGCAAATATGAACGCGAGCGCGCGTTTTCTTATTAAAGCCTCCCCCTCCACCCCCACCTCCAGCACACCGCTCGACGCTCACCCCAAGAAAGAGATCCCTCTCTGGCTCTTTGTGCCCGCTGCGACAATAATTTTCGAGCACCGGGTTTTTCTCGGTTGAATCAGAAGCTGCTCTCTCTCGGCGCGCGGTGCACGGCAAATCCGTTTGCAGGCCGCGATTAATTGGCCGACTTGCGGCCGCAGCAGCGCGGTGGGATCCCCGGACGACTTTATAAATACCGGCAAAGTTTCGTAAATAGCTCGCGCGCGTCTAATCCGATAACGGGGCCATGAGCGAGCGGTCCGGCTCTCTGCGAAAGAACGCGCCGCGAAATGCGATTTCCTTACTTCTCGCGCTGCCTCTGATATAGCGCTCACCTCGGCGCGCGAGCTCCTATCGACGACCAAGTTCAAACCGCAAGCTCTCCCTCCCTCCCTCTCTCTCTCTCTCTCTCTCTCTCTCTCTCTCTCTCTCTCTCTTTACCTCTTGTGCTGTTGTGCTTGCGCGCGCGATGAGGAGTTGCAGCGACAAGCCGAGAGTTACCAGTTTACGACCTCGACTACTGTACGCTTCGCGCGTGCTCTTGCTTTTTTAGCCCCTCTCCGTTTGCAGGGTTGGGACGCACGCGCGCTCTCGCGACTCGATCGAGATTCACGACTCGTCGGGTGCATCTGCAGGCCAGGCCGGTCGCCTCGAATTTCGCCAATTCGGCGATTACTCGTCCAAGTTCGGCAAAATTCAGTCTCGATGCTGTCGGCACGGAGCCGCGCCGCTGCGTCGCGGGTGGCCGGAAAAAAGTTGAGCTCGTCAGCGCTCAAGTCCACGTAGAAATCGATCTGGATGAGCGACGGCCGATTATAGTCATCCAACTTCAGACGAGCGCGCGCGCGCGGGTAAACAGCTCAAAGCTCTGCGAAAGCCATTGTGCAGTACGGCGAGCGAGAGGATCGAGACATTAGCGCACTATTTGCCAGTTAAATAATTAAGAGGAATTATATGCTCCTGAGCTTCAGCCAACGGAATCAACCAAAGCGAGAGCAAACAGATATGTGTATATATATATACACATATATATATATATATATATATATGTATATGTATACACGTAGCTCACGGGGGACGGACCCGAATCCTCGGCATTGTCACGTAAAATCTAAAATTAAATTAGCCCGCGTGCTGCCGCTGCCGCTGCTGTCGAGTCGAGTGATGCTCATTTAATTTTGAACACACTGGAATGGCGGTGGGGCAAGGTGGAGGAGAACGACTGCAACTTTGACACTCGACGATACGTCTGCTCCTGTACACCGCGCTGCTTAAATTCGTGGACAAAGAGTTGGTCACCAAGGTGACCAACCTTTCTTTCGTCGATTAATTTTCCGCTTTGTCGGCCGCGTTGCTTCCGCAATAAGCCTCGTGGCTCGAACAATTTGTAAAAGTGCGGACACGCGCGGCTAAGTGAAAAAAGAAGAGTGAGCAGACGATGTGCGGGATTAGCGTTGGCGAGGATTTCGCAGAAAGCGCGCGCTGCCTGGCTGGCGATGGAATTTGAAATGTTATCAAGTGTAAAAGGCAGACGCTAAGAGATAGAGAGAGCTAGCTCCCTCATAGGAATTTAGAAAAGCCGCGAACGTGAGCTTAACGAAGTAATAAGGATTACGGCCGAGAGGCAGCTGATATGGAATTTCGTGCCGTAATGTTCGATGAAATATTTGGCGCGGTTTACATTTTCTCCCGCTCCTTCTCGCTCTACGCGGACACTTTGCCGAGTTTACTCGTCGCTCGCTGCTCTCGCTGCGCCACAGCGCCTTCGGGAACACGAACGGCACGAGGTATTTCGGCGGAAAAACATGCGGATAACGCGGATGTATTTGGATATTTGTGCGCTATTATGAGACGGTGTTAAGCTACGTTTTTCTCCGCGCTCGGAATCATTGTACAGACGTGGGAATTCTTTTGCTGCCGTGAAAAGAGCCACCGCTACGCAAAAACTCTCATTTGGATAAATCCTAACGAAAGGGCGTGGGAAAAAATCACGTACTGCAAAAATGTAGGTCGCAATCAACACTTGGAGAAAAAGTGAAATCTGCTCATGCAACTTTGACAAGGAGGGAGAAAAAAAAATAGATTTTTCATTATTACGGGGCAGAAAAAAGAAATACTCGTTAAAAGGCTGCCGAAAAACGAATATTCGCCCGCAAGCATACATATTTACCCTTCGACCATGGTCGGGGGAAGCGTAAAAGGGGGAAAACGATAGCGATAATTTTCCGGCCAACGGAAATCCAGGATATCGTAGGCAGTAGCGGAGCATCGCAATCAAAAGGTTCTGCAAGGTGGATCGATGGAGCAAGCCTCGCTCCGGCTGGCATGCCCGTATTCGCCAAGCGGAAAAGAAGCCAGGAGAGCTGCTCGATACACTTCGTTATCCCATTGTCGTGCGCGCGCCGCGGGTCAGCTCTTTTTTTCCTCGCGAGCCACCCTCATTATATCGAGCCGGCTCGCGCCGCTCTCGGCTACATCATGCAAGCCAGTCGCCGCGGAGTTAATTGAAACGTAAACAGGAAAGATGGACCGCTCGTTCGGTCAGAGCTTAGCAGAGAGATGTAGGAGGGAAGGTGAACGTGCATGTTTTTGCTGATTCTCTCTGGCGGGGCTTTCGAAGGCCGAGCTCTCGGATTTCCGGATGCTGATATTGGAAGATGTACTGGGCTTAGAAAGTATTCCCCTGAGCTCTCGTGAAAAAAGCTCCTTTCTCCTTCCGCTCCAAAATTATTTGCCAGATATGTTCAAGCTCGAGTTTTCGTTGGCGGCACCGGAATTTTTAATATTCGCTCCAGCGCCGAAACCTATTTCGAGACCTGCCGTCAAGCCAAAATCATCAAGGAAATGTAGAGCTCACACGTGGCACAACCGCCGAAACTCATCAATGCAACAATGGCAAACGACGAAAAAAAATGTCGCTTCGAAGAGAGTCGATCAGGGCGAAGCTTTCATTTTCAAACGGTCGAGCGCTGCCGCGCCTTCCGTCGTCGTAAATAATCACCTCGGGAAAGAAGTGCAAAAAGAAGAGGAAAAGAATTTCTCGCGAGCGCGCGGCAGTTTGGAGTTGTCTCTCTCACTCGCGTGCGCGCCGTGCGCGCACCAACACTGCCATAAATCCTGCGCGCCTGTAATGATACATCAGGATCGGACACGTTGTGCAGGACGTTCGCCCGCATCAGTCTGATGGGAGGACAGAAACCTACGGCGTGCCTCGTAAATTTCGACCAGAGAGAGGTGCTCCTCTCCCTCTTCTTTCCCCGTCCATCCACCCCCCGCCTGCCCCCCTCTTCGCCGCCCTCTCGTCGGGAAAACTCGTTCGCTTGCTCGCGCGATAAATTAGGCAAGATAAGCGCTTTCGATTTTGGTCTATTGAATTTGCTGCCGAAAAATCCCGAAGTGTGCGTGGCTCGAGAGCTTCGAAAGTTTTAATAGCTGGCAGGCGCAAGTCTGAACCAACTAAAACTCAGACACAGCGCCTTGATTTCGTCCAGCCGCGCAACTTTTCGACGTAAGCGTCTTACGGAGTTTCGCCCGCTCATGGTTTATCAAAAAATTTCCCCGTGCAACTGCGTTTGCTATTAGCACGGAGCGCGCGCGCGCACGGCAACGAGCCCGCGAACAACAAAAGAAGAAAGAGGGCAATCTGGCATTGCGCGCGCCGGATTTGCCTCGCAGCGGTAACACCAACCAGCGGTAGAGCAGCTATCCAGAAAGCTGCCGGCGGCTTTTCGCAGCTTAAAAGCCAGCCGCTAAGAGCGTTTTCCATCGGGCGGCGCGCGAGAGTGCAGAGTGAGCAAAAAGAGGAGAGAAAAAGAGAGAGCGAGAGAAGGATCCTGAAGATTGAGCTTTGGCGCGATCGGCGAGTGAGCGAGAGTTCAGCCGTCGACGTCGGCAGCCAGCCATTGTCTAGAGTTGCGACCTTTGTCAACTTCGAGCCGAGTTTGGCCCTTTCTCTATTTCTCTATTTCGTCGCTTTGTATGCTCCCCGCCCCCCGGCCCTCTCTCGCTCTCTCCCCACGCGAGAGAGCGACGCGACTGTGTGCGCGCAAGCTCTCTCTCACTGGCTTCGCTCGCGCTTTTGACACGCCACTGCACTTTTTTGCGCCTCGCGGCGGCGCAAGGCAGCTTTTGTTTTCCGTGGCAAGAACAGCTGCGAAATTTTTCGGAAACGCTCGAGAACTTTTAGCCTCCTCTGCGGCGGCGGCGGCGGCGGAGAAGAAAAAAAAACTCGGCTGGACTTGTGCTTGAAAATGAGCGCCGACGCGATACGAGCGAGCAAAAGAAAGAAACAAGCGCGATAAAGTTGCGCGGCTTTGTGACGCCGAAATATGCCTACTTGCGAGAACAAGGAAGAGAAGTTGAACGCGCATAAGAGGGTGGAAAACGTGTTCGAGGCAAGGCGCGACGGAGCGCCAGGTTTTCTTCGCGCCAATAAAAACACTTTCTCTCAATGATCCGCCACTCTCCTTCGGTCCGTAACAGTTTCCCTCTGTTTTCAGGGGGCCGGAAGAGAGAACTCTTTGCGCCAACTTGCCCCTTCGCAGCGAGAGAAGAATGGCCAGAAGCTCTGCCGAAGCTTTTAACCGGCGAAGCACTTTGAGAGCGTCGCCGCGTATCGAATCGTAAATTTTCAATTATCCCCCCGCGACGACTGCGCGACTTTGGCGACGACGCTCCATTAGCCCGGCCGACGCGGCGCTGCTGGCTGTATTTCAGCGTTGCGCGCGAAATGAAGATCGCCAATTTATTTTATTTTTTTATATCCGCTTGAGTTTAAGAAAGGCCCATGGGTGCACGTCGAGATAACAACTCGACCGAAAGTGCCTCTAATTTCGAAAGCGAGGGAACGAGCGAGGCAGAGAGAGAGAGAGAGAGAGAGAGAGAGAGAGAGAGAGAGAAATGTAGCTGCGCTGCCCGGACGCCGGCGCAAACGACTTTTCAACTTTGCCCTCGCATAGCAAACTAAACGGTAGTCGCAAACTCGCTGAAAAATCGCTCCGCGCTCGCTCGACGCTCCAGGCCGAGACGAATGAGAAAATTATGGCAATGGCCGCGCGCGCCGATTATCGGCTGTATCGCGAGCAGCTTGGCGAGCGTAAACGGAGAGCCGGGAAGGTGGGGCTTCCACGACAACAAGCCATTGGGTTAGCGAGGCGCCCCCCGACGAGGCTTCCCTCCAGGACACAAACTCCGGCGGCGCTTATCTGCGCGGCAAAGCGCCTCCTTATCCGCGGGCGCAGTTATACGCTTGCCGCTCGCGCGCGCACTCCAGAGACGACGAGCTTCGTCCTCGATATTCCCGATATCTCGGGCCAAGTTCTGGCATAAACGACGAGCAAGTCGCGCAATAAAAGCGAGGCACGATAGCGACGTCGAGGCTTGTTTAAAACTATTGTTCGCTCGTGGACGAGGGCCCGTTGGGCGCTGATTCACGACTTCGGCTACGCTCTGACAATTGCAGTTTCTTTTTCGCCCGCGCAGTTATCAGTCGTATGCGCGCTTATCGCCCGGAACTCGCGGAGCATTGCGCAACTTTGCGATTGATAAGGGCGTCGTCAAGCGATACGCCGGGAAAGGCGCTTCGACGCGCCACGCTCCCGATTGACGAGCCACCGTCGCGCTCGCCGTCGACAAGTCGTCGGGCGCGCGGCGACTTGGTCGCACCGCTCGCTCGCGCTAGACGGAAGCTCGTTCTTTCGCCTCGTTTGTTGAGTGGCAACTACCGTCGTTCCCGACAGGCTCGCCAGATCCTCGTCACCGCTTCTGCCGGAAGCTGACTTTCGGCTCGAGCGCCTGAGCGACGCACGCACGCGAGTCAGCGCGATCCGGTGGTTTTCCCCTTTGGCGCGCCGGCGGGCGAATCGGAGCGACGGAATGATTAGCCGAAGGGCTCGATGGAAAATTGATCCTGCGCGAGCGGGCGGCCGCACTCCGTCAAAGCGCTCCCCAGCAAAAAATCAAAGCGAAATCACCATATTTCGTGGGCGACAGTGCCTCGCAGCGCCGTAAAACTCCGACTGATCCCCGTTCCCTAAGAGTGGCCCGCGCGCGCGCGCAAAAAATGGAAATTTATAGAGCGGAAGGGGTTAAGGGGATGTACGCGTGCGCGCGTTACCTAACATACGTGTATCCCTCGTTTCTCTCTCTTTCTGGTCGGGGCTCGCTAAATATACTCGCTCGCTCGGCCGCTCTCTCAATGCACGCTCCGCGGCCGTGCGCGGCACAAAGCCTCGAGTTAGGACTCTTGAACACGGGCCAAGGGGATTTTCTTTTTTCGACGCGGCCCGCGTAACGCGCGTATATATCGCGGAGATGCGTTTGATACGGAAGCTGTGATCGCTGCACAAGCGACGAAAGCGGACGGCCGGTGTAATGCACGAGTGATCAGGCCATTCATCCTCGCTACCGGGTAAGCTCGTTTCCTCCGAGGAATATGGTGCCCGCGCATTTATGCCTCCGCGCAAGGTTGATTAAAATTCTCTGCCTCTCCGCTGGGCGGCATTATTGAAAAATCGAATAATAACCCGTATAAATGGATAAGGCGGCATAACGAACGATTTCCATTATTTAAGCGCAGCGAAAGCGCCTTGAAAAAAAAAACTGGCACCGAGCTCTAGCGCAGGCAGTCCCCCGCTTTCATTAAATCTAAATCAGACCGGACTTAAAACTGGAGCGCTTTTAATTCAAACTCGAATAACTGGCGCCCGTCGGATAATAATACCTGCCCTCTCCCCCGGCTTTATTCAAAAAAAATATAACTCGCTCCGTGGGTGATCTGCTTCCCGCGACTATTTTTAAAACCAATTAGTGGACATCTCCTCGCAGCTCTCTCTCTCTCTCTCTCTCTCTCTCTCTCTCTTCATGATTGTAATTAAGGTCAGACTTTTTCAAAAGTTAGTTATATATCCGTCAGCGTTGGAGCTTCCGCAGTTGTATAAATCAAAGTCACGTGTGGAGAGTGAGTTTCGATCGAACACACTACAATTTAATCTCGTCGCCGAGCAATATATACACTACACATGTACGCAGAGAACGTAAATTGAATTGGAAATCCGGGTGCAAGCTGCAGCACAGTTTAAGAGATCGTTCGTCTCGCGTGACCCGCTTTCGGGGGAGCTTTTTTTTCTCCTCTCATCTTCAGTTGCAAAACTTGCAAGAGGCTCGCGCAGCACTCTCTCCCTCGCTCTTTGACGAGGCTTACACGTACACGCGCGCACTCGAAAGTCGACTCTCGCTCCGCGAGCTGCTCCGCGCGCTGCTTTACAACGCCAGCCGCGCGATTAATCGCGAGCCGTCACGAGCACACGCACGCTCTCCTTATCCTCTCCTCGACTGCAGCTGCCGTTCGGAGCCGAAGAGAAGGATGCCTGATTTTCCCGCGCGCGCACGCGGCCTTTTGAAGGGAGAGAGCGCGAGCGCTCCGCTTGCCGAGAGCTTCTGTGCCTTTTAGCGATGAAGAGAGCTTATGTGCACGAGAGCTCCCGGCGCGCGCGCTGAAATATTGCGAATTCAATCCGCCGGAGTGGAACGTCTACCCGTGTCTCCCCCCGCCCCGCCGACGATCGTTATCGCGCGAGGATATTAAAATCGAAGACGAGCCGCCGTTCTCGCGCGTCACAGCAGCGCACGCGGACCGCGTCGCGGCACAACGTCGTCCAAGTCGGCGCGCTGGCACGGTTTCAACCGAAGCGTAGCGCCCGCCCGCGCGCACACACACACATCTGGCGGCGATTTGCCGGGGATAAAAAGAATTCGTGAGTTTTGAAAAGAGAGGATAGAGAGAGAAGAGAGATTGTAATATCGTCGACTTGGCGTTCGATAGCAGTTCCCGTGGCTGCTCACTGGAGGGGCTGGCCGACAGTCAATATAGCAGCGGCAGAGCAGCCCGCGGTCTTTCGTCGTCGTAGCTGCAGTCGTCGCTTCATTCAGGTAGTGATAAGCCTCTCCCGCCGTATTCATGTGTAAATACCCCACAGCCATCCTTTCGAGCGGCAGCAAACCACCGTCTGACGCGACCCCCTCCGTTTTCTGCCACCCTCGCCTATACGTATATACTTGCCTGGAATGTCTAGTAGCGCTGTAATTTACCTGACCGTTTCTCTCCACTCTCGTTTTTTTCCCTTTCTCTCTCTCTCTTTCTCTCTCCTTCTTTCTTTCGACTACTACTACTTACTACTACTACCACCACTCGTCGTCGCTGGTTGGTTCGCTTCTCGCTCAAAAAGAACCTTTTCAATACCACGCTCGCGTTGACCTTTGACTTCTTCATTGAAAAGACACTTGCTATTTCTTCGGGTGCACGTGAAACAACGCAGGTCGCTCGCCTTTCCTCTTCGAGAAGTCATTTTTATTAGATAAATGCCAAACGATCGACTCGAGTGACTCGAAGCGAAAAAAATAAAAGAAAACCAATAAAAGTACAACCTTTCAATTGAATGAAAAAAAGAGGCTTAATACCACACGGTGCGGCCCGGCAGCAGCAGCGTGCATTTAATTCAAAAATAACATAGCGCAAGACCGTCAATTTTCCCATCAAACATTATATACAACTGGCGAGCAGCAGAACAGTGTACACGAGAGGCAGCGGAAAAAAAGGTAAAATAAAATAAAAGGGGAGGGCCGCAAACAAAACCGGCGCGACCGCAGAAGAATCAGAGTCGCGCGCGCAGTGCAGTAGCGGAGACTCTTTCTCTCTCTCTCTCTCTCTCTCTCTCTCTCTCTCGTTTCACCGAAAAAAAACGAGCGAAGGAACGAGAAACCCTAAACAAATAGTAGCACTCGATCACGATGCTATCGAACGGCAATAAATTCCACGCAGTCGCGAGGCGAGCACACGTAGGGAGAGAGAGCGAGTTGGTTTGCGGTGTTGGGCCAGATATTTCACAATTAGTCGCGCATTCAGAGAGAGATAGAGAGACGTGGCGGTCACGTCTTGATTTGGCCTTTCGATATCTGATTAGCACAGTAGTTTGAATGGTAGCTTATTGCGGGGCAGCGACGAGTGGTCAATTTGTTTCGTTAGCAAAGCGACACAACGGCCGGTTGGACTCTGCACCATAACCAGCTCGAGTTAGCTCCTCCGACAAACTCATTATCAATGCATCGATCTCGAGAGAGAGAGAGAGAGAGAGAGAGAGAGAGAGAAGGCGGAGTGACGAGGAAGGGAGGACCCTGTAATCCCATTAATTGCCAACTGAACTCGAGGTCCCCGCGGGCGACTGCTCGTAACCGAACACGGCTGAGAGATGATGCTCTTTTTTTTTCTCTCCTCTCTCGAACGTTGCGGAGATGAGATTTCATCGCCCCGGTGACACGGCACAATGGACGCGCCACGGCGGTTAAGGCCAAGGCTTCGGTATCTCCTTCGCGCGCGTTTTTCAATCTCATTACGATTCATAACGGACGGAATGCGTCGTCGTCGTCTATTAGCAGCCGAGTCCACTAACAATACCCAACGTCGCGTCGCTATAAATAGTTTTCAGCGAACGGAAAATTTGCCGTCGCCGTTCTTTCATTTTCTTTTTGTTTTTCATTTTTTTTTTTTCGTCAATTTTTCAGCCGCTGGAAAACAGGTTTCGGCCGCGCTCGTGCACATGATAAATCAATTAAGCGGCCGACAAGTACTTTTAATTGGATTAATCATTGGCCCGTATAGAAAACTGCGCGGCTCGCCGATCGAAGGCGAAGAATCGTTTTATTCAACAGCGCCAAATAATTTATCGTGAAATTATGAACGCCAGCGCGCGAGATCACGGTCATTAGCATGCGCACAATAAATTTTTGAGTCCTCGTGAATGTGAATTTTTTCAGCAACGCAGTCGCTAATTTTTTTTTTTTTCCATTTTTTTTGCTGTTGGTACCTCGGCGGATTCCATTTGGAGAGGGGGCGGAGGGAGAGAACGAGCGCTTTCGACCTTCAAGGCTTCAATCGTGCGTCTGCTACGTTTTTCTTTAGCGCAGTCACGATTTACACGTGCGATGCGCCGCTGCAGCTGCTGCTGTTGCTGCTGCTGCCGTAGCCGCACGTGTAACACCTCTGACACGCGCACTCTCTCGTCGGGCCATAGTACACGCGTTTATGGTTATCGCTGACAGCGCACCAACGTCTAATTTATCGCCACGAGTTTCGGGCACAACGCTCACCGAGTTATACACGCAGCTCTGCTCTGATGCATATAAGGCCAGACGTGATGAGTGCCCCCCCCCCCAACCCTCCTCTTTCTATCTCTCTCTCTCTGCTTTCGCCGAGTATACCAGAATTTGTTGTGCTCTTTTTACAGAATAATGCATGATGCTTCTCAGTTGGAATCTAAAAATGTTTCGTATTTGAAAAATATTCTTTGCAAGGCTTTTAAGCTTTTGCTCGGTAACACTTGCATCTCTGAGAAAAGCTAGAAATGAAAAAAAAAAAAAAAAAGTCCACTACTCGTGGCTATCAAATCATCAAAAGTGAGACAGTGCTGCTAAAGAGTATAGAAAAAAAATCAATCTTTATTGATTTTACGACCGTGACGCGGCACATCCGTGACGTGGCAGATAAGTGACCGAGTTTCACCAACAAAAGCACGTGCAAGCGCCGCTCATCGAGTCTGAAATGAAATAAAAACGAGCGCTTATAAATTGAAAAGTGCGCTGAAAAGGATAAATAGGAGCTTGCAGCGCGAGGCACAAGTTGTTACAGCCGATCTCAGCAGCTCGTGTCCATCGTAGGAGAGCTCGCGCAAGGATGATCACTGGATGTAAACGTCTGGCACGTAGGTGATAAACCGTAAGCTAGCGCGCAGTCGTTAATGCGACAATGCTGGCGCTGTACGTCCCGGGGTCCCGAGAGAGGCTCGTGCGCATATGCGCGTCGTGGCCCGATCGCCGCTGAAATCGTCCGGGTAATTGTGCTCGCGACAGCGACGTTTGTTTAGGCCTTGGCCAAACGCCGATTAAATTACCGAAATCGTCGAGCCTACTTTGTTTGCCGAGGAAATTGCCGCGATAATTATGATCTTGCTCGGTCCGCCGCGAGAAGGCCGTGTTTACGACGCGCGGCTCTGTTATTCAACGCGATGATGATACACTTTTAAGCGTGGCGCGATTTACGGCCCGAGCGCGCGATGTTTGCCCGCGCGAGCTCTCTTGATCGATGCTTGTTCATCGCCAAGCTACTTTGTTTTCTCGACGGTCAAGTAATTCAATCGAGCAAATCTCTCGCAAATTAAAAACGAGAGAGACATAGAGGGGGGGGGGCGTTCGCGCTTCTCTTTCCTATTTTGTTTTTTCAAACGGATCCCGCCGTGACGTCTAATTTGTTTGGACAAACCAGCGTACGAGACGAGTGGCATTGTACCCCGCGTCAATTTTCTCGTAACCCAATTTTCCTTTGCAAAGCGCTCTCCTCAAACACGACATTATCTCGTCGCGGCGAGCAAAAAATTTCCGTACAACGGCCGCTGCGCACGGTCAATGTTGCTTTTTTCCCCGCACGCCATACAGGACAAACAGCCGGACTATTAGCCGTCGCGCAGCGAATAATTGGTAACGAGCGCACTGGCAACAACAAATTAGCCGTTGCTCCCCGGCGTCCGATAAAATAAACGAAGCTCCCGCGGGTAGAGAGAGAGAGAGAGAGAGAGAGAGAGAGAGAGAGAGAGAGAGAGAGAGCGTAAACACCTCCCACGCGCAATTTACATGCTGCATACGCGAGCGTCGTGTTGTTGAGATAGTGCGAAATATAGATAGGCACCGCTACCGCGCGAATAGATGCGCCGATAGAGCGAGACCGGCAAAAGTTAGCCCCGAGGCCTTTGTTTCGTGTATGCGCGGCAAACAGCAGCTGCTTGGGCTCGCAGCTCTGAAATCAAAATTATCGTCGCTTACGCCGCTGAAATATTGACTATAGCGGATATTACAACGCTGATTCTCTGACGGATCTCGCGGCGGAGTTTTAAGCGAGTATCGCGGAAACGGGGATGATCGCAGCTGCGCGCGCCCGCGAACTATGCACTTGAACGCGAAATTTTTAATCTACCGCGAGCGCTGCCGTGTCTGTTCACTTGAGAATGACTCGGGATTCCTTCTTCGCGGCCGCGTAGCACGACCCGAGATTATTCTTAATTAACTTCCTTTCCGGAAATTCGAGGTTCGCGTTGGGAAAGCATTCGCGATAAAGTGAGCCGATATGCGCGAGAGCGACGAAGCCGAAAGAAATAATAATTTTAATCGACAAAAATCTCATCCATAATTCTTCTGCTTTGTTGCGCGCCTCTCTATTTACTCTCATCATAATTATACGCGTTACAGGGTTTCGGCCGTTGTACCTCGGCCGTGGGCCTGCCCGCGCGCGGTTATTAATCAATGTAGAACATCGCGATCTATGCATAACATTACGATATTATAAAGGAGCAGCATATATATACGCGCGCGCGCGGCGGCTACCGTGCGGTATTTAAATTCAAATTATGCGCTCGTTGATTGCAATAAAGATAACAGTGTGCAAGCATACTGGCACCAACATTTTTTTTCTCTCGCCGAGAAAGAGAAAGAGAGAGAGAGAGTGAGAGGCTCAGATAAAGTTTTTCACTTTCCTAACAACTGGCGTCTGAAGGAGTAAACTTGCACGAGAAAAATGGCGCTAATTGCGCTCCGTGGCTCGCGGTATTGAAATCCGCGAACGCGATAGCTTTTCGCTGCGGTATCTTGGCGCGCGTAGAGGCAAATTCCAGCGGATTTCCCGAGGCATTACCGGAACGACGTCTCTAGCTCGCGGCTTATTATCAAACACGGGCAAGCTCTGCGAGGCGAAAGAAAAAAGAGCAGCGAGTGCAGAATCTTTCGATATTGCTCGACAAAGCCTCGTCTCGAAGCTTTGTCGACGACTCTTTTCTCTTTTATAAAGAAGCGGAAAAATTGAACAATGATTTCGCCTTCGTCTCTTTTTTTTTTCTTTCCGCCCCGCTCACGGTATTTTCGATACTCACGTTGCAGCGAAAAAACGTAATATAGATATATTGACGCGCGCGCGTCTCTGCGAAACGCCGGTAAAGCGTAAACGTTTTGCGAAAAAAGAAAAAAAAAGAAAAGACGGTTTCGCGTTGTATTATCAAATTTACGCTCGTAGATGGCCGATAAATCTCACATTATTCATCAAAGGCATCCGATAATTAAAACAATGAATCATAATCGGATCTTTTTATCGCGGGCGCAATCTTTTAATTCGCGCGCGAGGAAGGCTTCGCCCCGTACGAAAGATCCGCGCCCCCTTTTATCGGATTTTCCAGGCCAAAGAAGAATCAGGGAACGACCTCATTGACATTCATGTATTCGCTCATTGGAGGCGCGAAATCTCCCCTCTCCAAAAACTATAAGCAAAGTAGCAGCTTCTTCTGCTATCGGTGTGTGTGTGTGTGTGTGTAACTTTCTCTTCGAGTCTATTATCGCGGACATAAATTTCGGCGCTCGATCGCTATAAAGAGACTTGTATTTTTTTCTTCCTTTTTCTACTGCGCGTGTTCGTCGTCGTCGTCGTCGCGAGACGGAAATTTAATAAGGAAGCTCGTAAATAATTTTCTATGGCTATGGAGACTCGGCACCTTTGGCTGTTAATGCCGCGATCTTTCTCATTTTTATGGCTGCAATCGCATGCAAATCCAACAGACTCTTTGGCTCTCTTTCTCTCTCGGTGTGTATTATTCGCGACGGAATATTTCACACCACCGTACCGGGATAAACAGTGTTATTATCTTGGAAATCATAGTAAGTTATCGAGTCATTTAAGTGAATGGCCGGGAATGATTTTACATTCTCGCTCGTGGGCAAGCGAAGCGCACTGCCTAATGAATTCACAACTTTATGCTTGTTTTGCCGAAGACGTATAATCGGCCGTTCGATATTATTCGAAGCTGGCTAAAAATTCACGATCGTCGAAGCTGCCTCGTTAATTTTCGCGGCCGACTGCCGCGACCATCGATCATAAACATAAGCGTCGGCCAACTCGCGGACCATGCCAGCGAAAAACAACGGATCCGAGGGAAACCGTCAGAGCGCCAAGTACGCGGCGCACAGCTGCGTCGAGGAGCGGCTTAAATGGCGTGTCCATACATCGCGCCACAAAAACTCACTCGCTCTCGCGGGCGCGCGCACACGGGATGTCCGCGAGGACGCTGGCCAATAAACGCGACGAGCGAGCCGGCACTTTCCATTAGGCAAGTGTGCATCGGGCATTGAGCGCGCGGGCCGCTGAATGGAACGGCAGAAAGGCGTCGTCGTCGTGGTAGAGCGTGTGTAGAGATCGAAACGCGATGTCTGCTGGACGCGAGCCCATCGCGCCGCACCTGTGCTCACCCCGGCAGATAACTCAAACAGAGCGACGCCGAGCTTTCCTCAAAGCTTTCGCGCTGAATGCACGCGCGCGTGTGCGCCAGTGCGTTATTGCAACAGCGGCCACTCGGCCCTCTGCATAATTAAACGCCCCGAATTCGAAGCGACAGAGGGAGGCTTGTTTATTTCAGGACACGCGGCCGCGACGGATCGTTCCGCGTGAGCTGCCGTTGCGCAATCGGAAACGCAGTCCGCCGCAAGCTCGCTCGCGCCTGCGAGAACGAGCGTTATAACAATTTCGATAGTGGCGTCGTTAGAGGCCTTTTTCGCAATGCAGACGACCTCTGCGCGCATCGATTCGCCGATACTTTCTCTCTCTCTCTCTTTCTGCTGGCTCCGGTCTAAAAGACCTTAGCGCGAGGCTAATGCGAAACAACGCATAACATTTGCATGAGCATCCCTCGGGCACGCACGGCGCCGTAACGACACCGGATCTCTTTCTCTCGCGAAAACGTGGAAATCCTGTCGGACCCCGGGCCTTTGGTCTTCGATCCCGTATCGCGCGAAAGGAGGCGGGCTCGCGCGGGCACGTCGACGCGCGTCACCTCTCATAATTCGTTATTCCCTCAGACGCGCCGACGACCCAGGCCGACGTGCCGCCGATGCTATCGCTTAGCCTCGTTAAAATGCGCGAACCGGAATTTTTCGTACGACCCGTATTTCTCTGCGCTGGCCGTTGCAGCAGCAGCAGCAGCAGCAACATAACGGGCGCCCGAGACTCTTTCTCTTCTTCGCTGCCGCTGCTCGCTGCCGGACAGCTGAGTACAGCTCCTCCTCCTTTTTTTTCCTGCTCTCGACGAGAAATTCGAGAAGCCCGCCAGGGATGGATATTTATTGGGTAGTTGTCGAGAGAAAGAGCGACGGCCAAATTTCGAAAATGTCTTCTTCTTTATTTATTTTTTTTTCTCTCTTTTACGGCGCAAAAAACGCTTAGAGTTTTTCGGCGAGCGTCGCTCGTTCGCTCCGGCCAGGGCTTCTTAATTAAATATATTTTACAGAGTCCGCCACGGTTTTATTGCCGCGCAATACTGTCGCGAGTCAATGTTTGACGAACATTCCCGAGATTTCTTCGTTAATTAGCGTGCGAGCGCAAACGCACTGGGAATTGACAGCGTCTCGTTTATGCCTCGATCGTCGCCGCTCGATTTCGCCTTCTATAAATAATCCATAATCGCACGAGAGACCGGCGTCGGCGCGTGCAAAAATGCACCGCCCGAACACGCCGCAATCCCTCAACGCGACTCGCTGGATCGGCCGTCGCCGAGGGACGAATTTGTCGGCTGTTCTCTGGCATTGCCGAGAAGCCCAATGCAAACAGACACGGAAAGCGGGCTGCTCGCCTCTCGCGAAATTCAATGAAAACCTATCCCCGCGCGCATCTCTTTCCCCGCGAAACTCAATAAAGCGCGAGCTCGTCGCATTATCGTTTGGATTTCATCTTTGCGTTTCGGCCTCGCTGCGCAGAGAAGCTCCGAAAGAGGAGAGAGGAAGAAAAAAAAAAACGTCGAACCAACATTGACACAAGCGCGGGCGAGTTCAACGACCGAGAGATTTTTTTTGTGTGTTAGCGAGCTAAAAAAGACAGCAATCTCGCCACCCATTGAACTACGCCCCCAGGGTTGTTTGACGACCTCTAGGCTTGGCGACCTACATCCAGCGGCAGCCAGAATTGAAAAACCACACGCGCGGGCGGGTACAGGGCCCACGATGTTATACCGAAACTGCGCATGTGTGTGTGTGTATCGGACGCGCATTTCTTAGCCAGAAAGACATTTAATTGAGTTTGCCACGGGGTGAACTCGCGGAATTCGCGCGAGAGCGAGAGAGAGAGAGAGAGAGAGAGAGAAAGAGAGAGAGAGCAAGTTTTCGACTGCGCTGCAGCTCGCGGCTTCTTCGCATTCTTCGCGCTGCGCCGTGTAAATATCTGCTGGAAATATTTTATCGCTTTTAATTGAATGGACGCTTTTTTTTCTTTTTCTTCTCCGAGAAGTATATATATTTTTCAAGCTGTTTTTCTTTTCTTTTTACGCAGCTTCAGAGGTCAAAATGCAAATGAAGTTTTTTTGTTTGTTTCTTTTTTTTTTTATAAAAAGCCGGTTCGATAGGATCTGCGAAGATGAAATTGATTACCAAGAGAGGAATCGAGAGGCGCGGATAATTACACCCAACTGAGCCGACTCTGGGAATTAAGTTTCGTTTTTCATGGAACGCAGCTTTATTTTCAAAAGCAAACTTGCTCGGGCCGAGCACAATGTAGCCGTCAACGATAAGTCAAGTACAGGATAGCGGTGCTCATTATCAGACCGCTCCCACCGAAACAGCGAAGAACAAAAAAGAAATCGAAATTTTAATTAACGAAACATCAGGTATAAGATGCAAGGGGCGCGACGAGAGCGAGAGAGAGAGAGAGAGAGAGAGAACAATCTCGACGCATAACGAGATATTTGTGGTAAACGCGCCGGAGATCAAAAGCACGGAAGAAAACTAGCAGTAGCTCGGGGCTTTGTCCAACGGATAAAAAAGGATTTGAAAGCTCGCCGAAATAAAAATGCCTGCGCGGCCGATGACGCAGGCAGAAGAGCGAGAGAGAAAGAGAGAAATCGCGGCAGCGCTTAATTGTTAAAACTCTTTTTCGTGGCACAAAGGAAGCCCTTTCGCGCATACGTCATCAGTTGCGTACGCGGATTTCTTTTTGGCTTGCGCTTTCGCGATAATGCACCGAGCAGCGCGACAACGGAGAGAGAGAGAGAGAGAAAGAGGTAGACAGAGGAGCTGTAATTAAACGGCTAGACGGCTTTAATTAAATAATTAAACTTCAGCTGGTCGTCGAGGATCGCTCGTGTAATTTGCATTGTTTTTTAAGAGTGAGAGAGAGAGAGAGAGAGAGAGAGAGAGAGAGAGAGAGAGAGAGAGTGAAGCTTTTAAAGGCGTTTTATCAAAGGGAATCAGCGTTAATGCCATCGAACAAAAAGGAACGTATTTAACGTCGATCACCGCGTCCGGCTTGCTGCTCTCTTGTCGTCGTTGTCGTCGGATAAAAGAATACAGCTTTGACGGACGACAGAGAGCGAAAGGGAGAGAGAGATGATGGAGCAGCGCGAGCAGTCTTCTCGAAAACTCATTGAACACCGGGAGGAAGTAATGAGGCAATTCGTCAGCGATGCAACCAACTGGCCGCGGCGATAGACTCCAAGCCGCTGCTTGCTGCTGCTATCTCTCTCTCTCTCTCTCTCTCTCTCTCTCTCTCTCTCTCTCTCTCCTCTCTCTCTCGTCTCTCTCTCTCTCTCTCTCGTACGCGCGCACGTCTGTAAATCCTCTCGAAGTTCACTTTCAAGTATTCATGAAAGAAAGAGCAAGGGGATCAGACACGACGTATGCAAAGACACGAGAAGTCTCATATAAGTCCACGAGTTAACCGAAAGGAGGAAGAATGTAGCTATTGGATTTTTTTCTTCTTCGACCGATCAAATTGCATTCTTCGACGTATACGAGGAATTCCGATTTCTTCGTTTTCTTCGTCCACCTCCTTCTCGAAGAGTCTCCTCCGTAGCTTCCAGATGCCCAGCGTATTTGCATGAGAGGATAAATTCGGTGGCCCTTGAGCATTGATTTAATTAGAGCCGTCTGCCGGCCGAGTGCATCTTTCAGCTTGTTTGTCGAGTTCAAAAGTCTCAATTAGCCAGTGCCGCTATCTTCTGCCTAGTTAGTAGTTAGCGCGAACGTTTGCACGCTCGATAATTATTCGCAACCTTTTGCCTCCTTTGGCAATCAAATAAATTCCAATGCGGCCGTTAATGACGATTACTCGTGCGCCCGCGTAATTTTTTTTAGGAAGAACGACACAACAATAAAAAAAAAAGGGAAAAAGAAAAAAACAAGCGACGAGAAACAGTGTACAGTTACAGCTTCATTAAAAAGCTGCAACGCTCGTATATACGAAGAGCTCGGCTGATATATTATCAGCCATAAGAGAAGAGAGAAGTGCACATCAGCAGCGCAACGTCAGGCGCGCGCACACACGCGCACACACGCACGCACACAGCTCTCGTAAAAGACTAAAGTTGATGCATCGCCAACTATTACGGCGCATACGTAAGTAACTGTAATCGCTCGCGGCGGCCTAGAGTCTAATTGCGCGCTTTAAATAATCAATAAATACCGTTGCGAGGCTTCGGAAGCAGAGGAAGCGCCGCGACGCGACTTTGTTTCCACAATTTTCCTGCGCGCCGCGCATGTGCATATAACGGCCAGGCTTCGATCATTGTCCCCGTAATGAGATACGAAAATTGCCGGAGGCTGGCCCACGGCCAACGATTATCGCGCGCGCAAACGCATTTTATCGTTTATTACATGCCGTGGCCGCGGCATGGGAGCGCAACGGCGACGGCGGCGGCGGCGGCGGCGGCGGCGGCGGCGGCGGCGGCGGCGGCGGCAGCAGCAGCACGTCCTAATCGACTATTAATACGGGGCCTCCCGGCTTTTTCTTATGGTTTTGCGCGCGCTCTCGTTCTTCGTTTTTCGCCCTTCTTTCGGACAATGCGAAGCGGATGCGTTTGAAAAACCGGCATTGTTGACAAAAACCAGCAGGGGCATGCGCGTTCGTTCACCTTTCGGAATTCGTAACGCGCGCGCGAACAAAATAGCTATCGGATCGCTGTATATTAACGATAAAAGAAAAAGAAAGAAGAAAGACATAAAGCAAGAAAAAGAAAGAAAAAAAGAGAAGAAGAAGAGAAGAGAAGAAGTTAGTAATAATTCATTGCTGGAGATTGTCTTGCTACATCGTGCAGTAAAGACAGAAGTTACTGTGTGTAAGAACGAACTAATAGTATAAGGAGCGTGTTCGGAGAGAGTCTCGACACGGTCATATATCAGATAAGAGAGCTACACACAAGCCATCCATAGACATAGCTAAATGGACCCAGACATCTAATAACCCATCGCCGAGTTCATGCACCCCGACAAAAAGCCGCTCGGTTCCTCGACAATTAACGCAAATAAGCTTTGAAATCGGTTGAATATTGAGTATCCCTACTCTCGTTCCACGCTCGGTTCTTAAGGCTCGGAAAAGGTCTAGGTAAAGACTTGATACAAAAAATTGTCGGTTTCTCCAGGGCTCTAATGATATTTTAAGCGAAGACCGCGTAGCTCTTTGGCATAATAAATCGACAAGCAATTGAAGCTCGATTCTCGACCAACAATTAAGCACTTAAAATATAACAAGTTGTATTATTGATACAATTTTTTCATGCCACTTATTGTGCCGTTTAAAATTTGTTTTGAATACTCGAGTGACCAAGGCTTGTTATGGAATTCCAATAGGGGGATCTCGCCAAAAGGATAAACATCTTCTAAGAGCGCTCATCAAGTCAGCGAAAGCTTCGAAGTCATGGAATTCTAAAAGTCTTTGGAAATCGTTTGAAAAGCGGCCGACTAATTGGGAGCCACGAGAGTTGTTCAAGTTGTTGGATACACTTGGTGCATATGAAAAAGTTCAAGCTCTCGGATTATTTAGGCGAGTAATGTATCCTCGGCGCTCTATTTGCCGGCAACTACGAAGTCGAATTATCGCGGCGCGGCGCGAGCCAACGGATACCGAGTTGATCGAGCGTCGTAAAAGGCCCAAACATTGTATCTTATCGGCTCGGAGACGGGAGAGGGCTTAAAATTCATTTGGCTCGGTGAGCAGCAGCCAACGATCGTAAAGTATAGCAGACCGCTCGTATATTTACATGTGTACAGTCAAAGGAAGAGAGGGAGGTGGAGGATGAAGAGGAGGAGGAGGAGGAGGAACAAGAAGAGTCGTCTTGATGTACAATGACTCATCGTGAAATTCCTGAAGGAGCGCGGGCAGGCCGGCAATTAGGGGCGACCGAGTCACGCCCAATTGGCCATAAATAAACGGGCATATCAATTGCATTTGGTCCGCCGTTGCAGATCCATTGTTTTGGGCCCGATAAATCGCCAAGCCAGCGCCACGGTTACAATGCAATAGAGCTAATCGCCGTGGAAATTGGAGGCAGTTAGAGACTGCTAAATTCGCTGCTCAGCTCCGCGGCTCTGCTCTGCTCGGCGACGATTGGCCAAAGGGAATACGTGCTTATTACTGTATACGGTAGAGAAGACGCGTACGTGATCCTTTGATTGCGTCTCTCGCACACGCTGCCGCGGCGCATGATTCCGCATTTAGCTATCGGCACACGCCGCGCAAATCCTGCCTCGCAGCAACGCCGATTCCAAGAAAGAAGCTGCGTTGATGAATTCGGCGTGGCGGGCCAATTTTCCCGTCGAAATGAAGTACTGTCTCTGTTTATAAAGGCTTCTCATTAACGGCAGCGGCGGCGGAGTCAGGAAATTAGAGAGAGAGGAGAGAGAGAGAGAGAGAGAGAGAGTGCGCGCGCGCGCGCGACAGAGGACACTGAACAAAGTTAATTAACTTTTGGCTAGCAATGTGCATCTAGATGAACCCTTGAAGCCGCCTGACAAAGAAAAAATAATATTTACCCTGGTAGCATATTATAGCATAGGTGGGTGGCAATGACCTACTTCAGCGTCCCGCTCGGCGCGCGCACAGATGGACCGAGCAGCGTCAAACGAAAACTCATTTCGATGTCGTGCCACGCGACAAACCAGCTCCGGCCGTGAATTAGCATTTAAATGCGCCCGAGCGCATTCTTCTTAATTCGCGCGCGTCAATCAAGCCAGTTGATGTTGAAATTGTAAATGGGTAATCGCTATGCCGCGCCGCGCACGGAGGAGGGTTCGCGAGCCAAAGCAAACGGAAAAACACTCAAACTCCATCAAAGCGTAAGCTTCATGGCGATCGATCCTCATTCCACTTGCCAAACACCTCCGTTGCTCTTCGTCTTCATTGCGCTCCGCCTACCTACGCGAGAAGACGTCATGAGTTTTCGGCGTTCGGCGCTCGAACTCAATCTAAATCTCGTTGTTTAGCCCCCCCCTCCGCGCGCTCTGTACAGATGTATTATTCAGAGCTCGATTTGCATTTTAAAGGAGCCGGAGTTTACGCCACCGACCGACCGACAGAGCTCTCGAGTAGCATTGTAAATAAACCTTGGCTGGCTCTCGCTCGCTGCGAGCTTTCGGCAATCGAGCCGTTCGTTTTTCTTCTTTTTTCTCCATTTTTTCCCCGATGAAATTTGTCGCTTACGCTCTCGACATAGAAACGCAAAGAAAAGAAACTTACCCTCAGCAGATCGAGCTTGGTGCGCAGATCACGGCAATCGGCCGTTTGAGCGACGTCGAACCCCGTTACGGGAAACGAGCCCATGTACTGCAACACAAAAATAGCAAGATTACACGGCCGCTGAAACAATGTTCCTCGATATTCCCCGGCAAGAGCAACGAGCGCGTGCGCGCCGCCGTAACTTTCATTACCCTCCTCCGCGAGTGACCCGAGTGCGGCGAGCGTTATCTGCCGTCCCGAGCATAATTTCATAATGCGCCAAGAGAGCCGAGAAAGAGAGAGAGAAAGAGAGAGAGAGAGAGAGAGAGAGAGAGGAGAGAGAGAGAGAGAGAGAGAGAGAGAGAGAGAGAGAGAGAGAGAGAGAGAGAGAGAGAGAGCATCACCGAGCGAGCGCGTAAAAGAAGATTGGATGTGCGCGCTGTGCCGCGCGCGCGCGAGTTGTGTGGCAGCTATTGCCCAATCAAATGCTCACGAGGAAAAATTCACGATCGTCTTCTTCTTCCCCGTTTTTTCTCTCTTTCTCTCCTTAAAATTGCGCGCGGAATTTCGTCGAGCTTTCGCGGCAGAGAGAAGCATCCGAGGTTGTCAATTTTTTTTCCCTTCTTATTTTTACGTTGCGGGCTTTTACGTGATGTTGATCGATTTGATAAGGCTATAGGGCTTTTACGTGATGTTGATCGATTTGATAAGGCTATAAACTCGAAGAAAAACTGGTATACCTTGGGAAGAGAGGACTGGCATCGATAAGTAGGGAGAGGGAGAGCAAAAAAATTGATATTCATCTTGCAGCGGAGCAAAGTTTTTATTTCGCGCGTTAATCGCGATTTGAACAGGGCTACTAATTAAAATAAAGGACTGCCGAGAATCTTGGCGGAGAGTATTTCCCGTCGATGCAACTCTTTTTCTTCTCAAACTCGACTTTCCTCGTAGAGCTTAGTCGTGCACGTATGAATTTATATAACGTAATGGCGGTAATTTTGCGTCACTTTCTCAAATATGAAACCGCCACGGTACAGCGGCGGCTGTCTAATTGGAATTTCAGATAGAAAGTCAAGTTTGCAGGTACCACAAGATAAGACGACGTCTCAGTTTTTCAGCTAATTACGCGAGCATTGCAAGACACAACGTAACGTGGCAATATCAATCGGACTGCTACTAATATATAACTTGCGAACCGATCGCGATTAAGCGATGCACGAACGGCTACCGCGAAACTAGCGGCTGCAATGACGATCCCTGAAAATCAAACCCATAGCCGTAGGATGGGCACACAGCTGACCAAATTTGTCCATCTCACCTCAATCTCAATTTGGGCAGCAGCAGCAAGGGGCGCACACATCTAGCATCAAAGTCAAACGCAGCTGAGCCCAATAGGCAAACACGCGTAGCTCGAGGGGATGGCGGGACCTCTTTCGCAAAACTCGATTATCCAGAAAGATGCGACGCGGCATTCTTGCAACATCCGAAAAAGTCACCGACGAGCCGATTAATCAGTCGAGTGCGCAAAATCGATCTATTTTCTTTAACGAAGCGTACGCGCCGGCGACGACAAGTCGTATAATCAATGACCGCGCGAAAGACGATTATATTGCGGCGGAAACTTGCCGAACGAACATTTCAACCAGCGACTAACGAACCTCGCGCCTCGCCTCTGTACACGTCTCCTTTAATTCTTCTCTCTCTCTCTCTCTCTCTCTCTCTCTCTCTCTCTTTCTCTTTGTCTGTGTGTACAGCGTTCTACTCTTAATTGTCCGAAGTTCGTTAAAAACTGATTCGGCTGCTTCTTCAGTTTAATCGGATGCTGCTGCTCGAGTGTCGCGCTTTCGCGCGTTGCACTATTTGCATGCGAACGTGCGTTCGACATTTTTATTGTTGCGCTCGCGCTGCTGTCGAGAGAGAGAGAGAGAGAGAGAGAGAGAGAGAGAACGAGTGACAAGTCTTTCAAGCAAGTGATTTATTTTCCATGAAAAATCTTGTAGCTCGCTAATTGGTCAATTTGAATATACTGTGACGCACACAGAGAGGTTTTAAGTGCGTTTGCTTAATAAAATTATATTGCAAAAAGTGCTAGTGCAACGTCGCGACTTTTACCCGCTCGGTGCAGGGAGATTGCGAGACATTCGAGGATCGTGTTTTAGAAAAACATTTGAAAGACGTTTAAAATTCATACGCGATAAATCATTGCGCGAGCGCAAGATGAAACCGCCGAGACTATTTATTTTCGCGCTCGTCCTCTCTCGAAAAAGAAATCACACGCGCGCGCCCTCGTAGTCGCGGCAACAGCGCGCGCAACAGAACGTTCCAAGCACTCGTCTGCAAGCCGACAACCATTTAATTTGTCGTCGTTTCAAGAAAAAAAAATCATCAACGCCGCATCCTCGAGAATTTAAGGCGTGATCGGGTAACAACAATTCTCCAAATTCCCGATAACACAAGGCTTCTTTCTGCATGTAATATATCGCTGAAATCAAAATGCTTGTACCGCTATTCCGAATTCCAATACCACACCCTCGCGCCAATCTCCGTTTCTCTCTCTCTCTCTCTCTCTCTCTCTCTCTCTCTCTCTCTCTCTCTCTCTCTCTCTCTCTCTCTCTCTCTCTTTTACTCTCGGGAAAGAAGAAGAAGAAGAAGAAGGAGAAACACGTGACACGGAAAAAAAGCACGATGCAAGTCTATATCTCGCGTGCTTAGACACGTCGCATGCGCATTCGCATTAATGCGCGCGTAACGGGTGCTTTTTAATCATAATAAATTAGCAGCAGCGAGCCAAAACTTTCCGCATCCTCATTCCTTTGATCTCTCGGCGCGAGAGAGCAGCATTTCCCTCGTATAATTTTCCGGTTTTAGCCAAACTCCCCGGCAGTTTTCCTCTATTAATTATCCCTCCACGTCGCTCGTTTTTTCTCTCCCGCGCGTACAACTGCGCCCGACAACTTGTCGTTCCCTTCGTTCGACCGCATAATGCAGCGCGCGATTCGCTTAGCGCCGATATTTGCCAAAATGCAAAGAGGAGTGAAATATCGGGGACAAAGTTTTGAGTTATTACTGGCGATCGCTCTCCGTGTCCGTACACGCGGCCAGTGCGTTTTACCGTTTGATTAATCGCTCGCGTCGTCTGCCCGACGTACCAACGCGCTGCCGTGATCGGCGCCAGCAGCCTTTGAATGTTCATCGGAAGCCGTGTTGCCGCGCGCAGGCAATTATCAATGGTCGGCGTCGAATGGATAAACGAGAGCTGCTAGCCGTGATGAACTCAAATTGTCGATGGCGCGAAAGCTCGAACAAGACGCGACGGACCTCCTTGTGCCTCCCTTTGACCTACTCCGCGGGAACGGATTGAATAACGTAGACGGCGTCGTCGCCGTCGTCGTCGCCGTCGTCGTCGCCCAGAGCCGATCGGGAATCGAATTCGTAGCCACGCGCGACAGGATGGGAAAAAAAACCGAGGTCGGACCAAATGGATTCCCTTCATCGCTAGGACGTGAAAAATAAAAAGGAAAATTCATTCCGGAAGAGCTGCACGCGGACGGGATTCCTATTGGATGAAATCCCGGCAGCAGCGCCGCCGCATTGCAGCGAGTGCGCGCTGCTGGATGGTAGATATAGATCGGCCAGAGAAGGCTCAAGCTGTCCCTACGTGTGTTCCGCTTCGCTGGCTTTTTTCCTATCCTTTCGACACTGCGCCGGGAGAAACGCCACTCGCTTCTCGTCGATTTCTCGCGCACACCTATCGCGCGCGGCGAAGCTTCCAGTGGCGTCGTCGTCGTCGTCGTCAAGTTTTTTTGCTTTGCTTTTTGTCGCGCTGTGACCGACTCTCGGCCGCTGCGCGCAATCCCCATTGTCCGATCTTAGGAAATCCCCTCGAGAGAAACAAGACAGATCGGGGCGACGAGTTCCTTGAACTCGATTGCATAATGTTTCGAAAAGCGCGCGCGAGAATTTACTCTGGAGCGAGGCCTCGCGTGGAATCTCGGGGCGACGGAAAAGCTGCTGGACGGATTTTCGGGCGGCAACGGCTCGTGTGGGACGCTCGCACTTCGTCCGAGGATCAAGGGCACGAGCTGTCACGAAGGGAACGACAAACGCAAAGGCACGCGAGCGCCAACGGCGCGGAGATTCGGTGGCGGCAGGCCGATAGCGCGGGCCTCGCCTCTCCAACGCAGTCGAGTCACGTCGTCCGGCGCTCGGCTTTCCAAAAACTCGGACACGCGCGCGCGCGCGCGCTCGCGCGAGTCCATCGCTCTATCCGTGGGCGAGGACCGAGCATACCTGAACGTCGTGAAATATCTGGACTACCGGCTCCTGCCCCTCTGCCTCGGGCATTTTGACCGGCGTCGCTCCGATCGCCGAGAAATTGGTTTGCCGTCGATTCTCGCGCACTGACACTGACGAGCCTGCGCACTGTACGAATTGCCAGGCCACTTGTTGCACCGACCGCGTCCGACTTTCACTGCGAGTCTTTTTAGCGGCGGCACCGTTGGCGCAACAACGCGATCGATTGCCAGTGCACTTGCCACCTCGAGCGCATCTTCGAGCGACGAGGCCGCGGGAGCAAGAAGAACTGGCGCTCCTCGTCGGCAGCTGCTTCCTTCTCGCGGGATTGGAGCGCGATCCACGTGTAGCGATGCACGCGCCTGCACTGATACCTCGCAGCCTTTCACTCTCGGACTCGCACGCGGCGGCTCTCCCACACTCCCTCTCTCTCTCTCTCTCTCTCTCTCTCTCTCTCTCTCTCTCTCTCTCTCTCTCCTCTCTCTCTCTCTCTCTCTCTTGTACGCTACCATACACTCCTCCTTCTCTCCCTTTCTTTTCCTCTCATTCTCTTCGACTTCGGCCGTGGCTCGTCCCCTCCTATACGTACCGGACTCGAGTGTATTACGCGCAGTTGACGACTTGATCTAGGATTCTTCGTAAGATGGGTATCGCGTGAGAGGCGCATTCCTTTGTTTCCGAGGCAGCTCGCGGCCGCTCAATTTAATCACGCGATTCGCGCTGCCGACGCGCGGTTCTTAGTCTTTCAGCTCCGAGGGATCGCTCGTTTGATTTGCGAATCACGGAAGACGTAGCGATCGACTGGCTCTCAGTTGCGTTTCTGTGTGCCTCGCTGCAATTGCGATGCACGTAAGCGGGTGCGCGCGCGCGCGCAAGGTCGTTTTCGCTAGAGAACACCTACCAGCCTGGTGCTCGGTATGCCCGAGCTATTGAATTTTAATAGTCGCGCGAGCGTCAGATAAAGATCCCATTGTTCGCGCACGGGAAAGGCAAAAATTTGCCGCGTTCATTCGCAAAAGATCTCGGCCGAGTTTTTTTCGTGGGCGCACCGAAGGCTAAAAAATCGCCGGGTGATTTATGAAACGAGCTATCGAGCCCTTTCTAAACCGCGCGCTCGCACGCGCGCACGCGCGCAGAGACAAGTGTAATAGGAGAACATTAGACGCGATCGCAATCTCCCGCGCCGGCGCGCATTAAATAGCAGCGCGCGCTCGCGTCGACGCCGATTTTCCCTATTCCCCGACTTGAGCAATGCACATCGCGAACTGGATTCGACGTCAGTCGCGCGGACGTGACTCGCTCGCTGGGTTTTTGTTGCGCGAAGCGGGAAACGGCCAAGGTCGATTAGTCCTTTTACGCCGCGCGCACCGCTTGTCTTGCGCTTTCGTTTTCAGCGCGACACGCGTCGATAATTTGCTCGGCCGTCGCGCACATTGTCTCGCCGGTGCCGCCTCCGAACGCACTCGCGTTGAACGAAACGTCGCCGGCGCGCGGTCCCGCCGTCACGTATGCAGCAGCCTCCGAGCAGCGACGCCCGGGAGAAAAATCGCGGCGGCGGCGGCGGCGGCGGCTCTCGAAAAATTTAGCGCGCGGCGAGAGGCGGCGCGAGGCGGCGCGTCGCCTCGGAAGGAGTCCAATTTTTAAGCCCATACGCTCGCATTATTTATAGGACAAGGCTCCTTGGCGGAGAGCGGCGCGTCAGCTCGTTTAAATTCAAAACTCTTTATGCCCGCGCTGAGGAAATATAGCCGCGGACTTTATGGCGCAGCGCCGATATATCAGCGGCGCGTATGCGCGCGCGACCGAGCCACAGGCATGAGCGCTGCTCGTTTGCGGCTCGCCCCGAAAATTCTCTCCTCGATTACGCGGCACGCCACCACCGGCGCCGTTCCTTGCCGCGCGCTGACCGTCGCATCGCTCTTCGCGAAAAAAATAAACAAGAGGAAAAATAAATAAAAAGAAGAGCAGACCAGAGTGCCTCCCTCCTCGGCCTTTAATCTTGCGCTTCGAGTGGCGCGCTCGCGGCGGCGATGCCGGCCGAAAAGCGCGAAAGCGCGAGATTCGCTCGTCGCTCGAACTATCGATACGTCGCGGCAGGGCGGCAAGACGCGCACAGTCGGGCGCGGAGCGTGCCTCATCCGCGCCGGGGATGACGGAGGCGCCGTGACGCGCCTTCTGGCGGCGCGGCTCGCCGAAAATACGCGCGGTCGGTCGCGGCTTGCGCCAGCTGATTTATAGCCGCTGCCCGCCAAGCGAAATGCTATTCAGGAGCGGATAGCGCCTCCTTCCCGAGTCAACTCTCGTTTGTTATTTGCCTGCGCGCCGAGTGATTTCGCCTCCCGTTCCTTTATTTTCCTTTTTTGACGGATATGCGCTCGCGCTCGCTTGGCTATGCCGCGCACAGTCGCTTCTTCGCTTTTTCACGGCGGAATGCCTTGTGATTGGTGGCCCCGACGTTGCAGACATTAAGTGGGCGATTCGTCGACCAACTCGTGCGCAGACCTCTGGAAACGTCGAATGCTCTTCGCCTCGACGAAACGAATTCACGGCGTATCATTAACCTCGCGTCTTGCCGGTCGCTTTACAAGAGGGATCGATGTGGCGTCGATGCAGCGCCAAGATAAGCGATGGCGTTAAGAACCGATTCGTCCGAATGAATGTTCTTTCGAAATTCACAGTGCGTCTGCTTTCAGATCGCAAGCCCCCGAAAGCTCGTGAACGCGAAAGGTAGGCTTCTTCAAACAAGCCAAGCCAACGGGAGAGAAAGAAGGCCGCGCGGCGCAGCGAATAAAAAGCGGCGAAATTCAGCGGCGAGCGAGCCTCCTAAATAAAAAGCAGCGCGCGCGTCGTCGCGCAAACAATGTAATTACCGGAGGCCTTAGCCCGTGCCTACGTCAGTGCACGCACGCAATCAGACGGGCAATTTCGAAATGAAGAAATAAAAGCATCAAAGGCATTCTTTCTTCTGCAGCTGCAGCAGCGCGGAGACCGCATTCGGGGGCACACACACGAGGCGAAGTCGAGGCGCGCGCGCGTGTACGTACGCGAAGCTTAACTTCAGCGTCGTGTTCTTGCCTCCGCGATCCTTCTTTTCATTTTTTTTTTGTTTTTGTCCCTCTCAGTCGTCGTGTTTCACGAGCTTCGCGTCGTATACACTTCTTTTTTTATCGCTCTCTCTCTCTCTCTCTCTCTCGCTCTGTGTCCGTGGCGCCCGTATACCTTTTTCGGCAGACACGAGAGTGTAATGGCAGCCTCGTATCGTTCTCTCTTCTTTCCTCCGCCTGTATTCCGGCCGGCAACGCGGTTAACGGTCCACATTGTGCCGAGCGATTTGTCCGTCGAGCCTCGTCCGCCTCTCGTCTGCGCTGGCATTCCCGCGACTTGGTAAGCTCGTTCCGACCCGGACGAGAGCCCGCCGCGTTGATTGACGTCCCAGGCGCGAAAAATCCGCATTAGTCGACACCTGCTAATGCCGGCGGCAAGCTGTCGCGAGCGGGCCAGTGTAAACAAGGAAAGAGGCGCGCGCTCCCTCATAAAGATAAATTCGCGCGCGACGGGCTCGGAGCTTTGCTCTTCGCGCGCGTTCTTTTCTCTGTCGTGCGCGCGCTGGAATTCGGCGAGCGCGTCGCGCTACATACGAGCGGGAGATTTATTATTCTTTGACCTTTTATGCTGATGCGCGCGCACACGTGTAAAACCATAAATCCGAGAGCCCAGCAGTGAAGGCGAGACGCGGGGGATGGGACGGCCGTTTGCATTTGAAATTAAGGTAATTACGTGCGTGCATAAACCTCGAGTCGGAAGGCAGCAACAGCAGCGGCGCTTCTTCCTACCTCCTTTTTTTCCAGCGAGCTTTCGTTATTATCTGCGCGCGACGGCGTCGCCGTTGTAAAAGTCGTTTGCAGAGAGAGGGAGAGAGCCGTTTCATTGTTTGCCGGTTTTTCCGAAGACAGAGCCGAGAGTCGAGTATGATGATCGCGCGCGATATCGAGTACCAACCTGCCTAATTCCGAAAGCTCATTTGAATATTCTCGAACGTATTAATTAGATGGCTCGATCTCGAGATTTCGCTTAATTAAGAGCCTTACACAACGTCCGAGGATAATGGTAGGATCGATTTGAGGACGTGCAATAAAATCGTCCGAAAAAGAAACCAACCGCCAGTGTACAACTCCTCTCTCTCTCTCTCTCTCTTTCTCTCTCTCTTTGCGGGGATCAATGCATAATGCATTTTCCCGCGCGACACACATCCAGCCGTTTTACATCCAGGTGGCATCGCCGTCGCCGCGGCGAAATATCGTCGAGCTCGAGTGGCGATAGCAGCGAGCGCAACGAAGGGCAGGCCGAAACGGCCGCTCTGCCACTCGAGGAGCGGATGGACGTGCGGCACGGAACGCGCGCAGCAAAAAAGAAGCTTGTACTTCGGATTAACGAGCAGCGGCATAAAGCCAAAACGAGAGCCAGTCGAAGAAACAATAAAGTCCCGTGCTCGAGGGCTCATTAACCGAGCGGATCGCCAATTTTCGACATGCTGAACAACGCTGCCTCTTTTTAATCGAAATATTTCTGACAGCTGCCAGTCTGAAAAGGCCGAGAAATCGAGGGCGCTCGCGCGCATTCAAGCGCTGTTATATTCGCAGCAGCCGATGATTGATATGCTGTATAAGCTACTGTTCGCAACTGCGTTTCAAACTCCAGGCGTATTCAATTAGCTCTCCTTGTGGAATGCAATCCCTTCGATTTGAACGCGCGATCGACGCCCGCCGCGACCGATATCGACCGCCGATATAAGCAACGGAAGAAGGACGAAAAACAAACGAAGGCCTGTAACGAGCTCGTTACGCGACAGTCAAAAACTAGCTCGGAGCGAAAAACCACAAAACATAGTGACGGAGGGGGGGGGGGGCGTACGAACTGAAGAACGTGACCGCGCATATGCGAGGCGGTCCTCTCGAGAAATTTTTTGAAGTTGCGGCTCTCTCGTGGTCGTGGTCGGGCAGGTATATAAGGTTAATGGCAGTGGCCAAGTCAAGAAGTGGTGGTCTCTCTCTGTCTCTGTCTTTCCTGCAAGCCAGCGCACAAGGGCTATTAGCCGCGGCGCGAGCCTCGATGATCGACGTCCATTAACCCTTCCCTTCGCTGCTTCTTCTTTTTTCAGCGACACGCCGCGCTGACGATCGGTCGCGCTCCCAAATCAGAGCGACCGCGCGCGAGTTATTCGACTTCGAATAACTCGCGGCAAAATCATGCTGTGCAAGCAAACGCGAGACCGAGCAATTAGTTGCGTTCGCGCGCGCGGCGATCAGCTCTTTCGACGGGCAAATTGCATGCACGCACTCGCGCTACTGACTGATTATTATCGAATGAAACTTGCGCTTTACCTTTGCGACGTTGCACCTCTCGTTGGACGCAGCAGCTGCCATAGCACGCAGACATAGCTTCCCCAGCGCCTTGCCTCTTGAAAGAGAATCCGAGCACTGACAATCCACTCAGAAATGCAGGTAGCTGCCTCGCGGCAGTCGGCTGGAGTGAGTCTCTGCGCGACGACCGATCGATTTGCACTTAACCCACCGTTACGACTTCCTCCCTGCAAGTTCTCTCATCGACACACATCCGTCTCTCTCGATTCCGTTGGAAACTTCTCTCGCCCGAAATCGCGAGCTGCCGTTGTTCCACTTTTCTTTGTATCGAGAGAGAGAGAGAGAGAAAGAGAGAGAGAGAGAGAGTGAGCCAAGCTGCTGTTCTTCCGCGATCTCTGACAATTAGACCGCCGCGTTGCCCGAACTTCTTTCCCCTCCTTCAAACTTGGATGCGCGCATGTTTTCAATTCGAGCTTAATTGCCTTTGGGGCCGGATCGGATCGCCTTCTTTAGTTTCAACTTGCGGCAAAGGAAAAATCGCATTGGTAGGGCGTACGTCTTGGGATATATACTCCTCGAGAAACTTAACTTATCGAGGTGAAACTTGGCAGCAGCCAGCGCCTCGGAAACTTTTCCACGGCAAGCAAATTCGCTAATAAGTATCGCTGGAAAAGCTGAAAAGAGTAAACACGAGTTCGCGGAGCAGGAGAAAGGGATAAGCTGGCCTCTTCTTTTTTACGGTTAGCCCACCAATCTTTTCTTTTTTTCCCCTCCCCTATCCTCGTTCGCTCGTAAAAGGCTCAAACATGCCTGCACTAATGGGACAGGAGACGCGGCTTTTTTTTTCGCTGGAGCAGGAGAGTGAGACAGAGAGATTTAACGCTTAGCTATCGATAAGCCGTCCGCGGCGCGCTGTATCGATGCAAATTAAGATGGCCGTAGCAATTAAGCTCGGGTATCGAGGGGCGCGCGCGGATTATTTTTCTCGCGCGCGCCCGTCGTGACGGTTTAATTTCGCGCGCGCAAGGCTCCCCGCCGAGACAAATTAGCCTCTGATTGCCATCGCGCGCGCGCCGGACGAGTTTTTAAATTGCGGCGACGAGAAGTGCGCGGCCAGAGATGCGCGATAAAAACGGCGAGCGCGAAGGGGAGGGGGGGCGGTGTCACTATTCGGCGCGCGCGAGTTCTGACTCGGCGCAGCACTCCGGCGGAGGCCCTCGAAGCGCCAATTCCAGTGGCCGGGGCGCGTTCACTGCGAGCGTCGATTCCCTTTCCCCGCGAGTCCTGAGAGCGCGAGGCACAGGCGAAGGCCAAAATGAAAAACTCGGAATTTATAGTCTGCCGCGGAGTATTCGAGTAAATCAAGTCGTGCTCGGCGAGGTTCGCCTCGTAAATCACAAAGCCCCATGCAAATCGAGGTGGCGCACGGCCGCGGCGAAAAGAGCGCGAGAAGCGGAAAAGTGCGAGGACGGAAAGAGAGAGAAAAAAGAAGTTCTCCGAGGCGACGACTGCCGAGCAACAATGTGTCTCCATAACCGGGCGCGCGACGCAAGGGCCGCGAGCGCGCAGGTCTATCGCGCCAAGGCAATTTGCTCGCGCGCGCCGAGAAACTAGTTGATTTACGCGCGATCGTTGATCGGGGCGCGAGGGAAGAGAGGGAGGGGCGAGGGCCAGAGCAGAAGGTCCGCGGCGTGCCAAAACGAGGCTCGACCGACAGATCGAGGATTGCTCGGCTGGCCGTGATCGGCGCGGATAATGATAGAGCGATAATAACGCCGCGACCTTCGGTGGAGGCATTCCACTCTGCTCTGGCGACGTGCGTGTAACGTGTTTATTGGAGTGTGATGAATTGGCGTGTTAGCATTGTCCTTTATTTCTGCTCGCGGGAGGATAAGAGCGCCCGATTTTTCAGCTCTCATTTGATGTTGAGTGTCGCATTAAGGCGCTTTTTTTGCCTATCGCGCCGCGCGCTTTGCATGCCATTAAAGCGCGAGCGAATCCAAGGCGTCGTGCTTTTATTATTGACTCTCAGCCGTCAGCTCGCTCGTTCGCCGCCTTTTCCTCTTATTATCTGATTGGAAACATGCGCGATCACCTTTGCTTTTGCTTCTCGTCTGTTTTTATCGACGACATTTTAATGCAACACGCGCACGCAGCTCTCATCGCTGATTTCATTTTTCACGATCAATATGGTCAAAGCGTGGAGGGCAATCAATGCAGGAGGCCGCCTCGTGCGTACTTCTATTTTCATGAATAAAATAATAATCCAAATATTCGGATCCATCCGATGACGATACCAACGAGAGCTGATCCCTCGCTTCGCTTCGCTTCGAATTCACGAGGCGCTCACTATTTATTACGCCGGCGCAACGTCGAATCAAATCAGCTGTCCGTGCGAATAGAATTCGATTCGCGTAAACGGCTGATTGTATTCTCCATCGCATTATTCGAGCCTGTCGTAAAATTCACGTAACATCAAAGTACAGTCGACGATCGAGAAATGAATCCAATCAACGACTGCGCGGCAGTAGTCCCAGCACAACCGCCTCGGATCGGGCTCCCAAGCGAGGCGTTCCGTCGCACAAGACTGTCACTCGCGCCAGAGAAGGTCGTCCCAACGACCCCGCGAGGGCGCGCGCGCGCGTCAAGTGCGTACCTCTCTCGCGGCTGCGGTGCCCGCGCGCGCAGCACTGCCGATCGGGCGACTCGCGATGCGCGGTGGCGGTGGTGGTGGTGGTGGTGGCGGCGGCGGCGGCAACGGCGGCGGCAGCTGTGCTCGCGAGCCGAACCGGTTCGCCGACATACGCACTCTCGTCGGTCGCGGCCGAGCGACGACTGCGCGCCTAAGCCAGCCAGGGTGGAAGCCGCGCAGGGCTACCGTGCGCGGTTCTCGAGGCAGAAGGACCTCGGAGCCGAGCGGAGTGGGATTTATTGTCGCGACGGTGCGCCCGATAATTCACCGCCGCGCCGCGGCAAGCCTTGGAGTATCGGCCGATGTATTGCACTTGGAATAATGAACGCCGAGTGTGTTTGTTCGGCGACGGCCCGCTCGGATGCGCGCGCGCGCGCGCGATAAAAAATGATTATTGACTTTTCGCCGAGCCATTTTTTAAAAATAATTACGCGGCAGCGACCAGCGCCGCCGTAAATAACGCATTCAATAATTCCCGATGCCATTCATGATAAATGCAATATTTACCTAAATACACGCTATCAATTATCGCGAACACGGCGCGCGCGTGACCCTCTTTCTGAAGAAAGAGCGCGAGAAGAGCGCACAAAAAAGCCAAAGGGACACGTCTCTGTCTCTCGCAATTTTTCTCGAAGAGAGAGGGAGAGAGCGACATGGGAGGAGGAGAGATAAAGAAGAGAAAACAAATTGAAAGAAAGGAAATAAACAAGGAGAAGTAAGAGATAAAAGGCGAACGATACACAGGCGCACGAAGACAGATGGAAAAAGGGAAAGAATAAAACAGCGAACGGCATGCGGCGGAGAAACGGGAATACGCGGTTCGGCGGCCGAGCGAGGAGGTCGAGGGGAGGGCCCCGTCGAAAAATCAGGAAGAAAGGACCCACGCGCTCTCACTTCCTCGTTG
The DNA here is from genome assembly GCF_024137745.1 of Phymastichus coffea. Lineage (NCBI taxonomy): Eukaryota > Metazoa > Arthropoda > Insecta > Hymenoptera > Eulophidae > Phymastichus > Phymastichus coffea. The sequence goes on from NW_026706839.1 coordinate 3,553,619, forward strand.
CTGCACTTTTATCGCACGCAAAAAAATTCTTTATCGGAATTCCGCTCGCAGCTCCTCTCCATTTTTTTTTCGTCTTCGGACGAAAAGGGAGGCGGGGGGGGGGGATAGCTGCGTTTGTGCAAGGCGTCAATCAAACGTCAACCGGATTCACTTCTACCGAGTTATACGAGCTGCGATAACAGGGCAGAGAACGACGAGATCCCAGCACTTGATAGAGTTTTTTGCCGTCAAAGTGTTTTATAGAGAGAGAGAGAGAGGGACGGGAAGCTTGATGCGCTTTATTCATGGCGTTTTTCATATTTTAGAAAGCTCGCGCAGAAAAAAATACGCAGAAAAAAATTTCCTTTTTTTTCAAAGCGCCGAGAAAGGATGAATGTTTTTATTGCCTCCGGATATTTTTTACGATATGCTCTGCAGATCGCAAGCGCATCAAAGTCGTAAGCTCTTCAACTTCTATTTTACGCATTGAAGTTATCTGCCTAACACAGCGGGTACTTTGAAAAGTCCCGATGAACATTTAATGAATCTATCGACGTAAGAGACTCAAAATGAGAGTTTGATGCTATATTTTTTATGGAGTTTGTAATAATAAGTATTGATTGATTGGTATTAAAGAAACTCTTTATCGACGCAACATTGCTAATTTCAAACGAGTTGTATCGATCGTAAAAATTAATAGGATCGTTTGAAACATGAATTTCATTTCATGTCGATACAGCTCCATCAACCGATTTGACATTGTCAAAAGTTGATACGTTAGCTCGTGCCGGTAAGACGAGAACCTGCTTGGCCAGTCAGTTTTATTAGGTTTCGAATGTGTCCAGGGCGTTGCTGGTCTGACTCGTTTACGCGGCAGACTCCTCGTTCAGTCGTTCATGTATAGAGTGGTACACGTGCTTCATGATCGCACGGACTTTTATCGATTTTTGTGTATGAATGTGCCGCTATAACGCTTTGTAAATTCATTATAGTGTGCGACAAGATGTGTGTAAACACGAATTAATCGTCGCTGGTATTCTAAAGTTCGTAGAGTAGTAGAGAACCAGCGCACCGCTCGCTGCACAAACTCGTTGACACTTCATATTTTATGCATTTTTGCGAATTTATATACTATCCGATTTATACGGCTTGGAAAGTCAGTTTTCACGAGTATAGAAGTAAATATGGCCAATCCAAATTTAAGAGTGAGTATCCCGTCAACATATTTTTGGAGTAGAGGACAGGTTATAAAATAGTCGATGAACGAATGGCATCACCGTTTGTCCGATCGTGGTGTTCGATCGTTGAAGCAATCTGAAGCTCGTTAGCAAGTATACGAACTTGAGTGTTAAATACATTACACCTTGAAATCACACAAAAGCTCAAGTGTCGAGCCAGATAGTATTCGAGGTAACAATTATTTAGCTCGCACTCAAGATCGAACTGAAGAACATTACAAATAACATTACAAATAATTACGTGCCCGAAACGCAAAAATAGATCTCGAGTGTTCAAAGTAGTTTGTGTCCAATTCGCAAAGAAAGTACAGCATCTTTTCAGAACCAAATTTTTTTTCGACTTATGTATTAACGCTCTTCAGTAAAAAATTAAAGACAAGAGAACTTAATTAAGAAATTACTCAACTTACTCCTTAAGTTTAGTTCTCTTTTCTCTCAGAACGTGAAAACTGCAAGAAGTTTCGAAACAGTATACGCAAATAAATATTTATGCATATATATAATTTTGTAGACACATTCAATAATTTACCTAGCGCATAAACTCGCTATTCTTTTCTTATCCGTGTTGCACAGAATCGTTAATAATGGTAATTGAAGATGGACTTTCGCATGTATTTTCTAGAAAAGTGAAAAGAAACCGTACAGCCAAACCCCGAATTCACTTCGTCCTAGTTTTTTACGTCTTATTATTTCAGTCGAGACATTATTATCGTGGTCTCTTTGTTAGAAATGAATCAGTTTTCAAAAGATATATAATATTTATGGTAGTTTCATCGTGAGTTACTTATTGAACAAAAAATAAGAATAAATCGCCAGTTGATTCAATAATCTCATCAAATACTAAATTGCAGGATGAGACATCAACGTACATGCAAAATTACTCTTCAGAAGTAGACATGTCAGAACTTGGTGCTTGTTGTCTCGACTTACTCCAATCTACATCAACTTCTACATCGGAAGCAACAGTAACGCACGCAGATCTGGTTATACCCGAAATAGATTACTTCAGTGAAATGATCGACAGAAATAGTATTGGTTATTGTAAAGAATTGGAAGAGCCGATAAATTCTACAGAACAATTACCACAAGATCTCGAGGAGATGATCAATTCGCTTAAACTGGAAGCAACTGTAAGTATCTTATTCAATTTTTAAATGATAAGCACACATACGAATATCATGAGCTGTACTAATTATAATAATCGCAATAGCAGAGCGCGAAAAATACGTTTGAAGATAAGACGATTGATTTCCATTACGGAACTGTGATACGAGATGCCGAAAATGCTCTCAATGAAGTTCAAAGCCAACCTGATACAACAAAGTCTAACTTAATGGTAGGGTACTATTCAAAACACTGTCAATTTATGGTGAATATTGTCAAACAAGAAAAAGCCTCTTGCATTGATGATAATTACAGTCGCTGTGATGAAGTGAGACTGAAGCAGTTACAGAGGGCTGAAAACCTTCTAGATAAATTAGCCAAATGTTTTACAGAAATATCAAATTCCTATAAAAAATAACATTTTTATAAAGAAAACAATTTTCTTATGAACATATTAATATTAAAGTTTAATATTTTTGCAATGATATTATATTAAAATTAGTCATTGATTAGATTAAAAATCAATAATCATGATATGTTATGTATACAAAACTATATATTAAACTAGTTTTTATATTGTGCAATAAATCATTTTAATATTAAAACACTCGTAATTAATGTAAATATACCCTTCATTTGTTAATTTATTCACATTAAGTCAAATGTCGATATATGTACACAAGCTGATATAAACAAAATCTACTTGGTCAGGTAGCTTCGCAATTTTAGTTCACTTGCAGAGTCGCTGTTGGCTCTCAATATCTGATGTTTTTTTGTTTACACACGGTTGCAGAGGTTAGGTTTCGATTTACATTGTTCTATGTTATCAGTCAGATGGCTAATTAACAGTAATCGTATTTATATATTGATCCATTTAAAATAAAAACAATAATGGTGGACAGATTTGATAGGAATATAGATAGGTCAGAGAGAGGGGACAGAAGAAAAGAAAGAGAAAAAATTGGTCTACGTGGAGTAGAAAGAGTATGGGGAAAATCTCCAACGCGGATTGAAGAGTAAGTATGATAAATTAGTTCAATCACTTTTAAGATTTATCGAATGATAAATTAATTTTTCTTTCTTTGTTTAGCACTGATGAGGAAGAGGAACAACTGAAACATCATAAGTCTAAACGCGAGAGTCAAGACATAGATCGTAAACGCAAAAAAAAAGAGAAAAAAAAGGTATTTATTAACCATTACATTATAAAAAACTAGATTGTATGCAACAACTATTGTTATTTGCAACAAATAAATTTATTTTAGAAAAGTAAGAAGCTGAAAAAGGAAAAGAAAATGAAAAAAGAGAAGAAAAAGAAAAAAAAGAAGAGGAAACATTCCAGCAATAGTTCTAGTGACAGTAGCTCAGATGAAGGAGAGCAGTGGGTTGAAAAAAGTGCTGTTATAGTGCAACCAAGTGTTAAGAAGAATACTGAATCTGAAGACAGTGAAGATGATGGTGTTGTTGGTCCAACTCTCAAACCTACAATTACACTTACTGCAAAAGAACTTGGCAGAGCTCTATTGCCTGGAGAAGGTGCTGCTATGGCTGCATATGTACAAGAAGGGAAACGAATTCCCAGGAGAGGAGAAATTGGTTTGACATCAGATGAAATTGCATCATACGAGTCTGTTGGATACGTTATGAGTGGTAGCAGGTACATTAATATTTCTTTTTTCCTTCATGCCCTTGTTTTTATTTTTTAAAAGCTTATACACAAATTTTTTTATTGCTCAGGCATCGTCGTATGGAGGCTGTGCGTATTCGTAAAGAAAATCAAATTTATTCAGCAGATGAAAAGAGAGCTTTAGCTATGTTCAGCAAAGAAGAGAGACAGAAGAGAGAAAATCTTATATTAGGACAATTCAGAGATATGATATCTGAAAAGAAAAAGCTGGCTCAGGAAAAACATAAAGAGTAATTAATTAATTAAGTTGTAATAATTTGAAACTGATATGCTGTCTTGGCCAAACTGACAAAAATAATTCATTATATGGTGTAAATATGTTGTAAAATTGATGGCCATTCCTGCTTGTCTTGTTGTTTTAAAAAATATCATAGAATAATTAATGATAATTTTAAGTAATAATTTGTAAATAATCATCAAGTAAATGTTGGAGGAAATTACATTTATTGCAAAAGAAATAAAATATTTTTTACAATGATTTTTATATATGTTATTCACTTTTGTCTACTTTCCCAATCAAGCCATCCTCCTAGATAATTATAAGCACTGTAACGAATATGTCGATTAGTAATTCTATGAATGATAAAGTGGAATAAAAGCTGTCTTACTTTGTATATCCTAATTTTTGTAAATCAGATTGAACTGCACCACTTCTTTTGCCTAATTTACAACTTAAAATGATTTTAGTGTCTGCAGCAGGCTGCTTTTTATTGTATTTTTTTTCAAACTCTTCACTAGATAGATTTACCAAAGCATTGGCAACTTCTCCCACTGTGATAAATATAGAAGAATTTTATCTTTAACTAATAAAATTAAAAAATAGTTTCATGAATATTAAATGTAATTCACTTGGGATATGAATGCTCCCTGGTAATTTTCCAGTTTCTTGTATTTCAGAATTTTCTCTAACATCAATAATCAACACTTTATCATCTTTCTGTGCTTTCAATATGTCATTATATTCAACAATAAAATTTCTATTTGTTTCTGGTGATGCACTATTATGGATTCCACTTATAGCAGTAAAATTACAAGCATTTTTACCTACATATGAATAGTTACTAATTAGATCCTATAGAAACATCATTCAAATTAAAAAAAAAATGAATATATAAAGCATGTATTGATTTTTGGTAATAGTTGTACCTACCTGTTGAGGTTATTAAGCAAATAGAATTACTGTTAAATAGTTCAACACTATTTGTAAAATATAACTTATTATTAGTATATTTAGCAGAAGTAGACAATTTTTGAAATTGTTGACCTTTCAATAAAGAAATAACTGATTTAAAACTATTTATTTTTTTCACAAACATTGTAAGTGAAATGGAGATAATATATATAGTACTTTAAAACTGTGTCATTTTATCATTGGTCAATAATGCAGAACTTAAAACTACTACAAAATAAAATTTTCAAAATTACATTTATTATTGTCAATTTAATAATTTTTAATTTTTTGATCGAGATTGATAAAAGATATATTATTTTATATATATTATCTAAATAAAAATTACTGATATTTTACTTTGAGTACTCTTTTATACACTCTAATTAAAAAATATGTTCAACTACTAATAAAGCATATGTTTAATTTCATTATGTGTACAAAAATAAAAAATTATTTCATATTTTCCTTAAAATAACTAAATAATTAAATAGAAGTTTTTATTATTTCTTTTGATGCTTCTCCCAATCTGCCCAGCCTCCTGAATAATTAAGAACACTGCAAAATACAATATATCGCATAAATAAAAAAACCTCGTAAAAATATGTATTCATTAATGTACAGACAATATATTACTTTTTATATCCTGCATTTTGCAACTCTGCTTGAACTTTTGCACTTCGTCCACCAAGTCTGCAACTTGTGATAATTTGCGTATCTAAAGAAGGCTTTTTCTTGCCATACGTCTTTTCAAACTCCTCATTCGATAGATTTAGTTCATTCATTACTTCTTTCACTGTAAAGATATAGTTCCAATTATTTTTGTTACATTACTTAAGTGATTTGTAATACAGAAATAAAAGAGTTACTTGGTATGTGAATGCTTCCTGGTAATTTTCCAGTTTCTTGTATTTCGGAATTTTCCCTAACATCAAGAATTAAAATTTTATCATCTTTTTGAGCTTCTAACATTTTGTTGTAATCAATTAAACCTCCATTCATTATTGGTGTTGTATCTTATCTGTTGATTATAACAGAAAAATTATAGAAAACTACACCTTCTAAAAAAAAATAAAAGAAAATAATTCCAAATAGTTTATCAAAGTAAATAAGTTCAAAAATTATAGTCACCCATACATCAATATTCATAAAAGCATAACAACTATAGTCATTTTAATTTTACCTACCTGCACGTAAAACAAAAGTTCAATGAATTATGTTGACTGAATGGCTTGGGTTCACTTGTATATGTTTTGGTAACTTTAATGAATCAGCATTAAATGTCTGAACGAGTAAGATAAATACCACACAGATAATTGTTAACTCAGCTGAAAGTATCAGACATTCTTGGAATAACCACAAGATGTCCACAAACATGAGATGCACAAAAATAGAATCAATATCATTTATCGTCAGTCAATAAGATAGGTATAAATAAGACCAATTATAATTTAAATCAAAGGTAAAAAGCTAAATTCTCATGAACAAACAATTTTTTATTAACTTCCTATGTAATGCTAAACAAAAAATATAACTCATAATCAACATTTATAATAATTTCTTAACTTTTTTATATTACCCTTTAAAAATAGGAAATATAATTTATATTTAAATAATTAAAAAAATAATTTCTCTTGGAATAGTATAATAGCTTATAGTTAAAATATTTTTATCATAAGTCAAGATGAAGTATAAATTATCAATACTTTTATAAAAGATGAATTAATTAAAAAAGAGTATCGTTGATAATTTATAGTTAATTTGAATATTTGTAGTAGATTACACAATAAATAAAAGAAAATATATAATATTACATACATACCCCAAGTGCGGCTTGTCTTAGGTATCAATCATCAACGAGAAATCTGAACTGTTTACAAAGCTGTCTAACCACTTTCTCCAAAATACTTAACGACAGACAAGGAATGCCATAAATTTTGTCTTTTGTAATCCACACTGTATGATTATCATATTAAAGCAGCAAGAATAAATTTATATAAATAAAAGGTGGATTCCAATGTAATATGATCTGAGCAACACCAACGCAAAACAACAAAATAACGTAATTTATCTAGCACAAAAACCAACGCAGAAATCGATCTCATTTAAACGCTGCAATTATTATTTAAAAATCTCATTATGTTGTTAGTCTTTATTACAACACTTCGTATTTTTTTTATTTTGATCATATTATTATATTTTTAACAGATGAAATAATCGTTCTCAACAATGTGAATGAAATAATACACTCGAATGAGACTGGTGACACTCCGAGAGTCCGAAATACCGCGAAAGATCAGTTCGGCTTTATTGTTTTGTTTCTGATTATTTTGAAGAACGGTTTCCCGGAATTTTTTTCAATACCCAGAAAAGTTGCAAAAATGAATGAAAACAAATATATGATAGCGAAAATTGCATAAAAATATTTGCTTTCAAAATTCTAGTCAATTTCAAACTTTCTAATATAACTCACGCAAGAGTTAATATATTGGCCTCACCATTTTTTATTTGAATTGGATCCTAATCAGCTCCTTTCATTGATTTAAAAATATTCACTATTAAACGTTATAACACAAAGAAGACTTACAAAGTAAAATCTTGTTATTTAAATTTTACTTAAATTTTATTCTTTTAAATAATGATGTAAACAATGTTCAACTTTGAAATAAATTATATCTAAAATAAATAGTTAAGAAAAACAGCCGTTACAACTAAATCTTTTATTGTTTATTTCAGTCTATAATCGACTTCCTGCATACAAAAAAATAAGAATTTTTATTGAAGCAAAATAGATTATTAGATTTTGCGTACTACTATTTGAAATATATATATATACTTTTATAAGTTCTATAACTATAGGATTTTTCTAGACGTATTTTTTCTCGGATTTTCTAATTAGATAGATTCAATTCATTCATTACCTATTTTACAGTGCAAAATTTATTGGAAATTTTCCATTTCTATTTGCGAGTAATTCAGTATTATATAAAATAAAAAGTCACTTAATACCTGTAATATTTCCTAGTATCTTCCCGCTTTCTTCTATTTCAAAAATTTCTCCAACGTCAATAAATGAAACTTTATTATTTTATACCAACACTTTATTATATTAGCATCCGAACTTTCACACATTTTTCCTGATGTATCTGTTTTGCTTATGAAGGAAGAACCATGTATGTTACTGATACCTTTTACCAACGGAAACGTAAGCTCTTCAGATACCGGATCAAAGTACATTGATAATAATCGAGCGTTATTTACATATTGATAAAAGCACTCAAGTTATAACTGTACTGTTAGTCGTGATTTCAACTACCTGTCGACGTACATTGAGGTGATTTTAAGAGTTACAGAAAACTCTTGATTGTATTATGTAAAAATTGTTCGCAATATGATTTTAAGCGGTCAGCAGAATAGATGAGAAAGCAAGGCCGTATATCATGCCTTGCATGGTGGTCCATTGCATCATTTATATGCCTACTATAGCTGACCACTATGGATGCTTAGAAAATTGCAAATCGTTTAATAATTCTTCGATTTAAAAATTCAAAATTTTTATAAGAATACAACTATGTTACTCTGCCATATAAAGTAGTCAGGGTTTAATCAGGAAACTTTCGTTCGTTTTGGAATAATTGATAATTTTGTATCTACAATCAATAACTTAGAAAAGAATAGTTCCGTCGGCCTGAAAGTTAAATAATAGAATTTATTTACGTAATAGCTCGTTAAAATGCTACTATTCACTTTATTAAATATTTATTCAGAGCTAGATAAAAATAATATTTACTATAGAAAGAAATATTTACAAGTTGACATTCTAATAACAGTGACGAAATATAAATTTACTTTCAAATCTTGACGTTATATTAAAAAAAATTTACTCAGTACTGACAGGATATACGAATGTGTTTTCGACTTAAAAGGGATGCGATATCATCTCATGTCTATGTTAATTCAGATTCAAAATTCCGGACATATTTCAATGGCATTTATTCGGAATTCACTCGGTCATTCAGAATGAAATAATAAAATTTGAGTGTTCAATATCTCCCCAACAGACCATAACATTTAAATTATATTCAATTTGTTTATGTTTGAGGATAAAACAGTTGAGATTTGAATGTTGGTAATTGATTTATTTAAATTGAAAACACTGGCGAGTAGTAAAATAAGTTACGGTATGAAATTACAAATAACTGTTACTCATAGTTAACTTTAATTAAAACAACAATAAAAAAGAGCTATGTACAATGAATTCTCTTAATAAAGTTCAATACACTCATCAACCTTTATCTATAATACTTTCTTACGAAATATATCAATAGGCAATAAAAATATACTTGTATAAATTATGCATAAAAACTAAATAGTTAAGTGAATTCTCAGCGTAATAATACAAGTATAAATCCAGTTTTATCTTTCCTGCTTAGTCTCGCACGCGGTTGTAATGTAAATGGGCATACCGGATCCGTCGTAGTATCCATAAATCGGCTGGCCAGCCGCGGACGGCTGAATCATTGGCACAGGTTGTACGAACGGTAGCATCTGCACAGGGGTAGCTGGCAACGATATGCCCGCGTTGTTTTTGCTGTGACCCAGGGTCGAGCCGTTGTAGGAGCCGACGTAGAGATCTTGATTGATTTTCCCACTGTAGACGCTTGCTGGTCGCAGCATCGACGCCTCGTGTATACTCGGTGCCATAGTGGCGTGCATCTGCGCCTCGTTCATCTGATTGCTCCAGCGTAACCGGCAAATGCAGATGATGATGACGACGATCGCGATGAATGCCACCACGCCGCCGACGATTCCGATGATCAGTGTGTCGTCGGTGCCGTTTATCGAGCCTATCGACACGTTCATGAAATTGTCGCCGTTGTTGCTTTGCGGATGCCTCGAACTCTGTAATCGCCACAATTCGATACGTCAAACCGAGCGAACGCCCCATTGTCGTCCACGTAAAAACATCTCAAATTTACCTGAGTAGCCGAAGCAACGGTCCAAATGATTTCCGGCTCCATACTCGTCGACGGCCTCCTTGCATTGGTAGTCGCTTCGGTGTGCTCCGTTTGAAACACAGTCGTTTTCTCCGGCTCGCACGACAGCTGATCCTCCAACAAGTCGTTCAGAGATTGATTTTTCAGTGACTCGGGAGCGGTACACTCGATGGAATTGTCGCTGGCGCTTGCGGCGTTCTTGCTCCACCTCCACAAGTACTTGACGCTGCAGTCGCACTTGATTTGGATGTCGAGCCCCTTCATTTGGAAAGCGTTGTTTCGCTCCTCGAACACCGCAGCGAGCTGCTGTGGGATCGTTTTCAATTTGCTGCCAGCCACGTTCAGTTCGATCTTGGTCGAACGTGGTACGGGGAACAACAGCGTCGACGGGATCGCCTCTATCGAGGTATTCTTCAATCCTAGCGAAAGCTGCTGCGCCTTAATGCCAACGAGCAAACTGGACAGGACGTTATTCAGCCGATCGCCTCTCAGACTCAAGGATCTCAGGCGCGGATGCATCCTCACGGATAACTGCTCGTTGCCCGCGTTCAAGTCCTTGATCTCGATATCCAACACTTTCAAGCTATTCATGCCTTTCGTGATACCCTGCACGTCGAAGTAGCCCAGTCTCGGGTAATTGTGAGCTTCTAGCCTGCGGAGTTTGGTCATCGATTTGAAAGCATTCTTCTCGATCCTCGTGCAATTCTCCAAGTCGACGATCTTCAGCTCTTTCAGAGTCTCGAATCCGTGCAAAGAACTCTCGTTAATGGCCTTGATGTCGTTGCTCGAGATGTCGAGACTCTTCAGCATCGGGGGTGTACCGAACGCATTCGCAATCATGCTCACGGTCGGCAGCTTATTCTTTGATACGTTCAGCTCCTCCAGCATCGTCGTACGCTCGAAAGCCGACGATTCGATGACGTCCAGATTGTTTCGCGACAAATCGAGGCGTCGTAAAAACGGCGCTTCCACTTTCGATATTCTGTGAATCCCGCAAGATGCCATGTTCAACGAGCGTAACACTTTCGCCTCGCTGAGTATTCTGAAGCTGGAGTTTTCGCTCAAAGGATTTTCCGAGAGATCTAACTCCTTGACAGTGTCGATGATGTCCTGATTGAATACCTCCGACAGGCGATTACGAGCGACGTTCAAACTCAGGAGATTAGACATCTGCTTTCTCAGTGCCTCCGTAGGGATCTCGATGAACTTGTTGCCCGAGATATCGACGCTTTCCAAGCTGCGGATTCTCGAAGTGTCGAATATTTTGTCCGGTAGCGAATTCAACCGGTTGTTCATCAAATCGATCTTTTCCAGCCGGAGAACGCCTTCGAGCATCCTCTCGCTCAAGCTCTCCAGTCGGTTTCTGGAGAGATCGAGCTGCTGCAGTTGCGTCGAATTGTGGAATGCTAACTCGTCCACAGTTTCGATCCGGTTTCCCGATAAATCAAGCTCTCGTAGTCGTGCTATTTGAGCGAAACCGAACTCACCGATGGAGCTGATGCGATTATCCGACAGATTCAGATACTCGATGAATTGTAGATTCTTGACGAATTCGCTTGGGAAAGTAGAGAAACGATTGCCAGCAAGGTTCACTTGCTTTAGTCTCGGATGGATCAGGAACGAAGTGGGCGTCAGATGCTCCAATTGGTTATGGGACAGGTCCAAGTATTCCAAACCTGTGCCAGTGTTGAAGTATTCTCCAGCGAAGACTCTCAGCTTGTTGCGACGAAGGTTCAAGCTATAAAGATTGATCAATCCCACGAATGCTTCGGTTTCAATCTCCTCGATCTGATTGTACGACAAGTCGATGCTGGTGAGATTGAACAAGTGCTTGAACGTGTTCTCTCCGATCTTGCGCAGCCTGTTGCCGGAGAGCGAAATTCTCTCGAGATTCAGGAGATTCAGCAGCAGAACCGGCGGCAGTATCTGCAGGCCAGTCCTGGAGACGTCCAGAGAGAGCAAGGAGCGCGGGAACAGCGGTGGAAATCCGCCGTAGAGTGGATTATCGCTGATATTGAGGTGCAACAGCCGATTGAGGTGCTTGAACGTTTCCGGCGCGACTTTTTTCAAATGATTGCCAGCCAGGTTCAACGACTGCAGCCACCGCAACGGGATCTCTCCGACGGCGGCGAGTCGATTGTACGAAAGATCAAGATGAATGAGCGTGTCCTCAACACCCACGAAGGTCTGTGGATTGATATGTGGTATCATGTTGTCGGACAAATTGATGCTCAAGAGCTTATCGAAGTGTGCGAATAGCCGAGCTGGCAGCTCGCGCACAAGATTGTGTGTCAGGCTGAAAGTTATGAGGCGAGGCGCACTGGCGTGAACGAGCTCGCTCGACAATACCGCGATTCGGTTGTAATCCAGCTGCAAATTGACCAGCGCCGGCAGGCGCGCCAGTGCTGCCGACGGCACGAGGAGTATGTTGTTGTCTTGCAACGACAGCCGCTTCAAGTTGAGCAGTCCTTCGAACGCCGACTCTTCGATCTTTGTGGGAAAAGGAAGAAGAAATAACGGACGTGAATGGTCGCGAGCGAGAAGGAAGAGCGATTACGTTCGCGCGGTCGACTGAACTTACGGCGCGCAAGGCGTTGAGGCTCAAGTCAAGCCGAACTAAGGATGCGAGATCGGTGAAAGTGTTGACGCCTAAGCGCCCGATGTTGTTGCGGCTCAGGTCCAACACCTCGACGCTTCTCACGCTCGTCAGATGCGCACGTTCGAGTTCCTTGAAAAGAAAAGAAAAGCAGAGGCGTGGTTACGGCTTCGGCCGATTCTCGCTCGCGCCGATTGGTCCTTACGAGCACACTCACAGTTATTAGATTATTGGAAAAGTTAAGCGACTGAAGGATTCTTTGGTGGCGAAGCGCCTCGGTCGGGAATTGCTCCAAAAAGTTGGACGATATGTCGAGCTGCTTGAGGTTGTATGCCCCTGGAACGCGCGTGCAACGATCAATAATGAATGTTAATCGAAGCAACTTTCTAGCCTTCGTTTTCACTCCATATGCGAGGCGTTAAAGAAACACAAAAGGCACGAAGAGGTGCGTTCGCTGACCTTTGAGCACATCGCTGTTCAGGTGCTGCAGCTCGTTGTTGGATAGATTGAGGAATGAGAGTGCCGCCATCCCCGAGAACGCCCCGTCCTCCAGGTGCGACAGCTCGTTGCCGCTGACGTCGAGCCGTTGCAAATGCGCTGCCAGCGGCGAGAACGCGCCTCGTTGTATCGTGGCTGCAAATGCACCTCCCGTGAGTACGCGGCAAGTGAGACGGCCGAGAGCGAGCGAACGTACCGATGTCGTTTCCGGCGAGGCCGAGCGTCTTGAGGGCGGCGGGCCCCTTGAGCGAGTCGATCGGCGGCTGCCTCAGGCTATTCCCGTCCAGGTAGAGCTCGTCGAGTTGGCTGCAGCCCTTGAGGATCCCCTCCTCGATGCTCCGAATGCCGTTGTCTCGCAGATCGAGCAGCCGCAGCCCCGACAGCTCGTGAAACTCGTAGCTCGAGAATATCGGATTCAAGCTGTCGCCCAGGGCGTTGCTCGCCAGGCGCAGCTCGCGCAGGCTCGTGCGACCCTGCAGCTTGCGATCCATCACGCGATGAATCAGGTTGCCGCCGAGGTCGAGCTTCTCCAGACCGTCCGGCAGCACGGCCAGCGTACTGGCGGGCAGCTCCTGGTGTCCGCAGCCGCGCTGACTGAACGAGATGATGGGCTGGCCCTCGAGATTGGCCAGCGCGTCGTCGGACAGTATCATGCGATCGCAGTCGAGCTCTAGCGCGAGCGTGGTCCTGTTGAGGCCGGACACGGTGATCGCGCATCGGCACGGCACGCGCAGGTCGCGCTTCACCTCCACGCACGGGTGCCATCGGGCGTCGTGCGCCAGCGCCAGCGACGTTGTCGCCGACAGCAGCAACAGCAGCAGCAGCAGCGGCGGCGGCAGCGGCAGGCTCCCCGAGCAGCGCGGGGCGCTGAAAGTGGAGCACGGTTGGTCGGCGCGTTCTCCGGGGGTTCGCCGCTTGCGAAATGCCGCGCGCCGCCGCTGCGATCGCCCAACTGTTTCGATACGCGCGCTCTCGTGCACGTGGGAGTCGTTTCGCTCGCGTATCCACGCTGCGCGGCAGTTACGGGTAATGGCTCGGAGCGAAGCACATTCAATTATCCTTGCGTTTCGTCAACAGTCCTTTTCTTTACAGTTATTATCCCTCCCGAACGAAGAGCTATTCGAATGAGCATAATTTTGCGCTTGTTAGAAAAAGCAAAAGTTTTGCGAAACCAGTTAAAGCGGCGAAATTACATTGTCTCTAATTTTCTGTACTTTCAGCGGATTCGTTCGGCGTAACGACCGTGCGATCAGCGTAGCCGCGGTCGATGATTAAGAGCGGCTTGGTCCGCGTCAGTGCTGCTGAAATCCGAAAGGAGTCTGAAATGCCAATGGCTCGATTTCGTCTCGTCGCTCGAGCTACTGCGCGTAATGTATCGCAAGGTTGAACGCGCCGAGAATTCCAGCGACGCAGCGCGCCCGACTACTCCAATTAGAAAGTAAACATTGTCATTCTCGAGCGAGAGAAGAAAAAAAAAGAGAGCTCCGAAAGCTCGCGGCTTCCTCGAGTTTGCTCGTTCCTTGGCGCGCGTATACCGTTTTTCGAACCGCTAAAGTAGGCGCAACCGTCGAATCAACGAGCGCAGGCCCCCTGTCTCGGCGCGTGCGAAAAACAGGTCTAATCTAAATATCTCTGCGCCGCGCGCGGTGCGAAGCGAGCCCGTGAATGAACGCGCCCGCCGACTGGTTTCCCACGGCTTTCAACCGATAGAGGATCATTCTCCCGCGCGCCCCGGCTTTTCCATCCGCCTTCTTATTTTTCCGAGGTCCCTGCTCCCCTTCGCGGCAGCCATTCCACTCGTGACTGTCGTTGCGACATCGCGACAACGGGGCACACGCTCGGCCGATTTCCGATTATTGTCCAGGCGGCGGCAAACGCGGAGGCATTCGGCGAGAGAGCGAGAGAAAAAGCAAGGCGCGTCGCGTCTCCACTCACTTCATTTCTCGACAGCTTTCTCCTATCGGATCGTTGTTGTCCTCTCCTCCGGCTGCTCCTCCCGGTCGTGGCAGTCTACGTTGTCGCCTGGCGCCGAACTGCCAGTCTCATCTCACTTCACTTGTCTCGGCTCTCGCACGCCCGGCAAACGAGGCGTCGCGCAGGGACTCGGAGCGACGACTAGTGGCGCATAGCTGCGCGCGGCGGACCAGCCAGAAATAGCAGAGCGCGAGCGCGTGGAGACAAAAAGGCACGGCGCTGAGAGCAGGAGACGGCAGCTTCGGCTCGAGAGCTGCCCCACGGCGCACTGCTGGACGCGCGCAAGGTTGCGAGCTGCCGCGCCGCGCGCTCGCTCGCCCCGTTCGGCGACGCTCGGCTCCGTTCGGTGAACCGGCTCCTCTCTCTCTTACTCTCTCTCTCGCTCTCTCTCTCTCTGTCTCTCGCTCTCTGTCTCTGCCGCGCGCGCCGTGGAAAATCGGCAGCGCGATCGCCTGGCATCCCTCTCCACGAGCCTGCGAATTCTTCCTCGGCGAGTGTGCCGAGCGAGCGCCGCGGAGAAGCTCTCCTCGTCTCTCCGAAGGCGAACGTGCGAAACCGATCGTCGGCGCGCCTCCGCGCTCGACACTCGCGATTGGCGCTCGGACTTGGCGCGGCTTTCTTTTTGCCGAGCCCCGAGCCCCGAGTCCCGAGCCGCGGAGCCGTCGGCGCGCCGCGGGCGCGGACGTCCGACGTGCAAATAGCGCCGCCGCCGCCGCCGCCGCCGCGAGACATAACGGATAATTCAGAAGCGAATGACCGCTGCGCGAGGCGAGGAGGAGCGGGATGGCGGGGAGGAGAGGGGAGCAGCGCGGAGGAGAAAATCCGCGGCTGAGAAAGGAACGGCTCGAAAAAGCCGACGGCCGCGAGCGATGCGCCGCTTCCTCGCTCGCTTCCTTCGGCGCGGAGCGCGCGCGGCCGATTTCGCCCGCGGCGCAATGAACTCACTTTCCTTCGTAGAAAAAAGAAACGACAATGCGGCTTTATTCGTTGCACGGAGAACAATCAAGTGGGCGCCGGGATCGGGAGTCGACGAGAGGGCGAGCCAGCGAGCGCCGGGGCGTCAGTGTCGGTAGCGAAGCTTGGCCTTGGCGGCTTCCTCCTCGGCGATCTTCCTCACCGACTCGAGCGACTCGGCGATGTCGCACTTTTTGCTGGCGGCCTTGTAGAGCGCCTCGCGAATGGCGTCGCTCGAGGCCGTCTTGAGGGAGTCGACGAGGCCGAGGTTCTCCCAGATCTTGATGAAGAAGGTGCTGCAGCCGCGGTCGTAAGTGCCGAATTCGCCGCACTTGTAGTCCCACGGCAGCATGTAGTGGTAATTCGGCCAGTAGGACTTGCTCAGCAGGAATATCGTGTTGTCCTCCGGCGGATACCTACGAGCAACAAAGAGAGAGATCGAGGCCGAACTATTTGGCTTGGGCCGCCTTGCTCCTCGCTCTCGATCGCTCTCACGTGATAATTGCGTCAAGTGCGCGCGACATTGTCTCTCGGCGCGTGAAAGTTTCGCACGCATAATGGGGAATTTATTCGGCGCTTAGCCTAGTTCACGTGAAATCCGTGCTCGTTGATTTTCACAGCCCCGTGGCTGCTGGGTCTGTTGAAGAACAACAAGCCCAGTAGTTTTAGCATATCGAGAGGCGCTCGTAACTTGTCACCGGGCTTCAGGCCCCAGATCAGCATCGAGCTGTTGACCAGCCAGGAGAAGTTGCACAGCACCGCCAGCCGAAAGAAGCCCAGTATGAAGACGGCGTTCCTGATCGATTCGCCCCAGTACTCGGCCGGTGCGTTGATCGGCAGTAGCAGGCCCACGATCGGGAACAGCAGCCAGTAAAACCTGCGCAATCAACGGGATCTCACTTGCTTTCCTGCTAGCGCGAACAATAGCGAGCAGCAGTCAAAGTTCGCGAGAATTCGCGGTGGATTAGCATACGCCGGAACGCCAAGTGGCGCGCGCGCTTTCGCGCCGTTAGCGATAGCTGAAAAGGGAAATTCGCCGGCGAATAATTACCATCTCTGAGTTATCACGTAGCCGTCGGAGTCGACGTCGGTCATGTCAATGTCTCTGTCCAGCTTCTCCTTATCCGGATGGTTGGAGAGCATGTTGCTTATGAGGTGGCTGTACCAGAAGCCTTTCTTGTGGTTGTACGGATCGCGCTCGGTCCCGTAGTACAGGTGGTGGGTCCTGTGCGCCAACACCCAGTCGTATATGCTGCCCTGTGCGCAGACGGACACGAGCTTTGAAGAGGGACGCTCGCCGCGCGCGCAAGCGACGACTTACCACGCCGGCAAACGTGTGGCCGATCATGAGGATCAGCCTGACGAGGCCCGACGCCTGGAAAGCGGTGTGAGCCCAGTGCCTGTGCGCTCCGACCGTGATGCCAAGGGCTCCCCACAGAATCACGAAGGCAGCTGCGACATTTCGACAGATTCATCTACAAATATTACGCGCCTCTCCTTCCGGCCACACCGCCAACGCCTCGAGTGAGCACTATTTGCACGAGAACGCGTATTCACACGAATGACGCGGGTCCATGCTCGCGTTCGATCGACTCGGCAACGCTCTACAAAACTTTCGTGTCGGTCGAGTGTCCTCGCACTTTTCCGCTACTTTTGCGCGATTTCTAATTTGCGTGCGAGTGTTCCGCAGCGACATTCGAAGAAAACTATCGGCGAAGAAAGCGCGATTAATTTATCGTGCGTCACGTAAGCCGAGGCGAAGACTGCTGATTGTGAGAAAAGTGTCAGCGAACTTGACGCAGACTCGGTAGGCCGTTGCAATTGGAAAACCCGCTGTAACAATAACAATTTATACAGGAGCTATACTTACTGAAAAACAGAGTCATCCATTTGGCTTCGGTAAAGAGTAATATCAGACCGTAGAGCCCAAGCGCGTGCAAATGTATATAATATAAAACGGTAGGCCAATGAATGTCCCTCTTTAAGTGGTTCACGTGCTCCGCTGGCATTATCACCGGTCGATTCTAAAGCGCGGATGCGAGACAACAAGTACCAGGCATCGCAATTATCGTTGCGTGAAAAACAGATGATTAAATTCGAAAAGACACTTACTGGCTGAATCTAAGGACGAAAGAATGAGAAAAAAAATGAAGAACGTTGCTAGCAGTCCGAGACCGCGATTCGGAAAGGATACTGGATGCGTCGGAGTCGAGTGTTGTGGCCACCGTTTGGAAATCAAAAATCGACTGAGAGCTCCGAGCGCGTTGCATTGCGGTGACCACGAAAAACGCTTCGATTGACCCCGAAGACCTCGACTGAAGAATCGCATTATCGTACGCTTTTACGTTGTCATTTCCTCCTCGGGGGGCCAAAAAGATACGTGGACGGCGGCGACGGACGGCACTGTGCCTTCCTGCTGTCTCCACTAATAATTTTTCATTCGATGCTCCGTCGTCTATACTATTATGCGTGACCAGCGAACTTCGCGTAGGAAACTTTTGGATTGTGGTGGAGAGCTTCCTCGAACGCTCGTCGACGAATACGAAATGTGCCAACAAATTTATCGCGAGCAAACGGTTGGGCAACGCAAGCGTAAATTGCACGGGCTATTGTTGTACGTGTAATATTACATTCGCAAGAATGACGACGCGTACGCGAACGAAAAGCCGTGCTAAATAAATGGTTTTCAATCGCGAGACCTGCATTCGATTCTATAATGGGAAATGCTCGAACTGCTTGCGAGCGACGCGGTGTATTGCATCGGGAAATGGAGCAATGAAATGGGAAGTAACACTTATTATACCGCGTAAGCTTTCCTTAATTTTGTCGTTGTGTCATATGTTCTAGAAAAACTCGCATGAATAAACATCGACGTGCGACGATGCCGGACGCGCGCGACTTTATTGCGAGAATGCCGACGGATATACTAACTCTGTTTTATTTATTACATTTGCAAGATCTTTGATTTGTTTTGTATTTTCAAAAATGTTTCTCGAATTGTACAACGCCCGTCAATCGATAAAAACGTTTGATCATTTGCATGTTGCCAAGTAAATATATAAATACACCTTTTAACATTTGAAATTTAACGTGCACTTCTTAACGATGAGGTGAAATTCTATTTGACCCTTGGGCTTGTGAACAACGGTCTTCTCGTGTACTGAAATGAAATAAAATACTTTCTTACCCAAGACTAATTCACAAACATTTGCTGATTTGAGTAATAATCGAACGCAACGCTCGTATCGACAGAATTGAATAACATCGCGATCTCACGGCTGCTCAACTGTTCCATCGACTGGAGGAAAGGTAGAATGTAATATCGTTGCTCGGTAACGCGTCGAAAGTCCGCGGAGTCAAATATATAGTTCATAGCGTCGATCCACGGCGTCTTCAGTGGCGCAGTGAATGTTTTATTATCCACTCGCTTTTAGAATGCTTTTGATACCGAAAATTCATATGAATCTATTTATCGGACATTCAACTGCTTTTGAAATGGTGACCTACAATAGACTGAGCAAAATCTCATATGTGTATCAATGTTTCGACACGGGCATTCGTCAACTCGATAGTTATTCTCATCGATTCATGCCGTGCAGAGGATGTCTTTTCCAGAATCGAATACCAGAGGAAACATAAAAGTAATCTTAAATATCTCCTAAAACCGTAGGCTTTGCTTAATTTGCCAAAATTAGCGTGTTTCGGTTGTGTGATTTCTTTCAAGTACAAAAAGTCATCACACTTGCTATAACCAAACCAGAGAGCGACCAGGGCGTCAGGGACAAAAAAGAATCCGTGGTTAATTTCCACATACGGTGGAAAAGCGAACTCTCTCCTAATCGATATAGCGTTCGCGCTTCTCATTTTGCGCGATCTCGCCGTGAAAAAAGATATTGCACTCGCGTGGAAAAATATTTAGCTCGTTACGTGCGAAAATTCATGAAAGTGCCACGGCATTTTGTATACGCCTGGATCGACAATCTCTTGCTACGACAAAATTAATTCAATCGTCGAAATAAATAACAACTGCTCAACTTGTGTCCGTCCGCAGTGTGACTTACACATCGAAGAAAATTCGGGATACATTGACGGAGAAACTCGTGCTTCGATCAAACGGAAATGGATAAAAAAAAGTTTTTAAATTACCTGTGGTGTAAAGCTAACAAGAGGAGAGCGAATTTTCGGAGCTTACTGCACTTTATAAAAATCTTATTTCTGAAGCAATAGATTAATGTTTGATTCTATGTTAAAACTTAACACGATTTAAAGATGAAATATAAAACATTGTCAAAACGTACTTTCGATTAGTTTCACGTTCTTTTTTCATGCATATATTCTTATCTAAGTATTCCTGATACATTTGTCAGTTTGATTAATATAATGAGTATGGTTATTCAAGTTATTGTATTATAATTATTATAACCATATAATAACAAGACATTTGATTTGAGCTCGTAAATGCAAAAAGCTTTTTTGCTGAATTTCGGAGTATGACGGACGAAACTGAGAAACTTTACTGCTGTTCAGGCTCTACAGTTTATCGGCATTGAAAATTTATGGGCAAAAATAGAGAGTACGATTCGCATAAAGTTTGTATTGGAATTAGGAATTCGTTCGAATGATCAAACAGAACCTGTATACCTACTTTCAAAAGTAGAGCTTCTTCTCATTTTCGCTCTCGAAGATTTCGCCGTCTCTAGATGCGATGCCATTCGGATCAACACAACGACGCTGCCCCAGCGAATAATTTCATCTTCGATTGTATTTCTCTGCGTCCTACTTTATTATTTTACTTTCTGCTGAACGCTCGCTCGTGAGAATGCGCTTCTAAACCATTTCTAATTGGCTGCACTTTGCTCGGTCGAAACTCGAAATAAAAATTGTCGACGATAAGCGCGATTCGAAGCCTGAAAGTTGCTTGCGTGTGGTATTTATCTAAATAGCTTTGTTGCTGTTCAGCGAGTGCTTGCATACGCAATTTTATTGACAACGAGCGAGCAAGTTCTTTTTCTTGTCGGACCGACGATAGTTCTATTTTTGTTTTCACGCGTCAAGAGTTTGAAAAGGCATAGAGCGTTCAAAAGTTTCTTTTCTGCTGCGACGACAAACGCATGCACGCAACCTAACTGAGCACGAGGCGTAACTGCTCCTCATATTCCGTGGGTGCGAGAGAGTCCGAAGTTTTCAAGATCTGTAACAGCAAGTACCGTTGATCAGCCTCGAATTGGCCAAAGAAGCAGAAAGTGCCGTGGGGCCCACGTTCCGTTTTTAAAAATACGTCTGCGTCTCTTTCGCTTCTCTTAATTGTCGTTATACTCGCCACACTATTTGCTTTCAATACTTTTTCTACATAGTCACAATCACTGTGTACGAAAGTAGGTGAATTTTTTTGAACTGCGTCGAAATTTTTAACGGACTACCTTAACTGCCGTAATTGTTTGCCTTTTCTTGGGATTAGATCTGAATAGAAATGCGAGTTCAATAGACCATCACTGTGAGATCTATATATATATATATATATATATTGGTATTCTGATATTAAATTTACTAATCGAAATCGACTGTTTTAGATGTTGAAATGAATTTGACCCCACTGCACAAGTCACCTACTTATAGATTTGACGTTTTCGCAGTAAGCTGATTGTTTGATCGTGTGAATGAAAGATACAAAGTAAAAATGATATTTTAACAATAGGCAAATTGAATTCTCAAGCAACAGTAGTCCTAATAAGCCGGATATTTCAAAATGGAATTAATCTCAAAGTTCAGCCGACGCGCCGCCAATCATCTTGCAAATCTTTTTGCATACAAAACCCCTATGTGAATAGAAGTTACGAAAACTCTATTTTCATAGCACAATTATTTTTCAACTAAAACGTAAAATCTCATTAATTCGTCTTGACACCCCATAAAAATTTCTGACTTGTTATTTAATTATTAAAGAGGGGAGGTAAATAATGACGTAGGATACATAAAAAACATTAAATAATTTGTTATTCAGAGAATTGTCAATTTTTGTTCTTTTCAATATTATTAAGTACTTTGTATTGGAATCGCCGATCATTGAAAATCGTTAAAAATACGAACTTCGTTCGTAGCTCGCGTCCTTTTATTTAACTTTCACATAGCCTATGTACACACGTATGAACGCACCGAGTATACTCTTAAGCGTGTGCGCACGAGGCAGACATTGATTTTTCACACTTGTTACGTGAAGAGCAAATTTATCCATGCTCAGAACCAAAATACGATCTATTTCCGACAGCTTTGAAAGCTGCCAAAGCGTAAGGAAAAAAAAAATCATTCTGATCCTTTTTAAGCATATAATCATCAATGTACACAGCAACATCCTCCTCTCGTTCTCAGTATTCGCTAATAAGAGTTGGCGAATGTGGCAACGCGAGCGACTGGTATAAGGCCGATTTTCAATTTGCAAGTAAACAATGGCGTATCGTGGCAATTAAGAGCGAAACCGGCGGACGCGCGAGTCAATGGTGGCGGGTGCGGATGTCGATTGGGTTGCTGTACCTGTAAAAGAAAAAGAGTGGGGAGGTCTCGTTCCCCTGGCGGCGAAGATCTCTTTCTCCGTGTCTCACCGGGGGTAGTGAATGGCGAGAAAGGCTCATAAATGGGACATAGACACGTGCATCTCGATATTTCTTCTTGGTCTGAGCGCGAGTCCGGATCCAGTACTCGGCCCGACTGTACGAGCAACTTTGACAGGAGAACACTTGAGCGGCGCGCGCTCCTATATGCGCGCAGTGACAAGTGCCGTGTACTTTACTCTTGATCGATCGCCCGCTGCACCATTAGCCGCATCCTACCATAGTGAGTTTTTATTTATCTCCGTCAGTGAGTCTCTTCCGGATGTTTCTTCTGACTAATTTATCTTATAATCATTGAGAGTAAACGTCGCGTATACGTAAAAATTAACTTGTAAGAAGAACGTTTTTCAAAGACACTTTCTAATGATCTAAGCGATATTTCAATATTTGGAACCGCCAACGGGAAAATTTAATTGTACATTCATACGCGACAGTCACTAATTAACTATCTCAAAATAACTTGCATTTCCTTGTACATTTATCGCAACGTTTACGCGTAGTACTCTTTCAACAGTCGCAACACGATTGCGAGTTAAAATTGTAAAAATAAAAGTAAGCTTGTAGAAATTAAATAGAAAACAGATGTAGAGTCATCCAATAAAGTTGAAAAATTGTGGTTTGCGGCAATGTACGTAAACGGGAGACGCTTCGCGCAATTTGCAAAGCAACTGTGCTTTCCAATCAGCCGCGATGGAGTTTGTGTTTCTGTGCCAGACAGCGGCAAAGGATGACTTTTATAAAATTGTCGTTATTATTACGAGCGCGCGTAAAGCACGTCGGCCTTACGGGCGCAATTAGCCCACAGAGCCGCGATCATTTTTGTGTCAGCGATGAGAATGCACATCCGCGCCAGCTTCTCGTTGCGCTCTTGGCCGAGCGTCCACCGTGTAATTAGACGCACCGCCCGAATAGACCGCAGTGAAAATCTCTCGAGTTTCGTGAATAGTCGCGCACTTTCTAAGTATTTCCAATCTCGATTAATCAATGAAAGTCAAGCCGCTTCAACGAGGCATTCTCTTCCAACAAGAGAGAGAGAGAGAGAGAGCGCGAAAGAGAACAATATTTTGCACCACGGAGTCGAGAAGCAAATCGGTTGGCAGCTCGTTGATGTGGAATGTTGGTGTTCTCTAGCGCCAAAACGATGGCAAATAATAAAGCGCGATTACGGGCTTATTCCGTTTCCGCGTGTTCGCGTTAGCGAGTCATCGATGCCGTCCGTGCAGCGTGCGCGTACGTGCGGCGCGTCGAGCAGCATCGACCTGAAAAGCTATCGCTGACCTCTTTCTTCGCAGAGCCGATCCCGTTCTCTCTTTCTCGCGCGGCCGCTAGGTAGCATCCCGAAGACTCTGCACATACGCATCTAATGTCCATCTCTTTCCAATTTCCCTCTCCGAACGGGACCCATACTCGTCGCGTGCTCTTGGAAGAAAGTCGCGCGGCTTTACCTTCACTTTAGCCGATACCAATTCCCCGCTCTCATTCTCTCTTCTTTCGTCGCGGCGAGGCAAACGACGCGTGCCATTCGAAATCGATCGGGGGCCTCCGTTCTCCGATCCATTAACGTTATTAGCATCTGCCTCGGCGAGACGACTCATTTGCAATTGTCACTGAATTACGCTGTTACGGTCCACTCGATTGTCACCGTCTAACGGATTTTTCCAAAGGCCGCTTCGCGAGGCCCACTTCGCGAGGCTTGGAAGATAGATCTTACTGTATAATCAGCCGATTGGAAACACAAGCTTCTTTTGTTGGCCGTTGAAATTCACCTACTGGAATATAGTTAACGATTAGAAGAATTTATCTTGAATAATCCATACTCGACCGTATCCAAATGCCTGCTTACCTATTTTAACAAGGCTTAACGCAAAGAACGTTTCGTGATTTTTCGATCCAATCCAACGCTTATAAACTTAGTTTTTACGCGTAAAAAGACGATTTTTGAGTGCCAAAGTAACAGGCGTGCTCAATTTTGGTTTTCACCGTTCAATCAATTAAAGATGCATTTGGAATGAGATCACGAAGGAGCACTTTTACGAGCCTCGTCATTCATCCTAGAGAGGAAAAACGGTAGCTCAACCTACATTGTGCTAGGTCATCCAGAACGCAATAAAATATTAACAATGAAGACGCTTAATGTGCATATTGCCTTCTGTACATGCAGACTCATCGATGGAAGTAGAACAGGCTTTTAAACTGTAGGAAAGCCAACGATATACACTTTCTCACTTGGCACAGATTTGGCTTTTCCTCGCATTCACATGACCGCTACTATATATATATGTATATATGCAGATATACATTTTAATATGTTTCCAACGTCAACCAATAAAATATCTGCATAGCAAACATCCAATTTAACATGCCCGCGACACACATATTTTCATGCCAAGCTGATAAACAAAACCCAATTTCTAAGCCGCATAGTTGATCAACGGGACAGTCGCGAAACGGATATTCTCTCTTGGCGTGACAAATGCAGTTGTCCCAGCGACGAGTAAACGATGATGTTTGAAGGTTTTCAGCGTTAACGCCATGGCACCAAATCTGTTTGGCAATTCGGCGACGCTGTTTCTGGAGGCAACGCAGCAAGCAGCCAAGAAAAAATCCGCGGACAAGGTTGACACTTACACCAAGTCCAAACAAGCCGACACCAGCAAATACAAATGGCAAATCGTGTGGAGAAACGTCATTGCGTTTATTTACCTGCACGTCGGCGCTGTCTACGGCCTCTATTTGTTCTTCACCAAAGCCAAGTTTCTTACTTTCCTCTGGAGTGAGTAACGTCATCGCTGTGTCGCTTCGCTCGAAGTGAGCCTTCGAATAACGACAAAGAAATAAGTAACGAAAAAAATTGTAATTTTTAGCCATCGGTCTGGCCGCGTCGTGCGCCGTGGGAATCACAGCGGGAGCTCATAGATTGTGGTGTCACAGATCGTATAAGGCCAAATGGCCACTGAGGATCATCTTGATGCTTGCTCAAACCGTTGCCTTCCAGGTAAAACGAATGATTACGACAACGCCCCGTTCGATCACGCGCGAACCATCGTAATCGTTGTTTCTCTTGTCCTTCGCGAAGAACCATTTGTTCGAGTGGGTGCGAGATCATCGCGTGCATCACAAATTCACCGACACGAACGCCGACCCACACAACGCCAAACGAGGATTTTTCTTCTCGCACATGGGCTGGCTGCTCGTTCGCAAGCATCCCGATGTCGCTTTGAAGGGCGCTAGCGTTGACATGAGCGACCTCGAAGCAGATCCGATTGTCGTTTGGCAGCGAAGGTAAATGGGAGTGGCGATGGAAGGAAGAATTGAGGAAAGGGCCCAAACGAAAATCTCGTTCGTTCGCATTTTTCAGGCTTTACATCATTATGATGCCAATATTCGCCTTTTTTCTGCCTTCGTGGATACCCTGCTACTTTTGGGGAGAGAACGGCATGAACGCCTGGTACGCGACCTTGTTTAGATACACGGCATCGCTCCATGCCACGTGGTTGGTCAACTCGGCCGCGCACGTCTACGGCACGAGACCTTACGACGAGTAAGTCGTTCGATAGGCGAGCGCCGAGAAGCCGATGAAAAATTAATCGATTCGCCTTCGATGATCATTTCAGCACGATCAGCGCCACCGACAACATCCGCGTAGCCTTGGGCGCTTTCGGCGAAGGCTGGCACAACTACCATCACGTGTTCCCGTGGGACTACAAAGCAGCCGAGTTGGGCAACTACCGTGCCAATTTCACCACGGCTTTCATCGACTTCTGGGCGTGGGTGGGCTGGGCGTACGACTTGAAGACCGTGCCGCTCGAAATGATCGAGAGCAGAGCGGCGCGCACCGGCGACGGCACGCGATGCAAGCAGAACTGGCAGGACGACGACCATCACGAGGATGCTATCTGGGGGTGGGGCGACAAAGACATGCACCACGAGGACGTCGTTCTCGCTAAGATTCACAACAAGATCGAATAACGCGCTCTGGCCTGCGAGCATGGAAAATTCGTGCGTGCACTTCTTATTGTGTTTACAGCTCGCTGAGAAGGAAATTTGGAATGGAGGTGCTCGCAGCTGCGCATACTCTTTAGCATTTGCCGTGAGATTGACGTTTACAAGGTCTCTGTCGAAGTTTATATTTACGGTATCGCGTGGCCGTTATAACCACGAGGGATCGCCTCTATTTTCATTTAATCGACGGAGAAACTGTTTTTAAGTAGCGAGTTCGGTTGCCGATGATAAAACACTTTGACGATCTTCGAAGGCGAGCGAGAATAACGCAATACAGAGGTATTGCCGTCGATAGCTAAGAGCAATGTTAGCTGGATTTGCGTTGGAGATACGAAAGGGAAATCGTTTGCAATCTCGATACACAATGTTGCCGTAATCGTTGAATATGTGAATTTATGTATATATGGATATATGTGTGCTTGAATATGCTAACTATGATTAGGGATGATACTTTTAAGGCCTCGACAATGTGTATTTATTATCCTTTTATTTAATTTTACATACTAGTCTGATAGGCACTTCCTAAACCATCGTAATTAACACAATTCGAGAAATTCGATGGCGTAGAAATGCATTTATACTTTTGGAACGTTTAGGTGTATGAAAAGCTCTTCCGGTGATCATATAGCACTTTTCCTCTTTTCTACTTTCTACTGTTGAATAATGCAAGCACTGTAAGTACAGTAATAATTACATTTTGAAGTGACTCGGCATTCTGTATATACGTATAAACTTGAACAAGGATACATTTATATAAAACTGATGTATTGCCTTATACGCATCAGATACACAATAAAAATGAGTATTCTCAGTCAATCGCATAACAAAATATTGAACCCAAGACAAAATTGTTGACTGAGAATTTACATTGGCTTGTTTCAAAGTATTACACGGTAAACCCCTTTTCCATTTTGGACAATAAACATCGTTATGTATCTTGCTTATGTATAATCATGAAAAGTCTATAAATCGTTCTACAACATATTAACCCTCTTACTATAAACATATACTTGTCATTATTACACGAAGAAATTGAGTTCTAAGCTTTTTTTACGTGCATGCTTGCAACGAAAAGACAATAGCATTAAAATTTTCAAAACGATCCAACACAGGAATGTCGTCGCAAATGCCACTAAGGTTAGCTTTTTATATGTTTACGTTTCTTATTTATTGATTGATTTCTTATGTCGTAACTTATTTGCATATCAAATGTATTTCTGAGCTTTCGAAAGTTACCACCTGTGTAAAATTGTTAACTCGACCAAGACAAATAAATAAAAAATTATAAGAAGAGCGCGCAATCAGTTATACGTTATTATCGGATCAAACGCGATAACTGCAATATCGAGTGTTGCGGCACTCGAAAATAAGCTGCAGTATATAATTCAATTCTCAGCGAAGTCGTACTTGGCTCGACGACTTATTAAACGAGGCGACCAGTGCGAGAATTCCGAGTGACAGTCAGCAATTAACACGATTTCTTGAAAAATAATTCTTTTCGCGCTAACGGCTGACAAAATACGTAATGAAAGCTCTCTATCCGTTGCGTGCTTAATTTAATTACATTTGCATACTAATGTTACAACACAGCTGCTGAAAATTTGCCGAGGCTTGTTTTCGAATTCTTCCGTTCAGCGGTTAAGATTATCACGTTACAATAATTGGCGTAAACAATGCCTCGAATTTACCGCTGTTGCGCAAGTCATAAATGAAGTATGCGTTATAGACATAACAGCTGCGTGAGTGTCAAACTCGTCATCGCGAAGTCGCGCGAGTGCGCCATCTATCATGAGAGCTCGAGTCAACAACAATCCTAACGACTTGCGCGTGCTTCGGTAGCGCGGTGCATCGCGAGGGAAGCGCAGAAGCAGAAGCTATGCGCACGATCAGAGTTCAATCTGCCAACGACGGCGCTAATTGTAAAATCCCGGCGAACGATGAGCAGCAGACTGAAAAAGTTTGGAAAAGGGAGCCGACGGAACTAGCCACGGATCATAACCTCCGACGAGGCGTCGGCTATGTTCTTCTCAACATTACCTGCGGTCTCTGCGTGTTTTTGAGTTTCATCTTTACCTGTCTTACTGCGTCTCTCATTCTCCTGGGCAACAGTGCTGACGCTGCTTTTATTAACCCAGGTGAGTTTGTTACTTTTCCTTATAAAAAACCTCGAGCAGATTTCAATTCAATGCATTTTTAACTTTGCGCCTGCATTCTCGCGATTCATGTTTTATTTATATAGAAATAGAACTTGTGTTCAACAAATAATTGATACAGAGATATTTAAATACGTAGTGTTGTCAGAAATATAATGAGCATTCCTTTAAAAAATTAGCAAAGTCAATCTGAAATATTGCAAAACAAAAGGGAAAGTTTTATTCGTAAAGCAAAACTTTTCAAGGATACACCGTTTAGTCATAGTATTTAGTCATAGTAGTAAGTTTGTATTTTTTTTTTATTGCAATTCAAGCTTTTGTTATTTTCTTAAACAGATGCTGCTCAGGTTTACACGTAATGTAAAAATCCTTGTGAACTATTATACTCCTACTTTCGTTAAAGGTAAAGTTTTATCAAAATGAAATGTGTAAGATAAGACGCACGCGTTATCACATTTCTTTTTTTGACAGTACACATACAAATGTTGGATTTGTCGCGTCGATGAAAAATGCCAACATACATTTCTTTATACATTAAACTTGGCATTTGAGTAATCGGGTATTAGCAGTTTATCGTTCTTATATAAATAAGATTAAATTAAACCGAACTCAAATATAAAATTACTGCGGTTCTTTAGTAATTAGACGATAAATATAATAATACTGATTAAGATTTGATTATTATTTCAGAAGTACGAAGCGTCTCTGACTACTCAAAAATGTCACACGAAACGCTTTATTCGGACATGTTTCGTTTACCGAAAGATGTAAAACCGCAACACTATGACCTTTACCTCCATCCAGACTTGGAAAAAGGAACATTTGAAGGAAAAGTTACGATCCTACTCGATGTTGCAAAGAAACAGAACTTTATAGCCCTGCACCAAAAGGAACTAAACGTCAGCGCGGTCAAATTGAATTTACGTGATCATGACAAATACTATGATGTCGAAATAAAAAAAAGTTATTCCATTGATAAAAATGAAGTTTACATCGTGGAACCAACAGAGGAATTGAGGGTCGGCACCTACGACCTTCAATTATCATTTTCTGGATCATTACAGGATAAAATCGTTGGATTTTATTCAAGTAAATACAAAGATGAAATAAACGAAACGAGGTAAAAACACTTAAGATGATTGGTAATTGAGTAATAAACAAGTAAATATAAAAATGTCGCAATGATTTGGGCATATAAAAATAAAAATATTGACTAAGAAATGTGACGAAATTTTTTTACTTTAGAACGATTGCAACTTCGAAATTTGAACCTACATATGCCAGGAGATCTTTCCCATGTTTTGATGAACCAGGATTAAAAGCAGAATTTACAATTAAGCTCGTTCATCCCAGCAATGATGGTTATGGCGCTTTGTCTAACATGAACGTTAAGGTACTTAAACAATGTTTTCTAACAATGTTTTCTCTTTCAAATTATCATTTAAAATTAGTAATTTATTTAAAAATTATTCGCAGGCTATCGACCCAAGTAGTCCAAAGCAAGGATTGACTACAGTAACGTTCGCAAAAAGTGTACCAATGTCGACGTACCTGGCTTGCTTCATTGTCAGTGATTTCGTGGCCATGAAAAAAGAAGCTAAAGGACTTAATGGACAAACTTTTCCCATCAGTGTATACACCACAAAAGCTCAGAAACAGAAAGGATCGTTTGCCCTGGACGTTGGTGTTAAAGTTATAGAGTTTTACGTGAATTTATTCAACATTGATTATCCATTACCAAAACTTGGTGCTTTATTATGATTTTTCAAAAAATCTTTGTTTCATTCTTGAATATTATTGACATCTTATTAATTATTTTTCAGATATGGCTGCTATCCCAGATTTTGTTTCTGGTGCAATGGAAAACTGGGGTTTAGTAACTTACAGAGAATCTAGACTGCTGTATGATAATTTAACTACGTCAACTTCAAATAAAGAAGACATCGCGTCAGTCGTGGGACATGAGTTTGCTCACATGTGGTTTGGAAATTTAGGTATTGTATTCACTTTATAGATTATTTCATATATACTCATATTTTTGAAATTCATGATTAATTAACCCTTTACGCATTCTAGTAACTATGGCTTGGTGGAATGATCTGTGGTTAAATGAAGGTTTTGCAACATACATGTCATTCAAGAGTGTCAATGCAATATTTCCAGAATGGAATTACGTGAGATGCAAATTAATTTAAAACGTAATCAAATGCATTATATTTTATTACATTGATTGGTTTTAAATTAGATGGACCAATTTGCTATTAATGAACTTCACCGTGCTTTTGCTACTGATGCAAAACTAAGCTCACATCCTATTGTACAGACTGTTAATAATCCTGATGAAATTACTGCGATATTCGACGTTATTTCATATCAGAAGGTTTGATTATTTTGATAAGTCAGGGTCCCCCTGTATTCTCGTATAAATATGCACATGTTTATGTGATTCTTTGCACTATGATTATTCGTCGGAGGAACGCTTTTAAGATTGGAAAAAATGACTACCAACATGCATGACATCTATTTGGCGCAAAATAATTTTTTTCGAAATTCAATAGCTAAAATGTCAACGTATATGAGTCGACATTTCGAGGTTGGAAAGTAATGTATAGTTTTTGTGATGCATCAGTAATTTATCTTGACTACATCAATGATGGTTAGATTTATTTTTCAATTATAAAATTTTGTTGTGATAAAAGGGCTTTATAGAATGGTTTCGAATTATTTGAGCATAAATTAGATATAAATATGTATTTGTGGTAAATTTTTTAAATCTAAAATTCGCTCCTCCGACGAATAATCATAGTGTAAAGGATCGCCCCTACATGTATATATCTATATAGAGATGTGAGCGAACCTTAATACTTTTTACAATTGGGTTAAAAAACATCAAATAAAAAGAAATTACTTTAGGGAGCATCAGTTCTCAGAATGTTAGAAAATTTCGTTGGCACTGATATTTTTTACAATTCAGTAACGAAATACCTCAAAAAACATGCTTACCAAAACGCTGAAACTATGAGTCTGTTTGAAATCATCCAAGAAACAATTGGAAGCAAAATAAATATCGCTTCAATCATGGATACATGGACTAGACAAATGGGCTTTCCAGTAGTTGACGTAACTAAACACAAGAATATGTACGTCTTAACACAAAAAAGATTCTTAGCTAAAGCAAATACTACATTCGATCCATCAGAATCACCATATGGCTACAAGTGGATTATTCCAATTACGTTTACTACGAGTAAAAATTCCGAACCCACGTTAATATGGTTCGATAAAGATGCAAATAACTGTAAGTAAAGATCGCAAATGAAAATCAACCATAATCAACGTTATTTGACTAATTTATATGATTTCTTTTCATGACTTTTTAAGTGGTAATCAACTTGGATGAACCTGTCGACTGGATTAAATTCAATCATGATCAGATTGGCTATTATCGTGTGAATTACGAAAGATCTGAATGGGAAAGTATATTGAATGTTCTACGTTGGAGTCACAAGGTATCTATAATTTTTAAAAAATTCAGTATTTCTTTTCACAGTGAATTTACTTCAAACTTTATATTTGTTACTCGACAAATTAGAATTACACAAAATTCATTGCAAGTTATTGCCATTGTGCAAAGCTAAACGATCAATTTATAAATGTAATTTCCAGCGATTTTCTACTCAAGACAGAACTCATCTACTCGAGGACGCCTTCAGTTTAGCTTATGCAGGGGAGCTTGATTATATTATAGCAATGAATATGACACTTTATCTAGGCAGCGAAAAAAATTTCTCTCCTTGGTCTGTGGCGTCGGATAAGCTCAAAGCTATCGACACCCTCTTATCATCCACACCCACCTCAGCCAAATTCCGGGTAGGTAGATCAAATTTTCTTCTCCCCTTCTTCCCTTCTTTTTATGCCTTAAATATGGAATTAATATATGCTATCTCGTTCGGTTTTCTTTCAGGAATATGTAAGAGAACTCGTTGACGGAACTTATCACGACGTTACGTGGAATGTTGATCAGTCGGAAGATCATGATATATTGTGAGTAAATAAAAATTTCTTTACAGGAACCATTTTTTTA
Source organism: Phymastichus coffea (assembly GCF_024137745.1). NCBI lineage: Eukaryota > Metazoa > Arthropoda > Insecta > Hymenoptera > Eulophidae > Phymastichus > Phymastichus coffea. The sequence goes on from NW_026706839.1 coordinate 3,586,658, forward strand.
TTATGCAACTTTGTTGCTTTCTCGATTTTTTTTATTAGTTTCTTTTCTTGAAGAAATAAATCATATTAGTTATTTCATTTGAAAACATAAACCAATATGATTTGTAGAAATCTGAGGAACTATGTGTTGGGATTGGCATGTTCAGTGGGTCACGTCGAGTGCTTGGATGAAGCTGGCGTTATATTCAAGAGTTGGATCAATGACCAAAAGGACCGTCGTCCGCACCCAGACATTCGGACTCTTGTATATTACTACGGTGAGGGTCTTTCATAATATTGTGCGATTATCTTAAATATACAGTGTGGCCAATGAAAGAAAAACATTTATGAACGTGATGGGACTCGCAAAAAAAGAAAACAAATAACGAAATAAGGTTTCTATTTACGAAAAAAGATGGAAAAACTTTGCCGTAGATAACTTTTTGTATCGCTTCGTATGATTTGATATGGTATTATAAATTTATGCCCACAGGAATGAGTCACATTGGAGGTGAAGCCGAATGGGATGTAATGTTTCAAAGATTCACCAAAGAAGGAAATGCTGCAGAGAAAAATAAGCTCATGCTTGGATTAGCAGGAGTTCGTTCTAAATTCATTTTAGAAAAGTACGTTCAATTGTTTTGAAATCATTTTCATTCAATGATTTCTTCATTAACTATTTTATTGCAGATATATCAATTTAGCAATGGATGAGAACTATGTACGTTCGCAAGATGCCCTGAGCTGTCTACAAAGTATTTCCAATAATCCCGAAGGAACGCACCTTGTATGGGATTGGGTTCGCAACAATTGGGAATTACTCGTCAAACGGTACACGTTGAATGATCGCTACTTAGGTCAATTAATACCAGGCATCACTCGGAAATTCGCAACGAAAATCAAGCTCGAAGAGATTCAAGCATTCTTCGAGAAATATCCCGAGTCTGGCGCTGGCGCTACTTACAGGAAACAAGCTCTTGAAACCGTTGAGACTAATATTAAATGGCTCGAAAGTAACGTTGCAGCAATTGATCGATGGTTGGATTCCAGGCCCGAGCCCAAGCATGTGAGCAAAAAATAAAGTACCTTTAAGTGCTTCTCTACGTCTTTTCGACCTTGCGAGCAGATTGTATTTACTTTTTATAAACTTGTTTGATGAAAAAATGATTGATGAATAAATATTGATTAATGGTTTTCGTAAAAAAATAATTGCAACATTTTCTATTCACTCCTTTTATTCAACTGCTATCAAACAATGGTACGTCAGATAAGAGAAATGTTGAAAACTGAATTTCAGAGTGTGAAAAAAGTATAGATTAATAACTGATAACTCGAATCGCAATAAGTACAGATTATCTGACACTTGTTAAATTCTCATGGAAAATTTGACAGAGCCATTAACTGCTGATACGCGTGACCGAAATTTTGAGTGCGTGATTTAATATACGACAGTATAACGAGTAAAGGTAGTTATGCGCGATGATGGGGTCAAATTGTCTTACATCTAATATCGACATCTTTTATTAGACCCTTAGATATCGAGGATACGATGACTAATTGAAATTGACCGCCTTCAGAGGTCACTTCAGTTAAACCTATTCCGCTTCAACGATAATATATCGTATGATTAATTTTATTAGTTTGAAAAGACCTGTAAGTTCATTAGAAATTGACTCCCACGTTTGATAAGTGACAGATGCTTCGCATAATCCATCAGATTCAGCAAACCATCTACGTAAAGTCATCTGAGCGCAGAGTAATTGTTTAATCATGTAATCGATAAAGCAAATTTCATCGCAGCAGATTGCTATATACCAAACATTAGCCACTTTTAAAATAATCCGCAAAATTGCCAGAATCCTTCTTTTTAGCTTTATCGCGTATTTCGCTCGAGTGAGCAAGATAATGTAGCTTGAAAAAAGTAGATGATGGATAAAAAGTATAGATACAAGCAAAAAAGAAAGAAGAAAAATTAGAAACGATAAGAGTTTCATAAAAGAAAAAGAAAAAATTTCTTCAAGCGACTGATAATAAAGAAGTAGAAACCTAGAAACACAAGTGAGGTAGACACAAATATGGCACTCGGTCGCAGGTGCATCAATATTCGAGGGCACGCGATAAGCGATATGAAAGGAGCGCGATAGTAAGGCGACTTTGATAGATAAGAGCACAAAACGGAAAAGCCACGTGTGCGGGGAGGAGAAACTTACGATTATTAGCGACGTGTGTGACAGCAAGTCGATGGAAGAAATTTAGGGATGTGCTGATCGGCCGGCCGGCTTTCAATGCGATATATTAGCTCGGTGTACAGCCGAGTTACAGCCCGTATCGCGCGGCGAAAAGGGCTCAGAGGTAACCGCGCAAATGAATGATTTTTGCACGAATAGAAATGACCCAATAACCCAACCCAGCTCATTCCCATGACTTCGCGATCCGAGTCCCGAATTCCACTTGCTGATGTTCAGATTCGAGAGATATGACGATTCGAGAACGATGCCGGCGACAGCTGCACAGCGAAAATCGCGAAGCTCGCAAGCGCGATCAGCCGCGATCAGCCGAGCGTTCGGCGCGGGCTGCCGATTGTAAAATAAGCGGCGACGGCAAGGCAAATAAACGGCGCGGCGAGCTCTCCGCCGTACGGAAGGCATAAAGAAATCCGTTCGCACGCTATGTAGACGCGCGCGTGCACACGGCGGCTACGCGCGCAGCTTATAGCTCATACGCAAACACCTTTGAACACAGCTCTAAAAGCGAATTACATAATCGCCGATAAAGCCAAAATTTATTAACCTTCGATTCGCTGCCGGCACGAGTGTGTATACCGCGCTTAAGAGCAAGCGAGAGCGAGGATGCGCGCGCGTGGCCATGAATTGCGAACAAATCCGATGGATTCGGCATGTTTGTGTATCTCGTCGGAGAGATGCTGCGCGGTGTATCGAATCGATACCCAATACGCTCGACGGTCCGGCTTACTCCGCGTGTTAACCTACAATGATTGGCTAACGGTTGTGGAATCCTCTTATTTTTTTATGCTTTTTTTGTTTTTTTTTTCCCCAAATTCCTCGACAACCTCGCACGCGCGACAACGAGACTGACGCCTCCGTATTTACTTGGCTTTTCTTCTTTTTATTTCTCCTGATTCCCGGCTCCGCATTGTGCGCGGCTTTTTTTCTTCTGCGCTTCGTTGTCTCCTGCGGATCTGCTGCGGACGCCCCTATCTTTCTTATTATTCTCACGAGCATGCTTTTTTTTAGATATTCGTATAATACGTTTATAGATTATGAAAAACAATTTCGTTGGAATACCATGGCGACAAGTTTATTTAAAAGGCGCACAGACTTTTGGCAGTATTCTACCAAATGTATTATACCAGTCCGTCAACTTAAAATAACATCGTTTTGAAAATCAAGCTAGAATTAAATGAAACTTCCTGTTCAGCACTGTCAAAAGCAGACGTGGACAATCTATTTATATTGCGATTTTTTGCAGTAATATTGTAGCCGATATTCTTTCAATCCATCACAAATGATGCGAAGATAAGACCCCGTCTGCGATACGAATAATAGTCCACTTACAAGTACAAACTACGACAGTTATAACACATCGTTTTTTATGTACAATAACGAAACAGAAAAAAGGTTGTATGGATTGAGCGCCAAACAAAAAGGAATAATATCGGAATTCTGCAATAAACATGAAGACGCGCCTTGGAAAAGTCGAGACGAGCACGAGTCTCCTTGATGCTGGCATCCCGCAATTAGCATTTTTTTCTCGGGGTGTATTCCCAAACAGTGCTCCTTTTGATTGATTTCGGCAAGAGAAACTTGGCACGCTTACAAGATAGCCTTCGCGATACAGTCGTCCGTTCATCTCGACGTAATTAGACAATCGGAGCGCTATCTGTCGCGACCTTCAAACGCCACTTGCCGAATGTGAGGCAATTAAACGATTTCTATTTAAATTTAATATACTCGCCGCGCCGACTGCTCCTTTCGTGCGCGCGACAAGTCAAAACAAAAGCTCGCAAGCTCGCTCGCGCTGACTGCACGCGTAGACCGGATACACTGAGTCGCGCGAATCGCCACCAAGCGAGGAATAAACAATTGCGCGTGTACGTGTATTTATATCAGAGTCAATTCAGCGCACCTTCCTGTTCGCGTGAATCTCCGACGACGCTCGTGAATTACAAGAGCGTTTGTCGACTCCTCGAACGAGAGACGATTCCGGAAAAAAACGAGAGGCAATGCCGGGCCAAATAAAAGTCCTGCAAGAGAGTCAATGACTTGTTTTGCTTTTCTTCGCAATCGCATGCACAGCCGCGCCGCTCGATCAAGGGGAGCCGACGTCGATCGTGCGCTCGTCCTCAAAATAACGGATTGCCAAGCCCATCGATCGCACCATTTCACTCGGCCGAATAGTCGACCGAAGAGGCGATGCACGACAGCGGAGCACACCGCGGAAGAGGATTAATCCCGTAGCCGCGGGAATTCCCAAACGAGAGAAACAACGAATGAAAAGAAAGAAACGTCGCCTTTCGTGCATTCTTTGCTCGCTAAATAAACAAGCGCATGCAAAAATATCCGACGAGATCAAGGCTTCGGTAGACAGTCCCAAAGCGCCGCGCGCGATGGAATGTATACAAGGAAGAGGCGAGAGAGAGAGAGAGAGAGAGAGAGAGAGAGCGGAGTGTCGGTCCGGTGCGTACGACGAGTGCGGACCTTTCGCATAGAGCGAAAAGGTAAAGGAACTTAGGCTGAGGTTCGATTCGGAGATTGGATAATAACGCACGCAGTGACACAAAGCGCGCGAAAACAAGAGAGCGAAAGCTCGGCGTGCCAAGTGATTAATAAGTCGCCGGGAGAAGAAAGATCGGCCGGCCGCGCGGCTATTTTTAACGACGCTAATAAAGATTTCAGTCCCCCCCCTTCCTCCCCCTCGGGATCCCGCAGAAGCCCCAGACGTCCTGGCGCGCGCGGATCCTCCGATAAGCCGATCGGCTCGTCAATCTTATCCACACCTCTCCGCAATCAATCGGATCGACGGCGACAGGGAGGCGCACGAGACGATAGCTCGTCCTCGGGCGGCCGCGTCGTCCTCGTCTAAACGGGCGGCGTGCGCGCAGCGAAACGGGTTCTGCGCGCTCTCTTTCTCGCGGAGCGGCGCACGAGCGCGTTTTCCCCCTACCCACGGAGTTGGAAAGGCACGCCGAAGCAGACAGGCCACCAGCAGCAGCGAGCAGATCGCTGGCAGAAAGGTGAGCGCTCGCTTGCGCGGGCTGGCTCCCGAGGGAGTCGTCGCTCGTCCACCGCCGCTCTCGCACACCGCGCGCCCGTTGTCATCTCTCTCGTGCTCTCTCACTCTCTCACTCTCTCTCTCTCTCTCTCTCTCTCTCTCTCTCTCTCTCTCTCTCTCTCTCTCTTGCTGGCGCGCGCGCGGCCCGTGGCGCAGTGCTTGCAAGTGCGCGCGCGGATCAGGCGCGATGCCGGACCGGCATGCGCGAGAAAGACGGTTTGGCGAGTGAACGGAAGAAACGAAGAGCGCCGGCAAATACACAAGGGACGGTTGGTCGCGCTGGCGCGACTCGCGTCGGGCGAGAGGGGGGCAAGCGCTCGAGATCATCCTCCGTGGCGTGTGTGTGAGAAGTGTGCGCGCAATGGGCGAGGAGAGGAGAGAGAAGGAGGCGCCGCGGCGCCAAGTAGCAACAGCCCCACGGCAGTTCCGCTCGCCGCCCCGTGCAAACTGATCGGCGTACGAGCCGAGCGACTCGCCGGGTCTCTTTGCGCCGAGAGAAAGGAAGGGCAAGTGGAAATTTTGAAGCTGCCTATGAGAGGCAGCGGAGAGCAAAAGCTCGGCGACGCAGCGGAGCCCCGATATCGGCCCCGATAAAGCACTCGCGCTGGCGCGCGAGCGTCCCCGCGCGGGCCATTATCGTTCGCGCGCCCGCCGGCGGACAGTGCGATCGGATAAGCCGAATCGTTGCCAGCCCCGTTCGGCTTTGTCACCGCCAAGCGCGGGTAACGAGCGCTTGCAGTCGGAGCGAAAGAGACGTGGACGTTCGAACGAGCGGAGATAAAGCATCGACGGCGAGCGAGTAAAAGGCGCGCAGAAGGAGAAGGAAAAAAGAGGAGGGAGATTAGAAGGGGTGGCAGCGGCATCGGTAACGGTTATTATATTTGACATTGTCTCGACGTAACTGCTTCGTCCTTTTTATCAAACAACAGCCAGACGCGAGTGTTCATTATCCGTAATTGACTCGGCATTATTGTTTTGCCGTCTTGCGATCGATCGGAAGCATGAGTTTTACCTTAACAGGCGCGGCTCCGAACAGAGGCGAAAAAAGAAAGCGCCTTCGGCTCGTCCGGCTTCGCGGATTCGTCGCGCGAGTGCAGTGAAGTGAAGTGACCGGCCAGCAAGCCCAAGAATGTAGCGCTCGGAGAATGCGAGTCGAGGCGAGCTTCGCTCAAGCATGTTCTTCAATGCGAGTGATGTGAATTGGGAGCGGTCGGATCTCCGGATGGAAGCGACCGCGGCGGTTTGGCTGAACTTGACGGGGATCGCCGACCAGCGCGATTACGCCAACTTTACGGCTGCCGGCAGAAGCGGCCATTCCCGTCGCGACTCGCTCTACCTCGTCGTCCCGATAACCATAGTCTACGCTCTGATATTCTTCACGGGGCTCATCGGGAACGTGTCGACTTGCGTGGTCATCTCCCGCAACAAGTCCATGCACACGGCCACCAACTACTACCTGTTCAGCCTGGCGATATCGGATTTGCTGTTGCTGCTGAGCGGCCTGCCGCCGGAGATGTATTACATCTGGTCGAATTATCCGTACATCTTCGGAGAGGCCTTTTGCATCGTACAGAGCTTCGCCGCCGAAACGTCGGCCAACGCGACCGTGCTCACCATCACGGCTTTCACCATCGAGAGGTTTGTCGATTCTTCGATCGCTCTTTTCGGCTCTTTCGTTGCACCATCCAAAATCATTTCGAGCAAACTTATCTCTTCGAAAAGGGCGATCAATTTTCGTCTTCTCGTTTCGTGATTATCGAGTTTACCTTGTACGCACACTCCTCTCTGTCGCCAGAACAACGAGAAACGTCTTCGATTTGAATGCATTCGATAAGTTTTGTTGTACAAATGCAACCATAGTCGTCGCGACTGGCCAGGAAATAATATACTTTACCGCCGACTAAACCGTTTTATTCGTCTGATTAAGCGATTAAGCATCGGAAAACACGTATATAGATCACCGGCGCGTTCGAATTTTACATAAACGTGACTCGGCTTCCTTGATAAATGTCACGTTCGATTCCTTCCGTTGTTTACGATTCCCCGAGTAACAAAGTCGCACGTGACGAGACTTTACTGGCAAATAAAAAAAGATGCATGCGGTATATCTTTCAAGCTTTCATTCAGCACGCTCGGCTTTATTTATAAATAACGATCTTAATATGCGTGACAACGCACGGCTTTATAAATATCAACTAGTAGTAAATGTATTTTTGAGATGTTCTACGTCGCAATTCGTTTTTTTTTTCTTTTTCAATAACCAACTTATTCGACGGAATGCAAAGCCGCCAGGCACCTGTTCAAATACGCTCAATAGATACGCGTACACATCAATAATTGCATTCGTTAGCTCCGATGAATAATCAATCAAAGTGGAATACAACGCGTTTGGACGCGCAGGTGTGCTTCGACTGGCAGCATTAGTCAAACTCCGTTTGATACGCGACTTCTTATACGCGGCTCGCAATTCGACTAATCGCGCGCCGAGCATACGGAATTGCGTCGAAAACGTACGAGACGGTACAGGGAGCTAAAGTGTGTTACGGGCCAGCGCACTGCTCGTCGCGGCAATAAACGCGTCGGCCGTTTTTCGCTGCGAGTGGAAGGCCTCGAACGAGGACTCCGGGCTGAGGTTCGCGCACCGGCAGCACCCTTTTCGCATTAAGATCGCGCTGTACACAAGTCTATTAAACCAAATGGAAAAGCAAAGCTCCTTATTTATGGCTCGTTACGGGGCCCTTGTTTGTTTGCCTCCGATCGCGATCCAGTCGGCGAAGGGCGCGACGATAAAATACGGGCTCTCTCGGGGCGCAATTGTGCTCGACAGGCGGCGGGCGTCGTAAAAGAGCAGACGATCCGCGCTCCACGGGAAACGAGCGCGCGGCATTTTTCGGCCGAATCGCGTATCCCGTCCGTCCCCTCGAGATTCGTCCGCTTTGGCTCCCGAACGCTGACGACGGCACGCTTCTCGCTGGTGTTGCAGGTACGTGGCCATATGCCACCCGTTTCTGTCGCACACCATGTCCAAGCTGTCGCGAGCGGTCAAGTTCGTGATCGCGATCTGGCTGCTGGCGCTGATCCTGGCCATTCCCCAGGCCATCCAGTTCGGCATCGTTTATCAGCTGCTGACCAACGGCACGACACTGGAGCACACCGCCAGCTGCTCGGTCAAGAGGATCTACATCGAGCACGCCTTCGAACTGTCGACCATAGTGTTCTTCGTCGTGCCCATGACCGTCATCACGGTGCTGTACATCCTCATCGGACTGAAGCTCCGCAGCTCCAGGCTACTGTCGTTGGTCAAGCGAACTCCGCCGGGGTATGCTCTGAGCCACGGCGACAGCGCGAGGGGCAAGAGCAGCGCGCAGAAGAATGTCATTCGCATGCTCGGTACGTATACACGTTTACGACCACACGGCCATATATGGCATTCGTAATACACCGACACGGGGTTTTCACGGCGCAAAGTCGTGCCCGCGTAAATAGGCCGCTGGCGTTTTTCTCCTCGGCAAAAACGAGAATCGCGTCGCGCGAATAACAAGATAATCGAGGAGAAAACTCTCGGCGCTCGCACTGCCTTTTTCAGTTGGCGGAGCGCGCCGCCGGGAAAACAGCGTTCCGCCTATACAAGGCTAATGGCTGGCAATTGATTTAGTGGCTTGCCTCGCGGTATATCATTCGAGGCTTTCTATTTTCGGCGTTTCAGTCAAATAATCAATCGAGCCAACTTATCGGCACGCCAAGTAAATAAGACGCACAATGCCGATTGATCGGTCAACAAAACACACGGCCAAATACAGCAAACAGAAACAAATCGATCGCTTGTAACTCGGATCAATTTGAGCAACTTTGGAAGAACGGCTCGCGACGGTTTCGCCTCTCGGAGAGCAATTGTCTCGCTCGAATTAATTATTCCATTCGAGTGGCTTGCTACCATTTGAAATGTCGACGTCGCTATGGCCATATTTTTGCAAATGTACTTTTCAAGTTTTCGCACTAAACTTGATTAATTTACGGTCCAAGCGCGCGCGCCAATCTAGTTTACAAATAACTCGGAGTATCTTTGTTCCATGATCCGAAAAAAAATTCGCGCGCCTGTCGAGATGTACGCTTGTGGATATGTCAACGTTAACCTCGGCTATCTTTACCAAAATCTCTATGCTTTCGCAATCGAATCACGCCTACGTTCCTCTCTAAACTCGAGAAAACTCTCCAGCTTTCTCGACGGCCTATCAACGTCCTGTTGTTGGTTTTGCTTAAATATTCGAAGCGCGAGATGTATGATCGTGTACGCGTTGTAGCTGAGAATCATTTTCAAAAGAATCCGAATATTTTTCAAATAAACGCACGCTATAGGAGCGATGAAACAAGGTCTTTAACAAGTTATTCAATAAGGTCTCTCGTAGCAGCTGAAGCTGTAATTAAAAAGTAGGCTGCTCTTACTTTCGATCGATTTGTCGGGTTCGTAGCTTGATGTACTGGGATTATAGCGCTCGTCGCGCAGCATTTTTTTTATTATCGAATTCCGTTCTCAACACCGGTATTCGCGGCAGAGCCCCTCTCTCTCTCTCTCTCTCTCTCTCTCTCTCTCTCTTTCTTTCTTTATCTCTTGATTTTCAAGGTAAAGGTATTTGCAAAATAACGGTTACCGATTCAGAATTACCGATTATACTTTGGAAAAAAAAAAACATGAAAAATCAAAAAATCAAAAAATAATCGGAAAAAAAGAACGAACCAGTTATAGGTATTATTTTTTTAATGCAATTTTTTCCGTACCACAGTCACGATTGCGAAACACTCAAATCAGGAAGAACTAGACACGTATAAAAAAAAGAATTCGTTCTCGAAGCGGCGAGAAATTGAGTGAACGATAAACTAAGCGCGCAAGAGTATCTTTATAATTGGTTAAAATCGAAAACCATGTAAGAGTTGGCCAACGGAGACAATCTTTGTTTTCGGTTGCTGGCGGGGAAAAGCATATATATCCGACTGCGCGCTGCGTTTCGCACGAGCGATCGACGACGAGAAACCGGTTGTCGCTTCGTTACTTCGACCAATCAAACGTTCTTGGCGTGTCTCGAAGAGAGCTCGACATCAAAAATGATACTTCATAAATATCTCGCTAATCACCCGATATGTATACACTACAATCCGCGCAATAACGCGCCGCTACATGGCTTTTGCATTTTAATTTTAATCGCGCGCGATCGCGCTTTGGCCGTCCCTCTCCCTCTCTCTCTCTCTCAAATAATTTATGCTTTCGCCAAATTCGTAAATCCTTTTCCACGAAACGACCATTCACTTTGCAGCTGCAATTATAAAATTCTATTTCCGTTTTGTTTTGTTCTTTTTATTTATTTATTTATTTTTTTTTTAACAGCTGACATTTCCTACTGAAAGCGCGTAATCCTTGATTCCTCTTTCCTCTCGCAAGCCCGTGACTTATATTCCTGCACGATTGAAAGATTCCATCGAATGAAAGTACAATCGACCGAAATCCTTGACTTGGAATCCCGAAAAGCTAAGTTTAACAAATTGAAAGCGTCGAGAACAGAAATAGTGTGCTCGCCACACTAGGCGATAGAAACTAGCTGACTGACAAGTTCTGCGGAGTCGGGGGAAAGGTGACGAAACCAGCCGCGCACTAAGTTTTCGCAAAATAGAAAAATGTTAACGTCTAGTCGATTAATCGGGTGTATCTATGAATTGCTTTTCTCTCGAATATCGCGAGCGAAATCGAACAATGGTTATTTTCTGGATTTCTATTGATTCGCATCTAAATTTAGAAAACGACGAAGGCCTACGCATGAATTCAGGTCGTGCAGAGTAGATATTTGCGCAACATAACTTTTGAAATGGAAGGTAACTGCCTCCAGTTGAAAATTCACAAAAACCGCAGGTATAAATAGTAGTGGTCAGCTAAAAGGCTTGATTTGACACGAGCGCGGCCATCGTGCCGTGTATTACGCCCCACAAGCCTGCGACATTTTCGTTTTTACATTAGCGAATCGAACGGCATTTTTGTATTCGACGCAAAACATTTAGGGTTCCTCCGAATCCGAAGGGATATGTCTGGTTCGCTCTTTGACGCAAAACAAGCAAATAAATCGCAGAGTGACACGTTACGCGATCTGATAACTGTCAGTCATATCAAGAGAACCCATTAACTTGCCGAATATTTTCATCCATCTGAGAAAAAAAAGCTACATGTACGCAATAATAAATAGCTTTCGCAACTCATCCTTCACTAACACACGAATATGCCATTTTTTCATCTCGGCGCGCGTTGCGTGATCCGCGCTATCGAGGTCTCGTATCTCGGCTAATGGGCAAACAAAAAGCCGATGGAATTATAAACGAGCAGGAGTAATAAACGAAGCAATGTGCGTATCCTTTTTTTTTCTTTATAACAGTTGCAGTAGTGGTGGCGTTCTTTATCTGCTGGGCGCCGTTTCACGCGCAGCGCTTGCTGGCCGTGTACGCGGAGAATAATAAAAAGGACGGCCAGAAAAGGGCAATAGTGCAGCCAGTTTATACAGCACTCACCTACGCATCTGGAGTCTTCTACTACTTATCTACGACAATCAACCCACTGCTCTACAACATCATGTCCAACAAATTTCGCGAGGCTTTCAAGGTGAAACATACTTATTCGAGTCTCGCTCGGCGCATAATTATTCGTCGTGCGACCCTCTTCTGCCTCCGCTTTTTTTCTTATTTTCTTCTTTTGTTTTTTTTTATTTGTCGCCGTCGAGATAATTAGATTTCGGAATCGACGCGAATGATTGCGACGCGTTCGTTTTGCAAAAACGCTCGAGCAGATAACGAGCTTCTCCGTTTTTGCCGCGACTGCACGACGGCGGTTAATCCGAGGACGATTCTGTTTTCGGAACATAAATTCGCGTCTGTCGAGAGGCAGACCAGCCCACCCCCGCGCGCCCAGACAACGAAAGTTCAGAATTGCCGTCGATCAAAGTGGAGGCCAATACGTCATCGGTCGTGGCTCGTTATACGCGACAGCGGAGCAAAAGCTCGGGGACGAGGGTGCGCAATCGGTCCTCGACAAGAGCAAGAGAGCGCAAAAATGAGCGTTGCTCGCACGCCAAGTGCTCGGCTAATACATTTGGAATTTCGGCAGGCGATGCTCTCCAAGCAGTGCGGTCGTAGACTGCAGAAAGCTCGCACGAGCAGACCGAGTTACAGCAGCTTCTCGCGCTATCCGCGCTCGGCGTTGCATCGCGGCGCTGCCGATCCGCGAATGTCGGACTCGCTGTCGGTCAGCGAGGAGACGCAGAAACTTGCCGCGGTCAACCACGACTGCACCACCAAAGCCAGTACTCTGCGCCTGATGCGCGACAATTCCTTCAGCTCGACGTGGCCGAGCAAAGATTATCATCGCGCCGATGGCGACGACGTGAACGCCCAGGAATCGCTCGCCGACTGCAACTCCTGCCAAGTCAATCATCCCCGAACAGTGAGTCATTGATTTGAGTTGAAGGATCGATTTCCGTTAGTTTGGCCCAGACTCTCATCGGCTTTCGAAGCTTTCGAGGTGGACTCGATTGACGAAGCTGCCAAAGATTGGTTAGCTAGACATAGACAGAGATCAGAGAATCGAGAGGTAGACGAACAGGCAGGCAGCTTTTGAAAATCTCGTTTCGCTTGCCGGGGTGTAGGCTGCGAGCGAATCGACGGCCGAATAAAACGCTGCATGTAAATTTATTGCCCCTAGGGCGAACAAGCGGCAGTAGGATCGGCGAACGGCTACGGGCATCCGAAGCATTCTCGAGGATCATCGAATTCTAGTCAAGCAACAATCTTAACGCCTCCTCGCGATAAGCCTCAGCTGGAAGCCAGCGGCAACCTCAACAGCAAGCCGCTGGCGCAGACACGAGCGACCGGCAAGCCGTCTCGCAAGCATCGCTCGGTCAATTTGGGTGAGTTAGCGCCACGGCCAATCGTCAATTCTAATCGCGCGCAGCCGGCCAAGCGGGTGATCGATCGAAGAGCACTTCCTAATTGCGATCGTGCGGCTGTGCAGGCATCCTGAGAGATCGATTGAAGCTCGGCGCGGGTGGACTGCTGACCATTCAGCCGCAAGCTCTGAAGCTGAGGATGCGAGTCAGCGGCGGCAACGGCAAGCAGCCCGTGGAGACGGTCGCGGTGTTCACCAAAGAGCCGTTCGGCATTCGCCACAGCAACAGTCAGCCGAGCATCCGCAGCGCGAACACGATCAGCAATTCCAGCCTGCAGGACCTCGAGGAGAACGAGTTCAACGGCAAAGAGCTGGCGCGCTACATGGGGGAACTCAATGGCGGCTTAATCGCACGACAGCGGTGATCATATCGCCGCCGGCGTATCTCTTTCGTTACACTCGCTTTCGACCACACCCCCGCGCTGCTCTCCTCCACCTTGTAAATATCATTTTTATTTTCTTTTTTTTTTATACTCTTCATTAGCCTCATACTCACGTGCTCATTGCCATTGTTTTTCAAGCGATTACCTACTTGTTTTCCGTTTTTTTTCTTTACTCTCCGTGCCTATTTTTTACTTTACTCTTCGTAACCTATTTTTCTATCGGACAGCCGTTGGTTTACAGTGTTTTTTTACAGTTTTATTTATAAATTTTTATTTTTTTATTATATTACATCTTTTTTTATAGCGCCGTGCATGTGTCATTTCCATGTGCCATATCTACCATTTGTAGATGTTTAAATAAAACATTCGCCTGTATAAGAAAATATATATATTTGCGTTAATGTGATCTTTCTCAAATCTTTTCTATTTCTTCTTCAAAAATTTTCGATTTTTTTATGTCAGAGCAAATTCAAATTTTAATGTAGGACTAAGATTTAATCTAATATAAACGTATTTCTGCTGAAAGACTATAAGCAAAGAATAATGTACTAGAATTATTAATGTGAAAAACATAAGAATGTTAGAAATTTATAAATTTTATAGATCTTATAATTACTTAGTTTTTTTTGTTTAAAAACTTATAAAATATATTGATTGTATTATACTTGTTATTTTAAAATAATATTTATAATTTTGAACGAAATAAAAAGCCATTTTTGTATACAAATTGCATTTTATCACTAATGCTATTTTTACATCCCATTATTTACATAAATAAATGTTTTTTCATTTTCATAATTTTATTATATATAATCAACTACTTTTATAACTTAATTCAGATTAATTAAATATTTTTAAATAGTAATCATTACTAACTTGTAAAACTTCACGTGCATTGGTCAATTTATTTGATATATTTATAAATTAAACTGCTTCTACAATATCTACGCGTAAAGAACATTCTTCTCACAATTTTCTTATGATAATAATAAAATACTTGAAAACATAGCTTTTTAACAAACAAACCTCATATTTTATAATACTAGTCAGTTTATCAGCGTGCAACGCGCGCGTGTAACAAGTGCCATTTACTATATGTTTGAATGTTTGATGTAATTTATAAATGAGTATCCATATTATAATTTTTAAATTATTGATATATTTCAGTATGGTATCAATATACTTTTTGTTTGCATGAGGTTAACTTCCCATTTGTTTTGATTGTTTTGATAGATTCGATTTCTCTTTAACTCGAAATTGAAACTCGAACTCGACTCGAATCGAATCGAATTTTGATTAACCAACGAGGAGCCGTTTTAGCGTGATCGCGTTCAATTCGAAATGATTCGAGTTTAATTCGCTTGCTCGCCTTTATAAATGGAATCTACAATATCGGTATACCTCGAATTAGGATAATGAGTAGTTTTGATTTATGAGAAACAAAAATTATATTCTACATTGTATAAAATGAATGTATGTTTGAATTCTTTTTTATGAGAGAGACCGAAGTAGGTGCCCTCTATAGAGCACTTCCCTGTACCCTACTCCTACACTTCCGCTTACCTCTCTCGTCCGCCATTTCCATAGCTGACTCCGGCTAGTCGTTGTCATACGGTCAATCTAATTTACAAGGATAGAGAAATGTAAGTAACTTATTGATAATAGCGCAACTTGTTCAATTTATTACGAGTGATGTATATGAATAGTCTATTTTTGTATTTAAAATTTATGAAATACGTGTTTTATGGATTTGACGTGGTTAATGCCCAGCGCGTGCTCATAGAATGTTCGCGTCTAAACATTGATCAAACGACGCTATATTGAGAAACCTTTATTTTTCTTTATTTTTTGTATCTTCTATTTCTTCTAAATATAATGTATTTTGTATACAAAATATAAATATTTTGCTTCAGATTCATATAACGATTTGTATTTTTTTTGGCTTATATAAATGTGTATTACAAATAAATATATATATTGAATAACATTTGTTTATTTTTCTATTCTAGTAGCTATTGATATCTTTATTATTTATGTCAAAACAAATTGTTCATATTGATTTTTTTTCAACAGTCAAAAAAGGAAAATGGCTAATAACGGTAGTGAACATGATGATGAAGGCCATGTGATAAAAGTAAGAGGTTTACCCTGGTCAACAACTGTTGACGAAATCATGAAGTTTTTTGGCGAATGCAGTATTACACATGGAAAAGCAGGAATACACATGACAATGTCAAAGGAGGGACGACCAAGTGGAGAAGCATATATAGAAATGGACTCGGAAGAAGATATTGAAAAAGCATGCAAAAAAGATAGGGATCACATGGGCCATCGTTACATTGAAGGTACAATTTTATTGAAATTCTATTATATTTTAGTATTTAAATTCAACAATACTCATATAAACAATATTGATAATTACAGTATTTAAAGCTAAAAGAGGAGAAATGGAGTGGGTAATAAAGAGGAGTGGCTTAAATCTGGAAAATGCTATGGATGATGGCTGTGTTAGGCTGCGAGGCTTACCATTTGGTTGCTCCAAAGAGGAAATTGCACAATTCTTCTCAGGTATACTCACTGTTACATGAACATTTCAATGATTAATCAAACTATTTAAAGTGCACTCATTTCTAAAATTATTGAGTAATTTTTGTTTTAATTTTGAACGGCTAATGAAATTAAAATTTAATCCAAATAAAATGAAGAACTACATTTTGTGAGGAAAAATACATCACTTTTAAAAAACATTTTTTGTAACTATACTTTCTATTGTCTGATAAAGGATTATTCTCATCATGATTACAGTATAATAAAATATTGTAGACTTATAGTTGATTTGATATTTTTTGGTGGTGTATTATTTCTCAGATATCCTAATATTAATTTCCACATTGTTTTAGTGTTGATTTAGAAATAAGGGTAATTTACCATAAATATATAAAAAAATCAAATGAATTTAATGGGCGCTAAGCTACAACTCGTTCTTTGATTATGTGTGGGTCAGGGTTGGAGATTTTGCCGAACGGGATTTCGCTACCGACAGACTACACGGGCCGCAGTACTGGGGAGGCTTACGTTCAATTTGTTAACAAAGATGTTGCGGAGCGCGCTCTGCAGAAACACAAGGAAAAGATAGGACACAGGTGGGGCACTGAATGGGTTTGGGTATACTCCATTTTCTTCTACCATTTTGCAAGTTTGTAGTTTTGAGTGGCTCTTCAACTTCTTCAATAGTTGATTGAGCTGATTAATTATTGTCATATAGTTTCTTCACAAGATCATAATTTGATTAGAAAATTGTTTCAAGAATACTTTTTTTTTACTAACTGGACTAAGTAATGCATGATATCACAGTGTGGAGAAACGATATGAATATCTATTGAAAAACAAAAACGAGAGTAAGTCGAATGTAAGTAAAGTACTGTTGGCCCATGCAAAACCAATGGGTTGGGGCTCCGGGCGGGAGGTACCCCTTTACATCGACTTCAGAAGCCCATGGGAGGTGGGTAGGTTTGTCCTGAGACAATTCACCATAAAAGGGTGGGCTCTCGGAGGTAGCCAACACATTTTTATCTATTATTTATTTTTGGTGCTTTGATATCTGTAAATGAACTGTGAAATATTGTAATCATTTATATTTATATTACATCAGTACAAATACAGTTAATGAATTATTTTGTAGTGATTAGAAATTACTTAAGCATGTTACACATCAGTCACAGTTTATTTACAAGTCTTGAATGCAGTGATATGAAATCAATAACATATTTCATTTCTGTAATATATTTTTAAATTCATTTGCAAATCAATTTTTTGGCATTCCTTTTATTCTTTTATTTACTTTCTTATTTTTTGTTTTTGTTACCATAATTTACAAAATTATTTTATGTCTTTGCACATGAAATAATTTTACTTACTATATTTTTCTCGAAAACTTCAGTTTACTAACGATTCAACTTTAATGGCCTGCAGATACATTGAAATCTTCAGGAGTAGCTTGTCTGAAGTTCGTGCCAGTATCGGTCCTAAGATGAGAGGAGGCCCGATGGGCGGCGGCTTTAACCAAAGACCAGCTCCATATGACCGAGGAAGTAGATTCGGTGGCATGAACCGTTTCAACAATAATGGTAGAGGAAACCGTGGTGGAAATAGAGGTAAAATTGAAGTTCGTCATGTTTTGATCGAGTTTATTTTTCTGCAAATTTATTTAACAAAATTGTTTTCTTTTAGACTTTGACAATGGTTTAGGAGGATGGAACAACGGTAACAATTATCAAAGTCGAGGAAATAACATGGGAGGCGGCGGAGGCGGCGGTGGAGGGATGGGAGGAATGGGTGGTATGGGAGGTATGGGCAGTATGGGCAGTATGGGTAGTATGGGAAGTATGGGAGGTATGGGAGGTATGGGTAATATGGGTGGAATGCGAGGTGGTAACATGGACATGAAAGGTGGCAGTGGAAATTACCGAGGAGGTAACGACAATTGGGGTGGTGGTAGTAATTCAGGTATGCATTGCGTGCATATGAGGGGACTACCATTTAGAGCCACAGAACAAGATATTGCTGATGTAAGTCTTTTCTTATTTTTCTAAAGTCTTCAAATTTTTTGAGTATCTTTGGAATATTTCAATTTTATGGTTATGTTTTTACATTATAGTTCTTCCGCCCACTCATGCCAGTAAACATAAGAATAATTCTTGAAAATGGAGGTAGAGCGTCTGGAGAAGCAGATGTAGAATTTGATTCTCACGAAGAAGCTGTCAAAGCTATGTCTAAGGACAAAAGCCACATGTCTCATAGATACATAGAATTATTCTTAAATTCAAGCTCCGGCTCCAATCAAGGAATGGGAAATAATTGTGGCGGAGGTGGCGGTGGCAACGGTGGCGGTGGTGGCGGTGGAATGCTTGGAGGTATTGGAAGCTTTTGTGGAGGTGGCGGCAGCGGCGGCGGAGGCGGCGGTGGAGGTAACGACAAATCGAAAATAAAGATATTTGAAATCTACGTTAAATAAGCGAACTTAAATATCGACAACATGGTTGTAGGTATGGGTGGAGGAAGTAATTACAATAGGCAGCAAGGTTATGGACAGAACAACCGAGGATATGGAAACAACCAGCTTGGTGGAAACAATTACAATAGCTTTTAAATTGAAATTAAACTATTGCATAAAAAGAATCATCCTGTCATTCATATACGTATCAATTTCATCGTATAACTACCAGCTAACAGATTATATTCATGTTACAATTTTACGATACTTAACATGATACCTATACCTTCAAATTAATGATAAGGCCATAGATGTAAGATTAATTGTAATTAGTACATCTGCGAGAATGCCGTAAAATAGCTTTTACATTTCTTATTCACTTTGTGCTCTCGCACAATATTGCCCGATTCAGTACATAAAAAATAGTTTTTCTAATTTTTTTTATTGACTCAAACGACTTTTTTTTTCACCTATTACATTCTAACATCGTTTAAGAGTATGTTGTACGCGTGTACAAATATTCATTTGTAATTTTATCATATCAACCAGTAGTAATAAAGTTAAATGTATTAGTATTTATCATTTTTTCAATAAACTTGTGAAAATACCAACACCTATTCGTACTTTTTTATTTCCACGTGTATTGATTACTTCCAAAATTGATTAAAAATAGTCGGTATCAACGTAACCGGAATGATTGCTGACAAAAACTCAATTGCCATTCGTCTAACATCTTATTTCATTATGTTGTGTTTCCCTTTAACGTATGGAAGGCGTTTCTTTTGTGGACATATATATATATATATAAAACATTGTGACAACTCCTCAATAAAAATGCTATCGAGTGTCGCGCAGAATGACTATTAGTACACAGTTAAATCGCATCGTCGAATTGACGATAGAAAGGGAAAGCTTATACCGTAATTCCCGCGTAGTGTAAATACCATTCTGCACGTACAATACGCGCGAGCAAGTCCGGGTCGAGGGTAATCTACCTCCTGACATCCAAGGGGGGACGTGAAAAGCGAGTGCGCGCAGTGGCGCGCAGTAAAGGGGAGAGAAGCAGTGGTCGAGAGGGTTGCAGTGCCCCAGCGAAGGAGAGTCGAGATGAGAGGCTAGATCGACTTTGTCGGGATGCTGTGCGCGAAAAAGCGACGACACCTCACGTGAAGAATCTGTCGCGATGATCGCGCGCGACCACGCCATTCCTTGCGTCGAAGGATAGATTTTGCTGCTACGAACGTAGAGTGCTGTCGAGGCAGCACTCTGCGAACAAAAGGTAACACGCTTCTTGCTCTTCTCTCCTCTTTGCCTGCACTTGCACTTGCTACAACTGAAAGCCGCGCTAGCCAAGTAGCAGCTTGTTCGTTAAGCTCCGTTAGCAAACAATAAAACTTGAATCGCGCGTTTCTTGTCAGAATACTGAGGGTTTAGTCAGAGTTTGGACTAATCTTAAATTCAATTTCAGAGCTTTCGCATAACGCGCTCGAAAGGCTCGATAGCGCGCCGAAATAACTGACGATGAAAAAAGAAACAAATGATTTTGTAGGCATCAAGATTGCGAACGTAATTCCCGTATCGATGCTGGGCCGCAAGCAGAGCTTGAAGGGCGAGCCCGTACTAGCCGACTACGGACCGGAGGAGTCCCTCAATGAGAGCACCGACATTGAGTGGGTCAACAAGGTACGAGCGCAAAATGCCACTTTTTACTGGCGCAGGCCATAGTCGCGAGCACGAGCGTTAATCGCGAATGCATTTGTTTTCCACGGCAAGCTCTGGGTTCGTCGGCTGATGCGAGCTTGCGCCCTTCTCTCGCTGGCCTCGGTATGCATGAACACTCCGAAGACCTTCGAGAAGTACCCGCCCACTCAGTACATCACTTTCACGATCGACCTCGTGGTCACGTTTCTCTTCACGGCCGAGATGATCGCCAAAATGCACATTCGCGGGATACTCAAGGTACAGCTAGCATCCGAAAGTAAGCCATATCAAGAGACACTTGGACAGCGAGGTGTTTTGCTTGCAGAGCGAGAAAGCGTACCTGAAGGATCACTGGTGCCAATTCGACGCGAGCATGGTCCTCTTTCTGTGGATGTCGGTGATTCTGCAGATGTTCGAGATGTTGGGTTTCGCCAGCACGACTTTCAGTTACGCGTCGACCTGTCGAGCTCCGCGTCCGCTCATTATGATTCGCTTCTTGCGCGTCTTCCTCAAATTCTCCATGCCGAAAGCTCGAATCAATCAGATCTTCAAGCGCTCGAGCCAGCAGATCTACAATGTCACCCTGTTCTTCCTGTTCTTCATGTCGCTTTACGGACTACTGGGCGTGCAGTTTTTCGGCCAGCTCACCAATCATTGCGTGCTGAACACCACCGATCCATCGCACATCACCATCAACAGCCTCGCGATTCCGGACACTTTTTGCTCGACCGATCCTGAGTCCGGCTATCAGTGCCCCGAAGGCATGAAGTGTCTCAAGCTCGAGCTTTCCAAATACATTATGGGCTTCAACGGATTCGACGAATTCGGTAGGTTGCTCTAAACTGTCGAGCGTCGAGGTCGCGATTCGTCAGGCACTCTCTGCCGACTGTGCACTTTTGCAGCGACGAGTATCTTCACGGTGTACCAGGCAGCCTCTCAGGAAGGCTGGGTGTTCATAATGTACCGGGCGATCGACAGTTTGCCGGCGTGGCGAGCGATCTTGTACTTCAGCACGATGATCTTCTTCCTGGCGTGGCTGGTGAAGAACGTCTTCATCGCCGTCATCACGGAGACCTTCAACGAGATACGCGTGCAGTTCCAGCAGATGTGGGGAGTTCGCGCGACCATCAGCAACAGCTCGGCCTCTCAGATGCTGACCGGCGACGAAACTGGTTGGCGGCTCATCACGCTCGACGAGAACAAACACGGGGGCTTGGCTTCGCCCTTCTGCCAGATGATCCTCCGATCGCCGCAATTCCGGATGGTCGTCATGTGTGCTATTTTGGCCAACGGCATCACGACCGCGACGATGAATTTCAAGCACGACGAGAGGCCAAGGCACACGTTCTACGATAAATATTATTACGCGGAGATTGCCTTTACGATTTTACTGGATCTCGAGACGATTTTCAAGATCTATTGCCTGGGCTTCCGAAGTTATTATAAGCACTCCATTCACAAGTTCGAGCTGCTACTGTCCATCGGGACAACTATTCACGTTTTACCTTTCTTCTACTTGTCTGGCTTTACCTATTTCCAGGTAAGCTGCCATCAACAATTTTCTTCAGATTTATGGAACGCATATAAAATACTTGATTTGCAGGTCTTGAGGATCGTCCGCTTGATCAAAGCGTCCCCGATGCTCGAAGACTTCGTCTACAAGATCTTCGGTCCGGGCAAAAAACTCGGCAGCCTGATTATTTTCACGATGTGTTTGCTCGTCATATCGTCCAGCATCTCGATGCAGCTCTTTTGCTTTCTGTGC
Source organism: Phymastichus coffea (assembly GCF_024137745.1). NCBI lineage: Eukaryota > Metazoa > Arthropoda > Insecta > Hymenoptera > Eulophidae > Phymastichus > Phymastichus coffea. The sequence continues at coordinate 3,608,745 of NW_026706839.1, forward strand.
GATTTCACGAAATTCGAAACTTTTCCGGAAGTAAGACTTCGTTCGACATTCTTTGAGCGCACATCGGATGGTTATTAAGCACCGATCGATGATACTTGCAGGCTTTTATGTCTATGTTTCAAATCCTGACTCAAGAAGCTTGGGTCGAAGTCATGGACGAAACCATGATACGCACGCACGAGTCGATCGCCCCGCTGGTCGCTGTTTACTTCATACTCTACCATCTTTTCGTCACATTGGTACATTTCGAAATTTAATTTGAGAAAACCAATCACGGCGACGACTTTAACGCGAGTTGTTGCATTAGATCGTGCTGAGTCTTTTCGTCGCAGTCATTTTGGATAACTTGGAGCTTGACGAAGACATCAAAAAGCTGAAGCAGCTTAAGTTCCGGGAGCAGAGTGCTGAAATCAAAGAGACACTGCCGTTTAGGTTGAGAATTTTCGAAAAGTTCCCGGACAGTCCACAGATGACATGCCTGCACAAAGTTCCTTCGGATTTCAATCTGCCGAAAGTACTCGTATTTTACTTTTAGCGATGACGGATCTCCTAAATCAATGCTATGTTTTCGCAGGTTCGCGAGAGTTTTATGAGGCAATTCGTGTACGAAGTGGAGGACGAAGAAAACGAGGGCACGAGAAAAGCCAGCGAGCTGTTCGACTCGAAAATGGTTTATCGCAAGCAACGACCTCTCGAGCTCTTAAACAAGCCTCCTAAAGCCAGAGTCGTCGAAACGAGTTTCAAGAAGGCTGCCGTCACCTACATTATCAAGTAAATAAAAAGCGTTATCCATTGTCCAGAGCCATCGCTCGAATCGATCGAAATGTCAGTCGTGCTTTTTGTTTTAGCGATTCGAACAATCAAAGGTTACTTCTGGGCGACTCCGCGATGATACCAGTTCCAGGTAAAGGACTGCTAAAGCCACAGGGAACAGTCAACAATACCAAGCAGTTGCGCATCGATCAAAAAAAGTAAGTGTCGACAAGCGCTACGTTGCGCGAGCGTTCGCCCAAGCCAACCCAGCTGGCCTCTCGCAGATCGATACGCAGAAGTGTGAGAAGCGGCTCGATCAAGCTGAAGCAGACGTACGAGCACCTGATGGAAAACGGCGACGTTGGAGCCATCAACCGCATGACTTCGTCTCGCAGCGGCCGACCTCACGACTTGGACATCAAACTGTTGCAGGCCAAACGGCAGCAGGCTGAAATGAGAAGGTAAGGCATTCGCCGACGTTCACCGAAAGCGCAGAGCGATATTTTTCAAGCTGCATGGCCGTTTAGAAATCAACGGGAAGAAGATCTGCGAGAGAATCATCCATTCTTCGACACGCCTCTGTTCGTGGTGCCACGAGAGAGCAGATTCCGCAAGCTCTGCCAGTTGTTGGTGTACGCGCGGTACGACGCAAGATTGAAGGACCCTCTCACCGGCAAGGAGAGAAAAGTCCAGTACAAGAGCTTGCAGTAAGTGATCTACCAAGCGGAAATCGCACTTGTTCACGACGACGACAACGCGTCTTTTCGTTCGCAGCAACTTCCTCGGCCTCGTCACTTATCTCGACTGGGTGATGATCCTCGCCACCACTTTCTCCTGCATCTCGATGATGTTCGAGACCCCAAAGTACAGAGTAATGGAAGTGCCAGCTCTGCAAATCGCCGAGTACGGCTTCGTCATATTCATGAGCATCGAGTTGGCTTTGAAAATCCTCGCGGACGGCTTGTTCTTCACACCAAAGGCCTACATCAAAGACGTCGCTTCGATTCTCGACGTTTTTATTTACGTGGTAAACGCACCGCTATATCTTCCTTCACCTCCCGATCGGTCGACCTTTCGAAAATGCAGCCAATTATTATTGCCGTATCGAAGGTAAGCTTGGTGTTTCTCTGCTGGATGCCTCGCAGCGTTCCACCAAACTCGAGCGCTCAGCTGCTGATGATTCTTCGCTGCGTTCGCCCTCTGAGGATCTTCACTCTGGTGCCGCACATGAGAAAAGTCGTGTACGAATTGTGTCGAGGCTTCAAAGAGATCTTACTCGTGTCGATATTGCTGATCCTGCTGATGTTCATATTCGCCAGTTACGGAGTTCAGCTATACGGCGGCCGACTGGCACGGTGCAACGACCCCACAATAATCAAGCGAGAAGAATGCGTCGGAGTATTCATGAGAAGAGTTTTCGTGACCAAGATGAAGCTGCAACCAGGGCCTAACGAAAGTTATCCCTCGATCCTCGTACCGAGAGTCTGGTAAGTTGGTCGCAAGTTGAATCCGACGGCCGAATGCTTACAGGGAGGAACCGACTTTGCAGGGCGAATCCACGTCGATTCAATTTCGACAACATAGGCGATGCCATTTTGGCGCTATTCGAGGTCCTGTCGTTCAAAGGCTGGCTGGACGTCCGAGACGTGCTGATAAAAGCTCTGGGCCCCGTGAGTCTCCGCGTATTCCCACGAGCAACGGTGTCCCATTTTACGAACTATGTTTTTGCGTTCAGGTGCACGCGATTTACATCCACATATACATCTTCCTTGGCTGCATGATTGGCCTAACGCTGTTCGTCGGTGTTGTTATCGCCAATTATTCGGAGAACAAAGGCACAGCTTTGCTCACCGTCGATCAGAGACGATGGTAATTTGATTTTCCGAGTAGACCAGTGCTGCCGATTCTAGCGCTGATCGCCTTTGCAGGTGCGACTTGAAAAAGCGACTGAAAATTGCTCAGCCGTTACACCTGCCGCCAAGACCGGACGGCCGTAAGTTCCGAGCTTTCATCTACGACATCACCCAGAACATTTACTTCAAACGCTTCATCGCCGTGATGGTTCTCATAAACAGCTCGCTTCTGTGTGTTTCGGTACGATTGTCCTTACATCTCTCTGTGAAGCTTAATGCCATGTATCTTCTTCGTGCTAAACAATGACGAGGACTTTTTTAGTGGAGAGTCGAAGAAGAGCACACCGAAGCTTTAGCCACAGTTTCCATTATACTGACGTTGATCTTTCTCGTGGAAGTTATTATGAAAATTATCGCGTTCACTCCTCGTGGCTACTGGCAGTCGAGGAGAAATCGTTACGATCTTCTCGTGACCGTCGTTGGAGTCGTTTGGATTATCATATACTGCACGATGACGGTAAGTTTTTTAGGAATTTTTCGCTAACTTAATTCATACTTAAATTTAATCGCCTTGTTCGCAGATGGATCTATCCTACGTGATTGGGTTCATGGTAGTGATATTGCGATTTTTCACGATAACCGGCAAGCACACGACATTGAAGATGCTCATGCTGACAGTCGGCGTGTCGGTGTGCAAAAGCTTCTTCATCATCTTTGGCATGTTTCTACTGGTGTTTTTTTACGCGCTCGCCGGTACCATCATCTTCGGAACTGTGAAGTATGGCGAAGGCATCGGAAGGTATTTCTTCTTCTTCTTCTTCCTCACGATCGTTACGCGAAAGATTCACGCGAACGTCTGCTTCGACAGACGAGCGAATTTCGAGTCACCAGTCACGGGCATAGCCATGCTATTCCGGATCGTCACGGGCGAAGATTGGAATAAAATAATGCACGACTGCATGGTGCAACCTCCTTACTGTACTCCGGCACCGAATTACTGGGAGACCGATTGCGGCAATTTCCACGCGTCTCTAACCTACTTTTGTACTTTCTACGTGATCATCACTTACATCGTTTTGAACCTGTTAGTGGGTAAGAGCAATTGCAATATGCACGAGGACAAGAACGGGCAATGAATCATCCGCCGAGCTCACGTTAATGATTATCATCGTGAAACTTCAGCTATAATCATGGAGAACTTCTCGCTGTTCTATTCCAACGAGGAAGACGCTCTGCTGTCTTACGCGGATATTCGCAATTTCCAAAACACGTGGAACGTTGTTGACAGCCATCAGAGAGGAGTGATCCCCGTGCGAAGGGTAGGGTAAGCTTTGCAAGCGTTTTATCGGCGACCATTCGTGCTCGTAATTTCGCGCGTGTCGGCAGGTGAAATTTATTTTGAGATTGCTGAAGGGCCGCTTAGAAACTGATCCGCAGAAAGACAGATTGCTTTTCAAGTATATGTGTTACGAGCTGGAACGTCTGCACAACGGAGAGGACGTGACTTTTCACGATGTCATCAAGTACGCTCGCAGTCGCTCGTTCGAACTTTCGTAACTGTTATTTGCTATGGTAAACGGTGATTTTTATCCACAGTATGCTGTCGTATCGATCTGTCGATATACGGAAGGCCTTGCAATTGGAAGAGCTTCTTGCCCGCGAGGAGTTCGAGTACATAATCGAGGAGGAGGTCGCCAAGCAGACTATAAGAACGTGGCTCGAGGGTTGCTTGAAGAAAATACGCGCGGTAAGTGGCGTCCCTCGTCTTTCTTCGCATTTACAAGCAGACGCTTCGGCAACCAATTCGTTGTTTTTAGAAGCAGCAGAACAGCCTGATAGCGGGGCTCAGAGCCACGAACGAAATATCAGCCACAGCGGTGCAGGAGCACATAGAGGAAAAGAAAGAGAGCGTTGTCGATCGCGAGGAAGAGCCCGAGGCCAAAGTGAGAAAACGGAGCGAATGCTCGGTGCGAATCGTCGCTGAACGAGTGGCATTGTCGTTTCAGGACGCGGACGGATTGCGACACAGAGCCAAGAAACCCGCAGGACTTCCCAGATCCGATAGCATCGGCAGCACTTCCGGCAGGAAATATCTTGCGCCAACGCTTTCCGATCCTGCTTCGGTCAGATCGGACAAAGACAAGATCGCAGCTACTAAAAAGCGCAACAGCCGGCCTCCGCGTAAGCATTCGGCATTTGTACATCTCGATTAACCGATCGGGACGTAATCGCATAGCCTTTCGTGTTTTGCTTTCAGCTGCAGCCGTGAAGAACAATTTGCCCCACGTGACGGAAGGTGCGGAGCAGCCGCGAATACAGAGAGAAATACTTAGTACAAAGATGTCGCCGCCAAAGTCGTCCAACGTCATCGTCGAAGTTCGCGATTGGTGGCGAGAGCAATTAGCTTACAACACTGATACTAGTGACGACGATTAGACCAAAATCTGATTACCAATCGAAAAATGAAACATTCAAGTTTTTATACTGTTTTCCATGATTAATCGCTTTTTTGTTTTTTAGATTATTCCCTTAAAAATTCGCATGTTTTCAGAGTGGCTGCTTTGGTATCACACAAGTAGTTATTTCCACAGGTGAACACAAGCGTGAAAAACTTAATTCTCATCGAATCTAAATGCCCCTGTAAAATTTGAGAAGGGTATTTGGCTCGTATCGAGTCATTTTTAGCCTACAAGGCATATTAAAGTACAGTAAAAATTAATCCCGATCATTTACAATATTGTAATATTTAACATTATCTCTACCATTTATAGATATTTTATATTAGAAAACATGTATGCGAATTAGTTAAAAGTAATATATCAACATACATTTATTAGAACACTAACAATGCTGTAAGTGTTAATAAAATAAGTTGAAATTCATAAAGATTTATTGAAAACACATTCAGAGCTTCACTGTAATGAATGCCAATTGTTACTTTTGCGTATATGATGTCACATAGACAACAAAATAAATTTTTTCATAAAAAAAGATTAAATATATTTTTTCATATTACAAAAACACCGTACTTAGCACCGTGTATCATTAAACAATTAAAAGCTCATTTGCTGAAATTCACATAAATGTCTCACCATAAAGATCAATACATCTACCATAATCGACATATTTGTCCATCTTTAAAAATTTGATCATCGTGACATATATAAATATATTACTACCGTCATCTTACCATTACGAAAGAGCCTATCGTAGATTTAGCTCATGCTTTCGAGCGAAGGACGAAATCAGTCAATGGACAGTCATGGACTTCAATCAATAATACTAGATGTAATTCCGGTACTATGGCAACTTTAAAAATTCAAAGTAGTATATAAATAGCCATTAAATTAAGATGATATTATCGTCGGCGATCATAAGCTTGTTTTCTTCCATCATTTTGTGAAGAGCTGATTCTATCTCACCGACAGCGAAGGGAGGTGAATTTTTGGAATTAACGTACTCAACAACTTTGCTTTTCGTTACTGTATCCATTCGTAGACTCTGGAATAATTCTCTTAGTGATTTGGTGAATGCTTGCAGCCTAAAAGTATGCAAATATTATTAAAAACGACCAATTACGTAACTTGACAAAATATAAAGTATAAAATTACCTTTTAGGTGCAATATCTAATAACACAGTCTCAGCCGAAGTTGATGGAGTTGGTTCAGAATCTGGCTGGGATCGCGTGTGTCGTCTGATAGCTTCATCAACATGAGAATCATCTTCCTCCTCGTCCCAAGCATAAGGATCATGGCCAGGCTCGCCGGGTGGGGGATTAGTTTTCTTCACTTTGCGTTTTGGTCTCTCCTCAGCTTCGATTTCAACTTCCTCATCAGAGGTAACATCACTGTCTCGTCTCCGGCGTTTCTTCTTTTCTTTTTCCAGAACTCGCTTGAAGTACGCATACTGTACCAATTCGATGGCAGCTTGTGCATCTTCTTCCTCCACGTTTTTCGCAAGACGACCTTTTGCATGAGCTGTTGCTAATCGAATCAAGGTTTCCAATGTACGAGCAGTGACTGGTTGAGTCTACAAAAATTGATGGATTTAACTATTATTTCGATAATTTATGATACGAGATCATCAGTAATTGTCAATGTACATACCCTTGCAAAATCTTGCTCCAAACTATCTTCTGATCTGAGTCGAGAATATTCCTCTGAAATCGTTTTGCAAGCTTCTTCAGAAAGTTTTGGTTTCGTGATACGAGCGATATGAATGTATTTCCTCATGAACTGGGCAGTAAAAAGTTGATCACTGGAATAATTAGTTTACATTATTGTAAATCTTTAGCACAAGATATTATCATAAGATTTAATGAAATAAACGGAATCTTACACTTTCTTGCGAGATTTTCCGTGAAGAAGAGGATCATAATCTTGGTAGATTTTGGTTTCTTCTTTCTCTACGTCTTCTGAATCTGGATTTGACGTACTTAAATAATCCAATCCGATATTGAAGGGTAATGCAGTGCCCTCTTGCTCGCCGGGATTCCTCCATCTATGCATGCGAACAACATGATCACTTATAATATGATCAATATCTGCATCAATGGTGTCCAGCATTACGAATAACAAATCGAAACGTGACAAAAGAGAGTCCTGCAGACCGATATTTTCCATTGGAGATTTGTATTGGTTGTACTGTAATGAAAATTAAGTTTTCGATGAATATTCGAAGACTTTTTCATTGAAAAGTGAATAGATACTTACTCTTCCATAAACTGGATTGGCAGCAGCTAGGACAGAGCAACGAGCATTTAAACTCGCGTGAATTCCTGCTTTGGAAATAGTGACTCTACCCTGTTCCATGACTTCGTGAATAGCTGTTCTGTCAATGTCTGACATTTTATCGAACTCATCGATGCATATAACTCCTCGATCAGCCAAAACCATAGCACCAGCTTCCAATCTGCGCTCACCAGTTTCTTGATCCACTGTCACGGCAGCTGTTAAGCCGACGCCTGAAGATCCTCGACCAGTAGTTGTAATAGCACGTGGTGCAATGTTCAAAACATAACGCAAAAGCTGTGATTTAGCCACTGATGGATCTCCAATCAGTAGAATATTGATATCTCTGGAAATATAAGTAATTGAAATTTGATAGTAAGTCACATCATCATCTGGTGCAAATAAATAACTCACCCTCTTAGTCTAGTTCCATTTGAAAGGATTTTCTCATTACCACCAAGTAAAAGACATAAAATAGCTTTCTTCACGTACTCATGTCCATGGATTGACGGAGCAAGAGATCTACTCAACATTTCAAAAATGTTGTTTAGAGGATTACGTCTTGCAAGTTTTTTACATGCATTGACATCCTCATGAGAAATGTTAATTTCAGAATCTTTTGTCAACTGATTTATACTATTAGCAATTAAAATAGTCCTGGAACATAAAAAATTGAAGGAATTGAATTTTAACTTTTAAATGACGATGAATTTTTCAAAAAATAAATATTTTTTGTTACTTAAAAGCCCCAGTTGTATATCCATCTCTTTTACCAGGAAGACAACGGTAACTTCCTATAACTTGTATCCTGTCACCTGGTTTGCACTGATCTACTAAGTCATCATCACAAATTATGTCCACACTTCGCGGTAGTTGGCCAGCTGGAGCTTTTTCAGGCATTTCTTGTATAGTTAGAGTTTGATGATCTTTATAAACGGAACACCCATATTCAGTTTCCAAAGTATTTCCATCTTCATCCTATTATTTATTGAAAGTTTGAAATAAAAAATTCAATTATTGAATAAATAAAGGTGTAATTTCTTTATGATTTTTACCTTTGTAGGATAAACTACTGATGAAGGAAATGCTTCAAAAGATGTTAAATCTGTATAAGCTCTTTCAATAATACTCTTAGTGGCAGAACAATAATGTACACTTGTCACTATTTTTGGCCGAACCAAAGAACCTTGAATATAATTTTTATGAGACAAGTTTTAACATTCACTCTACTTGCAACTTCAAAAAGCAGTAAGTGGAATAGAAATTTATTAAATTAAAAGTCACTATTAAAAATAAACTTACATCTTACAACGATTCCTTCAACACAAACCATGTTACCCAAAAATCTTGATGTAAGCGTTCTTGGATTAGTGTGTTTATTACCAAAACTTCCCTCAAAGCCAATATAGAACTGTTTATTGCCTTTGCTGTATTCTGTATCTATAGTAGCTACAAATTGTTTCAATGCCCTTTGAAACGGAACAAGCTCTTCGAATGATCTATTCAACAAACTAGAAAAAAATCTCTAATCAATTTAGTTCAAATCAATTTCTACACATAATAGTATTCATACCTAGCTGCTCTAACTGGATTTTTTCTTCTCAAATCATTAACATTAACAGTTAATCTATACTTTTTGTCATCTATCATGTTTTTCACAGCTTGGTAATAAATACCTTGATCTTCCTAAAAATTGTAAATAATATTATGTTGAACTTGTAACACTTAATAACAAAGAATAGAGTGACAAAATATTTCCTTACCTGGTCATCCAAAAAGTCAAGATATTCCTTTTCCAAATCTTTTGATCTCTGATCTTCATCATAATTCGATTCCATTTGGATCTTGACTTTGTAAACTTTTATGAATAGGTATAATAAAAAAAAACTTGGTAAACAATTTCGAAGTGTCCTTTGAAATAATCAAAAATTTTTCATTCCTCGCAAACTTTGTAAATACTAAATACGTTCACTACCACTAATTCACAATATTTTATTAACTACTTTAATATATATAGCCATAAAACTTAATCAATTTAAAATCTTTTACACTATTTAGCGAGAATAGCAAGTTTACTCAGTACGCGCGGTTTCCCGCTTTTCTGATTTTGGATAGTTGGCTGCCCTTTGTAACTTATCCACGGTTCAGCTCATACCGAACCGAGCGACTTGACAGTTAGTCGTCCAATCACGTAACTTTTCTACATTTATCACATGTTTGAATTTGTCCAATTCCATCATTTGAACTTTCTAATACTGATTTTTTTATTATTCCAAATTCTACATAAACTAAAAAAATATATTTAAGAAATTCTATAGTCTATTAAAATATAAATGACAAAAGTTATAGATAATTTGAATAATTTTTCTAGAATATTTATATGAATTTCTTTCCACTCATTGTACTTTATATTATAATTTTTTATTGCTTCATTCAGCTGAGCAGGTAGTTAATAAGAACTAAGCAAAACGTTATCAAGATTTCATAATTATTATTATTCATAATAATATAAATTTTATAAATTTTTCAGAATGTAACTATTTAAAAAAACACCTACAGTGTGTTACAATTTGATACTAGATTCAATGATCGAATACGATATAAAAATACTTACAGAATTGCTTATTAACTAGTGTGTATATTTTTATAAAAACTTATATTGATATACAAATCGTAATACATGATTATAAATTTAAAAATGATCTCTAAACATTTTAGAAATTTGAAAAAGTGTATTTATCAAGGATTAATTGTATTATCAATAGATCCTAAAATCATTAACTTGCTTATAACTATCATTATAATCAAATTGTCTATCCTTAGGCACATAGAAATTTGAAATGATCAGTTTTTCAAAAAAGTTTTACAAATAAAATTTTGTATACATAAAAAGAGGAGCTTAAAAATAGAAATTTGTAATTTTTTTTATTTTATATACAACTAATAACGCGCTTTTGCTCTCCAATTTCGCTATCTGAAACTGAAAAAAAGATTTTTTTTCACTGATTGCATGCTATAATTAGCAAGAATAAATCTTTAACTACGATTTTACATAAGCATCAGACAGATAAATAAACGCAAAAAAGAAAGTCATTATCAAAATCTAATAGCGTAAGTTTATACGTGATAATCTAAACTTTAATAATTTGAAAAAAATAACCATTAATATTGTCTAAACTATTGGCAATTGATATATTTTGTGTTATAAAATGCTCATTCAAAAAATTTAGAAATAAATTAAATATGCTGTAGGATAATTATTGAAATTCTAATTATCACTGATTTTATAGTTAATAAGCATAGAATAAAATAGAGGAATAAAAATACTGTTAGAATCATTTGAAAACATTAGTTATAAACACCATAAGAATATGAAATGTTGGCTGAATTGGTATTAGTCGAGTTAGAACTTACAAGTTAATCTTAAGATGGCAGCTTGAATGAATCTTTGATAATTGTTAAAATGTAGGTGAGTTGAGATTAGAGCTGGCCGTACTTGTTGATAGTGATGATGGTGTACCTGGTGGTGATTCTTCCATTGGACACACTAAATTTCCAAAGTCCAGTTCGCTTTTACTTTTCTTACGTTTCAGAGTAAACTGTGTTTTCTTTGGTACCTGTAATAAGTTTTTTTCAAGCAAATACGTTTCCAGATATAATTTACATTTAAACTTTTGAAAATGTAAAATTATACTTTTAATCTGGCTGTAAGAGTCAATGGCATAAAACCTAGCATATTCTCCATTTCTCGTTTTCTTTGAACGACATCTCTGCCTATAATTTGATTGAAATGCGTCGTCAAATGTCGTCGAAGCAATGTCTTTGCTGGTGGTATGCTAAGCAAAGTAGCCAATAACTCAGAAGTAAAACGAGGCTCGTAGACCATTAGACCACCATGAACTCCAGAACCACGTAGATTTGGTGCATATTCGGCAAGGTCAACAACGCGCAACCATTCCATTACTCTATGATTTGTCCATAGAACAACTGGATTCCTATTTTTTTCTGGATCATCGTAACTGTCGTCATTGTTTGAGCGTCGTTCTAAATTATCAAACTCAAAGTTCAATTCTCGTAACACCTAAAACACAACATATATTAAGTTGAAAAACACGTCTTTCAAGATTTTCTTCTACTTTCTGATACTATGGCGATTTTTACTTGAATTCCACGTCGTAAACTCGCTGCGTGAAGTTGAGCGGTAATATTTAACATTACCAAATCATCAGTTGTTAATCTATGCAAAATTCGGCCATCGACTTTAGCATTATAAAAAGCTTCTTTGTGTTGCGGTAAGCCGATATCATCAAGCCAGCGTAATACTGTTGCATTGTCCATCTGCAATATTATCGTAAATTAAGGAACAAAAATTATGGTATGACTAGAATTGTAAATGTTACATATTTATAGTGAAAATTAAGAAACCTTTTCAGAGCCAAGAAATCCTGCACCATTCAATCTTTCGCATTCAACGGCATAGAGTAGCTTTTTCTTATGCAAAGCATTTTTAATATCTAGCTCTTTTTCAATCTGATGATGAGAAGCATCTAATAATTTAGAACCGGTTGCTCCCCAACGTTTTAATTCATTTTTGTAAGATTCTAATCCAAGCTGAGCCATCCAATCATTTATATCGTCTAGAGTCATCTCTGCAAAAGCTTTTATAGGCACTGGTTGAATGTAACTTGTACTATCGTTAATAATTTTCTCTTCGGCAGCTGTAAAAAAATTCATAAATTGTGTTATCCAATATATAATTAAAAAAATTTCTTTACTCAATCATGCCAATCATACAAATATCATTTTATTCAAAACGTGCATAATTGATTATAATAATATAACATGCTAACGAAAGCACAACGTCAAAGCAAATATTTTTTTTGCATGTATATTTTAAAAAGAGATTTTATCTATGATATTTTAAAAATCGGCAAATGACTAGATAAATACTTCTTTTACAGAGAAGTTAGTAGGGTGATAAATTATAGCTCGAATATAAAAATACAGCGAAAAACGATGAAGCAGCAGTTAATTTGTAAAAGAAGCATATACAACAGAAGTTGCGTTTAGTATTTCACTCGTGTAGCGATTGCATAAGTAAACTCATGCATAGACAATGAACATATTGACGAAACCTAAAATAGGAGTTGTCAGACACCTCTCTGAGACACCTCTAACTGGTAAATAATTGGTAGATTGCGCGGCTGATAGACTTGGAGTCTTACCAAAAGCAACACCTTTTTTGCTTGCTGTCGGTGGTCTCGGTAGGCTACTGTAATGACCCGCGTGTCTGCTAAATCTTTCGCCCTATAAACAAACGATTGCTTAAAATGATATATTATGAATATGGTAGTGCTGAAAGTAATTACATTTGTCAGGGGACTGGTAGTCCGCAGTGTTATATTCTCATGTTCCAAACTTGCTTGTCTGAGCTTCATTTCGGACAGTGAAGTGAGTAGCTCTAATTTCTGTGTTTCTAAAGCACTACGTGATAGTACTTCCTGCAAGATCACAATTTAGTGATATTTTTATTTTACATAGTGTCGCTCTGTGATTTGAAAAATTGTACCTTTTGTAAGGATTCTTCCATCTGGCGCATGACATCTTTCTTCTCTTGTAAGGCATTTTCAAGCTCGATTATTTTAGTAGACTGTGCGTCAACTTGCTCCGATAGAATGGATATTTCCATATGAAGGGCACTTCGTTCATTTTCTAACTTTCTCAGCCGTTCCTGTAATTACGTACGACAACGATGCAGTTAATAAACATTTAGCATTAATAAATAGACGTTAAAAGTTTTATATTAGTAAATTTGTTTTTAGAGATAGCTTGCCCCATCTCGAATCAATTTTATACCGACACTTTTTAATACCTTGCGCTTTTCTTTGAAAAATGATTGCAATAAACCTTTATATTTAATACTTACGTCAACTCGTACCTAAAAGTACCTAAAATAAGTAACTACCTAAACATTTTATTTTTACAAATCGCTTTTCGGAATTTAATACACTTGTACCTCGGTAGTTTTCGGACGACTTTTATAATGTGAATTGTTCCCAACATTCAACTGTTGAATTGAACAATAGTGGGGTTTGGCACGCTGATCGTAACGAATCAAATTGCTTTGACTCTTGGTTCTGTGGTCCTGTGTAACTTTACTTTTGAATCTTCGTTTACGGCGATCCAGTGAGCCAATGTAATTGTTACCTCCGCAGTTAGCTGAATTTGGAGTTTCCTGATTTTCTTTATGAGCAGCCAACTCACTTTTGTAAGACTTTTGTGCTGGTATTTGCACGTGCATTGGACAATAATTATGTGCGTGTTGATTTTTTTGTTGACCCATTCCACTGTTAAAATAATTTCATTAATATTCTCAGGAAGCTTTAACGAAATAATTATTTTCATGTGGAACAATTAATTAATTATAAGATTATTGAATTAAATTGAAAACCTGCAAATAGGCTGATTGTACATAGAACTGCTCATCAAATGAGAAATGTTAGCAGCTGCACAAATATTTGGCACACTTCCTTGTAGCGCCATCGTCGTCGCATAACTCAACAAACAGGACTAAGTGTACGGATAAATTATTGTTACAACTTAAAAAAACTGGTTAAAATGTGGAAGTTTTCAACCAACCTGACAAAGACAATTTTGAGATTTGTAAAAACAATGAATTTGATTATGAATAAGATTCAGCCTGGATAAATGACAGTCTTCTGTAGAGCAATCCTCTCCTGGCTCGGATGTCGACGTGGTTTCGGATGAATCATAATTTTCAGAGTTCGTCCAGCCGTCCGGATAAGGTTTCACTGTCGAGGCTGCGTCTGACGACTCCGATTGAGCATCTAAATATGATAATAAATTGCATTTTTTGTTTGGATGACTGGTCAATACAGAGATGTTAAATTGTTAAGAGTGATGAAAGTAATGAAAGAAAAAACCTTTGGAACAGTGCTTTTCTTCGTCCTCCATATTACCGACGAGCGTGCTTTGTTAAAACTAGTCTGAAAGTAGTTTTACTGTTCTATTTACAAATACAATTTTCGTATCGTGAATGACTGATTGATCGCATGCAGTTTTATGAATGAAATTACCGACAAATTGTATTCACGATGAATATACTTTCATAGGCGCAATTTATAACAGCGTTAGCGAATATATTGATTGTACTTGACACTCCTCTTTGAACTTGAAAATCATAAAGTCGCCGGTTTCGCAAATCGTTGTAACTCATTGATCACTCAAAATTAATAATAATTTGCTTCAAAATTAATGAAAATACGGGTGTTCTGGTACCAGACAATTCGATGGTTTAATACGCGTGGCGTAAGACTGCTTCTCTAAAACTAAAATTAAACGACAGAGAAGCATATATACGCTTTATAAATAGAAATTGAGTCTGCGGCTCTTGATACTCTGAGAGCTGCATAGCATGTAAAGACCGCAGACATTGACCGCGTATCAGCTTGAAATTCAGTACAATGATTCATCGAATAAAAACCATTAAAATTTAATAAATATTTTCAGAGAATATTTCTATGATTCTAAAATTTTTCGCACACGGTCAAAGTCTTTATATCGAAATTATTAAAATAGTATTTTTAGTATAAATTATAAATAGCCAAACAAATGTTAATTATTTCAACTATTCACAACAGAATTAATAAAAATACTTACCTCGATATTAATTTTCTTTGCTTTTTCATTGCAATTAATACACTTAGTAAATAAAAATAATTGAAAACTAAAACAACAAATGATGAATTTGTAAAATACAAATTATTAACATTCAACCGTACAAACACTTTTTTAGAAAAAATAAACGTGTTTCCATCTGTGACAACGCGAAGCATATACGTCATCATACGAACAGGACATAGCGCAAGATTACAGGGCAAGCTATAGTTAAAGGCCATAGTTTATGGTGTATAAAATAGCTTACCGGTTGCAACCATCGTAATAAAATATCTACTGTCCTTCCATCGGGTGGTGGAGGAGGTGTAGGCGCGCTTTCAATTGCGGCGATCAAATTTCTTGTGATGTTATTCAAAGGTTCTTTCCATTCTGAGCTTTTCTCAGCACCTTGAGTATATAGGAAAAAAGTAATTAGCTTGATAGATTGTTTTCTTTTATTTTCTTAATTTTTTTTCAAAGAATATTTAGATTATTTTAATGGTAACTAATATTGAAAATACCTACATTAATAGTTTTGTAAGCTATCTTTGACATCGATAAAGTAGCAGAATAGAAGCTATATATTTTCACTATATTTTGTAAAAAAAATTGTTACATATAAGCATTGTGAAAAGGTGTAAAATAATATAATACTCAATTGGCATAGCATTTCATAATTTAGGAAGATACCAACTTGAAAATTAAAAAAAAAATATAATAAATGTGATAGTTCTTACCAGATAAAATTCCATCCATTTGAAGGAGAGCCGCTTCAAGCATTTTGCTGGCTTCTGACGTTGATTTTTCTAAATGATTTGTTGAGTCATTTGCATTTGTTATTTCACTGCACATTTGATTCTTGCCCATAACGCATGTCTAAAATATAATAATGGTACAATGAAAACTGTTTGATTAAAGAGCTTTGCAATCATTTTTATCAAAAAGTCATGTTTAACATCTTTATTTGTTTTGAACCAAATAGAAATTTCTTCAAAACTCTGTACTTATGAGAGTATAAATTCATTAAATTACAATTTTTAAATTATTGATCGTTACACTAAAAGTACTTTCTAAAATAAATCAAATTACACATTACATATTTAATACATTGAATTCCTTTTATTTCGTTAATAATTTCCCTTTTACTTTTGTTGTTAATCTACATTAAATAAATATCAATATTGAATAGATAGATCATTTTTTACTTTTTATAATAATTAAAATTGTATTCACGATGAATTGGTTAAAATATTATGTATATTTATTAAGATAACAAATAAATATTTGTAGAATAAATTTTTTTGTTTATTCAATTTTATGTATCTTAATTTACTATAGGACAGTAAAATTCATATGTAAAACCGAATAAATAGTATATAGATTATTTTGAACTGTCTGTACTTAAAAAATTATTAAATATATTTAAAATATATACATAATCAAGTTGATAAAATTAAAACTTATTTCAGAAAGCTCTATGCAAGTATTTAAGAATCTTGTCTAATTCGTTATTATTATTGAAATTATCACTTAGAGGAATAAGATACCTGTTGAAATATTAAAGTATCATTTCAACAGGTATGTATCTTATGGCTGCAAGAGGTTTACTCTATTATATCAAACGTGACGAAAAAATTAATATTTACCATAAATGAGACATCCAGCAGCAAATTTAAGAAACTACAAGGCGATGCATATTAAAAATGTAACGCGTACGTAAACATTTTTTTCTCTTCTATCTCGCTTGTATGTATGTAGTACGTCTTTTCAAACGACTACATAATTATCTATATGTACACTGCCCAACTACGTTTTCTTTTTCATAGAGATTTAACTATACAGTGCGAGATCCGGGTGTGACAGTGGACTTGTAAGCTACGGCTGCATCTACATTTGCGATGCATTGTTTTATTTCTGTAAATATATGCATAACGTATGATCCTAATTGAACTTAAGGCAATGACCGGTTAATGAACACTTCATATTTTACTTCCAACAAAAGCCCATTATTGTGTTATATATTTTTTAGAGTGATTTAGAATAATTAATAAAAATTAAAGTACTTTTTGAAGGTAACGTCTACAATAATTATAGTTATGCAAAAAAATATCCTTTATACGGAATTTCACTTAAAATAAAAAATTGTAATTATTTGTGATGTAATCGAAATAAACAATTTGTAAGTAACTTTAAAAAAATTGCTTATTAAAATTGATTTAGGTAATGAGTTATAAAAATTGGCATACTTAAAATCGGAGCATTCCAGCTCAGTCGATAAAATCGCATATCATAAAGTTATAGAATCGTCCTGAAATGTACATACTATAGTGTATGATACGGGAGTCGCAGTGTTGAGCACCGATGCGCTGTTCAACAATCAGCGGACAATTTGCACGCGAAATTTGTCAATTTTTCGCAGGTTCATCAAGGGACAAACACGGTTAGGATATCGTAGAATTGAAACTATTTTCGAAAAATCTTTAGATATATCAAGTAAATCTATTTACCTTATTCCTCCAGATAATTGTATAAGAAAGTGTTTAAAAATGTGTGGAAAAGGAGATCAATTCAAAGTGTTTTTCCGGTGATCATCAATCGAATTAACTCGATGATCTATAACGCGAGCTCCATCATCAAGATTTAAGAACATGAAGAATTGCACGCCAAACGCTGTGGTAAAGAAGTATCGATGTTAGGCGCCAGCTCTATTAATTCACGAAGGAAACAAAACAATCACTTGCTGCTTTAAAATATAACGTTATAGTAACAAAGTTTCCTCGCATCAAAAGAATGCAGAGTAAGTACCTCAATACAATCATTATCTAAAGAAAATGTAAGAGTGTCGTTTGGTCTCCGCTACTCTCATTAGCATTACTTATGAATCTTATTCGATAAATTTGGTATATGCGAAATGTATAAAGCTCGTTAAATTGCTCGGTATGACATGAAAAAGAGTCGCGCAAGCTACACGTCATGAGTGACGGATTCGCTGAAATCTGGGACAAAGTGCAGTGCACTCTGGCATTGCGCTCTCTTGCCCACCAGGTGTTTCTATGCCGTAATCTTCCCAGGATTGGGTAATACGCTGCCTGCCTGCTCCCGTCCCGTTGGCGTGTAAAACGTTCTCTCTTTCTCTCTCTCTCTCTCTCTCTCTCTCTCTCTCTCTCTCTCTCTCTCTCTCTCTTTCTCTCTCTCTCCCTCTCTGTCTCTCACCTGCGCGCGCGCTCTCTGAAAAAGGACACCTATCTTTCCTCTGTCGTCGTTACATTCAGCTTTATTCGTATACATTACTTTTGGCTAAGCCGATGTTTTTCGCGATAAACGCAGCATACACACGCTCACGTCTAGGTGGTCGAGCACTTTTTTACCTTTTACTAGTTTAATTAACTATACGCATGTTGAACGGACTAGGTGAATCTTCAGGTGGTGGGTTATTTCATAGTTTTATTTGGCCAAAGAGTGTATCAAATCTCTTGTCAGTTGCTCCTTAAATAAATTGTATTTTTAATTAACTGGAGCTAGTTTTTAGTTAGGCATGACATTTGACAGTTTATTTTGTAGGCTATGATGCTTTGAATGAATTGAAGAAATTCATTAATTGAGTGATTGGTCAATTTTTATTTTCATTATAATAAATATAATGCATATTTTATTTGAAGTAGATAAGCTGTTTGATTATTTGTTAAAGAGTGGAAAAGTAATATGACTCATGAATAGAAAAAATAATTGAATAATTTTATGCTAATATTGCTGATCTCATATATATATCAATACTTTTTCAATAATCAACACATCATAAAATCAGTATTTATTTGTCTGAATAGTAATATTAACTAATGATTTATTAAACTTTTAACATTGTGATTTTATATAAAAAAAATGTTTTGTAAATAATATGAATTGTTTTTGTAGGTTAACTAAATGAAGGACCTGAGATAGCCTTATTCTTCAGGATCATGTCAGATGGTGTTGATGGTGGTGGTGGGGAAAATGAGATAGACTCTCATTCCTCTACACATGCTGAAACAAATGACTTGATCAATCACAGAGATGATGAAGCCTTGGATCCTGATAGTGAAGCTGCCTTAAATACCAATTATGATAGTAGTGATGGGGCTGTACCTGCATTTAGGTATTTAGTGATGAACTAATTGTATTTTTTTATGATAAAAAACGTCCCATGATTGTTATTGTAAAATTTTAATTATTTCTTGAATGTGTAGATGTGATAGATGTGATAATTATGAAACAATAAACAAAACAGCCTTATGTGCTCATCAAGACCAATGTACAGGAAATGGAGAGATAGTAGAAAGTGCAGAAGGCCTAGAAGGAGTAGAAAATGAAAATGAAGGAGATGAAGGACATTCAAGCCATAGATCTCTTAGAAAAATCTTTGAATGTGATGTTTGTAACATGAAATTTTCAAATGGAGCTAACATGCGGAGACACAAGGTATGTTTACCTCCATTTATGAGCTTTAATATTTCTGGAATATTAGAGACAGTTAATTGAAACATTGAAATTAATTTGATATTATAGATGAGACATACTGGTGTAAAACCATATGAATGCAGAGTATGTCAAAAAAGATTCTTTAGAAAAGATCATCTAGCTGAGCACTTTACAACTCATTCAAAAACATTGCCTTACCATTGTCCAATTTGTAATAGAGGATTTCAGCGTCAAATTGCTATGAGAGCTCACTTTCAAAATGAACATGTAGGTCAGCACGATATGGTCAAATCTTGCCCTTTATGTCATTACAGAGCTTCCACCATGAAATGCTTGAGGTTGCATTTTTTCAACAGGTTTCACACAATTTCACATAAAATTTTTAAAATTTACATGTTACCTCTTTGAGTATACTTTACAAATAATTTAATTTTTTTTTTCAGACACGGAATAGATTTAGATAATCCAGGTCCAAACAGCTCGACGTCTTTATTAAACAGCTGTGCGGCCGTCGAAGCCATATCATCAGCACCTTTATCAGATAGTGGTGATAGCACTGGAAATAGGTCGGCCGACAATGCGACGCCTCCGATGCATTTTCTTACACCTCATGTCGAAATATCCATTCCATACCCTGAGCAAGCAAGTACCGCGAGAAATCCGAGCCCAGTGCCTTTGAACGGCGACAGTCCTAATAGTCCTCAAAGCGCTGACAGTAACAGTAACGTCCCGTCGAGCAGCCTTCATTTACCTCGAAACTCTAGTGCTACACATAGGTGAGTCGGGAGCCTCAGTATTTTATACTTAATATAATATATACCTACATGTTTAAAGTAAATTTCCAGTTTTATTAATAATACTTCTGTACGCAACAGTAACAGTGAAGGAGAGCAAATAATTACCCCGTCGATTTCCTTGATTCCTATAAAGCAAGAACCAAACAGCAACGGATTATTAGACGAAAACGGTGCGACGTCAAGCAATTTATCGTTACCATCATTGATCAAGGTATCACCTCTAAAATCTTTGCTCCGCGACGATTTGCGTCGCAAGCTCTCCAATAGTAACAACAATAATAACAACAATAACAGCAGCGCTGGTAAAAACAATAATGGTAGTAATAGTACAAGTAGTAACGCAAACAATGGTGGTGGTTCGTCATACAGCAGTAGCAGCACACAATCACGAGGTGAGCCTCCAACGTCCACGCGACCTGATCCACGAAACAGTGGTCTTCAATGTAGTCACTGTCGAATCACCTTTCCCGACCAAACTCTTTATTTTCTGCACAAGGGCTGCCACAGTGAGAGCAATCCTTGGAAATGCAATATCTGCGGCGAGCAGTGTTGCAATCTTTATCAATTTAATTCGCATTTACTTAGCAAGAGTCATCAGTAGCTAGATTTTTTTATTTTACCGAATATTTGACGCTCTTATGAGTTCGCATTCTTTGTTCTTTTGTCGCGCTGAACTTTAATTATTCAAAAAACATAAGAGAGAAGGATGCTACTTTAATATTGCGCAGAAGCTTCATTTTGTATACACCAGAGATGGAAAACTTTCGAAAAATCATGGATACTTGTAAATATTTCAAATTTCATTATCTATGATTACTTTTATGATAAATTTATGCAGTTCTATGCAAAACATTATGAACTTAATTCGAATATTATATTTAATACGAAAATATTGACGAAAGTAAAGTTAAATACTTTTTACTTATAGATGATAAGGTTAACCTGTGATATATAGACAAAATATTGTATAAAAATTTATAATAACAAAAGTAAATTTTATAAAAACGACAATGGAGCTGGACAATTGGCAAATATATAAATTCTATTGCATTTTGTTATGAAAAAAATTATAGTATGTATCAAGGGATTATTATTGAAATAATTACAAGTAATCATGCATACATTTAAAGGCCAAGTGAATAAGCCGATATGTTTTAGGCTGATGCCGTGAAAAATACATGTAAAAATTATCGTAAAACGAGAAAAGTCGTGCCTTCATACAAAAGTACACACACAAATGCGATCGCAACACACACACATACACACACACACGCACACACACACCATACGTATACACGTAAACTCGTCCATCAAGCAGTCACCACGTGAGAGCTAGATCCGTCCACGAGCTTGATCGAATTATTTCAAGCTCTAACCGTTTAGTTGTTTAAGAATAAAATATAGATATCGTATGCATAGAACAATAAAACTAATTAAAAATAAATCAAGCAACAAGCTGTATCTTTGTTAGATAGAATTAGTTTATAGAAGTTAATCTATTTTATATCTATGCAACTTTTGATGACTTGAATGCTTTAAAAACCATTATGATTTAAGGTACAATGTATCGTGGTTCCAAGCTTCCAACCTATGATAGAAATTCCAATTAATTATATTAATGTAGTAATACATTGAATGTTATTTATTTCTTAGAATACTTTTATGATTTTCGTTACTTTTTTTATACATTTATTTTGTTACAATTCTAATGACTACTTACACAAGCTACTTGCGTAATTAAATGAAATTTTGTAATATATTTGCTCATTAGTAGCAATTTTGTAAATTATAATTTTTTGTTAATAACAGTGCATTTACATCGTCAATGTCAGATTTGAATAGCTACGATTTAAAAGTCAAAAAGTGTAATGCACGTAAAAAAAGTCAGGATTTCGTGTAAAATATACTTAGATTTTATTTTACATTCAGTACAAATACTTGTCATTCCAAAATTGCAAAATATTTCTTTGAATTATTTAAATTAATCATCGTAGACGTTGTGGAATTATGTTGGAAGCTCTTTCATCAAATTTTATTTGTACGCCTAATTTCATAGCAAATAATAAATTGTAAAAGTAATAGTAACACTAAAACCACCGGATTTTTTAATGTTAGAATTTTAATATTCGATCAACGGAAGAATTCGTGATAGAGGTGTTGAAAGCAAATGAATGAAGCTTGTATTTTGCCTCTAGTTTAACGAATTATTTTATATAAAAATATTTGTACAGAGATGTAATTAATTAAGAAGCGAATTAAAAACAAAACTCAATTTTAGCAGCACTAAACAAAGCAACGCATAACTATCTAATTTTTGCATTTACTTCTCACAGAGAATGAAGATATACCACATTTATGTAATGTTCTATAGATGGTTATTTAATAGTTATGTAATAAATGTTCTATGTACCAAGTAATATTTAATGAAAAATGTAGTTGATATGAGATCTACTTTTAGAATATAAGTAACTTATTGCCTTGCATTCCACGAAAATTAAAAAGAAAACACTGACTCGTCTTTATTGGCTTCATTATATAGGATATAGAAACAATTATGACTATAATAATTTACTTAAAGCTCAGGCAAGAATTCACTATATGTCATCCAGCATTTTTAATGCAGTTATTATAATTCAATTTTAATTGTGTATATTCTATAAAGAAGAGACCAAAGATTCAATTTTTCAAAATCTATGTCAGAAACAAAAGTTCCAACTCATTTGCTTGTAATCTATTTATAATTGAAATTGATGGCATAACCTTGCTCTCTTCTATGTTATCAATCCGTACCTCTATTCAAATCACTTATTTAAAATAAACGAATAATATTTGAACTTTGTTATAATTTTACGAGTAAAATAACAAAAAATGTACTATGTATTCTATATGTTCATTTTGTGTTAGGTATAAATTATAAAATTTTAATGTAAAAATGACTACAAAACGTTGTTTAAATCCAAAAAAAGTAAAGTGTTAACAAGTGCCTGATTCACACATCAACGTGATTCGTCCTGCCTTCTTGTCCGTAAATTTGTGCTAACTGTTTAATACATGTATAGCGAACAAAATTCAATTTATTCGTACTGTTTACTACAAAAATTCAATTGTCTAAATGACTATACACTATAGGTAGCGGTAAAATCTTCAAATTAAAAAATCATTAGTACTCGCTTCTCAGAAGAAGGAGCGCAATAAGTGACTTTCTAATTACGTTGTTATTTTCAGTTATTTGTACAATCCTTTCACTTTGAAAAGAATTCAAATCATCAAAAACTTAGTTAGAGAGCCATATATTGCGATTTCCAAGTTTGTTTCAATTAAAAAAAACTAAACATAGTGAAAAGAAAGACAAAAGGAAATGCATAGAATGCACACCAATTAAATGGGTTACAAAAATCAAAGATTTGTTTGGAAAAAGAAGCCTTGCACAGCTTTTTTCCTCACACAAGACCAGAGTATAAAACATGCCTTATACTGTGATCGCGCTTACCAAGAAAAAATTAAGTAAAAGTATATAGTTTTGAAAATGTATAGATCGAATTCATGCAACAGATCGAATTCATGCAACTTATTACCGAATAATGCATCAATGCGATAGAAAAATACTGAAATGTACCTTGTAATTAATTTATGATGAGGTATTAACCGTCGAGTACGTTTCTTAATTTGTAAAAAAGTTATTGTTCTTGTTATTACAGTGTAATGGGTATCAAAAGCTAAATACATACTAATTGTAATAAAGCATAAAGGTATTTTAATTCAACTTTTGTCATCCCCTTCAATAGGTTGTGACTAATAAGTTTGTGAACTGAATGAGTGATTTTATTTTATTTTATCATGCTTTTTCTTAATTTTTGGTGAAACATACGTGAAATTTTCCTAATTATATACAATTCGTACTACAGCCCTGTTAGCATTTTAAAAAGAAAAATTGACGGATAAAATTTTCTCAAAACAATTGTTTAGTTGTCGGGAAATTTTCCATCTTTTGTAGATAGCTAACGATAAACTTATCAGAACATTCTATTTTATACTTCAAAACTGCACGGTTTTTCTTATCAATACTTATTTTTTTAAAGAATGTATATTAAATATGATCATAGTTTTTTTGTATGGCATACATTTGTTTTCTGGAAATTGGAAATATTCATTAAGTAGTATACCTAAGTGAGTGTCGATTGATCCAATATTGACTCGTACATTATTTGTGACAATGGTGATAAATAAAATACTCGCGATTTCTAATTAAAGTAGTTGGTACTCTCATGTCAATAATTTTTTAAATTTGCATTTAAATCTGTTTCTGCAACTTTGAAGAATCGTTGTGTCCGTAAAAAATGAAGTTCTTGGCTTATCTACAAATACCGATGCACGCGAGAAGAAAATTATTCGTTCAAGGAAAGAAAATTATCTTGCGGTAAACATTGGTAATCGAACACAGTGAAAATAGAGTGTGAAAGAAAAAATATTAGATCGCATGCAGTAACCCGAACGTCCTGCGAATACATTCGCTTTATAATGTAATATAGTTGTTACAACTAGGTCTTCAACTTGATTACTCCTATAATCTATTGGAGTACGCAGTGCAGCTTTTC
Organism: Phymastichus coffea; assembly: GCF_024137745.1. Lineage (NCBI taxonomy): Eukaryota > Metazoa > Arthropoda > Insecta > Hymenoptera > Eulophidae > Phymastichus > Phymastichus coffea. The sequence goes on from NW_026706839.1 coordinate 3,633,606, forward strand.
CCACGCAAAATCACGCACGCTATCAGCGAGTCGATTCATGTCTATTCTACACGCGCGCTAATCTTCGTAAAAATGCCCATTGCGTAAATTAGATTATTTGTCTATATTCTATCACGCTACGCGCAACGTTTTACCAGTGCTGCACGACGAAGAAACTTGACATTGCCGTTAATGCAAGAAGGTAATAACAATTTAGCTATTTGCGAAAACGCATTTGACGTGCACCTGCATATCCGGCGTTTACGGCAACTGGCTACGTGAAAAAGGGAAAGTCAATTAAGAAGTGAATTTGATTGATAGTAAGAGCGAGATGGCTTCAACGATGGTACGAGCAATAAACGGCGGCGGCGCTTTTGTGACTCTCCGCACCTACGGCCATACCACTTTCATTCGAATTGATATTGCAGACAGTAGCGAGGACTGCCCGCAGTCCAAGTGCAGCGAGCATTACTTTCAAAATTTTGTGAATAACCCTTTTTCGATAATGACGAATTCTAAAGGTAATTATTTATCAATTGCACCTTTTTTCTTACTCCGCGCTGCCACGTTTTTCATTCACTTTCATTTTTCTCTCATGATTCTACGATCATGTGATAGCGGTTTAGAAAGTAAGGCTATATGTAGTATTTGATATTTAAACTGCGCTCAATTATCGTTAATTATGTCTTGTTAAACGCTGCCTTATATGTCGTACACTTTGTTTCTGTTGTTATTATTTTCATTTCACTGCATGACATGTCATTTTTGAGTGCTTGTTTATGTTATTGTTCTTTTGCATCAGCTGATACTGATCAGAAAAAAAATTCTGCTAGAGAAATCTATCGTAGGCGGTATAACCTATATGTTACTTGTGAGAGTGAAAGTTTTTGAAAGTTTTTTTGGATTTTTTTTTAATTGCCAGGTATGGATGATGAACTGTCGACCCGTAAAGGTCTTTTAACAGTTAGCCTAATTTTTATACTATCAACGACAGCATTGTTCTACGTTTACACAAGCTTTCCAGATCTAAAGCCGTAAGTTTCATAAATAATCTGTTATGTTTTAATTAATCTATTTGTATTATTTTTTACTTTAAAATTATAATTATTTCAGTGAAGAGAAACAGCATTTAAAATTGCCTCTTGATATTGAGGATGCAAAGAATTTGGGAAGACTTCTGGAATCTTACAAAGATTTGTATTATATTCAAGTGTTGACAGGACTTTTTGTCACATATATATTGTATCCTTTTATATTTATTAGAAAAAATTGTTTATATCACAGTTGAACTTTGAAATTTTACTTAACGATGATGTTTGTAGTCTTCAAACTTTTGCAATTCCAGGCTCAATCTTTCTATCTATTCTCTCAGGATTTTTATTCCCATTCCTGTTAGCTCTCACCCTTGTGTGTACCTGCAGTGCAATTGGAGCTAGTCTGTGTTATTTACTTTCAACATTGGTAGGCAGAAGACTTATACGTAAATATTTCCCAGAAAAAGCAAAATCTTGGTCAGAAGCTGTGCATAAACATAAGGATAATTTACTGAATTATATGCTGTTTTTAAGAATCACACCACTGTTACCTAATTGGTTCATAAACCTAGCAAGCCCAGTAGTTGGTGTACCAATGTGGCCTTTTATACTTGGTACATTTTTGGGTGTTGCACCACCTTCATTTGTTGCTATACAAGCAGGACAAACATTGAATAAGTTAACATCTTCTACTGATGCCTTTTCATTAAATAGTATTATTTTACTAATTGTCTTTGCATTACTGTCACTTGTACCAGTTATATTTAAACGACAAATCAGAGAGAAATTTGAGTGAATGTTATATATACAAATGCTATTTGGAATTCTGAAATCAAGACTAATTTTATTATTTACATCTAATTTTTGTACAAATTAGATAGTCAACTGCAATTCTGTATGGCAGAATTCTTCATTGAATTCCTAAACTATTTTTTCATTATATGTGGTTTGAAAAAATACTATTCATGTTCATAATTAGGAGACTTTTCTAGTTGAAATAATTCTAATTATTTTAATTAATACCTCGATTTGCTGTTATACGTGTAATATTTGTATATGAGTGTACATAAGTGTATATTGTGTTATTAAATAATGAAGTTTTGAAAATATACATTTGAATAGATTTTTTTCATATTAAATATGTGTTTAAAATAAAATATTACATATTTTATCTTGCCAGTTTAACACAAAACAGTAATTTTATAATAGAGCAGGGAAAGATTTTTAAAAAATAATAATTCTTGTATAGATATCAATTTATTTAATATAAAAATATACATGTATATAATACTTTTAAATTTTCTTTGTTTTCAATTGCATTTTTTTCAAAGTTAGCAAAATGAGCTGAGGTACATTATTGTTATTGCTGTTGTATTGTTTGAAGGAAGACTTACTGGACGCCAGTACCACCAATTGTACCATACTAAAAAATATTAAATTTACGTTCCCTTTTCAATAAATATTTAATTACTATATAAAATATAAAACTTACAGCTTTGATTATTACTTAATAAAACACTTATTCTTTGGCAATTTTGAGTACATTCTGGACTTGGATTTAATTGTATCAATCTCTCTCCATTTGTACATTGAATTATCACATTAGCACATTCAGAATGTGGCTTCAGAAAAAATATATTTGAAATTAATAAATTTGAAACAATTGAGAAAGATTGTTCAAAAGTTTTTTAAAGTATACCAAAACATAATCTGAAGCATTAGGTTCATCAATAAATATAAATTTTTCTGTACTAGGACTCCACCAATCTGGTGTTCCTGGTAATTTAGGAAATAATTTTCTAAGCTTTCTGCTCAGCTCCATTTGATTGATTCTCCATTTCATATGAGCATTCCTGTCAGTATATGGATTATTCATGTTTTTGTGCATTATCTCGTTTATTGTCCTAAAAGTCAATGCATTTGTATTTTAGCATTAAATTACATAAAAAATGGAATCATTTTTTTACCTATAATTCATTTCTCTAATTTGAAGTTGTTCACTATCTGTGTTTAAATTATCTTGATATTCAGAATAAATTTGTAATAGTTCATTTACATTAACTTTTTTTATTTTCTCTGAGCGTATAAATGGTATACCATTATTAAATGATTGTGTTATATTAAAACCAGTCAAGTCTTTTACTGAATTTACTGAATTGCAAGGCCAACAATCCATTTCATTTAGTTGAAAATAAGGATTTTCAACAAGGCACCATTCATCATACCACACTATATAAGAAAATATAATTTTTGTTAATTGAATTGAAAAACACTAAGAAAAGTTCAAAAAGATACCTGTAAGTGATGGATACAACGTTATGATAGGCACAGCAACTTTGCGAAAAATTTTCAAACCAGGATAAATAAAACTCTGTATATTTCTCAAAAGTACATTATGTGTTTTTGGATGATTATACAAAACTAAACTACTTAAAATAACAATTAAAAAAATTGCTACAAAAATTTTTAAGAACTTTAAAACAGTTGTTACACGTGTTTGAGGTTTTTCTTCGAGTGATTTGAAGCATTGTCCAAATATTTTATTAACTTTATCTTCAGATACATTGTTTTTAATTGCAAAATTCTTTATTTTTTTTACTTCTTCTTGATATTCTCTTAGATTCATTATAGAACTAAAAATAGTAGAGCAATAATTTAAAAAATATTCGGATTATTTCATTTTATATTTCTGTTACATTATTATAAAGCTAAATAATATATTTGAAATAGTTAAAACTCAATCAGATCATAGTAACAAAATACGAAATGTTCGTATCATATAGTATGAACATAACCTTCAAATACTATTTATATAGATCGGTTTACATGAAATGAATTATGAGTAAGATGGCGAATTTTCATAACATCTGTATATATATGATTATAGTGATGAATAAGAAGCAGAAAACAAATACAAATTTTAATCAATTATATTATATATCAAGAAACATGTTTAGGTTGGCGAATCTGTTAAGAAAATAAAACAATGTTTCACCAAATTTTTAATATATATTTAGCGCAGACTCATAACATATTTAATAATAAATTCAACTAAAAATCTGCTAATATTTGATGTTCAGTAACAACTAGCAATGTTTATTATGAAGTTTTCCTTTCATATTCTTTTTTATAAAACTCTTCATATTCTAATTTTCTTTTCTCTCGAAGAGCAAAATATTTTGGATATTTAGCTTTTTCAATTGGATCCCAATAATCTAATAAAGAATCTGGGAGAGGATGTTCTCTTTGATAAGCAACTCCACCGGGTGATTCAGGGAACTTTTTGTATTGCCAATGTTGTTTCAGAAAAAGTTCTTCTTCACCATTGCATAATAACTTTTTAGCTACTCTGAAATCTTTGATATCCTTGTTTTTGTCAAATTGAGATCTCATTAAGACTGCTTGATATCTAGATCATTAAAGCAAAATGAAATTTCTTTCATCTGTCAGACTTAGTTTATTCACAACATACAACATATGACAATTCAATAAAATTTTTAATTTTGTATTATTTTGGGTTAATAAATGATATTGTTATTTGTTTAGGCAGTAATTCATTTTAAGTTGATAAAAGTTTACAAAAGATAAAATACAAATACACAAACCTGATTTCATCCAACTCATGGTTAATACTCTCAATGTGGCGTATAACGCGTTTGTAAAAGTTGCAAACTTTTCTTGAATGCGAAACCAATCCAGTTGGAATATGAGCCATTTTTAACAAATTAATGCAATTTCAGTCCATCAAAAAGGCTAAATACATGTATTTGACCTAATAATATTATAGTTGGAACTGGAAAGTGGAAGTACGCACGGATTGACGGAATATGCGCATGCGTAAGGATTGACTCTTATGTAAATGAAAACAGCTGAGCTGAGCTAATCCAAGTATTCTCGTAGTGTAAGTGAAATGCGCACACCGGTAAACACGCTGCGTGGCTAGAATCTCAAATCACAAAAAAACAATTTTCATAAAGTTCGAATATCGTTAAAAACACTAGATATCTTTTTAAAGTACTTGCAATAAGTTTACAGCGTGTAACTAATTCAATAACAAAACATTTTGCGAAATATTTACAATCTACAAAATTTGTATGTGATCAATCTAAGCATCAGTAAAGTTACAAATCGGGAATCCACAGATTTATTATCAGCAACGTTATAATGTTGAATGGACAAAACACCATTTTTGTTTATTATAATGACTTATAGTGTATAAAAAGACGTAATGTTTAATTACTATCTTATTCTGACTTCAAGTTCATATAAAAAATATCAACCAAGATGACAAGTAACGTCTCAGATATAAGTTCCCCTGATTCCCGTGCAATTTCTTTGAAAATAATTGAAGCAATAAAGCAGCATCCAGTATTATATATTTCTGAAGTAAAGGGAAATGCTATAAAATTGCAAGAGTTTCGACAGAAGGTCTGGAAAAGAATTTCTGATGAACTTGGTTTAGATCGTAAGTAAATATTTTGAATACTCTAATAATAACCTATTGTCAAATTTGCAAAACTAATATTCTATATTTTGTTTATTTACTCTAGCTTATTGGGTAAAATTAAAATGGAAAAATCTAAGGGATACATATTGCAGAATATTAAAATACAAAAAGAAGTCACCCAAAGGTGCTAGGAGAAAAAAGTGGACGTTTGAACACCATTTAAGTTTTCTTAGATTTCCATATGAACCTAATTATGAAGCTCAGACAGTTGAGCTAACAGAAGATTATATTAATGATATAAATACAGAAGTTATTAATCCACAGGATCTTTTAGAACAACTAAATGATAATGAGGAAGATGAAGATTACAGTGAGTATCTAGAAGTACTTGAAGAGGACCTTAATTTTGAAGAATCCTTTACGCAAGAGCATCACAAAGTGGAACTTGTCGAAGATGTTCCAAAAAAAAGTCATCACTTACAACAAAAAGCTATTGACGAATATGCAAAACAAATTCAATCAAAATTTAGAAAAATAAGGCCTAAGTGTGCTAAACTAGATGACAATGTCAATACGCTTACTCCAATCATTATTAACACTCAACCAATAATTCCATTACAGAAACCAACTACCCAGAGTATACAACTTATTCAAACAGTTAAACATTTACCAATTAACAATAGTAGTTTTGATTACAAAGGAAGCACAGATGAATTTTTTAGTTATGTAGCTCAGACAGTCAAAAAATTACCTCCTAAAGCACAGGCTGATATAAAAATGGATATATGTAAATTGATATCAGAAGCTGAAATTCGTCACTCTGAACATAAACTTTTACAAAATACACAGAGACATACAGGAGTTCCAGGCATGATTCCAAAAATGCTGTTAGTCCCATGTAAATTGATTGATAGTAATCGCCAGAAAGTTAACGATTGACATGTGTATAAATTAATCTCATTCTGTTGGTTAATATGATTACGATTGATATGCTAAGTTTTTATAAGTAGAATATAATTGAATTATTTTTTATTCAAAACCTGATCTTTTAAAATCTTTATTTTAATCATACTAGTATAATATTGCACAAAAATATTTCACAACAAAAATTGATTTGAAATATTTACAACTTAAATCTTAACATGGAAATTGGAAATGCAGCATAAGCTTTTCATTTTCGTGTAACCCGTGAGTTTGTTGCTTCGAACATACAATAGAGGTAGCCCGCAGAGCTGCCGAACTGTCATCGGGTATAGAAAGAGATAGCGCGATTACCGGATAGGCTATCTCTCTCACACCACACGCTGATTGGCTGAGGTGCGAAAGAAATAGCCTATCCAGTAATCGCGCTATCTCTTTCTATACCCGATGACGGTTCGGCAGCCCTGCAGGCTGCCTTTAGTAGCTGTTAGTAGTATATGCTTGAAGGTTTGTTGATGGCAACTTAACCTTAAAGAATAATTTTTCGCAGTATTACTGAATATAAAATAATACAAAGAAATGTCTCTTTTTGCTGCTTTTGCTAAAAATACAAGTGAAACAAGTTGTCAAAATACTGAAAAGTCTGGAAAAGATACAGAAAAACTACCATGGCTCAAAAATTCAAGTGCTCAACAGATATCTGAATGTTTAGAAAAATCTAATTTACAAGATGTATGGTCCGATAGTTCAGATGAAAATTTCGTTGGTGATTCTAACAAAGAAATTGAAAACATAACTGATTTGCAAAAAAGTAATGTATCTGCTAAAATTGAAGTTAAGTATGATCACAATAAAAAGACTAAACATAAAAAAAAAACTTGTTCAAAAAAATATGAAACTCATGTGAAAGATATTTATTTTGAAGACAAAGAAAGAAACAAAAGGTTATGTACTATGGAAACCCTTGATCGTGGTATAAGACCAAGTTATAGTATCTTTGATAAAGGTTTTGGTTTTCCTTATAGAAAGAAAGGTAAAAAAATACATTATCGTAGATACTACAAAATAAAATCAGATAAGTCAAAGAAACAAGAGAAAAAAGAAAATGAGGATGAAGATTCTGAAAGTGAACCTGAGCGCTCAAAAAATTATACTCATTTATTAAATTCTATAGATCTAGATAATCAAAAGTTATTGATTGAAAATTTTAATCAAATGCTAACACAGTATCCTAGTGATATTCAAACTTGGCTTGAGTACATATCATTTCAAGATCAAACAATTCAAATCTCTCCATTTCAATCTGAACGAGAAAAATTACAGCAATTAGTTAGACAAAAAAAATTATCCATTGTTGAAAAAGCTTTGGCTTTAAACAATGATTCAGTGGATCTTTTAAAAATGAAACTGAAAATTTTGTCAGAGTTAATGCCAACTGACCAATATACAAATGAAATTGAAAGTATGATTCAGAAAGATCCTAAAAATATTATATTGTGGGAAACTCTTGTAACAGTGATACAAACTTCCTGTGCTTTATTCAAAATTTCAAGAGTTTTAAATTTGTATGAAAAAAGTTTTGCTGTCCTAAAAAAGAATAGAAATTTAAATTCAAAATTGTATGACAAGCAAATATTAGCACTGTTGTATCAATGTTTGATGCTCTTAAGACATGCCGGACTTTGGGAGCAAATGTGGGAAATTATAAAAATAAATATCTGTTTAAATCTCACTGTGCCTCAAGAATCTTTTCAGAACATTAAAACATTTGACGAGAAAACGGTTATGACCATGGAAGAACTTATTTTATCAACTAGACTTCCTTCAAATCAGCTGTGGTTAAAAATTGAATCGCTAAGAGAATGTTGTCACTGGATTGGTCTTGATGTTACTAAAGTTGATATTAGTCTCGTTGGAGATGAAAAACGTTTAGTATCTGCTGAAGAAACAGCTGATTTTATATATCCTATAATATCAAATGATTCAAATTTTCTATTAGCTATAATTTCTATAATCTGTCTTAAAGTACCATTATTACCCTCTAGAGATTCAACGTTTAGAGATTTTAATTTGGATAAACATAACTGGATTCCAGATTCATTGGAGTTCATATTACCAATGATTTATCCTTCAATTGGAGTATGTGATGTAGATGCTAGATTTAGTAATCTAAATGTAGTTAAAGAATTACTTGAAGGCAAGCTGTCTGCAGGACCTCCACTCCTAAAGTACCATCCTTCTCAAGAATTCTACTTTGAATTTGTTAGATTAGTATTTAATACAATAGCACAAGAGCTTCCACCTCTGCAAAGAACTAGTATTTTAGTATGGTGGCTTAGATTTGAAAGATTACTTATTTATATTTCTAAGCATGATCCGCTTAAAGAAGCAAATAGAGACAAAAAATTGAAATCAGCAATCAAGAGCTTTTTAAAGAAACCTGAAAACAGAGAAAATCTTCATTTTTATAGAGAATATGCAATGATAGAATTTGAGCTGGGTTCTTATGACGAATGTATTCAAATGCTGAAAACACTTCTTGAATCACAAGACCATAGTTCTCAAGATATTGACAAAAAAGGAGCCATCATAAGTTTGTATAGAACAGCTTTTGAAATTATTTTCAATCTAAACATTGATATACCACTGCTTTTGAAAAATGTACAGCCATTTATTACTTTACTAAAAAATTATGTTTCCAACAGTTTTGATTGTGATAGAAATTTATCTATCACAGAAATATTATACAATGAAATTCTAAACTTTTTAAAAGATTCTCCAATAGATGAAACTGAAGATGCTTTCTTTTTACCAAATCATAACTGTGATATATTAATTTGTTATGCTTATTTGCTACTTGTACAGAATAACAGTATTGATACTTTAAATGATATTGTAGAGTTATTTGACAGATGCATAACTCATTGTGGCGATTGCCCTAGAATAGTGGAGAGATTTATAGAAATAAAAATAGTATTCTTAAAAATATGTAAAGATAAAGTTAATCTAAATAACAATATATTGTTTGAAACAGTTAGAGAAGCTTATGAAAACTTTCAAAATAATTTTTTCTTTATATCTTTACAAGCTCTGTTTGAAAGTGAACAACCATTTTGGAAAATGAATATCAGAAGTAAAAATTTAAATATTTGGTATATTATTGCTCGTTGCTTAGCTGGAAGAGTCCGAATTGCTCATATGAAAAATATTGAATCTCAAGAAGGATATGCTGCAATGGTCAACAAAATGCTTTCATTTCATACAGCTGTATCTAAATTTGAAGAATTACAAAATTGCCCATTGGTTTGGAAGTTCTACATGTTGTTGATTCAAGAACATAATTTATCGGCAAAAAAAGGAGAAGAAATTTTTTATGAAGCTATTTCTCAGTGTCCTTGGAACAAAAATGTGTACACTTGTGCTGCAGAAATAGCACCTCAAGTTTTGTCACAAATTCAAGATTTAATTCAAGAAAAGGAGTTAAGAATACACATTACTCCTGAAGAACTAGACATTTTAAGAAGTTAACTTGTTTAAAAAATATATTTGTTATTATGTAAATATTATAATAGTGAATAATTTGAAGTTTGTTAATTTAATAAATTGTGTATTAATTTATAATAATTCAAGCAATGTAAATACATTTATGTAATACTTGCAAATAGAATAAAAAGAAATAGTTTTGTAACGAAAAATAAAAAAATATATGAATGAAAAATTACGAACTAATGATTTATAATGTTCAAAACCTTATTTTTTATGTATGTAATATTTTTTTTATTTTCATAGCTTAAGAAGATTTTTCATTTAATGGAAAGAATTATTCAAATATATTTAAAATGATATCTATGAAAAAAACATTACGTTAAATTTATTGTGGAACGAGCCTAAGAAGCAAAATGTACCGAGGGCAATGGCATGCCCACCAATCAGCTGAGGGCGATACAAAATGTAATTCAACGTTCGACGCGCATTGTAAACTATGCCATTATACCGAGCTATATTTTCACATTGTAATCCACTCGTCTGCTACATCCTTTTTAGTGCAGATTTCTGCCAGAAAATCGTCGAGTTTATTGTCTGCTGAAGAAAAGTATATCATATCTAAAAGCAAAGATGGTTATGCAAGGACTATCGCCTAAAGACTTGAAAAAGCATCCTGCTGTAAGAAATTTAGTTACTAAATCATTTTATCAGTAGCGAAATTCGATACGTAATTTCAACATTTTCTTATTGTTCATAGCTCATTCCCTTGTTTGCTTGTGTTGGTTTGGGAATGTTAGCTTCTGTTGTTTACACGCTTAGATTAGCTACCAAAAATCCGGATGTCTCATGGAACAAGCATAAAAATCCTGAGCCATGGCAAGAATATTCAACTAAACAATACAAGGTACAAGAATGTATATACATGCATAAATGTATATGTATTTTTTACAATATACAGGACCATTTTCTTTACCTGCTTATGTTTAGTTTTACACAACTTTCACTATTTTTTTTTCTTAATTTTCAGTTCATGAACCCAAGTGGCCATGATTACTCACAAAATCCAGCTCCAAAATATTAAAAATTGTCTCATAGTCCAAACGACAAATAGATATTTCATAGACCATAAAGGATTTGATAATACAACTGTCAATGAAATGTAATTGATTTATCTTTCAAGTTGCTTTTATCAACTGTTATGAATATTAATTAAATAAAAATGCTTACTTGTAATATTACATGATCCAAGTCATAATAATAAATATTTCTGTATAATTTTTATTTCAACAATCATTTTTAATTTTATTTGAATCATTATCAAATGCGAAATCCTCTAAAAGCAATTGTATTGTATATTTTTAATTTAATTACTCCATGGTTGGTGTAAATTAATTGAATAATTAAAATTGGTAAATATTCATTAATTAATGCCATTAGTTCGAATATTTTCGTATAGTTAATTTCCGATTATAAATTTTATGCAGTCTTGTGACTGACAAATGTTAGACTTTTAGTTCTAACCTAAAAGAAGTAAATATTCTGTAGGAATTATACATGTGTTGCTAGCATTGCAATATTTTTAAGAATTCTCTCGTAAATTACTTTTTCATATTTAAAGATAACTGTGAATACAGTTAATTATTGCATAATCATCAATTGTAACATTCGATTTGAAATCTTTACTTTCTGAATATTAAAATAATATTATGTAATACATAGAATCTAAAAAAATATCAATTTATAGGCTTGATTAAAATTGTCATAATTGTATTATTAAAAATGGCATCTAATTGGGAAGAATTTTATACCAGGAATCCAAAACCAGCGGATCTAAATGAAAGTGAAAGGCTTTTAAAAAACTTTGTAGAAAAACATGCTAAAGAAAATGTGAAAGTAGTATTAGTAACAGTAAGTACGTTATTATTTTCTTCAATTTTTCAAATAGTTAAATAAATAATGTTAAATTCAATGTTCAGAGTGGTGGTACAACAATTCCATTGGAACATAATACAGTTCGATTTGTTGATAATTTTAGTGCTGGAACAAGAGGTGCAATTTCAGCTGAATATTTTCTAAATTATGGTTATGCTGTTATTTTTATGCATAGGTACAAAAATATATTCATTTCAACTTTTATGTAAACAGTTAGTTACTACATTACATTATTTTAGGCTTAAATCAGTGGAGCCCTTTTCAAGACATTTTTCAGGATATAAGTGTTTAGATATGTTAGAAATGACAACTACAAATAATACTCTCTCAATATCAGGTATTCAAAAAAGTCCGACAAGATTTGAAGAATTTATATTTATAAATATATTTATATTTATATAAACATTTATATGTTTATATAAATCTTGCAATATAAATGTTTATTTAAATAGTTATCCCAGAGCAAGTTGATAAAGTATCGTCAATTTTAAAAAAATATAAAGATACTTTGAGGCAAAACAAGCTACTGTCAATAAGTTTCACTACCCTTTCGGAGTATTTATGGTTATTAAGAAGCACATGTCAAACTTTAGCTTCTCTGGAAAATCAAGCTATTTTGTATTTGGCTGCTGCAGTATCTGATTTTTATATTCCTTCAAATGAAATGGTAAAAAAATAAATTATTATAAGAATTTAAAAAAGCTTACAAATTTTAATAAACATTTACATTTTATAAAACTTTTTATTTCCAGTCTGTACATAAAATATCTTCAGATGGACCTCCATCTATTCATTTACAACTAGTACCAAAAGTTTTGAAACCTCTTGTTAATCTGTGGGTTCCTAAAGCTTATGTTGTGTCATTTAAGCTTGAAACTGATGAGAGTATTATTTTAAAGAAAGCTAGACAGGCTTTGGAAAAATATCATCATAATGTAAAGTAAAAATAATAAGTATCTCTATCAATTGTTCAAAAAATGTATTCTTCTCTGTGGTCTTTGAAATTTTTCAGCTGGTAATAGCAAACATGTTGCAAACACGTAGAACTCAAGTAATCATGGTAAGTGAAAAAGATCATGTTACTTTGTCACTCACTGAAGAACAAATTTCCAAAGGAGAAGAGATTGAAAACCTAATAGTTTCTGATCTTGTTAAAAAACATGAAAGTTGGATTCTCTCAGAAGAGAGTACATAAAAAATGTTATGCATTTATAATGTAAACCATAATAATATTGCTCTATAGCATAGTAATACTATGATGTATTCCACAGATGAGTTTTTGAAAAATTTACATAATTATATAACTTTTGAAGGTGATAGAAAATTTTAACTATTGAAATTGTTGGTAATATATTTAATATGTGAAAAATGTTTATTACAATTTTATAGTCTTCATAGAAATATATATGAATTTACTTTTTATCACGAGCACTATTTATATGTACACAAACAAAATTTTTATAACTAAAATAGATATTATACTACATATTTGCAGATTACTTAATAGATCTTTAATTACCTGAATATATAGTTGATTAATTTCTTATAGTTGCAATCATTTCATTAACTTTCTCTTGTAATCTTGTATCATTGCTGCAATTTGCCAGTACAAAAGTTAAAGCTGCAGAGTCTTTATGAGCAAAGGCAGTTTGAGCAGCCTCTAACATCATGCTATAATTAATAGTTTCTTAAGTAATAAACGAAGTCATTAATTACATTAAATATTTTTAAACAATGTTACATACTTCAATTTGACCAAGTACTTTACTTTCAATTCATCTTTCACACGTGTCAGGTATTTTTTGGCTTCCATTTCGTTGCTATGTTTTAAGCACTCATCAATAAAAGGCTGTAGAATGTAAATTACGATTAGTTAGGTAACAATATTCTTTAACAGTTTAATGCTTTGATTTTACGGATAAATTAACATACCTCGTATCCAATAGGAGATTTTTTACTTTTAGAAAACTTTTCTAAGTCGCTCCATAATTGTTGTTCAGCCAAACATTGAATTCGTAACCACCAATATCTATTGTTAATGTATATTTTAGAATCTTCCAAGTATCAAAAAAAATGTTCTATTTATTATATTTGAAAATACAAATCAAATTCTTACCGTCGATCCGGAAATTTGTATTCCGATCGTAATTTATCGGCTAACTTAATTTCGTTACGTAAAAGTAAGATCTTAACAGTATCGTGTAGTGGCTTTCCAATCAAATTATCATGTAAAGTTTCCTCTAAAGAACGTTGATATCGCAAAAGCTTGATTTGTTCGTCAGTCAAATTAGCATTTGTATCACATTTAGCTAGTTTGAAGTTGTCCAATGCAGATTGTAATAAAGCATCTCTTGAAGATGGATTCTAGTATTATTAAAAATGTATACATAAGTATTTTTATTTCATTCGGAAAGAATCATATATAATATACAATAAAACATTTGTTTTCAATACCTGATAGCTTTCTCTGACAAACCATAAAGCTTGCGAATAGTAGTCGTCATACTGATTATGAATATCTCGTAACGTTTCTCGATTATGATTGTGACAATATTTAATATAAAGAGTCATGGCCAATGGGCAATGCCTAATTGACATCTGAAAAAATAAATTGTAAAATTATATGTAAAATTTCCACAACAGGTATTAAATTGAAATTCTTACCTGAAAATCTGATAAAGGCATATGCTCTCTCAAATGAAGAATAACTGTATAAACCAGATCTGTATTCCCACTCTCTACAGCTTTTTTAAGGGCCGCTTGTTCTTCTCCCAATCGCAACAGCAACGGAACTTGCAGCTGAGCTTTTGGCTCGTAGTCAATCAGCTGAAAATACCATTGTTGTTTTTACTATGTCATTCCAATAATTTTTAAGACTATATATTTACTTTAATGGCTAATTGTTTGCGTCCACAATCGGCCGCTCTTATAGCAATTTCACTATACGATACTCCTGGGGTGTATCCTAATTTGTCAGCAATTTCTTCGGCAATTTGTTCTTTATCGAGTGCCGTTTGTTTTACCTGTAGAAAAACATGACATTAGTGATTATTTTTTAAAGCATCTTACAAAATTTCTTATCTAAATTAGTGGCGCACTTTATAACAAGCCCAATGAGCAAGTATCCTACTTTCACCGTCGATTTCTGATAATTGAAGATGCCTTGCTATTTGAATGCCTAAATAATAATGTCTTCTGGCAACTAACCGATCCAGCATCACTGGATGTGTCAATGTGTTTAATCTAATTGTATCAAAATAATATATTATTCAATGAATAAAAAAAATACAATAATTATTTTTCAAATTTCAATTAAAATACATACTGCACATAAGTCAAAGGTATTCCTATATTTGGATGTCTTATAGCATTTAAAACACGTAACGTTCTACACATATTTACATAATGATCTGGAATGATTGTTCTACTAAATCCTTTACCGAATTTGGCAGCCTGAAGAAAATAATTACGCATGAAAATATCTAATTACAAATCAATGGTGTATGATGCAACTAGGATTGAAATTTAGTCGCATACCCTCATAAGAAGTTTTTGTGTTTGAAAATCAAATTCACGACTGGCAGCGTTTATGCAATCAGTAACTGCAGCATCTAATTTATCTTTTACTAGATCAATATAGCTATCAGCTTTATGACTTTTCCTGAGAAACTGCTTGGAAGCTTCTAATAAATAAGAAGCAGCATCTGTTGAATTAATCCTAAATATCTTTTGTACAACATTAGGAACTTTTTGTAATATTTCGTGAGAATAAGCTGACAAAACTCGCACACAATCTATTTCTGTGACTAGATGAATAGGTCCATCATAAGAAAATGATATGGTTTCTCCCCCTTTAACACATCCAAATATCATCATGATTCTATCGCAACAGCAAACTACTGCTTCTGAGCCACACCTTTTAAATTGGAAGAATTTAGTTTTTCAAACAAGCTAAATAGCATTATCAAGATTTATGTTATATGCTAACCATGCAATATCAGTGAGTAAATCTTTCATATTTGTGTTGTATTCATGATATTTCTCCTTGAAATCACTTGAACCAAGATACAACATTCCAGTATCTGTATATAAAGCAATATGCCGACTGTTTGCAGAGACTGCTATTGCACTAACTCCATTTACTTTATTATTGAACAATTTATGCTTGAAAATAGACTTATATATTAGTTTTTATTTTTGAAAATCTATGTAAAATTAAAAACACCTTAATACGTACAAATGGCAAAGAAATTGGTGTTTGATAGGAATGATGAAGCAAATGAATCCCATCTTGATTTGCTAGTACTACTTGAGAATCACGTTCCTGACGTACTATGCACCAACTATCTATTCCACCAACTTCTAATGAAACAATAAATTATTTATAGAACAATATGTATCATAAGTTTTTTAAGTAATGAACGTGTGACCTACTTGGTACATCTGTAAATTTTCTCACTTTAGGTTCTACTACATTGTTAACAAGAAAAATACGATTAGCTGATGTCAGAACAGCTAAACCTGTACCATTTATACTTGGGAAAAATTTGGCTTCTATAACTTTTGTTTCTTTCACTTCCTAAATGAATAAAATCAAACATAAATGATCTATTTAAGAAACTCAGAATATTAAAATGTTATAATTACATCTCCCATGCTAAAAGTATGTTGGTAATTTCCAAACATATCATAAATTAAAACCATTCCATCTTCTTGTACACAAAGTAGCTCTTCTTGATGTGACCATCCCATTGAAACTAATTGTCCACTATTCCACTAATAATTTGGATAATAAAGGAACATAATTAGATTAAGTTACTATTAATGTTTTTAAAACATTAATAAACCTACATGCATTCTTGCCATCAAATTTCCAGATGACGAATAAAGAGAAATGAGAGTTTTAGCCGAGCCTTGTATTTTGACAAATTTCTTTGGATTTCGAGTGATAGCAATTGAACCACCATAAGGAGCAGCAACAACCAAATTGTCTGCACTGGTTTCATAATTGAAGGATAGTGGATATATCTCAAATTTTCTAAATAATGAGAAATTTGTAGTGAATCTGTAAACTTGTCAATTGATGAAGTGTAATTTTATCATACCTAAAATAAGTGTCTCGACCTAGCGGAAACCAATCCGCCGTTAGCATAACTGACATTTTTACAAATGTTCTTTATTTCCGTGAATAAAATTAATAGATACATGTAATTTTTATTACTGTCACTTATTTTAGCTGAGATTAATCTTAGTTGGGTGTTGTCTAGTTAGAACAACAAAATACACATACATATATATACATATATATATATATTTATTGTTTGAGGTTATGATGAGTTTGATTTAACAAGTACTTGACGCGAAAATTTGAATTGTGTGAAATACTGCCAGTGTCAGAAAAAATTTGTTAATCGCTCAATATCCGTAAAAAATAGACTTAAGTACTTCTATTGAAATTAATTTTATATACAGTGTAAATATATTAATAGTATAAAGTAAATGTGATGAAAACTAAAACATTTCTCCGAGGATAAACGTTTTAAAGAAAAATATAAAATGCAGTACGTACACATAAAAGGTAGAGTTTATCTCAATTATCAATAGATTTATTTCTATAGAATATTTGGAGTTTCGGCAATATTTACAATGGTCAAATTCAATTTATGCAGGGAGTTATGTATATATGAAATAAATATAACTCAAAAAAGGTAGATAAATATTTGTTTCTGAAATTCATAAGATCTCTGTGTTTCAAAAGGATCAGAAATGGCTTTATTTTGAAAAATGGATTACAATGAGTTTTTTTTTCATGGAATAAACATTGTATTGTAATATTTTCGGACTGCAGGTCGAACGAACGATTCCTGACTGACAATGTTGACGAAATTCGTAGAAACTAGAATATTGTCACTTTTACCAGGGTATTTCTCTCCATATAGAATACATGGTGAATATTTCACTAGTAACTAACAGAACGTACACTTTATTCTCTAAACGATATGCTTACAACGATATCCGCAATGCAATGAGAAAGAAAAACGAATTTCATTGGAAATCAACATAACATGAATAATAAGGCTTAACATATATGTATAAAATGGTGAATTCTTTTTTCCTTCAGCTAGATCGGTTTTACGCGCTTTGGCTATCGAATACATATAACAATAACAATTATTTTATGCGAGCGTCCGTGTATAAAATCTCTGTTTACCCGAAGAAATTGTTTTCACTGAAATATATCGCAATTACACGGTATAACGCAGTCGATTACACAGTAACTGAAGTTTCAAGTAAAATATAACGCCTTGGACACGATAAGGTGATGAATTTGTTGAAAATATACTGACTCCACGATTACATATCCCACGGTGTGCTTCGGCAAGACTGACATTCAATGAACTATAGGCCAATGCGCTGGTCCCAAAAATCTCTTGACTGACATAGAAGCGCGCATTTCAAACGTATTTACATTGCGCCCAATTTTCGCATTTCTTTCCGTAAGATTTCGCGTTGGAAAAGTAGAGTTTGGTTGTCGATGGAAGGTCTGTTCGGCCCTAGCCGCACTCGTCTAGCGATACTAAAATCCTACCTTGTTCACGATCGTACTGGCAATCGGATGGCATTGCGCGTAAATGCTCATTATCCACGTCCAGTCAAGATAACAGGCGTGTCACAAGCGAACCAGAGGACTCACGCAGCGCGTCTAGGATTTGGCGAAAGAGGAGAAAGAACGATCTTGCAAATGGCTATGCTCGGCTCGGTCGACCAAGGCAGCAACAGCGGCAGCAGCAGCGTATGTACATGCAGCGACGAGGCGACATCGAGCAAACGGAGTCGAGTCGCGGCGCCCTCACGCCTGCTTGGGATGAGGCGCGGCCGGCGGCGGCTCCGAGCGGAAGCACGACAGCAGGAAGCCCGTGTACATGGCGAAGAGCAAGGCCACCGCGATCAGCATGTACATGTAGATGTTGAGCTCCGGCTGGCGGAAGCGGTTCTTGCGCAGCCACTCCAGCACGTCGTTCTCCCTGGTGAGGTCGCCTGAAAGCAAGCAGCAGACACGCTCGAGAGAGTGCTCGGCTCGGGCCTGGGCCGCGCCGTCGCGCCGTCGCGCCGTTTCGCTCACCTCGGTATATGCTGGGGAAGCGCTTGCGGAAGTAGACTATCGCCGGCAGCTTGGTCACGCCCCACTTGCGCGCGTACCGCGGGTCTGCCATCTTCACGAAGGTTATATCGAGGTTGTCGGTCTCGCCGTCGATGTTCTCCAGCCTCTCGTTCACGTCCTCGCTCTCCCTGGCGCCCGGCTCGTCTGCAAGCACACACGCGCGCAGTTCAGCCGCGAACGCAACCTCGCTCGGCCACCGCTCGCCGCTCGCCGCTCGCCGCTCGCTTACAGAAGAACACGGCCAGGAACTCGTTCTCGTCCAGCAGCTTGTCCAGCATCTTCTTATTCACCTCCTCGATCTCGTTCTTGATCTCGAACACGTCCTGCGACGTGAGCCACTGCAGCACCTTGTCCTCTTGCGTCAGGTCGCCGTCGTAGGCGAGCGGCACCTTCTTCCGGAAGTAGACCAGCGAAGGCACGTTGAGTATGCCGTACTTCTCGGCTGCCCCGGCATCCGACACTTTGACGAAGTCGATGCCGTAGAGGTCGGCTTCTCCGTCGATCTTCTCCAGGGCCTCCATGATGTCGTCGCACTCGGGGCAGTCTTCGTCGTCTACTGCGCAAATGATTCGTTAATCCGAGCCATTCGGCCGGCCTGGCTTACCGAGCCCGGCACCTACAGAAAAAGACCGCGAGGAAGGGCGACTCGTCGAGCAGCCTCTCCAGCATCCTTCCGTTCACCGACTCGATTTCGTCCGCCAGCTCGCGGTTGTCGTCGTCTATCAGCCACTCCAGCACTGACTCCTCGTTCTGCAGATCGCCTGATTTCAACAATTTCAGCCTGTTACTCGGATCAACTCATCGATAAACCATAATAGACGATGACAACGCTGCGCTACCTTCGAACAATAACGGATTGCCGTTTCTAAAGTACACCAGGGCAGGGAACGTTTTAATGGAATATCGCTTAGCCAATTGTATGTCCTGGATTTTCACTAAATGAATTCCGAATACGTCGCACTCGTCGTCAATTTTCTCCAGACCCTCGAGGATCTCGTCGCAAATGAAGCAGTTCTGCTTGTCTGCAAATCAACGGCCAAGCGGTGAGTTTCCGCCCGAACAAGTCTCGCGCGAACAGCCTTTCCAAACTTACAAAAATACACGGCCAAGTATTGCGTATCTTCCACGAAGGACTCGAGCATTGTGCGAGTTATCAACTCGATGCGATCCTCCGTCTTTTGCGTTATCAGCCATTGCAGCACCTCTTCTTCTTCGGCAAGGTTGCCCTCGAATACGTTTGGTATTTGATTTTCGTAGTACACCAATACTGGAAAGTCCGTCACTCCGTAGTCCTCGGCAATTTTGAAATCCTGAGCGTTTACAAACACGTAAGACTTTAGAAACACTTTAGACAAATGGCGGATTTCAAATACTATTGAAAATAAAGCCTACTTCAGTTTTTACGAATGTAATGCCGTGTCGGTCGCAGTCGTCGTCGATGTTTTCCAACTCTTCTAAGATATCGTTACAGTGGTCGCAATCGTCACCATCTGTGGAACAACTTCTCAATTAAAAAGTCCACTTCCGTGTCGCTTTCTTTATTAATAGACACACACTTTTCCGATTATCTAGAAAGCTAGTTTTAATCATATTGTGTGTACGAATATTGACATGTTGATTGTAACATTGGATAATTTCGTATTGTACTTATTTTCATCATAGTTTTTATGAACTGTACTCGAATCGTGAAGTTTGCGTTTGTTTGATACTATGTACTATAAAGTTGAAGCATTGCATTATAAAAAGTAGCGAGAAGCCGTAATAAAAAGCCACTTCACTCAAAGCTAAAGCAATATTCACAAGCATTAAACAAGCTTTCCATTAATAAACCTATAATAAGGTTGGATAAGATTACTTTTCAATATCTGTAAACATATATAAACATATTTGTATATAAACAATAAAGTATTGGGGTTTCAACAAATTATCCAACAATTTCATTTGAACTTCACTAATGAAGGAAGAAGGGGGGGAGGGGGGCAAAGAAATTGACTTTTCACGACGATGTTTGTACCATCAACGACTGTTCCTTCTTCTTGTTCCTCGCTTTCGGCAGCAGCAGCAGCCTTTTGTTCTTGTTTGTGACGTCTCTGCTTGCGATATGCTTTCGATTGGCAGATATCGCAAAGCGTTTTATTCCCTGCGACAATTTCATAGAAATTGCTTTTCACCGATTATATCATTAAGGGAGAGGAGATACACGATTCTCGAGCCTGCTGAAACGACGTTATACTTTTCTTTGATATGTAAGTCGCAGCGTTATGATTGTTAATTACAGTTACTTGCGTCAAGCGGCATTGATTGTCACGTACGATTTGTCGTTCTCGACGTTTAATTACAGTCGAGTAACCAGCTATTTTGATTATGCGAGTGTTATATACTTTAAATTTGCAAGAATAAAGTTTAGAAAACAATAAGTCAATTGGTTGGCCAGACCACCAGATAGTGCAAAGAAAGTCAATCGAAAGAGATGAGATTACATATTGAAAGAACAAATGGAGCAGTAAAAATTGATAAATGCTTAAGGTGGATTGAGCGAAATCAAAAAGATCATAATTGCGTTTTGTTTGTGAGAGAGACAGAGAGATTCGCAGCAGGCTAGAGATACATTCCTGCTTTGCAGCTTGCAGCAGCCCGAGGACTATAAGACTTACAGAAGAACACAGCCAACGACTCAGATTCCCTTATCATATTCAGAAGTTCTTCGCCGTGCAGATCCTCGATCATTTCTCCCGAAGGATCCTTTTGCGTCAAGAGCCATTGCAGAATCTGCTGCTCGTCATACAAGTCGCCTACGTCCATTTAAAAGACAGTTTTTCATTGGATATTGCCACGGAATGTGTTCTTGAACTAGATATCGTACTTGCATAAATAACTGGTTCCTTCGAGCCCATTTTGAAAAAGAGAATGGCAGGCAGAGCGAACACCCCGTATTCTTTAGCCAACTGCTTGTCGTCGATCTTGACGAAATTGATTCCAGCGCCATCAGCTTCGTCGTCAATGTGCTCGATCTCACTCAGGACACGGCTGCATTGCTTGCAGTCGTTGCTATCTGAACGAATTTCATGGTAAAACCCATTCCGCGGGATCTGAAATTCGAGCAGAGATACTCACAGAAGAATACAGCTACGTAGTCGGAGTTCTGCCTGATCTTTTGGAACATCTTGCGGTTCACTCGCTCGATGTGATCGTTAAGCTCCATGTTCTCGGGGTTGGTCAGCCAGTCGAGTATCTCTTCTTCGTCGTCGATGTCGCCGTCGTAATTGATGTACTTACCCTTGCGGAAATACGTGATTCCCGGTGGATTTCGGAATCCGTACTTCTTCGCCATTAGTCGGTCGCTCATTTTTACAATTTTGATGCCGTACTCGGATGCCTCGTCGTCGATCAACTCGATGTGTCGTAAGACCCGCGGACTTTCCGGGTCTTCGTCCTTGTCTACTCGTCCGACATGACAGTGTAACAGTAATTTCTTAAGTTTTGCAAATACTTGAAAACTTTTTCTCCGTATATAAAAAAAAAAGCTAAGAAACTAATGCTCGGACAATGCGATCCAAAAAAAAATGATGAAACCAGTGAAAAATTGTTTGTGCAAAAATTGCAATAAATGGCGTCTTCCTTACAAAAAACAACAGCGAGGAATTCCTTTGTTTCGATGTACTTGTTGAGAGTATCACGGTCGATTTCTTCGATACTCTCGTCATTTTTCTGCCTCACCATCCAGTCCAATACTTCAGCCTCGTCGAGAAGATTACCTGAGATTAAGAACATACCACGCATTATTGCTTTTCAAACTTTGAGCATTAGCTTTCTCTTTCTTTCCAAAAGACTTATCTCTCTGATGGCAAACGAAGACGTTTGGAGTTCTGAAATGGCTTTTCGAAATTCAGAGCTGAAAATAATGATGGAGTTTCTTATCACAGATTATCTTCTCCACGACGGTCGATTTCATTTTTTATTTTATTTGTTTGCTTATTTATTTTTGATCGTAGAACACGATTTCTTGACTATCGTTAGCTTATTTCATGGAGAAAATTGAAAAAAGCCAGACATTTGTACTAGGAAAGTTGCTTCTTTATTGCCGTATTTTCGATCTTTGAGTTTACATGTTTCAGTCGAGGTTCGCGTCAAATATGGCACGATTTGAGTATATCTCTTTGGCACTTCGTTTTCAACTAGGTCTACTAAACAAGTGTTTTCATTCGATCAGTTTCGGTGTAGTTTATCATTTGTTCAGGTTTGTTGTTCCTTCCGCTTCCCGCGAAACACACGAGCTCAAGTAAAATGCTTAAAAATTAATTATTACAATCTATTCAGTGCGCACTCCATAATAAGACATGTACACACGCAAATGATAGTCGATTTCCGGCAATGGAAGACAACGCACTTCGCAAAATCGATTCCATTCATCCTCTCACTGTATATGATAACAACAAAGATAAAATTATAAGCTACGCTCAACAATTCGTAAAATATATAAACTGTAACTCGTCTATTATCTGACGAGTTTACGTCTCAACAATTAACGAGTAATGAATCGATCGATTTTTTTCTTCATATCTGCATTTTTTTGGTGCTTTTGCACTTTTCTTCATTATTTTTTTCTTAGAAAAAGGATTAAGTTCGATAGGTGAGATAGAGAAAAGAGTGAATGGCAGAAAGTGAAACGCAGTGTTTGATGAAAAAAGAGGATTAGTAGTGGGCAACAGATCAGCTAGAAAATTAATTATAAGATTAGACAAAAAAATCGTCGATATTCATCATCGTACACAAGGAAGGCGGCAAGGGGAGCCTCAACTCAACGTGAAAACTATATGTTCATTTTCGACATGTAATAAAATCTAGAACGGACTCTCGTGATAACGGAAACGAAACGAAGAAAAAAAAACAAAAAATGCATCATGACGGATGAATGTCGTATATCGAGTATAGAAAAAGAAGAAAAAGTGAAATGTTACATCGAAAACGTTATACATAAAATAAAATTTTTGATATATATCGAACGTGTGTGTGTGTGTGTGTGTGTGTGTGTGTGTGTGTGTGTGTGGGTGGGTGGGTGGGTGTGTGGGTGTGGGTGTGTGTGAACGACATTACACTCGCGCGGGAACGTCGTAATTAACAAAGCTTGTAAAATCCGCTCAGCAGTGTTAAAAAGATACAAAGACAAGTTTCTTTTTTTTTCTGTTTTGTTTCTTTTTTGTTTCTTTTTTGTTTGTTGACGAATAACGGCGCTCGGTGATTATAAGTAGAAACGCGATCCATACAAAATAAAATTACAGTACCTCGCTCTCGCGGGAAATTAGTTAGTTTTAAGAGAAAGTTTTTCAAGTAGGAATTATTCTGTGCTCTCCGAGATTAGCAAACTTTGCGCGTGTTCGCGAAGCGCGAGTATTGCAGAGGAGTAAAAGAGACAATGAAAACGGAAGATAGAATTAAAGTGCGTAAAAACACACGGGCGTCCCCCACAGGCTCGCGCGAGAGAAGAACGAGACAAAAAAAAAATTGATCAAGGTGTTGACTAGAGTGATGTTGATGTGGTGTGTTCGTGATCGGCTGCGGCGGCGGCTTCGTCATTGTGGCCAGTGCAGTCTCTACACCTTCATGAAGTTCGGTAGGCCGGCAACCACTGGAAAAGCCGAGGATACATCTTTCTCTCTCTCCGCCAGCGATTGAAACTTAACTTTCTAACAAGCAGTTCTGATTCTTGTTCGTCCCAACAAAAGTCTTTATTTTATTTTATTTATTATTTGTTTTTTTTGGTATTTCGTTTGTACTCTCATAAAATCCGTCCTCAGTCAAACTTTAGCTTCAGTCGTCAAGAAGAGCGCTCGTTTGATCGGAGCGCACGATCGCAGCTATAGCCGTTACTTTGTTTATCGTCGATCGTTCAACAACTGTCACGATAACACATCGACACAAGCTGGATCAAGTTGATTACAAGTATCAGTGAAATGGAACAACAGACAGAGCAGTCTCGTAAATCTAAAAAGTCTTTGCTCATTACAAACAGCATTAAAAAAAAGTGAAACGATTTGTTTTACTGTTCTTTTTTTTTGCCATGTTTGTTTCTTTTGTTTTGTTTGTTTGATTAGCCATGATAGTTACCGCTTCCAAAAAATCCTTTCTTTGGCTTGGCAGTGTCTTTCTTGGTTTTGTCGTCCTTCTTGCTGGGTGGTGGCTGAAGGGTTTTGCGGCTGTCCTTGGCTGACAGCTTGTTAATAGGCTTGAGGCTGGATGCTGCAGTCGACGGTGACGAGCTAAGTTTCGGCCTCTTGGACTTGACGTCGTGACTCTTGGGAGCTGGTGTCGTCTTTGTTGCCTTGGATTTAAAGGGGCTGGCTTTGGCCACCTTCGTGCCGTGGCTTACCTTTGACGGGCAGCACTGGTAAGGCTCATACGAGGGTATCGTGGGTTTCGCGCTTTTAGCTCCCATCCCGATGTAGAAACAGCCGTCGCCTGTAGTAAGCAAATATACACGATTGATCAATTCATGGAGATTAATTTGCTTATAAATCTTTGCTTCAAATTACGAGTGAGATGAGATAGAGAGAGAGAGAGAGAGAGAAATAGAGACAGTTTGATTCTACATGATAGACAAAAAAATCGTGTCTAGCTGTTCCACTTTGCTCTTTACGTGGCTGCTCTTTTTGTCTCAATTCATCGCTTTTTTTATCGACACTGATAGATTAGACTTGCGCTTCACTAAAGACTTATCAAACTGCTATAATTGCTCGATAGCAATGTTTCATTCGAAAAATTTGCTAAGCTTTGAATGAATTATCAGTGTATCAATAAAAATAGCGTCTTCACCGAATAAATGAATAAAAAAAAATCATAATAATGAGTGAAGAAAGAAATGACAGAGTGGACAGAATGATGAAAGTGTTAGTGGCTAGAAGAAAAACTTCATCAGATGCATAGACGCTTCACTACCATACCAATAAACGCGAGCAGCAAAAGCGTAACGTGCAATCTGTTCAATGCCGCGATCATAGGTGCAGTAAAAAATTGCGTTCAAAAATGGCGTGAGTGCGCGATTGACGTGAGCTTCCAGCAAGTCGATGAATCTCTCATAGAGTATATGTTAAGCTTTCGACATTAAGTGCTCAAAAAACACGAAAGAAAATACTATGACCGAAACAGCTGAGTCAACTTGCATGAAGTGTGAAAATATAACATGAAAATAAAAAATAAAAAATAAAAAGTTCGTTTGACGTCGTCAAAAATGTCTAAATTATAACTTCCTGATACTCTCAATAAATAAATCAAATTAAATGCTTTAGATCATTTTTTTTAATAAAATGATGGAAGAAAACAAAACGTGTTAGAATTTTTCAATGTTCATGTGTTTGATGACGAATGTAACACTAACGATTTGTAAGAAGTTTTTAAAAGTAACTCTTGAAAGACTGATTCTGAATCGTTATCAGACGTGAAGCTAACTACAGGCGACAGGCTGTAATAATAACATTAATAAATGATGCGATAAACGTGAAATCCATCAGCTCGCTCGAAGATAATTTTGCAATTTTTAGAGCATTCGAATACAATCCTTTTTGAGGGCTTCAAAACGTGATGTATAATATGTATTACATGCAAGTAAAACATTAGATACATGGTGAATCACGTTTGTAGTAGATACAGATAATATCAAAATTGATGCACATTAGATGATACATTAGGTAGGGATAAACAAACCCACTTCGTGCAAATGTTCTCGATTTTCTCTCGTTACAGAGCTAAGTTCTCTTTTAACCGTTTGCCTAGCGCTACTTCAAACTATTAAATGTATTCTTTTACACAGTATATAAGATCACACGCATTTCGTCTGGCAAGTTTTTATACATTTCTACGTTTGCTAATTATGTGTGAATACGCATATATACGCCAGACGCTGATCTACTGTCAATTTTATTCGATCATAATCTTTTTCGGTCTCAAAAAATATAATATAAAAATAAAGATGAGTCTCTTCGTCAATATTTCATTCGAATAAAGTATTCGTCATGCTTCAGTTTGTCTTGCCTGTCGAAAGCGCATTCTAGCTTTACCTTTGCCCACGAATTGCTTTATTGCTCTACTGCTAGATTCTGGTGCATCGTCGTCGTCGTCATCTTCCTCATCGTTATCGTCGTTGTCTTCATCGTCGTCATCATCATTATCATCATCCCCATTACATTCATCATCTTTATCATCATCGTCGTCCTCATCATCATCCTCATCATCCTCATCATCATTTTCATCATCATCTTCATCATCATCTTCGTCGTCATCATCTTCATCGTCATCATCTTCATCTTTCTTCTTAGAGATGTAACCACGTTCAACTTTTTTACTTTTTGAGACCGTTTTTTTACTTTTTGAGATCGTACGGAATTTACGAGTACGAGCGTTATCATCGTCGTCATCGTCATCGTCATCGTCGTCATTATCATCACCATCATCATCATCATCATCATCATCATCATCATCATCATCGTCATTATCATTACCTGCGTATGAACAGTACGAATGTTCAAGTAAGATTGACCCGTATCAAAAATTTAAATGCCTATTTAGTGTATTTGTGATGTATCGAATTCATAGACGGATTTTTCTTTGCGTAAAGTATTTCCATACTTAAATTTCAAATTATGATTACAATAATTTAGATTTTGTTATCCTTGTATGTGTAAAATTCAATACAGTGTGACAAATCAATAATAAGATCAATCATAAGTACATATATGGAAAATTAATAGAGGGATAAGATATGAGAGAAGAAAGAGATCAAAATAGAAAGAGCAAAAAACTGTCATAGAACTTAATTAAAGAAACAGATAAAGGACTTAACACTTCAAAAAGTTGAAGAGGTTTATGTTAAAGTTAACTAAGCAAAGCTGCGTTATTCTGAAGATGTCTTTTAAAAACGTTTGAAAAATTGTTTCAATTAGATTTAAGCTCGTTTCATGGAAAATGCTTGTATTCTTAGTATCACTATGAAATGCAATATTATTAGAATATTCAAGGCACCTGCGTAGATGTTTTGAACAATAAAATTCACGGAAAGAGCTAGCTTACATAGCTAATTGTTCCATAAAAACTTAACGTATAAAATCTTAATGATTCCTGAGAATAATAACACGTCTGCGCGAATTAGAACCTTCCTTAACCTTTGATTCTTGTACAATGTTTTGTTGAATGCATTATTTAATAATTTTAGTCAAAATATCATTAGATATCATAACGCGGCTAAGGTGCGCGCGGAGGTGGCAACGTTACTGGCGTTATAACGATCGCCTGTGTCTGATAATTGTAATCTGGCGGTATCGTTACAACCGAGATTAGAGTTACAACGAACAGTACACCAGTTATTATAATCATCATTCTAGAAATCTCCTTACTTTTCTGTTCGATTAGCCATTCCAGAACTTCGTCTTCCTGTTTAAGATTACCTATAAAAGTTATACATAGCACAATCAGGATTTTTTGACAATCATGCCTTCAGCTCGTAGCTTTTTCTGACTTATAATTGTGCATACAATATTTTTCATTTTTTAAGTAATTTCTTCAATACATTTAATGCAAGTTCGTATGCAGAAATAATTTCTCTAGGATTCGATTTTACAACACAAAATTAATTATTTTTTTACATAACTCCAAATTTTATAAACTAAAATGTTTATAAATCATAATTTAATAATAATATTCATCGTATCAAATTTCAATGAGGACATGATTTGGGATGGTGCAAGCATCAAACCAAACTTACCGTCGTACATGATAGGCACTCCCGTTTCGTAATAAACGAGCGCTGGGAAGGAGAATATGCCAATTTCAGCTGCTAGTTTTGCATCCTTCGATTTGACAAACTGAATGCCATGTTTATCGGTATCGTCATCGATGGTTTCAAGTTCTTCCAGAATCTCTTTACAAGATTCACAATCATCATCGTCTAATAAATCAGAGAATTTAACCATTATCATACAATTAGCTTATAAGATTTAAAAATATTGAATATCTTTTTTCTTACAAAAAAATACGGCTAAATGTTCTACATCATTGATGAGGACTTGAAGTGTTTTCCGATCAACGCTTTCAATGACATCTGGAGTGGATGTACGCAGATCTAATACCCAATCCAAAATTTGTTCTTCATGCATCATATCGCCCGTGTAAATTTGACGGAATTTGTGCCTGTAAAAGGCAAGTGCTGGTAGGCTTGGTAGATCATATTCTTTTACAATTCCTTCATCAGAAATTTTTACAAAATCGACGCCCTTCTCTTCGCATTCGTCATCAATATTCTCGAGCTCTTGGAGAATTTTCTGACTTTTTTTATCACCTTCCTTATCTATAAATTTAAAGGTAATATTATTTCAATAACTCTTTAAACTTATTGTGTAGTTAATTTTTCGTATAAACTTACAGAAGAAAACAACAACGTAATCATTTTCATCAAGAATATTTTCCAACATTTTGGCATTGACCTCTTCTATTTTTCCCGGAATTTCAAGCGTATTTTCATCAGTTAACCAAGACAGAACCTCATCTTCATCTTCGATATCACCTTTGAAAATCAATGGTTCCTTATTACGGAAGAAAGCTAGTGTTGGTAAATTTTTTATTCCGTGTTTCTTAGCTACTCCAGTGTCTTCTGTCGTCACAAATATTATACCAGTTTCATCTAGTTCATCGTCGATATTTTCCAGTTCTTTTAAAACATTATCACATTCATCTCCATCATCACAGTTTCCACCTAACAAATTAAGTTATATCAGCATATCAGTAAAACCTTTCATGTACGTATACAAATGAAAGAGTATAATTGGTACACTCACTGAAGTACACTACCACATATTCATGCTCGTCAATGAGATCAGCAAGGATTTCATCGGTAACCTCTTCTATTGTGGCTGAATTTTTCTGTTCAATAAGCCACTTAAGTACTTCATCTTCATTGAGAAGATCACCTTCATATATTGCAGGAATTTTATCTTCAAAATAGACCAAAGTTGGAAGGTGGTCAATTCCGAATTCTTTGGCTTCGGCATCGTTGTCCATACGAACAATTACTATTTCTTCTTTTTCAAGGTCATCATCGATATTCTCTAATTCATTAAGTATTCGCATGTCTTGTTTATCATCTTTATCATCTGCAATGAATTAAGTCAATCAAATGATTATAAAAAAATATGAATATAACCATTTAGTAAGATTTAGGATGAACTAACAGAATAGAACTGCTAGATAAGGTGTATTTTCAATGAGTTTTTCCATCATTTCGTCCGTAACTTCTGGAATTTCGCTGTGCTTTTTTTGGTGTAAAAGCCAACCTAAGAGCTGATCCTCATTCATCAAATCCCCTGTTAAAGAAGCGCAAAATATGTATTTCCATTATTCAAAATAATATCTTTAAAAAATAAAAATAGAATTACTGACCATCGTAAACATGTGGTATTTTTTTTTCGAAAAATACTAAAGTAGGCAGTTCATCTATTCCGTATTCCTTAGCTTCTTCAGCATCATCGATTTTGACGAAGGCGATGTTATGCTCGTCACAATCATCATCAACGTTTTCGAGTTCGTCCAAAACTTTCATGCTCTTTTTCTGGTCTTTATCATCTGTAAATTAAATAAATTTTGTACCAAGAAATTGTTTTATTAATATAATTAAAATTTTTAATAATCTAGACAAACTTACAAAATAAGACGGCGACGTGTGGCATTTTGTCAATTACCATGTCCAACATTTCATCGGTAATGTCTTCAATATGATCACTTTTCTGTTGGTGTTCGAGCCATTTTAACACTTTCTCTTCATCCTCAAGATTACCTTCATATAGTGTTGGTATACCCTTTTCAAAGTACAACAAACTTGGCATTTTATCGATTCCATATTCCTTAGCTTCGTCTGGATTATCGATCTTTACGAAAATGACTCCCAAAGTATCACATTCATCGTCAATGTTTTCGAGTTCATTCAGCACCTTTTGCGATTTACGATCGTTGTTGTCATCTGTATACAAGGAATCATATTTATGTTATTCAAAAAAATAAAACTGTTTGAAAGGGATAATCTTACAGAAAAGTACAGCCAGAGTTTTGCCTTCTTTTACCAATCGATCCAACATTTCATCCGTAACATCTTCGATTTCGTCTTTTTCTAGTTGTGAAAGTAACCATTCCAATATTTCATCTTCGTTCTGGAGGTCTTCTGAATTCAGAAATACAAATTTGATCATTTCTTCATTACCACAGTTTTAAAAAATGCTTATGAACTTACTGTCGTAAACGTTTGGGATTTGTTTTTCAAAATAGACGATTGAAGGGATGGAATCTATGCCAAACTCCTTGGCAGCTTTATTGTCATCGATCTTAACAAATTGAATTCCATGTTTATCACAGTCGTCGTCTATTTTTTCCAGCTCTGTCAATACTTGCATCGAATCCTCATCGCCATGATCGTCTGCAAACATAAAATAATACAATTAGTCGCAAAAGCATATCGTTACTTTTTTAATTTGAAATTTTTTTATGAAGCGAAATAATACGGATATTAATTTAAAAAAAAGGTAAAAACGATTGTATGAGGTACGTGAATAAAAAACCTTGAATACGAACAGAAGAGAACAACCAGATTGTCGATGTTGCCGATCAGAGTATGGAGGGTTTTTACAGTCACATCTTCAATCACATCCTCCTCATCACCTGTGCTTTTGTTCGCTACCAGCCATTCGAGTACATCCTCTTCTCTGCTCAGTTCGCCTGAAGGAAGTCAAATGTAAGCTTGCAAATTGATTATTCGAAAATGTTTAGAGAATATATTTGACATTATAATTACCTTCGTAAACGATGGGAATTTGATGCCTATAGTACACCAGAACGGGAAGTGGTCCGAGATTGTACTCCTCGGCGAGTCGTTCGTCAGCGATCTTAACGAATCCGATGCCAAGTTGATCGGCCTCGTCGTCGATATTCTCCAGTTCTTGGAGAGCTTTGGCACACTTTTTGCATTCCGGCTTGTCTATCCCATTTCAAATGAAAAATTCGCAATATATCATTGTCACTATATTTGTACATATTCAATTTATCAAAGCAAATGAAAATTTTGTTCCACTAGGCACTCAATTAGTGTGAGTTTTATACAAAATCTAACTGATTCCCAATAATATTTGAGATCAGAAATATAAGCGAACAAAATTCATCAAAAAGTCGATCTACTGCTTAGAAGAAAAATGATTACATTTCAATAGTAGTCAATTGATACAATTAAACTCAAATACTTCAAAATATAATAGCTACCACAACTTAAATTTCAACCTTTCTACTTTTCATGATCCTTAATAATAAACGCTAAAGTAAGCTCTTAAAATCTATAATATTCAGCTGAAAAAAAAACAAGAGTTAGTTGCTCCAACAAGTGTAGGTTAAGACGAAAATGAAAAATATCTTCAGCATACAGAAGCGTAGCATCCATCGTGAAATAAATAATACGAGTTTCATCCTCGCGATACGTTATACAGCAGGTGCTATTAATCTTTCTACATTATTGGTATAAAATACTTTTTTGGCATAGGGCAGCAGTGGCCTTATATGACATACGTTGCAATCAAGCTTTATATTTGTAAAAAAACCAAGCGTCGCTTGTTGTGACTGTTATAGAGATTGATGGGATGTACCTCCTGGTGGAGTATGTTTGTGTATTTTGTTGGTAAATTGTGAGAAGAGATGCTTCTACCAATACGTTAATAACGTTACATGTTATATACTTACTAAAGTCGCTGCCAGTGCATTTATCAGCTCCCGGACCTGACACCCACATTGGCGCACACAGAAAAACAGTTCACATGTATGTATATTATTTACAATTAACGACCGTGTCGCTTGTTATGTTATAAACGCTATTTACAACAAGTTTTTGCAATCCCAACAGACTAAAAATGTCGTTCCTAGGCGGTTGGGATCTTAACTTCCTTTTTTCATTTCTTTGTTAATCTTTTGATAAATAGTGGTAGAAATTAGGAAGAAAAACAGGTAGGAAGATGAGGATTAGGTGAAAGACACGAGGTATATAATGAACGCAATATTACACAATTAATTTGCTGGCACGATGCTGTACGTTGAAATATGAGTAACTCATCTCTCGCTAGGTACACACGTATTTGTAATTTCTGATGTTTTTTCTTGAGTGTGAGCCATGTGAGTATAATCGTTGCGTTCATTACAAATAAGACAATATATTTACAATAGTGAGAAGCGATTTCGTGAGAGACACTGACGCCGGCAAAACATTAGGGTGTGAGTATAAAAAAATTGTATTACTTTTGATATATACAAGGTGGATTATTGTAAAGTGAAAATTGACGGGTCTGGACTTACAGAAGAGAACGGCAACAAAGTCGCTCTCCTCGATGTTCTTCTGTAAACTTTTGGCGTTAACCTCTTCGATCCGGTCAGGCAAGTCCATTGCCTCGAGGCTGGTGAGGAACTCGAGTACACTTTCCTCGTCCATCAGGTCACCTGTTAATCGTCATCATCATTGTCGTGAATTTCGAGCAAAACCGCGCTGACTCGACAGCGGCAAGGTCAGAGCGCTCGGGCTGAGGTCCAAGAAAATATGTTTGCTGACTGAACCAACTACATCGCTTACTCACCCTCGAAGATGATCGGCTCCCTCTCGCGGAAGTAGGTGAGCGCGGGGAAGGTCTTGATGCCATACTGCTTGGCCAGTCGTTTGTCGTTGATCTTGACAAAGTCCACGCCAAAGGTGTCCGTGTCGTCGTCGATCTTTTCCAGCTCAGCCAATACCTTGTCGCATGTCGTGCAGCTTCGGGCGTCTGCAAAACAGCGCAGAACCAAAATTTTCATTCATTCATTTGAACTGGCTGCACGTGTGTCGCACGGTGGCAATCTAACGAGAGAGAGAGAAAGAGAGAGAGAGAGAGAGAGAGGGAGAGACAAAGCAGCGGCCAAATTTCAAGCTCTCAAAATATAGCTCAACACACTCGATTTTTGCATTACGTAAGAGCAACGACACAGGAAAGAGAAAGACACCCGCGCTACTTGAAGCTTCAACCATTGTTATCTTTTAGTCAAACATCTATGCATATCGGATATGAGAGGCGATGTCCAAGTGATTCGAACGCATTATTCGAGGGATATTTTTGTTGTTAATTCCGATGTAACTTCTATTTGGAGATGGGTTTGAGCTGATTGATTTGATTTTACATTTCTGTTTTCAATAGCTATTTTTCTCAGTAAAGATTTCTAACTAATTAGCTTATTTTTCCACAAGTATGAAAGCAAAATTGTCGAACGATAAATTCTAATTTCAAAAGTCATAACGGAAATGGAAAACATACTAATACGAAAAATAAGATATAATGGACTTTGTCTTTTTAACGGGGCTCCAGCGTGGAAAGATCAGAGATTATCTATGATATTTTCATCGTCATTTTTACAGATCAAAATATGCTGAATCCAATATCATTATTTATCTTGTAGCTGTGAAAATTTTTTAGATATTTCATCTTAAAATACATAGGGTTATTGGCGCTTACCGACAATATTACATTATTCTTATTCAGTTTTAAACTTATTGTAGGTAGCTCAGCTATTCATTATTTCTTTAGTTAATAAAAATGGCGGATGACTGTAAGATTTAAAAAAAAATTTAAAACTGAAGAGATTAATATAATATTCGGAGTATTTACGTAATGAATTATTTACTTAATGAAGTAGTTACGCGGTAGAAAACTAACATTTAATATATATAACCTTAACTTTTCAGACGGTTTGTCACAAATTATAGGTAGCCATGGGCTTTTTTTAAGTTATTAACGAAAATATCGCTGAAAAGTGCAAATGTCGATGCCGCGATGTGAGACTAATTCACTAAACTGCTTGGATAATTTTTTCTGATAAATATTAAAACTTTCAAATTGATATTCGATATGTATATTCGAACGTGATTAATAAACTATATAAAACAGTAGAAATTTGGATTTTTGAAAATTTTCTAGAGACTTGTGAATTGAAGATACAAATTTTTTAATTTATGAAATTACAATTTTTTCTAAATCAACGAAAGTACATGGCGCATTTCGGCAGAAAACTGTCAGATGCTTGAGACTTTTACGAATACAGTTATTTTGTTGTCATTGATTGTTGCATAATTATTATTGTTACCACGGCGCTGGAGCCCCTTTTAAATAACGAATCGCGAGCTCAGCTGATGGCTTGGAGGTGAAATATAGGACATCACGGACGAGGCTCGCGCGGTAACAAACTTGGCCCACCTACGCGTCAGCAGGAAGCCAGTTCAGGTCGGTCGAAAGATCGATTGTTGATTGCGAAAATTATTGAGCGGTATGTAACGAGCTATACTAGCAGATATAAATCAATCTTTCAAATCCGTTCAGCTAGCCCACTTTTATTATGAGGCTTGTTTTCAAAACTAATTTTGTCATCGTGTGTGGTCCGCCGCCGCGAGCGCGAGCTTTGCAATAATAATCGTCAGTGCGATTTTCAACTGGTTTTAGCAATCGACTAAATTTATTTGCACTCTATTCTCTCTCGCGCTTCTGTGTGCGTGTTTTTTATTTTCACGTTTAACGTGTATGAAATTCCAGCTCCCGGTTATTTTTGAAAATGCGAAAACGACCAGGCCGCCAGTGCAGACCGAGTTGTTGATTCGCATATTAAATTCAAAGCAGGCTTTTATTTCGAAACAGAAAGAAAGAGAGAGAACGAAAGCAAGAAAGAAACGTTGGAAATTTATATTAGGGTTGACAGACGATAAACTCTGGATTTCAGTATGAGCCATGAGAACTGTGGTACAGCTGATGAGAAACAAATATATTGGCAGCATATACATATCGCTTGAAAGGTACACTTGTATTACTTGAGCTTACGGTAGTCTATAATCAATGCGTCATTGAAATTCTTGGCACTGTCAGCGTTTACACATTGTAACTATCTACGTTGAATAAAAATTTATACTCGGAACTGTGATCTGTACCTTTGTTTACATTGCTAATTAGAAGATTAAACTTCTAACGATTATTAAGCGCGGAAAATCATGTTGAAGCTGCCGCGAGCGTATGAAATTTTAATTGAAAAATTGAAGTTGTGTGTTCTTGGCATTCGAATCAATTAGTAGTGCCTTCCTGTCACTCAATACCTCACTGAAAGTACCTTAAGAGCGCAAAGTAAAAGCTGTCTATTAAAAGCTGGCAATCTGGAAAAGTAACCGGCCTCGATTAACGAAAGCGACGACGAAAAGCGCGCGACGTCCGAGCGAGGGATGACGCAAAGGAAAAATTCTAAAAATTCATATACGCCACGGAAGAAAAGAGCAACAAAGCGGTTGACGCGCGGCAGCGAGTGAAGGATGGAACGCGTCGAACAGTAGGTAGACAGGCAGTGCCGCCCACGCAGCTTGGCCCAAATGAGTGGCCGTGGCTCGCGCGCGTCTCTAAAAGCTCGCTCGGGGGCGGAGTAAAAGCGAGCCGCGGCGCTCTCGCGCGCAACCCCCTCGCGAAGAAGAAGCGTTGTTATTTTAGCTCACGGACACCGCCGCCGCCGCCACACGAGTTTCGATTTTCGCTCGATCTCTATCTGCCTTCGAAAATTATTGGATAACTTCCCACATTGTCGTCGCGACGCGCAGACCTTATATGTAAAGCTGGGTTGCTGCCTCTGCTGCTGCTGCTGCTTTAGCATTATCTTTCTATAATTTTCAACGAGACTACTGCAAAGTATTCGCCATGTTTTCCGAGGCAGATAAGTGGTCAGTGGGTCATCGTCGGAGAATTGGCAGAGCCCGACGGCTGGAAACGGGAAGCGATGCGCTCGGTTTCGTAAACGTTTCGCTCGTACGCTTTAAGCGGGCGGTATTCAGCCTGGCGTTCATCGGTCAGCTCGCTACTTGATTTACGACCAATTGTATAAATTGCGCGCTTTTCGAATGACGCCGCTCCGCACCTACCCTTGACGACGTATCTCGGACCAGTAACCGAGATATATGGCTCATTGGTCTGCAGCTCAATGTGTTTTTATTTTTGCTGTTTGATTATTTATGCGCGCAAGAGATCGGAAGGGGGGGGGGGGGCTCGGCATGCCGCACGGTGTCGAGGGAGTTCGACGGCTGTCAACGATCCACGCTGGCTTTCCATTTTCCCGAGAGCGTCTGCTTGCGATCGGCGCTGCTTGGTTTGCTCGAGTTGTAAGCAAAGCGCAATTTTATCACTGCGCGCGGCACTGCCCAATGACAACGAGATTAAATGAACGTCGCTGCATGTTATTTTGGCGAAAGATGTAAACAAACTTTTCTTCTTTCGACTAAGTCAACTAATTATTTCTATTTTCGTGGACAGCCGAGACGAAAATAAATGCAGCAAGCTTTTTTCGAAAACAGCCTTTCTTTCTTTTG
This sequence comes from Phymastichus coffea, assembly GCF_024137745.1. Classification (NCBI taxonomy): domain Eukaryota; kingdom Metazoa; phylum Arthropoda; class Insecta; order Hymenoptera; family Eulophidae; genus Phymastichus; species Phymastichus coffea. Next base: position 3,670,982 of record NW_026706839.1, read on the forward strand.
ACTCGCCACTAATTTCGCCGCGTAGGTAATTAAATTATCGGCACTGTACACGCGCACGCGTGTCTATGTTTATCGTGGATGCAAAAGCAGCGAAAGAAAGAGATAAGAGGAAATATTGCGACTAGGGATCGGTGGTAGGCCTATATCGACCAGCTTTCTTCGCAAAATCTGAAACTTGTTAATTGCCATTAAATACTCCAACCTTTCGCCGTCTGCAAAATTCAACGCGACGGGAAGGGGAAATTATTGTTTCGACGATTATTCGTGGTGTGCAATTTAAATTTTATTGCGATTAAAAAATAGAAATTTGTTGTGAGTTTGTGAAAAAGGATCGCAAGAATCGAGCAATTTAAATATAGTCCTATAAAAATAGCGTGGACCACCGCAGACTAAAACAAACATCGATAAAAATTCTTTGCAACTATGATCACTAAATAAGCTCAAAACAATATAGCAGACTGCTAAGCGTGCTTTTAATACTTTACTTGTTCCAATAAAAACATGTTTTTGAACATTGTTATGTAAATCAACATAATAACATTGGGCCGTGGTGTGGAAAATCATTTTTGTTCTAAACTATTCGCTAGTAAACAAAGGCAATCTTATAAATTTCGAGAAAATATAGCTGCTTTTCTAAATCGCAGGACTTGAAAATTTTAAGTTGCGTCTCTAGAAATGAATTCCTTCTAAAGTCTAGTAAACCGAGCTCTCGACTAAAATCTGCAATGTTCAAGTAAACACGGTAAATTTGAGAGAGAGAAAGAGAGAGAGAGAGAGAGAGAGAGAGAGTGATTGTAAAAGCTTAGTAGGTAGTTTATCAGAGTAGGTATCGGCCGAGTAGGCGCAGACACGCGCACGTACACACACCAAGTCACACGCGCATACAGATACTCGCATGGCGATACTCGGTGCGTGGCCAAAATAACTCACTGGCTATCTAAAAGCAGAGCCGCCGGCTAAAAGCCGCTTTATAAGCGCGTTCGTGTGGACTAGAGGTCTCGCTAAGGAGAATCAGTTGCTAGAGTGTCCAGCCGATCAGAACTTTACGATTATTCCCGTCAATCGTCTGCACAGCTATCGCAAGCTCGGCTCTTTATGACCGGCAGTAATTCATTTTTTAATTACTCGTCAATCGTTTGTTTTGCTCATCTGGATGCGTTGAGCAAAGGAATCGGATAATCACAAAGTCTGTCTTTAATTATAAACTACTGCCGGTACGACCATTATACAAAAGCTCACGTATAGAGTCGGCCTTTCAGTTGGTGCGTTGTGAGCTTGCGGCAAGCGTCACTCGCTTAAAAAGTTTAGACAATGCGGTTTATTTGATGGATTTCCGTAATTTTTATGGATACGGTCTCCTCATTTGACTCGTTTGAATTGTCATGACATTAATATCACGGTCCGACCCCTGTTGAATCTCGATATTTTGTCATTTCAAGCGAGTTAACAAACCAAAGCATCAGTCGTACGAATCGCGTCGAGGCCGAACAAATTTGACCGAAATTCACACACAAATCATTGGCAATTTTGAAAGATCACAATAAAACTGGTATGTAGAAACTAGGTCTCGGTATCAAAGGCGGTTCGGTCTCTCGTCTAGTCTGCCAGTCGAGCTCTCGCTCTCTGTGCCGTGGCACACGTGTCGCGCGTTTAACGGCCGAACAAGCGGCTTCGCTAGCCCGTACACGCCTACGATCGCAATTTGTCGAGCGATAGGTTTGAGGGTCGATCGGCTGTCAATTATTACAAACTGTGACTCTCGTTGGCGACTCGCGATAAATACAAGCCGTCGGTATGTGCCGTGACACAAACTTCATTGTGCCAGAGTTTTGCACGCGCGTACACTCTTCCTTTTCTACGATTTATGCCATCCTTCGTGCAATTGTAAACAAATTATTTTTGAATTTCCGATTGCCGGGTTGTGTAACTAGCTCTTTCACGCGCGCGCGTGCACGCACATACGCACATACACATACACACACGTACACACGCACACACACACACACACACACACACACCTTGCTTCTATTTTTACTTGAACATTTGAGAAAAACACGTAAACGTGACGTAAGGCGCGATTCTGGACCGCTAACTCTGAAAGTTTTTGCCGTTAGTTATTAAGGTCGTCACTCGAAATAGAAAGAGCGGGAGGGGGAGGAAGCAAGGAAGGAAGACCATTAGCAAACCTTTTGGGTTGCTCTCTGGAGTGGTCGCGACGTCTGTTAGGCAGGCGACCTTGATGCGCAAGGTCTGGAGGCCAGAGACGAATAGGCTGCGCGACGGGGACCAAGAGAAAAAAGCGAAAGCGCAGGGAGGTCTACGCGCGCGGTTGCGCGGGCGAAAGAAGGACCTATCGTCGCGCGCCGAGAGAGGCCTATTTATAATCGTTGCTCTGGCCTGAGAAAGAGAACTTGCAACCCGATACAGCAGCAGCAGCAGCAGCAGCCACATCGGCCGAAGCCAGGAGGCAGAGGCAGCGCGCGAGGTGCGCGCGTCTAGTGTTACACACACGACCAGTCGAGGCTCGGAGTCGCGAATACTCACACCAGTACACGGCGACGAAGTCCTTATCCTTGAGCAGCCGCTCGAGCTGTTTACTAGTGACCTCCTCGATGACGGGCTCCTCCTTTTTGGCGTGATGCGACTCCTTGGCAGCGCCGCCATTCGACGTGGCTCCGGAATCTTTGCCACTTACGGGGGCCCGGGCCCCAGCAGCAGTCCACGCTACCAGGAGAACCAGCAGCGACAGCAGCAGCAGACGATGCTGCCGCGGTCGCGGCCCCCTCGATGCGCCGTTCGTCGTCGACATCGCCGCACTGACTGCTAGCTGCTCGCTCTCTCTTCGGCTCTCCGCTAGCGAAGCCACCGCTTCTGCAAGCTCTCTCTCTCTCTCTCTCTCTCTCTCTCTCTTCCCTTAGTCAACCAGCGGCATCGCAGAGCTTGTTCGCTTCGCGGCGCCACTGCAAACCAACGTCCAATGCTATTTTCGGACAACGCGAGCTCGGCTTGAGCTTGCGATTGTCGAGGTTGCAGCTCGCGATGACGCGACCACCGCGTGCAACTCTTCTTTACACGCTCTCACTCCCTCTTTTTGTTCGACATGTGCTTTCTGCTGCTCTTTCGTTGGATTTTGTTTTGGGCATTTTGCAAGCTCGTCGACTGAGCCGATTTTCCCTTTCGATCTTTAGCTTCATATCTGATCATGGTTTGTGTGTTTGTCATAATAGAGCTTGAACACCTCTCTATCGACGTTTTGAATCATTTTCATTAATTAATTCTTCACTAACGACTGTTAAATGAGTTATTTTTCACACCTAGCGCAAGATGATGAAAAATGATGAATTAGAATGTTTATTTTTTTTATGCTTAAATTCTTTCTTCAATTGACAATATTAAAGTTCAGAAGTATCTTTTTGAATTATTTCAATGATTTCTATAAATTGACAAAATGATTTCCGAATTGGTTTTAACGTTCAACGCTTGAAATTTCAATACAACTGTTACACTCCGTCGTTAGGAGTACGACATTTTTCCGTAGACGCCTGCCGCTATACGATCTCGAGCCTGATCTTTTATCAAATAGTCTGATGTTTGGCGTCACTGTAATCATCCAACACCGGACCTAAATAATTTATTTATTAGTAGGTTTATAGGTTACTGACGTATATCAAATTTTTACACAGTTAGAATTCGGAAGTATTTTTTATGATCTTAGGCAGAGCTCAAGGATTTCTCTAGAAGACATTTTCATGTACCAAAAATTATTTCCAAATTTTTATTTTAAAGAACGTGACATATAGGTAAGCGAATAACCGCAATAGGTGATGCATTCCCTCTTTCTATTTTATGGACGTGTCTCTTGGTATATCAATATCGAAAGTTAAGTCTCATCGAAAACAGAACAAGCTATTACAACATTAACGTGCAATATATAATATCTTTTATCAATTTTATGTTTCTCTTGTGTCATAGCTCCCTGCATTGACGAAAGACCGTTTGCTTGATATATGGCCTCACTGACGCGTAGCGTAGCACTGACTCGGCAGTGGTCAGTATTCTTGCGGCCAGCATGACGAACGAAGCTCAAAGCTTAGACGTGGCTGTTATCGGGGGTGGACTGGTAGGTAACTTTGTATTTAATATTTTATTCAAACGTCGCACCAGCATATCCGAGCGTGTTCAACGCTCATCTGACTAATGTATTTTGGAAAAAACATTCGTAAAGAATCAAGTAGTAACTTGAACGTATGTTGTGTAAACGTGTCGATCGGTTTTCGAGAAAAAAAATGCGTATAAATTATTTGTCAAGTATCAAAGATTCATTCCCGAAAATATTTGGACACAATAAGAATTGAAAACATTACGAAAGAACTGAAATTTATCTTAGGTCGGTGCCTTGGTCACTTGTTTTTTCGCCAAACGTGGTCACCGAGTATGTCTGTACGAATACCGCTCTGGTGAGTATTTTTTTGCCGTACCGTACAATTTTGAATGATATTCACGTTACCTCGCCCAATGTAGTGAAATCAATTGACAGATATTCGAGTGGAAAGTGCACGGGGAGTGAGCATCGATTTGGCTTTATCGGTGCGCGGAAGGGAGGCTTTGAGGGCCGTCGGCCTTGAAGATACTATTATTAACGAGCACGGGACACCTATGAAAGGTCGAATGATTCATTTTCAAGACGAATCTCTGAAAGAAATCATATACGATAATGTTAACAAAAACGTGAGTGATTTGATAACAATCGTTTATGGAATTAATCGCTTAACCAACAGAAAAATAATAAAAAAATATTAACGATATGTTATCTTTTCACCGTAGTGCATTTACTCGGTGAATCGAACGCACCTGAACAAAGTTCTCCTGAATGGTAAGTAAATTGTTACTTATTTTAATGCAAATGATCTTACGATCGAACGATAAGCGTAAGCAAACGCAAAGTTTGTAATCCTATACGGGCGTGGTTACGTCATTGAAAAGAGCGACATTCAGATCGATTTTTTCTGCTTTATGGTCTTCTATATACGAAAAGTAGCGAGTCTAGTGTTACCGCGTAGAGCGGGAAGCCGCAAAAATACCGTCCTATCGTGTTTCCCCGTAAAAGATTGCCACACAGACGCGGAGCATGTCGATAGCAACTTCTTTTTATTATTTAACGACAAACAAGTGATTCCATTAGATAAGCTTCGTACTTAGTTTTCCTGCTCAGATTTACCTTCGTTCTTTGCCCTTGCTACTCTGCGTAAGAATAAACGCCAGCAATGATTTGTTCCAGCCGCGGAAGAGTATTCAAATGTGTCGTTATTTTTCAACCACAAATTAATCGATGCCAATCTCGACGACGGGACTATGCAATTCATGAAGTAAGTATCAACAATTCTGTAAAAGGTATTGCTTAATCTGTGCGCTCAATAACTATCTTTCATTATCGCCCTTGAGTGGAGATAATCGTTACTAATTGGAATATTCAGCTCGTATCTATAGCCACTTATTATAAGAAATATCTCTGAACGCTGAAAACAACATTGAAACGCGAGCAAGACATCGTTGTCTCGCAAAATTTGCGACATTGTTACATTTGCCGAATTTTTCAGTACAAAAACGGAGAAGGAAGTGAATACGCGAGCGGATTTAATAACAGGAGCAGATGGAGCTTACTCCTTCGTAAGGCGATTGATGTCGAAGAGGCCGCGATTCAATTGCAGCCAGACCTACATCGATCACGGATACGTGGAACTTTCTTATCCGATTGGAAAAGATAATCAGGTGTGAAAAATCTCGGACTATCTGCCTTTACATTTTACACGTGACTGACGTCGATAATTCTTTCGAAGCATATTATGAGCGGGAACCACTTGCACATATGGCCACGTGACGATTTTATGATGATAGCTCTACCGAACGACGACCGCACGTTCACCGGCAATATCTTTGCACCGTTCAAAGTCCTCGAAGCGCTTGACACGCGCGAGAAATTGCTGGATTTTTATCGCGAGCAATTCCCCGATGCGCTCAAATTAATCGGCGAGGAGAAATTGGTTCGAGAATTCTTCCAAACGCCACCCAAGACTCTTATATCAATCAAGGTGTGACTATTTAACGGAGAGTCGATTGTCATTTATTGTAGAATCTATAATTTTCATTTGTCATAATGTCGTCTTATTTCTATTGAAAGAACAAAGAATATTGCATTTCAGTGTAAACCTTATCACGTTGGAAGCAAAGCTCTTATCATTGGAGATGCTGCGCACGCTATGGTACCTTTTTACGCGCAGGGTATGAATTGCGTAAGTACAACTTTGCTCATATAACGCGTTCTTGAAGTTTCAGATAACTAAAGGCAATTTTTGCATTCATCATTATATAAATGAATTAATGGCTGCACCAATACTTATGTTCGTTTCTTAAAAGTGATGTCTGGTGCTAGACAATAAAGATCGCACTGTTGTAGGGCTTCGAAGACGCTCTGCTACTGGATCAGCTATTGGAATTTTACGACAGTGATCCTGAAAAAGTACTTCCGAAATTTTCTGAATTACGTTGCGATGATGCGCACGCAATTGTCGAGCTTGCCATGTACAATTACCTCGAGGTATGATTTTTAGCGAATGATAAAGCTATCGCAACGTTCAGATTTGCTATTATTTATTCTATGAAAACTATTTACAACTATTTACATTTCAATGTGTGTATCAAAAGTATAAACAATATTTTTATCATCGATAGATGCGCAATTTGGTAACAAAAAAATCGTATATTGCACGTAAATACTTGGACACTGTATTATTCTGGTTGTTCCCAAACAAGTGGATTCCACTTTACAGTTCGGTCACATTTTCGCGAATGCGTTATCGCGACTGCATCGAGAACAAAGCTTGGCAAGACAAGGTATTATATTTTCATTGCTTTACGGCTCGTAGATTGTTACAAAATATATATTTTTCAAATTGCTTTCAGATTCTTCAAAGAGCTGCTGTTTGCGCGGGAAGTGTAATTGTCGCCACTTTGGCTACTCTGGCAGTAACGAATGCCGGATGACTCATTTACTCGATCTGTGAATCTTATTTTATACACGCTTGACATGCCATTGCATGTAATGTCAAGACATTCCCATACGAATAGATTTTTTTATCACTCGTTGATCACTCACTGTTGTTTTCTTTCAATGAGTCAGAGTATTTCGAGGCCGTGATCTTTTTCACATGAAACATATTATTCTTAAACTTTAACTACTATGAAGTTGGAACGATAATATATAATGTTTGTATAAAAAATAAATCTGCCATAGACCGATCTCGGTGAACATTGCACGAGAAAAACTGAACGTTCTATTTGTTTTCAATTATACTGGAACGCACACCGCAGCGCGTTACATCACCTGCATTAATTATATCACAAATTCTAATCCTCCAGGATGAGAGATAGCTTATCGGAATCTTGCAAATATTTACTTTTATGCGTTTCGAAAAGTTCAACCAATTTGTCCGTGAATTTAGCGTGGTACTCGTTCACTTGTTCCTTCGTTGGCTCTTCTATCTTCGGAACTTCCAAAGGAGCTCCAACTACGAGAAGAAAATGAACGTCTTGATTTAGGCGTGCGAACGATTAAAAAGAGCCGTCGGAATGATAACTCACCAAGAACGGTGACTGGCCTTCTATTGGGTATAAGGCCAAAAGAGTACTGGAAGAAACCTCTTCCCCAGGGCACAACGGGCGCGATGCCCGTTACTTTCTTGACGAACTCTTGGCACTTTCTGAGCAGAGATCCTTCTGGATTGTTTACTTGGTCATACAAGTCGGTCTCGCCGAACGAGAAAACGGGCACCAGAGGCGTTCTAGAGAGAAAAAGAACACATCGTCAAGCCCAGGGAAATGTTCGTTTGAAAGTACCGTTCACTAAAGAAGTGAAAACTAACCCGGTCTTGAGTGCAATTCTGACGAATCCTTTTCTCCTCTTGACTAAAATGTGGTAAGTACGTGGCTTACACTTGAAGGCTTCCGCGGCTCCGCCGACTATAATTATGACAACTCGGCCCTGCACTGGATCCTCCGTGGGCCCGTCATTTTGCGTCGTCGGTGTCGAAAGCAAATAATTGATGCTTCTTTCGTCACAGCTGCACACACCTGCAAACAGTCGTTCGCATTTGCATAATCGTACACAGCCTGCGCTGGTAGCCTGACAAGTGAAACTGTCGAGTGTTCGTTCTGTTACAATAACTTGCACTTTCGAACGATCATCGTTCAATGCTCGAGATCGAACGTCTAAGTTATTCTTGCGCTTCGGTCAGCATTACAAGAAACACTGATCTCTTAAAATTTTTAGTGCCATCAAATTGAGAAACTCTTCTTTCAATAGCCGCAGTGAGCAACTTACCAAAATTAAGTACATACTCGCGGAACAATGGTGTCTGAAAATGCGTGTCGAGGGTCACAAGCCTGAAGTCCAGTCCTGGGAAAACCTTGGCGCAATCGAGGCCGTTGGTTGAGAAAGCGGCAGTCACGCCGGTCGACAGTAAGCCGTGCGGGAACGAGCAGAACAGGTAATTCTTGGACGGATCGAGATCCACCGTTTTCACGAGTTTGATAGGAAAGTAGTTACAAAAATAGCGCCACCATGCCAGATTTCGGAACTTCGTAGTTATCCACTTGCTGAGAAAAAAGAAATCATACGTCGTGAACGTCGAATACTTTGCGTATAATACTGTTGATTGACACTGTCAAGTCGAAAGCAGAGCCACGTAATCGTTGTCACGCTTTCTCGCTCGTTCGATTGAACGTTGTTTTGAGCGACGAGTCAAAGTATTCGATTTGCCATTAAAATCTAAAATGCTCGTCGGCACTGCACAACCTTCGGAAAACGTTCTAGAATATGTGACATCTTCGCATGTTTTGAATAGATCAACCGAGTCAGTGACTCGACAAGGAGAAAACAATGCCGCGCTCGTGATATCTAATCATTAATTTTTCTGAAGATAATGTAATCGAATGAAAACTCAACGATTATTGACCTTATTAGCACATGTACTTTGTCACTTGATCATCAAAATAGCAAATTTTGAATTTTCTATTGAAGGCAAAGAATTTTCCAGGGTGTCGTAAATGATACGTAGAGTCAGGCTCCGATAGTCTCGCGTACTTGCTGAATGGTTTCTTTTTAAGAGGCACAAGTTCGTATAGCGCTTTGACAGTGTTGACTTTTAGAATTTTGAACAAATATAAATATTACACTATCAGTAAAGAATGCAACTGGAAACATACCGAGGAGGAAGCTGTGACTCTTTGGATAAAATTATCGATTGGATTAGTCAGACGAGAGATAAAATAGCCGAGCATTACTCATAAGGTCGAAGAAATGATAAAATTGTAGGCAATTACAGTACCTTCGACCACCAGTCAGTCTGGTATCTTGATCGTAGTAAGCGAACAGCAGGTAAGCGATCATAAGCAGTCTCATCCAGATCGTACCAAAAATAAGTGCGGCAGCGGTGACGAACCAGGAGATCAAGCCGCCGAAAGCGGTGACGATTATCCAAGCGCATGCCGCTACCGTTTGCAGTCGACGCTCCAAGGGCACGTTCATCGGCGCGAACTCTAAGCCAAGCAACCTCATGGCTGGTCGTGGCGCGGGAAGCCTCTATATGTGCCGCTCTTTCTCCGTCCTGCTCACCGACTCATCGGATCGTACGAGCAGCACTCTCACCGCCGTACGCGCGCGCCGGTGACGACTAAAAATATACCGCCCGAGCGCCCATACGCTCTATGACTCTCTTATCCGACGGGCGATCGACTGCTCAAAAATTATCTGTCATTTCACTTTTGAAATCGTGTCGCTCGTTACGCGCAGTTGCCTTTCCAAAGATAATGCTAATCGAGTTTCTACTTTTTGCCAGAGTTATTAGTCGCAGATACGATTATATAGTTATGTAAGCTTGATCCTCTTTTTTCGTCGCGATAATTCGTCTACCTGATTTCCGCGGGCACGTGTTTTCAGACAGTATCATATGTCAATTATAAGGTATCGAATGCTTTACTGTACGCGAACGAACAACAATGAGTCGCTAGCTCGTTAGGCTATTGCAAACATGACAACGCGCAAATTGTAAATTATGGAAATATAGACGAGGACTAATAGCTAAGACGTTACATAATTTTTCGCAGATCTCAAGCGACTCCATGACAATCAAGTTTGTTTGATTTGCCTTGAGCAAAGAAAAAAATCAACGAGTAGCACTCGGGAAACTTTGTTGGAAATTATTAGTTTCGCGGTGAACCGCACGAGAGTAGCTCGCGGTTCGATTACGCGCGCCGATATAACGCATACGCGTACCAATAACGGCTGCTAAACGCGAACGAGAGAAATAGGCAAAAATAAGTAAAAGTCAGCGTATCGCTCGTCGCAGCTGCAGTGACAAAGCCGACAAATCGCGAAATAAACTTACCTCGTAGTGCTTGTTCCTCTCGCAGACGAGCAAGAAGAAGCGAGCAACGGTACAGCGCAAAGTGCGTTAACCCGGCAGATGCGAGGCGCGCGGGCACTTTCCTCTGTGAGATCGAGCGCGCCGCGGATTACGAAAGAACAAGAGAGCGCGCGCGCGCGCGCGAGACGAGGAAAAAGAAGCAGAAGGCCGGGGGAAAAGAGGAGCGAGAGAGAGAATGGAACTGACCACGAGGACGCCAGTGTCCCAACTAAGGGGATTTCTCGCCGTGCCACGCGTTACCCGTTTCCAGGCGTAACGCCGCGCGCCGCCCATTCCAACTTTCAATTAGGCTCGAACGCTCCTCTACAGCTAGAGCTCTTATCTTATCGCGGAGGATTCTCGAGCGCGGGATGTCGTTGTGTACCTGGGCTTTGCCAGATTAACGCCTGCTCGGAATCAAATATCCGACGCGTACGTGATATTCGAACGATCTCGCGATCTCGTCCATTTGACGTCGTCGCCTGGCTATTGCCCCGTGCGTCCGATATTCAATGCGCGGCAATTCGCGCGACGCGCAGCACTCGTTGGTACATCCGGAGGCTAAATGACAATTTTCCAGCCTGCGCGTCAATCGAGAAGTGACCTAGCGGTATTAGCTACGGTAGGTTAGACCATGCGTTTTCACAACGGTTCTTTCAAAAAGATTCGTGTTTTCGGTGCCTGACAAAAGTCGCTGTCCGGATGAAGATCCAGACTCGATTGCCGTTCAAGCGCTTTTCATTTGGAAACGCGAGCGCCTATCTTAATAGCAGAGTAGCGGTGATAAAGTCCGTCGTAAATACGCGAGAATCGGCTTCGTCTTGGTTGTCAAACACGTGCCACGGGCTTGCCAGTTTCCCGGCCATGACGCGTACGCTATGCTTTTTGTCCAGCGGCCCGAAAGAAGCATTTTCCGTCGGCGTTTCGGTCGATAACGCGGCAATTTTGGCCGCGATCGTAAGCCGAAAAAATTTTATGCGCACCACGGCCGGGAAATTGGTAAGCCCGTGGCACGTGTTTGACGGCCGAGACCAAGCCGATTCTCACGTGCTACGGACTCAAGATTTTCCGGCCTATAGGTACGTAATACACCATTTCCATATCGTTCCACAACGGTCGACGGACCAGCATCAGAATTTCTATTATATGCGTGTCGTTCATTTTTTTCATGTTACCGATGGAAGGTAATACGCGCATTTTTATTTACGATTCTAGTATATCGAAAAAGGAAATTTATTAACCAATGCAACGGTTCAAATATATATACTATACAAGACTATGTTGACGAACTTGGTTTAAATGTATAAAATTATTTCGGCAAAACCATGGCTCTCGAGAAAGTAGATCTAGGGAAATAAGCTCAAACGTCAATCCAAGAAAGTATTTTGTTGCCATTTTTTATAAAGATAATCCTATAATGTCGAATGCCACTAGGAAAAGCTCCACAGAAAATGCAATTCAAAGAGAAACTATCGAAGTTGCTCTAAAATTCTCTATATCTTCGTCTTATAATATTTATTTTTTCAACTAAAAGTAGGAATTCCAAACCACTATTAAAATTAATCCTTTCATTGGAATGCAATAAAGCGTTGTTGCAGTTGCAAAGAGATTTTGCAATCCATTTTTAATACTACTCATTTAAAAAATTAAATTATTAAAAAATTCACATTGTAGCACTGTTTCAAACATGAAAATGAAATGCCTACTGTAAAATCTCTATTGTAAGTGTTGCTTTCTCATTTTTGACGGTCATTATCTAAATAAGGAGGAAATATGAATACGTAAGGAAGCGATTTATGAAACCAAGAAAGATTTGCAAATCGATTTGCGTAGGCTGAGGTGTGCGATGTAGGAGAGAAAAAGTCGTGGTAAAACGAATGAATTGGTCAATTTATTCATAATGTGATCGATCGCTAAAAATCTTTAACAATGTCGAGTGGCCTCGATGGTTAATAATAATGTGGCGAAGCTCTTAAATTTATTGCTCTTCTTATCGTAAAAGAGGGGGGATAGATGCCTCCGAGCGGCTCCACCAATCGGCTCGCGATTTAAGTGCGTTTCGCCCCCTGTCTTCTTCCTCAGCTTCTGTCCTCATTCGCACTCAAAAAACTTGGACCAATTGGCGCGCAATGCCAAATATAACAATACAATTCAATAATAATGATTAACATGCATAATAACGCTTTATAATTGATCTATAACGACGCGATTTAGTCTACGATTCATAACGAGTTAATTTGGTTAATTTTGTTGTTCTCGACGTTGTTCCTTTGATTACGAACGAAAGAACAAAAACCGATTGCCGAAGCCGAAATTACGCCGGAGGCTGTTTATATAGTTTTTCTCACCTTCAGGCTTGTAACAAAGCGTGTCCTTGTCGAGCATCGAGCGACGGCAACTATTGGCAAGTTTCATTCAACACATGTATGTTATGTATGTAATCAGTTGTGTGTGTGTGTGTGTGTGCGCGCGCGTGCGTGTGTGTACGTCATTCTCAAACGTGTGTACGGCGGAGAAAAAACTGTTGAAAGTTGATTTTTATATATTGTTAGTTTTATAACGGTAAAAAATCAATGGCACTCGGTAAAACTCACTTCACCAAAAAATTCGCTTAGGACCGGAGGAATCTCACTCGCAAGTGTGTACGTACTATTTGTTTTAGTGGATACTCTTCACCTACCGCTAAATTCGAGGCTAAATTTGATCTTAATTTTTTTTCCACTGAAGTCTCAAAAAATATTCATTCACTACGACTGCATTTCCCTTTGCTTTTTATCTTTTTCTTCCAATTGTTTCAGGATTCGAAAAGAACGTTGTGTATTACATTATGCTTTGATTGTTTTCTACAGTCAGTTGTATATACAAATACAAAATGAAAACGCCAACGAGATTTTTTTAGAGACTTCAATGAGGAACTTTTCTACGCCCGCACTGATATACTGAAAATATTTCTCGATTTAGTGCTATCTAGGATGCAAAGTCTCACATAGTAAAATATCGTTCTTGTTTATACCGTCTACGATCTCGAATATAGATATAATCTCGATACAATAACAACAATCGATATTATTCATAATAAGAAAATAAAGTTACAAGCAGATCGGAACTAGGAAATACCGATTTTTTCTTCTCCCGTAATATATATGTATATATATATATATATATATTTTTTTTTTATAGGCTTTTGCTCTCAGTTCTATTATCTGACACTTCAAAACTACCTTATTTACTCCGTTTTTCTTGCAACAACGCCTTTAATAGATTCCACATCTTACTTTTTTATATATAATATAGGTGCGTATATACGAGTTTTCTGTTCTTTTTTTTGTAATATTCATATTTTAAGTCCTTCTCTAGATACTAAATATATCATTTTACTCTATCCTGCCAAGGAAGTTTACGTATAGATTTGTCCTTTAACATAATGCAAATAAGTTAGCTCTTTTATTTTTTTGTTGTTCGTATGAACGCATAAATGCCGATCAAGCATCTACGCGCCTATACATTTACGTTTTTCATCATGGCGGTATAATATCGATATAATTTGGTTGTCACCATTATTTACATATAGAACGATTTGTTATTTCAGCGTTTTATAGATAGTACACAAGTATGTTGTTCGTTAATGACGGGTATGACATCATTCATTCATAATTTGTAAATGGGATATATATTTTCACAACGCATGATTAACAAAGTAATTTTTAATCAGCGATTTTTTAATTGTAACTAATCACAGAAGTGCGTATTTGAATGTCTAGATTTACAGAGTATATCAATTTTCTGTTTTTTTTTTCATTTTTTGTCATCGTATTGTTTTTCAATTATTTGACTTTTTTACAACGATCTTTTCTCGCATTAATATTAAAAAATTTGTTTTTCTTTTATTATAATAACATTAACGGTAAATTTGCATTTTTAATTATTTCTCAGTGCAGTATTTAACGAGTCAAAAAGTGAAAAATTGAATTTTTTTATTGTAGAACTCATTTCCTCCTAACGTTGATGTTAATTATTTCACAGTACATCTCTCTTTTTTTTTAATATACTTTGAAACGATTGATATGCTTGCACCCGAGCGATTTTTTTACGGTCTTTGAGTCCTAAAGTTTAATAAGCGTTACACTGAACGTCGCTTTATCGTTCTTCGGCAATTAGTAGTTACTTCAAAAGCTATTACTAAGTAAAAATTTAATTGATTCTCGTTACGGCTTAACTACATTGTAATTCTTTAAATTTGGCGCATTTACGTGGGTACCGATCTGTTTTGTAGCACATTTATTTAAGACATCATACCAAGAACATCATTTAACGACCGACTTGATTTGTTATACACGTGGATCTTTGTTGTCATTTATTCATATATAATCTCTGAGTCTTCAGATAACCAATTTTTGATGCATTTATGCTAATTTTTTATTAAAAAATAGCTGAGCTGGCTGTCATATAATATTTACTCGCTATGAATTTTCGTTTTCCGCCCATTACATACTGTCTTAATTCTTATACTACGCTGATTGTTTTTCTTATTGTTAGCCTAATCTAAGGTAATATCTTTCGTCAATTTCTTTTTTTCTTCATCTACATTGCCGCGAAAATTACAAAATATTATAATTACTGAAATAATTACAATCCTCATAACACCGTAAACATGGAAATGCTTTTTCGTTTGAAAATAAAAAACTTTACATTTTATTTTCAGCATTTTTGCGTAGTATTTTTACGATTATACTCGACTATGTGAATGCGAACACCTTCTTTGTCGTGGTATATTCATAAATGGATAATATATTTATTAATTTTTTCTCGTAGTTTGAACAATTTTTTTCCTTTCTTAAAAACGCCTCATTTGCGTAAACTCTCAAAAATTCAAAATGAAATTCAACATTTAAGTGCTAATACAGTTTTTGGTATATATAGACAAGGGATCGCCCCGCAAATGTCCCTTTTTCGACTGTTTCACACGAGATATATAATCGAGAGCATACTACGTAGTCCGACGATTCTTCCTGTAAATGGGATCACAAATGGTACAGTGACATTTAGTTTCATCGTGCCTGCCCTTCGCAATATACGTATAATTAAGCTTCTGGATGTAGACATAGGCAACTTTCATAATTTACTCTGACAAAAATATCCTCTATTCTCTCTATTGTATTATGTACCGAATATTGTATTCCACGCCATCCTGTGTATGAACTAACAATAATTAAAATGAATTATGTAAAGCGTAAAATGAACAGGTAGTTATAAAAAGCACGCATCTATGATCACAAGGTAATAAAAACACGACGGTTAAAACAAAAACGTAAGCACAAAGCACATCCGCAGCAAAAAAAATTGAACATGCAGCACACGCATATGTAAGCACGATCACCGTTGCTCGGATTCGCAATAAAAAAGACAAATAATTATTTTTAAGAAGAAAAACATAATAACGACCGAGTGTAGGGCTCCTAGGCCATTACGTCGCGCAAGTATGTGTATGTAATATAACAACGACGTTTCCGCTAAAAAAAATTAGATTAATAAAAACGTCTCATTCGTCTTTCGCACCATTCAAGCTTTCGCGCTTGCACTCGACATGTGTACATAACCAACGGAACGAAATTCTCCCTCTTTCCTTCTCACTCTCGCAACAGATATTATTATTGTAAGTATCCAACGTGGAATGTGTGACAATTTTTAGGCAGCCAAGTGCCAAAGCATAAAGCACAGTAATTGCATTGATTAGGAAGTTGGAAAAAACATGTGTATTTGCGGATTTGCGTGAGTACGTATACTTGTGTATGTGTGTATGCGCGTGTATGCGCGTGTATGCGCGTGTATGCGCGTGTATGCGCGTGTATGCGCGTGTATGTGTACATGTAAGGCTGATGATCGTCCCGAGTAATATTAAGACATATTGGCCACCGATGGCAGTCGGCTTTACTTAATTTTTTGTTGTTGTCTGGCAGTGGCGCGTTTGGCACTTGAGCTGCCTTGCAACGGATGCTCTGCTGTTGTTGCTGCTCACGACCCGCTCTCGGTTATGTTCTAAGTGGCGTACTCGACGAGCATCATACGGCCACTGATCAAGCAAGCCCTACGTGCTGACGAACGTCGACCTTGACGACGGGCCGCCTCGTCTAGCTAGACGAGGATCGCCGCCGGCAGTTACGTCGACGCGCCGCTGCTGTAGTGCTCCGGCTGGTAGTACCTCAGGCCGTTTATCGTCATGTCGTATTCGGTTATGTAGGCTGGTATCTCCAGCTGGTCCGGCGACATCACTTCGTACAGATACTCCACTCCAGGTAGACTGTGCACTTTCTGCTTGATCGCTGGCGCCATGAACGTCGTGAACCACCAGGTCATCATCTGCAATTACAGTCGTGCGTTACGCTTGTTCTTGCATATTGATTGATTCGTCGATTTTTCATCGCATTATGCTCGCGTTTATTGCCACTTTTGTGCATCTACTATTACGATCAGTTTTTCAATAAAAATCAGTCTGCTCCGCATCCGGCTTCTTGACTCGTTATTTCCTTTACTTTGCTGACTCCATAAATTCGTGGAGTAAACAGAATTTTAGGCAATTTTTTCAACAAATCCTAAATCGTAAGATAACGTTCGCATGTCATTCTTTCCAAATTCCTAAATATACACTCCCTGTATTAGAAATAACCTAGTTTTACAACAATATATTCTACAGAATTTGCATTGATAATTTTTTATTCTGGATTTAATTCTCGAAATTCTTAATTAAGCGATCCTTCAAATACTTTCGAGTTAAATTAAATGTTCTTTGCATCGGAATAGCAGAGCACGCGGAAAAGCACAGTATCGATTACTTGAGCGACGCGAAGAGCAAAAAAGCCTTGTCGATCAATTCCGTGGGATTTTACTTTGAGCACAGGAATCATTTTTCCTAGTGTTATCGCGCTAGGTGCGAAGGTCGTACATCGAAGGCTGCTTTGGCGGGGGAAAAAAAAACTCGGGAAAATTATACACGATCGCGAGTGCAGCGAAGCCGTGAGAAAAAAAAGACGGAAACGCAGCGGAAGGCGATGATCGTTGGCGCAATGGATAACGACGTACCTTGGTCCAGAACGTTGGGTGGATGATGTAGAACTGCTTCAAGTTCTTCTTATACCTGAGCAAAAAGGAACAAGGTAAAGATATTGCCTCTTTTAACAACTACGCATAAAAAAGGATAGTAATTACTTATAGGGAAGTACGTTGTAAACTTCCTTGAGCCAATGCAAGCTGGGATAGTTATTGCTGACGGTCATAGTGTGAAAGTAGGCGATCACGTAGTCCCCCTTGACAATTGGATCCATCAGCTGTATCAGGTACAATAAGGCCTGCGAACGAGCGCCGATCATTTAATTGGCAAAGTTTGGAGCCTCGTAACGCATCGTCGTAGATAAGGTCACTCGTTCACGAGTGCGAGCTTGCATACACGTAGCCTTGCGCGTGCGAGCTGGCGGCAAAGTCTATTTCCAGAGAATCGATCTGCGCTCTCGACGGTGCCGCGTTGTCGTCGTCTCCTCCTCCACCTACTCTTCGCCCTTCGAGTATTATCGCGGCGTCGAGTCATCTTCCTTCCCCCCCCCCCCCCCCCCCCACCCCCCCACCCCCCGGAGGGCCGACGCGTCGACGGCTTTTATTGCCGAAGAGAGCGCAGATCGATTATTGTGCCGCGTGAGCGTAGTTGCGCTCGTTTGCGCTTTCTATGCTAATCGTTCTTCGTTTTTATGCCTAGCTCTTTTCTGCAGCCACGTATTAACACCATCCAGAATCCAAATACGCTAATTTCTAGCGTGGAAAATCCGCGAGCGCAAAATTACGAGAAGAATCTTTTCAGATAGACTGTTGAACTTTTTTTTTACAATTTTGCGTTTGACCGCGTAGCTACGCGTCATTTATTTTTACTGAGAAAATGACATGATAATATTAGTAACTTTCACAATCGATAATACTTATAAAAAAAAAAACGTAAAACATTTGGTGAAGTTCACTCGCGCATTTAAATATTGACCGTATACACGATACGGCGAGAGTGACAACTGGCAAGTGATTCGATCAGTTTCGCAAACGTTCATTTCAAGCGAGTGACCTAATTGTTTTGGTAAGGCAATGCGATGAGTAATTTTACAAAGTTGCAAGTCAACGTTTCGTAGTTGCATCGCGAGAAACTACACGACAGCTTCCAAAGCAGTGCGAATTTGGCGAGAAGAGTTATTTTCGCACGCGTCTATAAATTTTACGACGGCCCATTTTCGCGTGCTCGCTCACGGAGATAACTCCGACGGACGCGCCGAGTGTAGTTATCGATTTAGTTTTTTACGAGTTCTCGTTTCGGGGGTAGAAACGTCGGGGGACACGGAGTATACTTTTCTTCGTTCTCTCGCTCTCTTTCTCTCTCCCCTTATCGTAGTTCGAGGAATACCATGTTTAAAATTATCGATCGTCCACGTTGAGGAGTCAATTTGAAATTCTTGTATGCTCCCCTATACATTTTTACGTAGACATTCGATGAATGAGTTCCTCGCAAAAAAAGATAAAAAGAAGAAAAAGAAAGAAACAGATTCAATACAATAAATCAGGAAAAGTCAACGTGACATTTTTATCAGATTCATTAAATCAGGGCCACAGTTGGTATTCTCTTTGTTTCTACGCGTGTAGCTCCCGAAACAAAGAAAGAAGGAGACACGTACAAAACGCATCATATCGGCGTACGCACAACTGGCGCCTGTCTCACCTTATCGAGATTGAGGTTATTGGCTGGAAACCATTTGCCTAAAAAGACGACGACCGGTCGTCCGTGACGATCGACTCCACTTTGATAGAGGCATCCGATTCCCGACACCTCCGTCAGATCTTCCATTTTGGCACGTCTGAGTAACCGCTCGTATCTGCAAACACACAAGCACGCACGCGTCAAATTTGCCAAATCGACGTTCTAATTGAGCCGCAGCTCGTGAGAAAATCAGTTTGACAATCCGAGCCACCATTTTCGATGCTCCACCTCGGTGGAATCAACGCGAAACCGAAATTATTTACAACCGCGGGCACGCGGGCGACAAGCAATCAAGATTGCGCGAATCAGAAACGCAGATAAACATTATACAGTTGCGCAAGAAGCGTTGCCGCCGCTGCGAGTTGCAGAGTGTAAACAAAAAGGAGCTTTTGCCTCGCGCGTACATAGCCGGATGAGTAATACGGAAACGCGCGCTCCGCTGTGCATGTTTGCGCCTCACGTGCGCACCAAGCTCTTGTTTACCAAAAATCATCGGCCGCCCGATAACCTCACTCGCCGCAGTCTACCGACAATCCGAAATTCGAATGCGATCGCCGATGACGAGCTGTATCTTCGTTCGCGCGCGCAGAGAGGAATAAAAAGAATGCAAACACGAAACGTCCGTTACGGAAAGTAGTTTAATAACACAGCCCGGCGCAGACACACACGTACACATTCGAGTGGATTCTGCATAATGCAATTACAAAAGTTAGATAACTTGACAAAAGGAGTCGCCGCTTTTGTTCCATTCTCTCTCTATTTTTTTTATTCCTCTTTGTGTTTTGTGTTGTGACTGTTGTCATGCATCGCGAATCACGCCTTTGATGCACACGTATGCCGTTGCGGAATCGATCGCGGAACACAATTACGCGAGATTTTTCGAGCTCTTGATAATACGACTTGTCGCGGCGCGTTTCCGCGTTAGCGCTACGCAAAACACTGAAAGGACAAAAAAAAGAAGAAAGAAGAAAGACGAAAATACGGCAATTGTTGACTGGCCATTAGACATTATCAGAGGCGCACTGCCGGCAGCTCGTATTGTCGCAGGCAATCCTCGAGAAGGAAAAGAGAAACTAGGTCAATTAATCCTTGGCTCTCTCGGCGGAGAGAGCGGGCGAGCGAAGGGTTCTACGCGCAACCCTCTCGTGGCGGCAGCAGTGGCGAGAGCGTCGGGGGCGATTGATCGCGCGGAACGTGCCGTAGACAATAAGCCTTCGCCCTCCCGGGAAGGTGGTGGTGGCGGTGGCGCGCGCGCGCGCGCGCAGGCCGACGCCCCTACTCTCCCCCGGCGCTAGCATGCGGAAAAATAAGGCTTCTTCCGCATGCTGGCCGCGAGGAAAACCGCCGTTCGGCGGACCGAGCAACGGAGTGTACCCACCGGTCCTCGTTCTCGATCACATCAGTCATGTCGATCATCACCATGCCGCGGCTGCCTGGATCGGCGAGCGACGTTCGGGCGTGTCGACGAGGGCACAACGCGCACTTGGACGAGCGCCGGCAACGGGGGCACCTCGCGACGACGCGTTTGGCGCTGTTCGCCTGCTGTTCGCCTGCTGTTCGCGAGCGACTGATAGCAGCGGACCGTTATCGAGCGCGCCGAGAGAGACTTGACGGAGAGAGGAGTACTCGCGTGCAACTGAGTCGTCGGCACGCGCGACGCCGACGAATATAGCCGATCCCCTCCTCTCCGCTCTCGCGCTCTCCTACCAGCACGAGCGCGCCGTTCGGAAAGTCGAAGCGCAAGCGCGCGGACAACCCCCTTGGCCGCGGCGCGCCGAGCTTTCCCGGCCGTTCGCGCGGAGCGACGAGCGTGTTCCGGCGCGTCGGCGAGGACTCGGGGCGCGCCGGAACACGCGAGGCGATGCCCGAAAAGCTCGCTCGGCGCCAGCTTCGCTGCTGCTTGGCTCTGACGTCACGGCAGGCAGCTCTCGCCAGCGAGCTTCGACGACTCCGCCTCCTGGCGCGTCGCGCGGCCGCCGGCCGACGACGAGGCGTGCTCGCGAGATCGCCGCTTGCAATTGTCGCTCGCACGGGCACGGGGGGGGGGCGACGATCTGTCGCTAGCTCTCTCCTGGCCCAGCGTTTACGTAACCTTCGTCGAAAGCTCCGGGCAATCGCCGCGCTCGCGTGCGTCATCGCGACTGGAGCGACTGCTGACGCGATTGCGCGAACGTCTCGCCGCTGCGCACGGCCGTTGTGCTTGCGAGCCTTTACTCTCGGGCTCTCACCCGACAATCAATGTTACGTCGCGATGATAAATTCCTTTATTGTGGTCGATGGACTGTGCCCACTTTTGCCCGTGAGAGCGTCATATTTCCTTTCTTTTACAGCACGCGTATGCCGCGATCGACTCCCTTAATGCCACTGTGGATACTCTGCCTACGAGTTATTTATCAAGACCACCTAAGCATAACGAGATTCTTTGTCAAGATGCGAATTCATTTTTCTCTTCTGTTGTTGTTTTCTACAAGGTGCGTTATTTTAATACGCGGATGAAGATTGATTGCTTTTTTTCTTTCTCCCGAGAGTGGAAAACACGCTTTTATTTATTACGAAAATTATTGTAACTATTGTTATAATGAAGTTGCTGGGATACTGCCGACCTGCGAGAATTTCAACGTTATTTGTTAAAAAAAAGAGCTGCGCGTGTAGTGTTTAATGTATATAATTTTAGCAAGTATTTCAACTGCTAATTGCTGATACATAATGAACCAATTATCGTTTCAAATAATTGAAAGAAGATAATTATTTTACACAATCTTTTATACTCAATTATTTTAGTTAATTGTGCTTACAAATCGATACATTTAAGTAAATAATCGATTGTTTTTCTTAATGCAAACAGTAAATGCGACGACGTATAATTTTGCAAATGTGATCAATCATTGTCAAACTATCTGCCACATGCATTGTTACATTCCATAAAAAAAAGTGAAAGCATTTGAGAAAGAATTCAACGACGGATAGCAAGACATGGACGGGAATGAGAGATGAAAATATGGAATTCGGTAGTGACAAGTTTATAGCACGAACGCGTGCGCACGAAGAAATGCAAATTGACGTCAATTCGTTATAAGCATCCGGTGAGATTTATTGGCCCTAGCTTTTCTCCTCGCGAAATCGCAATGATATCTCTTTTGAACTCACGATCGTTCAATTTATTAATGAAACACTTGGAGATGCAGTTTGATAAAAGAAATTAACTGAAAAGGCTTGTTTCACGCGTACAAGCATTTTTACGAGGTCTAGCCGTTTTTTTTTCTGTACACGATCGCGAACTATAACAATCGACGTTTCCCGCGCAGAAACGTTCTATCTGCGGCATCTCACGAGAGATAATTGCTTCATCTGCCACGATGTTCGCGCGCTAACAAAATGTTTCGTTATATAATTGTCGGATCGAATTCGGCGTGGCGAGCAGCAGACGCCAGCAACAGCACGGCTACGTGAATTTCTGGATGGAAAATCTCGTTCAAGGCCTGCGAGTGACGCTCTCTGTGATTTATTTCCGTGACTCGAAGTGTGTTTGCTCGGTGATGAACTTGCCTCGCGAGACATGACAAGATCAGGTTTACGATTGTATTCAGCTTTCGTGGCGAGTTCCTGCGTAGTCTCGTTTTTTCCTTTTCCCATTGTTCGCTTTTTGTCGGCAGTTGGGCGACCAGCGTCACGTCTGTTTAATGTGTTTTTCGAGACGCAGCGCGTCAGTACGTTTGAGCGTATTTCGAGTTCAAAGAAAGTGGGTCAGTGCAATTTTATTCGCACAATTGCCATCTAGTTAGTTTCAGGCCAAGGCGCACACCGGCGAAATGTGCAATAGTTTATTAGAAGATTCTATTGTGATAGAATTCTGCGACGCGTGCGACGACAGACGAGTTCATCGTCAAGACTTAATATCAACGGAGTCTGTTAGTGTAAAGGCCTGTGTATTCGCCCATCGCTAATTGCGCACCAGGTAATTTTTCCTTTTTCTTTCTGTTCGCGGAAATGCAACTCTAAGAAGTAAACGATTTCAGAGACTCGTCTATCCAATCGATCATCCATCCTTGCATATGCCACAAGACTTTCATTATCAAACTTTAGCTATCCGCTTGTACAATTCGCTATACATTTTTCATCCTCAACTTCCCTCATTTTTTTGCGCAATGTCATTTTAATAGTCTATTTCGTCACTCTCTTCCATTGCTAAACCATCCATTAAGCTTACTCTGACTTAATAAGGAAGAAAATTCAATATCCGTCGAACTCGCGATCAATTGTGCATCAAAATTATAAATAGACTCCATAATGCATAATGGAAGAGCGTCTTTCAACGAAATTTTCAGCGCTACGTAATAATCGATATTCTGGTGTACAATGTTAGAGAAAGACTTTTACATGATTCACAGCTGAGTCACATAGTAAAGTTAATAAACTAAGAACGTTAGGTTCATCGTCAAGTACCACGCCACGTTACGTAAACTTTGCTTCCATGAAAATTACATTAGCCATCGATCATTCTTTTTAACAATTTGGCTAAATAATTGAACATGCTCGTTGTCTTTTCGTGGAACATTATACAATGGAGAAGAAAACGAGATTGTCTGACGGACGAAAAAAACAAATCGGAATCGTAACAAGTCAGCAGTTCCAGAAACGCCTGCGTTTCACGCTACATTTGTGCGATTGCCAATACAGTTTTAAAGCTGAGCTGGATAATACATTCGGAAAGCTAGTTACTGAATACTTTGGGAAGCCAGTCGAGCTTGGGAGGGCAAGTGAAAGCTAGGCGCACGATCCGCTAACATTTTCCACGTGGCCAAGTTGTTTTCGATCGTTAAAAAACTACGTCTCAACATCGGACGGCCATAATTGCCAGCGGACAAAGAAAGTCCGTCTGGCGCGCAAGAGCGCTGCTAAACGAGAGTAGCCGCGCACCAAGTGCGCGGGTCAACCACCAGTAGCAGCGGCACCACGGCCACGCGAGCGAGCCCCTCGAGGCCAGTGTCCTATTTTTTCAGTCTCGCTAGCGAGCCCCGAGGAAATGCTCGCTCGAGTCTATTTCTAGGACGTGGCTGGGCTATTTTCGGCGAATCAATAAGCCCGTCATAGCTGCCATCCTATTCATAATGGACGCTTCTCCTCCCGGCTCGCGCGAGCAGCGTCGCGTGCGCGCGTTTGCCCGCCGGTGAAATAGACACCGATGTCGTCGTCTTTGACGTCGATGACGTGGGCTTTGAGCCAGCTGAAATATCGATGACTTGGGTCGTATTCCCTTACCGTTCCTTGTGCTGCATCTCCTTGAGCATGATGTCGGCTATAGGATCGGCCGTCGGACGCTCCCCCAACAATCGCTGTCGGTCCAGATCACCCTGCATCTGCGTGAACGCGTGCTCGCCCAAGTTGACCGACGTCTCCAGGTGGGCCGTTATCTCCACCGTCTCGTCACCTGCAAACATTGCCGCGCTATACTTTCGCTTTCGTTGGCTGCGTCCGAGCTCTATCGCAGGCTTCGTTTCGCTCGCGGCATTGCAATTTTCCATGAGAAAACCGCCGACTCTGAGGAGAGCAGCAACTTCTCTTCGATCCGCGAACGCGCGTCGACGAGGCAAATGTTGATTTTTACCATTTCGACTCGAGGAGCTTTCGCGTAGCACGAGCAGTCGCTTTTTAGGAGCGCCCCGCTATGTTTATAAAATCAACGGCGCAAATCGTTACTTGCAAAACGTGTCGACAGTATTGCCATCGCACTTGTTTTTTTGTGCTCGGCACTACATTACCTCTTTCACTGAGATCAATGAGATCGAGATTCTTTTATCAATCGCGCCAATTTGACGAATCCGCAACGTCTACAGACGAGTTTAAAAATAACAAAGGCCACGGATTCACCGACGAAAAAAAGCTTCGACGCAACAGAAAAGAAAAAAAAAACAAGTTTTTTTTACATCAGCCGCACAAAGGCCACAAGAAAGGCCTTTCGACATTCACTGAGCCATGAAAAATTAAGCAACATATCGCGGCCAATGGAACGCCCATGCCGTGACGTCATGTTTATTGTAAACTTCGGCTGGAGGGTTGCGCACGCGATCCTCCGCGCGAATGGAAAAGAACGAGGTTTCCGCGGCTACGGCCGGGAAGCGGCGAAACGGCCTGTCCGCGTGCTCGGCGTATGTACCGTGAAGCGCGTGCTGAGGATTGTCGATAATGCGAATCTGTCGATCGGGCAACTGCGGCTCGCCGTCCATGCCGCCGATATCGGGCGGCAGCTGATAGCAGGCGTTCTCCTCTTCGGCCAGAGTCCTCGGGAAGTAGAGCGACAGCAGAACCTCGTATATGCCAAGATCGCCCGGCTCCAGCGCCAGCACCACGCAGCCCATCGACTCGCTGTACTGCTCGAGGAATCGCCGCAACGTTCCTGTACACACACACACACACGCACGCTCACATAAGCGCGCGCAACAATCGTATCGATCGTTTGTAACCGGTCGCTCGCAACAACGGACGCCGGTGGAGTGCAATTTAAACTTTACTCAGCGCTATGTGAGCTCCTGCCTCGGCAGGGTAATTGCGTCGGACGGAGTTGATCACCGGCAGGCCGATGCTCCTCAAGCCCAACTCCCGTGCCTTCTGCAAGACGTTCCTGCGACGAGAAAGGGGGATAATGACGGTTAGGCGCGCTCGCAAATCGACGGCGATCGATGCCGCGCCTACCTGTAACAGCAGTGCAGCGTGCTTTCCGCGGCGCTCTGGTACTTGGTGTTGTACACTGGCCCCACGGTATGGATGATGAAGCGGGCCGGCAGGTCGTGACCCTGCGTCGTCTTCACCTCGCCGGTTCTGCATTCTGCAACGTTCGACGCGCGGTCATTGCGGCGAGAATCGGTCAAGTGGGAATCGGCCGACTCACCTTTCACTTCGTTGTAGATCTCTTTCTTGAGGTCAGGCCCGGCGCGAGCGAGGATTCTTTGGCACAGCGGACTGTTGTCGTCCATCGTCTCGCTCGTCGGATTCACTATCGCGTCCACCTGCAGCAGAGTGACGTCCCCGGTCCTGCAAACGTCCCAACATCCGTCAATTAACCTTTCTCTGACTTTTTATCGCGGTCGGCAATGTAGATCTCGTGCCTCGGCGTGGTCACGCGTATCCAATTATGGATTACCGAAGCGCGCTGCTTGCCAGAAACTGCACGTAGGCCGATTCCTGCGCGTACGCTTTACTCGTGTTTATTATTTTTCGCCTCCCGACTCGATAATCAAACACCGGTTCGCCTCGTGGCTATTTTTATCGAACAGTCAGTAATAATGTACGAGATATGCAAAAAGTTGCTGTTTTGAAGAAATCGAACAGAAAGGAGTATAGTTTTTGTCTGCAGGTAGGATGCGAAATGTCGCGCGGATAAAGGAACGATAAAGAACGTAAATTGTAGTTGTTATCGAGCGCGCGCGCGCGACTCTTTGTTGTTGGTGAGGCGCTTGAGTGGAGAAAAAGGGAAAAAATTACATATATGGAAAGACGCGCGCTGCGCGTGGCATGGGATGTGGCGTGTATGCAAAATGCTAAGTATAGCCGCGGGCTATAGGAAAAGGTGAACGCTCGATGAAAGATATAGGCACGCTTGTAAAAGCTGCAAATGCCTCTTACCATATTGCGATTTTATTGTTGAGCGAGGGCTGGCAGGGAAACGGGCTGACGGTGTAGTGAGCCGAGTCGGCTAGGTCTCCGATGGGAGACGGTCGGCTCGGGAAATCGGTCCATCGCTTCAGCGACTGCAACTCCACCGCTTTCACGTCGACGCCCAGCGGTTCCATTAGCCTCATTTAGCCTAAGCAAAATCCAATTCCAATTTAATCGATTGCCGGGTTTTTCACGAATAACGTCGATTCGCCTCCGCCAGCCAGCCGAGCGACGGAGAAAACCGAGCAATTAATTTTCGTCGCTGGCGCTGTGATTGGCCCGCGCCACAGGCTCTCGGCTCGCAAGTCTTGCCGTTAATTGTGTTTCTATTTTCAACGGATACTCGCGTAAAGTTATTTATTCGCGGAGAGCCTACCCACGGATGTGAATTCTGGAGCGCGAGAAGTAATTGCCGCGAGCTGCATCTACACCGACGTCAGTCATCTCGCAATGAGACGGAAGAAAAGGTGCTTCGCTTCCGCGAACGGTTTAGCGAAAATTTTCGTGTACGGTGTTGCTCGAACGAGGCAAACTGCCGTTCCCCGTGCGCCGCGTACCTTTCCCGGCAATGACAATAGGAAAGAGCAATTTTGTTTCTTCCGCCGAAAAATCAAAATCCACCGCGATATCGAGCTCTCCCTCTCTCGGAAACTCGTGGGTTTAGCTTGCGCAAAGCCCAGGTCTTTTGAAATCTGCCGCAGCGAGCCGCAATTCGCCCGCGGACAGAAACTCTCTCGTTTTCTCTCTGTTGTTTTCCTTTTTGTTTGGCCTTGCCCCCGCGTCGACGGCGCGAACGCGTGCGTAAACGACGAGCACCGCGAGCGTTCGCCGCATCGAAGCGCGCATCCTCCGGCGGCGCTCGTAAAATAAAAGATAAATGAAGAGTCGTTGCCTCGCGAACGAGGCTAAGATCGCAGGAAACGCGCGCCACGCCACGTTTGATAGCGTCGAAGCGTTGACCTCGCGCGCGAGACACCAGAACGGTCGCGCAGGTTTAGCGACGAGAGCGATCCTCGAGAAAGGTCCCAGCCGGTGTCGGGTCGCGAGCTGTAGCTAGGAGGAGGAGAGGAGGAGGAGAATAAGAATAGGCAAGAGAGGAAGCCTCAGAGCTCGTCGGTGGGCTTTGTCGTGGCAAAGGGGCTTCCCGCTTGAGTGTGTGATACGAGCGAAGCCTCGAGCGACAGGAGTTACGAAAGTCGCGTGTCCGCCTATCAAACCGCCGAGGCGCTCAGTGGCTACATGCTCGGCACGAGCGCGTAGCGTTGCCAAGCAAGAAGTGATCCTATCGATATGCATCGATTTTCAATTAAGCCGCCGCTCTCCACCGATTTGCATTGTACAGAGAAAGAGAGCGAAGAGAATGAAAAGCTCGTTTGGGTGCAAATCGCACTGCCTGTGTACATGCCCGCCAGTCTGCCCGTATACGTAGTTTTTTTCGTTACGTAAAAGAATGATCGTATCGTGCGACGTATCCTATGATTAGAGATCGATCGAAGAGAGGGAGGAAGACGAACGAGCAGCAGAATTAAATTTATTTCTCGCTCTTTCGTTGCCTATAGCGTGCGTTTACATGTGCGCTCCCCGTCTCTTCTGTACAATCTGCAGCCCGACAAGCTTTAACGATCGATCATTTCTACCGTCCTGCAGCCGCCGCTGCTCGCTGAATTATCAAGCGGGCTTGTGCATTTATGAATATCGCTCGCTCGTATCCGGAAGCAAGGAGGCGCCAATTGTCTCTTGCCCGGGCATCGAGCTGCAATTAAAGTAACGCCATTTTTGCCCGTTTCTCATTATTATTATCATCATCATTGCTATTATTATTTCATTTTATATTTTTCTGAAATCGGCCGAGCGAACGCGGTACGTACGCGCTCGCGCGAGCAGTGAAAGCGATGGCTTGAATTACGTTTGATACTGTGTTAGCCTACTTCTTTTATATATCGCGTTCGCACAGTTTCCTCGCTACCACCCCCACGCGCGAACTGCGCAATCTCTTTTTTTTATCCTTGCCCGTCTTCCTCCCTCCCTCCCTCCCTCCATCTCTCTCTCACACACACACTCGCTCGCTCGCTTGGACGCTTAGTCGCAAATGTAAAGCCATGCTCTGACTCATTTAATTATTCAAATTATTTACTCGCCGTGCGCACGCTCATGCACCTACTATGTCATATGCCCACGATAAAGTTAGCACGTAGATTCGAGTGAGAGCCGAATTGTTTTTCCGTTGGCTTTACTGGGACACGTGACAGATGTGCGTTTTTATCATTTTATTTCGCGAGAAGCACTTCGAGATGATGCAGCTCCCTCGAGCGAAAGTTATCGACCACGTTTGCCTGCAATGTTGTTTTCCATATTATAGCCATTCGCGACCGACATCGTATCCGCTGTCTTGGCGGTAATCCCGAAAGAAAATGAACTGAAATTTTGGTTTATTTGAAAATTATGCTTTTCAACGGATTGCAAAGGTCGCAACGGAATAATATAACGCATAACGACTGAAATGGTGACAAACTTTATAACGTTGAGCAAATGCTATTGTTTCCATTGTCGTGTTTATAAATGGACATACTTGAATAGAGTAGCTTATATGCCCACAGATATAGTTTCGTATAGAATACTTTTATGATTGACTGTTAATGCAATGTCATATCACTGGTTAACGAAGATTTCAATGCAAATTAATTATTAAAAAATACATCGTAGAATTTATATTTAATATGCTTCACATATAATTATACTCGCAGGTGAAGAATACAAGTATTTTTAGACGACCTCCGCGAGTAGTTTTCAGCATAAGAAGCACTTTTCCTTAACATGCATATTCAGAAAATAATCGAATCTTCTAGAACTGTTATCGTGTCTCACGGCAATTATCAGGCTTCGGATGCCAGAAAGTACATTGCATTATATCAATCAGAAGTTGCTTCTTTCAGTCGAAAAAAAATAATAAAAAAAAGTTCCGAATAGTTTCCAAAAGTACTATCCGAAAGAAGATGAAGGACATGGTGTACGGAATAGTGGTAGGTAAAGGACTTCCATAATTGCTTTATTAACAAACACTAAGTTTATTAGCGGTGAGCTCGCAGAGTCTTATACCTAAAATATACTAACATTTATACACCACATCTCTCAACGAACAACGAACGTCGCGTCATTGAGGCGTTTTCGCGGATACGAAAACCCGCCTAAACGTTTTGACACACTTTCACAAAAAGTAAAATGCCTGGGGCGCGTATAGCTCACTTGAGAGGAAGAGAGGAAGAATGAGAGAGAGAGAGAGAACAACACCAACCCTCGTGTGTACTCAGCGAGAAAAACGCAGTCGGTTTGTTAAGTTGGTTGCCCATCGAAGCGAAAAAAAAGGAAGCTAATTACAAAGGAAAAAGAAGAATTCGATTGAAAGCTTGAGCCTTGGCTGCGATCGGCGACGACAAATCGGTCACGCGAGTCGTACACACGTGCACACACGCAGAACATTTTCGATTGTGTCAAGCAGCCTTGACTCGCGAAGTAGGCGCGCAGATCCTAAAAACGTGCATGCAACAAACTAAATATTGATCAGCAAACAATTGCCTATTGCGCGCGATCCGCCTTCGCCCCCATTTTTTTTTTGTTTTTTTTTTTTTCTTCTTCGCTCATTCGATACATCGGCGCCCGAGCTTTCTATTTTATTCTTTATTTGGCCAGATATTTTCCTTTTCAAAGCGAGAGACCGAACTGATCGATAAGAGATGATGCACCGCACACGTCAACCCAATGTCAAAGCACTGGCGCAGATTTTTTTTGTTTTTTTTTTTTTGCGCTCGCGCGCTCTCTTTCTCCTCCCGAAGGGAGCTGCTGTTGCTGTGTGAAAGCCTTGGCCGAAGCTAGCCCATTGATTTTCTCTGGAAGCGGCTTATATTTCTCTCTGTGTGTCTCTCTCACACGCTTTTTTCGCGCTCGAGCTTGGAATTTCTGATTCGATGATGGGAGGATGGTTAATTGAACGATCGAGAGAGT
The DNA here is from genome assembly GCF_024137745.1 of Phymastichus coffea. Lineage (NCBI taxonomy): Eukaryota > Metazoa > Arthropoda > Insecta > Hymenoptera > Eulophidae > Phymastichus > Phymastichus coffea. The sequence goes on from NW_026706839.1 coordinate 3,701,876, forward strand.
TTCTGCTTTTTTGAATCCGCGAGGGGAGATGAATATTCGATGCGCGTGAGGGCAAGCTACAAGTTATGAGATAGACAGTAGAGTTCTATGCAAGTTTAATTTATGCGGAGTTATAGAGTGTAAAGTTGCTCGCGAGTGATTAACGCTTAAGTTTCTTTTATCGAGTCGAGTTTTAATTTTTTTAACAGCATTTGAGTGTATATAAGTTTAAAAGTAGTTGCAACTTTGATTTTGTCATTATTTCGCTTTATAAAAGTTGCATTGGCGACAGCATTGTCGATATTTGAAAAATTAACATTCGAACGACAGGTAGGTCTTAGGATTGCACGTAATCTACTTTAAGAAGTAAAAAAATATTGTCCACTATATAATTATCGAAGTAGTATATACCAATACAAGTTTTTCTTATTTGTAATGAGCGTCCACTTTTTGTGGTTGCAAAAAACATTGAAAACAGGGTAACAAATTGCAGCTTCGTTCATTGTACAGTGATATCGCAAAGACTAATAATAGCAATATTGTCATAAAGCCAATTGTAAAATCATTATCTTATCCTCCGTGGCGAGGAGAACAATCGGATTCCAAGTACGGCGCGGCGTGATATTTCACACATCCCGCGAACAAAAAGCGAAAACTTAACAAAAGCGTAGACGTGCCAACTTTCATCGGTAAATACACACGCACATGACCTAGATGAGCCCCGGATCCTCTGGGCCCTTCTTCTTCTATTCTACTTTTTTATCTTTCCCGCTTGCGCAGTCAATCGATAAGCTTCAATTATTAGCCAGAGTGGCTTTTCATTTGCGGCGAATCTCTGTTTGCCCGGCCGACTCCCTCGGCGGTTAGCCCTTATTTTTTCCTTTCTCCGAGCACTCGAGGCGACAGAGAGAGAGAGAGAGAGAGAGAGGGAGAGATGATCATTTCTACTTCTTCTGCCCCCGTTCGCTTTTCGTTCGAGCGACGCTCGAAAAGGACATCCCGTGCGCTCGGCGAGCTTTGCTTTTATTGTGCACCTTCGTAGCTATACGTACGTCAGACGCACAAGAGCAGTCGAGGATTATACCACTGCGCAAACACACGGATATATACTTGCGGTTAATTGCCAAGCTACAGTGAAACATTTAGCGAGAGAACTGCTGTTGGCTGCTGCTGCTGTTGTTGCTACTGCTGCAGCGTGCTTTGTTGATTTTTACCGTGGCCGCCGACGAAGCTTGCGTCACGCGATGAATAATACATTGTGTGCGCGGTACGCACCAGCTTGACCGTTGCCTCGCGTTCTTTCTTTTTTTATTTCGACTCTCGTAGGCTTCACTAGACGAGGCGCGCTTTATCTCTGCGATCGGCAAGTTTGACGCGTGCACCGTGCAAATGAATTTTTCCGACATGCAAATTTTAGGGTCTCGCGAGCTGCGAGATCGCGCGGAGCGAGTGCTCGACGAGTTACTAAACGACGGTGGATACTCGATGTATTTCAGATCGACAATGACTCGCGACGCTCCGCAGTTTTCAGCTGCGCTGCTCCTTCATTCGATTTGTGACGTGCGCGCTACTTCTCAAAACAGCTTTACGATTGTCGTTTGCCCACGACGACTTATGCAATTGCTAATTACGCGCCGCTCGACGTTTGAGTACACGTCAAAAGAGCGAGAGAGAAACAAACGACTCTGCTTCGCGAAACTCGTTCGACTCCGAAAAAAAAAAAAAAAAAATTCGCGGTTTTTTCTTGCCCGTGGCCAAACACTGACGCGCGCGCGTAGGCCGAAAGTTTTGCAATTCCGAGGGAAATTTCGCTCAATTTCCAAACGCGTTTATTGATGTTTCATTGTTATTTTTCTTTCTATTTTATCTCTGTCGCGCAATACATTCGTGAATCAGGCGGATCGGACAATAGAGTTCTCACAGGGCAAACGTACTTACCGGGACAGTGGCACGACGCGAGAAGGAGGAGTAGGAGGAGCAGGACGACGACGACGACTATTCGATCGAAGAGCGCTGCGCGACACGTTGAAGCCGCTATCCTCGTGTGCGTCGACGGCAACCCGCGAGCGATGCGTACGCGCGGTAGACAATAGACGTCGCAAGCGTGCGCGTTGACGATCACAGAGAGAGAGAGAGAGAGAGAGAGCGCGCGAGCGTTTCGGCGGCGTGTCTGTCGATTGCGCGCTTCGTCGCGTTCGCCGCGCGCCAGATAATTCTGTTTTCCGATCGCGATAACGATCGCGGTCGCTCATTATCGCTATCGACAGACAGCTCACGCGCGCTCTCGCGGAAACAGCTAAGCAGAGCGCCTCGCCTGTATATCGAATTGTCGCGTTGCTTTCGTGCTGCACGGCTTCGCGGCTTTGTTCGACGTCGCTCCATTTTTTTTTTCGCTCGGCGCCGCTATTCCGCGAACGAGAGCGCGACCGGGCGAAGAGAGAGAGAGAGAGAGAGAGAGAGAGAGAGAGGCGCGAAAGGCGCTTCGCAGCCGAGGACAAAGTCTCGCTGGCGCACGCACGCTGACGTCATAGCTGGCTGCGTGCCGGATGCGCGCGGCAACAGTCAGCGCGACACAGCGAGCGTCGCGCACAGAGCTGGGCCAGCGCCGCGGACGGTCCGGCTGGCACGTGCACGCAGCGGCGGCGTCAGCTGTGATCCTCGCGTCCGTCGGCCGCGACCCCCCTGCGAGCCTCCTTCGAGCGTCCGCATCGATCCCGCGCACGTGCGCACATGCGCTAAGCCCCGCTCGCGCTACACTTCGCTCCCGAGCCGTCGCTCGCCCGCTGCCCGCGACTTTCTCGGCTTCGTCCCCCAGGCGACTTACCTGCTGGTGTTGTTGCTGGAGCGAGAGTCTCTCTGGGCGCACAACACAGACACCCACGCACACCTGCGACGGGGACGCAACGAGCACTGCGTGTGCTGCTGGCGAGAGCGCGCGAGCGAGGCAGACAGGAACGACTGAGTATTTGTTGTCGTGTGAGTGTCGATGAAGGGGGGGGGGGGGGGGGCGGAGAGTGATAGAGAGACAGAGAGGGGAAGGGGACTGGTCACCTGGGCCTCTGACACTGGGGCATCAGTGGGTCCAGCTGCTGGGCTTGCATTCGCGCGACACTATCTCGGTTGGCTCGGGCGCGCTTGTCGGCTGTCGCTGCGCCCCGAGGAAACGGTGTAAAGAAGAGACGAGAGCACACGACTTTGCAGCTAGGCGCGCACGCGAGCGACGTCCCGTCCGCGCGACAAAGAGGACTGAGCCGTGCCGTGCCGAGCTCTTGAGCTGCCAGAGACGGCTGAGCTGATGGAATGTGCAAGGCCGCGAGAGCGCGTTGCTGCGCACGCTCCGTGCTAGAGACTATCGATACAAGACTAACCGCGCGGTTCGGAGCTTAGCGCTCGGCTGGAAGCGCAGACCACCTTCGTACTCGCTGCTCCACGAGAAACGAGACTCGCATGTCCGTTCGGAGGTAGCGCTGCTTTCGAAAGTTTTGTCATCACTTTTGCAATGACTGCCGAGAAAGATCACCGCGCGACCGGGTTTAGCGAAAACTGGAGCAAGCGCTTGTCTGACCGTAACGCATTGTTACTACTTGCAATTTTACCAATTTTTTAAATAGTTTTCTTTTTCTTTTCGTGTCTTTTTTTTTATTTTTTTTTTATTTCTTCAATAATCGTGAGCACAAAATCGTGTGCTATAAAAATAAATGGTGAATCCTGAACAACTGCTGTCCGGTGGAAAAATAAAAATGTTTATTGTGACACAGTCGATGAAGAAACAGAACCCGCATGAATTTTATCAGACATCCGCTTTGAAAATGCTCGCTTTCAAAGATAAAACTCAATCGATAGCGTTGTTTAAACCAGCCGACCGCTAGTGGCATCTAGGGAAAGTCGACCGAGAACAGCCGCCGGTATGCCGCTTGCAATTTGCTCCTCGATCGTGGCAGTCAAGTCGATACTACAGGTTCTGTTTGCTTGAAAATCATTCAAATTGTTGATTTTGTTTCACACGCGGAATTTGTAATAAAGCTGCATCGAATTTTCGTTATGTCGGAACTATTATACACACGAACAACGTTAATGAAAAAACGAAAGAGATGCATGGAGTTGTTTGCGGTAACGAAAGTATTGAAGGATTGATGTAATGATCGCGTGATTGAATTCGATAATGTCGGCGCACAATGTTGCGGGGCTATTCCTAGATCTGGGGTCTTGGTACAGCCGATGCAATACATTGACCGGCATTTTACGGCCCTTCTCTCTCTCCCTCTCTCTCTCTCTCTCTCTCTTATTCTCTCACTCTCTCCCTCTCTTGATTGCCGCATTATCAAGCTTCTTTACATTATCAATCTTACAAAGCATTCCCACGCGATGGGTCATACTTAATACGTATCGGGAGCCAATAATTTCAGCTGATAAGCGACGCAACAATCTTAAAAATCTCGAAGAGCGAAAAAAAATTTTATCTAGAATAGAGTGATAGTGAGAGAAAGAGAGAGAGAGAGTAGGCGCGTGCGACGCGCCATTGCAGCGTTAGCCCGGGCTGCCTAAAAATATCGGCGACGGCCCGACCTTCGGCCGGTTCGTACTCGACGTCGTGTGGCTTCAGTCGAAAGCTCGCCTTCGCTGGAATACTACGCTCGCATCACGAAATACCAACCATCTCCGCGCGACCCCTTACCTCGACGACGTCGATTCTTTCTATTCTCGGCCTTTTCCTCGCCAGCTGGTTTCGCTCCAATTGTTCGCGATCGCGCACAACGACGGGGGTGTACGTTGTGTCGAGTATAAGGTCGTCGGCTTTTTCGCGACTCTTCTTTGTGCGCGCAGCACGGTTTATTTTCAGACTTATTCAGCACGTGTGCGCTTGTATACGTGTGTGTGCATGTATCGAGCGCGCGCGCGTGCGGCCAGCGGAAAATCTGTCAGTGCGAAAACTGCCCAGCACGTTTTTTTTTTCGACTGCACAAGATTTGCGCGGCCGATTATTCAATGTGTCGATGGACTATTTTATATTACTGAGTGAGTATTTTTGAAGGTTTGTTGCATTTTTCTTTACTTTCGATCATGTGTATGTATTTGTTATCTTGAAAGAAAGTTCAACGGGAAATTTACTTTTACTCAACTCTGGAGAGATCGTGCGAGTTCCGCGGTTATTTTGGAAGTTGGAACCCTTTTTGTTTCTTAGAAATCTATTAAAGAAGAGTAAAAATAAATTTTTCATGGCAGCTAATTACTTTTAAAAATAAAAAATCTCAATGCCGAGAGAAAGAAATACATATTCGAATGTAAAACGATACTCTTTGACGCATTGGCAGCTCAATGCCACGTCAGTTTGCTAAATGTGTGTGACGAGAATCGATGAGCAAACTAAATCTTTTTGCTAAAATTTAAACAAGCATACGCTGTACATGTGGCAATTGAGCTGAACAATGCTGGCAACTTGTCTTGATGAATTTCCCAAAAACTACCACGTGACACATTCCCGATTAATTAAATCACTTTCTAAAAATAAGTCAAATGATTCGATGAAATTACGTAGAATTTATTTTCATTTATGGTCTGCCATGACATTTGGTCAATAATACCGAATGACAAGCTAATGGGAATCGTGAAATCAACGAAGGTACGAATTGCCTAACGTTACCGCCTCAAATCATGATGCCGGTCTGTAAAGAACAAATGAAAAAGAAAAATTTTATGAAATGCATACAGCTACTCACAAGTTTAGATGGCCGATATGCCCGATTCTAAAGTACGTAAAAATACGTTATTTGCGCGACAGTGTACTTCTGGAAGACAGAAAAAAATTAATAATAAGCCGACATCGATGGCAATAGCCGTGTAGCCGAAAATGTTGACAAGGGCTTTCTTTCTGACTTAGCGCCAACAGCGTGTACTGAGTCACTTTATTCGAAACCAATTTTTTCCTATTAATAGCCATCCGGCTTTCTTGCGGTAAATGGCGAAAGCTCGCAGCGAACAGCAGCCACTCGTGGGACAAAAGGCGCGTTTGGCATGGAGCTTGAGATCAGTGTGTTGCCGCGCGTCGTCGAAACCGCCGCCGCGCACAGAATTCGTCGAGTTGCAGTCTCTTTCTTTTTCGTGCGCGCATCGGTGCTAGATGATCGAGTTTCGATTTTGTGGTCACGGGTGGATGTATGTACCACGGCCTCTTACGCGCCGGTTAATCGTTTGCACACAATGCAATTTGCTCCGCGAGTGTGCCAGTCTGGATTGAATTTCGCCTTGTCTTTGTGTTCATTTTGCTTTGCGCGACGCCATGTTGCGTCAATTACTCTGGCGCTGAATTTCGGAGGACAGCTCGACCAGCTTCGGTAGCTTTGCCTTGTTACGATTCTTTGTTTTTTTTTCTCGAGCGAGCGACAGCTTTGCTTTGAGGCTTATCTAAAAGAGAAAGTCGAGTTTTGAACGTTCCCACGACTGTCAACGTCAACAAAGATTTGTCCGATTTCACAATCTGCGCGCCGCTATAAGATAACAGAATTCGAAGATTGGCGCGATTTGTCTGACGTTATGCGACGTTGATGTGTCTCTAGGCGCTGATAGAAAGCAGAAGAAGCCATGGATTTGACGAGAACGATATCGCATCTGGCAGAGGCAAATCAGCAGCTTGCGGCCGCGCACAATTTCACCCTTAGTCAGCTGCACTTGCTGCTGTCGAGTGGCGAGAGGCCAACGTCGGCAACGAGGGAATTGTGCTCGAAATGTCGAGCCACCAATAGCAAAACCACAAGTACGCGCATAAACCTTTCTTGGCAGCTAGAGCTGTCGCTTTTTTTTTCTTTTTTTGTGCTGCACATTACGAGTGGCTTTTGTTCTGCGAAGGCAAAGTACGAGCCTACACCGCCAGGCAAAACGTTACGGTAAAGGCACCGAACAGACGAGTACGACAATTGAGAAAAACATTGGCGATCGATGAGACTGACGAGGTAGATCGCGTAGCGATAAACGACGACGTACTTAAGCGAGAGATCGAGCAGCTTAAAGCCGACGCAACGAAAAAGAGCAGCGACTTGGAGGAACAAAGGCTCCTGGTACGACGTCTCACCGAGGATTTCAAGGTGATTATTCACGACTCTGAATGTGTTTGAAAGTCATTCATCGTAACTTCTTTTGACCGTTTGATCAGGTGTCGCAGAAAGAATGCGAGAAGAAAGAAACACACCTGCGACAAGTGTCCCAACAGCTGAGCGAGTCCGAGCTTGAAAGCGCGCGTCTTCTTGCCGAACTGGAGACATTCCAACGAGATGCTGGGCAAATAGCGAGGCTGGAGTCAAGGGTTGCCGAGCAAGACGAGGAAAAGAAGAAACATCTGAGCGTCATTGAAGAGGCTAATCGGCAGATCAAAGCTCTAGAGTTGGAGATTGAAGCGCATAGCCAGAATGCGAGTAAGATGATTTTCAAGTTATTCTAGTTATTTCTGAGACTTGGTGGCTTAACAATAACACATGAACGCGTTAAAAATGGCACCAGAGCAAGCGATGGAAGCGGCAAGCGACTCGCCAGACTCCGAGGCCTCGACGTCGAGCGCTACTGGTGTGAGCGAGGAGTTCAAAAAGGAGCTGCTACTGAAGCGAGAAGCACGGCAGCGCGCGATCGCCGCCATTTCGTCGGAGATGGAGCGCCTGAGGCGCGAACTCGAAGCCGAGAGAAGTGCGCACTTGGAGACTGCCAGGCAACTGCTGGAAGCGCAAACCACGAAGACTGACCGGATGAGCTCGGAGACAAAGACCGAGAGCGAGAGTTGCGAGCGCGTCGAAGCTCTGAGGCTCTCGGCGTTGCTTAAAATTTCCGACGAGATCACCAGCGATCTCTGGTTGCAGCTGGAAAGAACCGATGACTTGAGATTCCAGTTGGAGAACGATCCCGACGAGCACAGGCTGCGCATCGGCTCGTTGAGGAGACTGTCGGAAGACATGCGAGTGAAACTGAAGCTGAGAAGGCAGCAGGTGAACGCCTTGAAGGACAGACTGGCCCAGATCGTGGTGCATTCAGCTGACCGCGCTTTCCTCGACGTCAACGACAATATTAGAGAGGAGGTCGAGAGACAAGCCGAAGATATCGCCCGCTCGAGAACGTTGTCCGACGAAAGGTCGAGGATTTTGGCCGAGCTCAAGGATCACTGCTTCAAGGAGATACACGAGCTCAGAGTCAAACTGGACAACGCGAGAAGGGAGAATACCCGTTTGGAGGAGGAATTGCATAAAACTGAAGATAAGGTACGCAACATTTGCCAGCAGTAGTCGCATCGTTCGATCGGCCAGTTATGTATATCAACAATTTATTTTTGTAATAGTTAGACGCCCAAGATGCTGAGGTACTGAACCTCGAGTCTCAATTGGGCCTTGCCAAGGCCGACTGCCGTGACCTGCAGAATCAAATGACGCTAATCAACAACCTCTTCACCCAGATGCTTCTCAGTGCCTCTTCGGCCGAAATGGATCTCGATCGGCTAACTCGATTGTTGCAGGTACACCAAAACCCCTGCCAAAATTCTCCCGAGCGACCCAGATAAACACGTATGTATATGTTTACGCGAATGCAACACTGGATTTTTCTGCTCTTCTTTATAGGAAAATCACGATCTGATCAGCGGCATGGCCAAAGAGAATTGCTCGGAAGCGGCGGCTTTGCCAAAACTGCTCATTGACATAATCGAACAGGTGGACGGCAGAAATCGCGAGACTGCCGACAAGAGGGCTGACGATGTTCAAGAGGAGAGCATTGCACACAATTTGCCAAAGGTTCACTGTCGTTACATTGACGCAAATGGAAAAATTTTATTTTTGTAAATCGAATGAGAAAGGATCGGCCGACTGTTTTATCAGGTGTGGCGCGTGTTAACCGAGCTGCTAAGCTGCCACGCGGCCGTCGATCAGCAGCAGCAGCAGCAGCAGCAGCAACAACAGCAGCAGCAGCCAAATCAACAGAGTGCTTCCGCGAGCACGGACACAGCACCGGACAGCTGCTACAAGTCTGTCGACACGCCGACTGGCCCGCGACTAGTGATATCCGTGAGCAAGACCTACATCCGGCTCAAGGAGCTTATCCTGGAGAAGAAGCACCTCGAGAAGGAAATGAACCGCATGAAGCAGCTCAACTCGCACCTCGAGAATAAGCTGTCCGAGCAGGTTTTTCATGCGGCTTTCTCTCTCGCTCCAGTTACTGGATTGAATTACTCAATTATCTAAAGCTTTCATTCGCCGCTTGCAGGAGAAGAGGCTGTCGACGGTGTCGGACGAGCTGAGCAAGACGTGGAACATTGTAGGCCGCATGCAAGCCCAACATCAGCAGCTGCATACTCACGAGAAGATATTACGATATGAACTTCAGCAGAAGAGAAAGATGCTGCAAGAGTTGAAAAAAGAATTGGAGTATTGCAAGGAGAAGTGGGAATCCGCGAGGCAAAAGAATAATAACACGGAAATGGAGTGGAGAAGTCTTAGGAGGGAATTCGCTGCGAGAAAAGCCTTGGTCACGCATGCTGATTCGTTCAATAATAGGTAAGCGCGTTGCTTGCTTTCGTTAATTTAATAAACGTTTTTTTATTTTCTCGATTACGCTTCCTTTCATTTTCAGCGCAGAGAGCGGATTTAGCGACGACAGAGAAGAGGAGTCCGACGAAGACGAGGATGCGAGAGTGCGTCCTTCCACTTCACGAAGGCGATCAAAAAAAGTAAGCTCGGGAAACCTCTTTTACAGCGGGATGTGGCAATAAAATAATGTCTTTTTCAAAGAGTGGCTCGAGAGCGGCAACGCCAGAGACGGAATCCGAACTGCCAACGGACAACGAATGCTCGGACCCCAAATCATCGACGTCGGCTTCAGGACAAAGAACACCGACGCCAGAAACTGAAGCTGAATTGGACAATGCAGAAATGATCGAGGAGGATCCTAGGCCATCCACCTCATTACTTCAAGTAAATTTATTCAATTATTCAGCTTTATGATATATTGTTCGAACGAACTTATCATCAGCTGCGTTCATTCGTTTGCGTGTAGGAATCCCAAAATGAGGAGGAAATAGTCGACCCCCTTGAAAAAGCTTTAGCGAATGTTCTCCAGGATCTCATCAGTTCGAACGAGTTGAATTGTGGAGAGGAAAGTTGCTTAAATTTCGAAGATGAAAGCAATCGAGTTCAATCGATCTTGGAAGATGACAAAAAATTAGAAGACATGATTTCAAGTAATAACGTGGAGGCTGCTTTAGAAAATGTTAAAAGCGTGATCATAAATGAAATTCCCAAAATTGAGTCTTCTTTGGGAAAGATCGATGGAGCGGTGGGGAGAATAAAGTGCCTCGATACGATCAAAGAAGAAATGGAAAGTGATATTGCAAAGACCGAGCCGGAAGTAGTTCCAGTCGTGTCTGTATTTTCAATCGGTCCGCATCCTCCGGAGCCAACGCTAATCCAAAACGTGCAATCCAACGATGCACCCGACGACCAGGCTTCTTGCGTAAGCTCGAAAACTTGCGAGGAAAGATCCGACAGTTTAGCGAATAACCTGAAAACCGAACCACAAGCATTGTCATCGTCATCATTTAGCTCGGCGGCAACGGCAGCAAAATCGCAGATCGACGCACGCGCAGCTCGATTACGAAGCCTGGAGGAACAAGCAGAATGGCTTATAAAAAAAGTCAACGACACGAAGCGCCGTGGCAACGCTCTGAATTCCAGACTCGAAGAGCTGCACGAGAATTACGGCTCGGTGCCCGTTGCGCCGCCAATGCCTGACGTGTTACCCACTTTTCGTATTCGTGGCGCGGATGGCGAATTGTACGATGAACCACTGCCGAATGATAAGAGCACCAATGGTACGCCTTAATTTTTCAGAATCAACGATCGAATGATGGATCTGACTTTGTGCCAAAGATAGGGGCCGACATATAAGGAGGACGATGAAGTGTTAAACGACCCATGATCGCAAGTATTAAACGGGAAGATCTGCTATTTTATGAATCTTTTGTTTGTACTTTTTAACGAAGAAAATTGAGATGCGATTGCTTTACTTTTCTAAACGTTTCTTTGTGAACGCGTTTAATTGATGTTGTAATTGTGAATGATAATCTTTGTAAAATTGACATTTGCAAGTAAATAAACGAAAATCCACATGTAAGCTAATTCTTTTTTATTGAAGGAAGAGAATTAGAAAATGAAAGACGTTGAATTATATTGAATGATTCCGCTGAATTTTTATTGGTCATTTAAATAGTTTAACAATCTCTTGGTAGTTGAATTTTATTCCGGATATCGCACATATAATAAGGCACACTTTGTTCGCTTTTTTTACAAAAAGAAAAATTCATTTAAAAAATACATGTATAGCGCGCGTTTGAACGTGCCGCCGTCTAAAGTATACAAATTACAATAGTCAGTCGTATTTATAATATTCACAAAAAAAACTCGCACTCCCTTAACTGTAGCTTATTTAAAAAAAAATGATAATATGTAATGTATAATTCGTAAGAAAAAACATACATATCCGTAACAAAAACAGGTAGATTAATATCTAAGTCTCTGGGCATTCTCTCGTCGCTTATACATGAGCTCAATAGAAAAAGGATGGGAAGATAAAAGATTAACCTATAAAAGAAAAGAAGTTTTGCAAAGAGATACACGTATAAAAGTCTACTCGCTCTACGGAAAAAGGACTATCTACAGCGTCTTAACAAACTAATATTGGCCATGTGTGTTTAAAAGTCTACGCGCTAAGTTTGTCATGCGTTCGCCTTTCGATTTTCTATCCAGTCAGATATCACAGTTTGCGTCGTTGGTCATACTCATAAAAAAAAAATTTTCTCTCTTTTTGTAATCCTTTGTAATCTCCATCCGTCGAATTTTTTCTCATTTTTTAATTTTCATTATCACTGGTCGCGTTTTATTTCATTTGTTCTCTTCATCGTATTGATCTGGAAGTACAGTCAGCGCACGCGTCGATAGGAAGTTGACGCGCAACGATAATAAAAATTACTAGAATCGATAGAGGCGTGAGATCACTAGATCATATTAGTCAACTGAAGAACTCTGTTCTCTTCCAGGAGAGAATTTAGAGAGGAGGTCATGTCGTTGAGAAGCATATTAGTGTTGCTCGACAACTGCTGCGGCAGCGCCATCGGATGAGTCGAGCTGCTTACGCTTGTTTCGGTACCATTGCCCGACCAATTTCTACACTGCTGCACGTACTCCAAAGTCCTGCGATACGAATCCTGGCGCATGCCCTGAGGTGGTTTCACCGGGGAGCCCTGCTGTGATTGACTGATGTCGCGGCACTGGATTTCCGGCGTGTGGCCCGCGCCTGGGTGGTGACGATTAGCCGCCATGCAGCAGGGCTCGGCGGCGTTGTAACTCGGTGTCCACTGGCACTCGCTGCCGCCGCACCCGTTGTACCTCTGGTCAGGCTGACTCGACTGCTGGCAGCAGTACTGCGCGCGGCAGCCGGCTTGGCCGCACGTCCTATCCTTCGGCATCGCGCTCGCCTGACTCATGGCTCTGGGATTTGGGTGCACGCAACTGCCACCGGAGAGCTGCGAGCACGGGCTCTGGACCTGCACGTCCACGGGATTCGAACCGCCGGGACTTGGTTGCGAGCAGAAGGACGCCACCGATCTGGGGCAATCGTTCATCGCTGGGCTCATCACTGGCTTTGGCGTGGTCCTCGTGCCAGCAGCACCGTGCACGCCGCCCCCCATCGAGCACTGCTCGCTCGGCATCACGCCCGCGGACATCGGACGAGCGCTCTGCACCTGCTGCTGGCAAAGCGGCGACAGTGGTTGGCAGGGGTTGCTCGGCGGGCGCACCACGTGGCCGACGCTGCACGTCTGCGTCACGCTGCCGTGCATGGCGGGCGGCGAGCAGGACTGGGACATCGGCTGGGCTCTCATCTGCTGGGCGCAACTATTGACGGTGCTCATCTGAGACTGGCAGCCGTAGCTCCGATAGTAGGCCCCATGCTCGCCGTTCTGCGCGCAGTTGCGACTCATCTGCGCGCTGCTCTGGTGTGGATTGGGCATCCCTTGAGCCGGCGCAAGAGCCCCGGCCGCCGGCGAGCTCATCGGTTGATCGGACGCGAAGCCTTGAGCCGGCGAGACCGAGCACGATTGCGGTCCGTAGTACGCGGCTGACTGTTCGACTCCTCGATTCGACAGGTGCGAGTTGGGACACTGGGAATAGGGCGATCCCACCGACGACGAGTAATCCGGCGTCTGTGGATTGGCGTAGCACTGGCTGTAGTTTGGCTGCATCTGGTGCCTCGACGGGCCGCAGTGCTGCAGACTCGTGCAGATCGGCGATCGGCAGTTCGGCAAGGGACTGCCGCGATAGCTCGCGGTGCCGCCGGCTTGCACTTGGTTCAGGTACTGCATCATCTCGTCGGGGATGACCAGCTTATTCTCCACCATTTCGCCTTCGCCGACCTCGTCCAGCACGACCTCTTGATTCGGATGGAGCTCCGGAAGCTGAGCCGAGCGTGGCCTCGGCGGCATTGGCGGCGACACCCGCTGGCTTTGATAGCCCCGAGCTGGCTCCGACATGCGACGATCGCCCGTTATGCTGGCGGGCGCGTGCGCAGGCAGTGACCAGTCGTTGCCCAGTGCTTGATTACTCTGAAACGTCAACGAAACCAGGACGCATTATCGCCGCATTCTCATCTCAGCTACGTTCGCGGCGACGGCGGCGCCGACGATTTACCTGGAGCGACATGTTCTGCGTCTGAACCACCAGGTTACTCGTGGAGAACGGTCCCAACGGTTGTCCGGGCATGTTCATCCTCGCGGACGCAGTGCTCATTTGACTACTCCTCCTGGAGCAGCCGGGACTTATCGGATCGTAAAAGCTTCCCGGTCCCATCTGTCCAGGTCGTATGGCACTGACGTTGCTCGCTTGGCTGCTGCGCCGGCTACTGCCAAAGTCCGCCGACTTCATGCTGCCATAGTACGTGCTGACCGTGCTGCTGCTGTCGCGGCGTGGCTCGCTGAACGGCTGCAACCTCAGCTGCAAATCGGCCAGGCTCGTTTGACGGGGCTGCTGTTGAACGCCGCCGCAGCCGCCTTCCATCTTCAGATCCGTTATGCGTCGATTCAGTTCGCCGAGGTTGCCGATTCCACGACCCACGCGCATGTTGCCACCGAGGCCGAGTGGTGACAAGCTCACGCCTGGCTTCGAGACGAGGCGGTTCTTCAGTCGGTTGCGCGAGCTTACGGGCACTGGCTGCTGCTGCTGCTCCATTCCACCGACCTGAGGTTCATTTTGGACGTTTCGTGGATGCGGCTCACGATAGCCAGACTCGATCGAAGGAAACAACTCACCATGGCACGAATGGCAACCGGTAAGTCGGCAATGTCGAGATTCTCGGGCTCCTCGTAGTAATGCTCGTCGAGCGAAATCAAGCCGTCGCCGGCGAGATTGCCGATGCCCATGGACGTCTCGTCGTTGCAGCTGGCCACGTGCATGGGACTGCCCTGTTGATTCATCATGCCGGGCGGACTGTTGGCTTCGCTCTCGGACTTGACGCTTGGACTGGAGAGGCTCGGGGTTTTCGGGTGCAAATCTTCGCTGCGACTGGGGCTGCTGTGGCCGCCGGCGCCCGCTTCGTCGCTGCCGCCGCCATCGGCACCGCCACCGTTGCCGCCGCCCTTGTGCTTCTTGTTCGCGTAGAATTCCGCGCCGTGTACCGTCTTGACGTGCTTGCGGAGCGACGACGGATCGGTGTACCTCTTGGTGCAGCCTGGCGCTTTGCACACGTAAGGTTTCTGAAACGAGCAAAGACGGCGTGATTCGTGCTGATCCCGATGCTCGACACTCTGCGCCGCGCAGCGACTGCGTCGAGAGAGCCAACTGACCTCGTTGGAGTGCGTTCGGTTTTGATGCTTGGCGCGGTCGCTGGCGTTGCTGAAAGCCTTGCTGCAGCCGGGATACTCGCAGGTGTACGGCTTTTCGCCCGTGTGCGACCGCAAGTGCGTTTTCAAGTTTTCCAGTCTCGAGTAGGCCTTGAAGCATCCTTCGAACTGCAAAGCGGAAAACGCAAAACGTTACGAGACCGCGCTAACGGGCGCTAACGGGCGCTAACGGGCGCTAACGGGCGCCAACGGGCGCCAACGGGCGTACAGGCAGGCACAAGTACGCGCCACATCGATCGATCTCCGAATCGCCAACTTGTCCAGGGGAGCGATTGAGCGAGCAGGCGTTCAGGCAGAAATAACGACGAATGCTAATAGGTGTAATAAGAGCGACTTACCGTGCACTTGTGCGGCTTCTCGCCTGTGTGCCTCCGCATGTGTACGACCAGCATGTACTGCGCCTTGAATGGCTTTTCCTCGCGCGAGCACTGCTCCCAACCGCACACGAAACTCTTCTTGTTCGAGTGTATGTGGTCATTGTTGATGTGCTTCACCAGGTCGTCCTGCAACGAAGAACAATTGCCGGTGAGCAGACCGTCGGCCAAAGCAGCGCCGATGCGACTTCGCGACGACAATCACCTGCGTAGGAAATTCGAGGCCGCAGTCTTTCCAGTGGCAATTGGTCTCGATGAAATCGCCAGGCTCGTCTCTGAGATCATCGCTGGGACTGAGTCCTTGCGCGTGATGACTGTTGGGTACGGTGCTCGTGGCGGCGTTCACAGTCGTGGTGGCCGGCTCCTTCTTCACCTTGGTCGAGCCTCGTCTGGAGGAAGTATCGGCCTCGGCAGCAGTAACCGACGGCCGACTCGACATCGACACGTCCGAGCCTTTTCTGCACGAGTCGATTTGCGCCTGCTGGGGCTGCTGCGAACAATTTACATCGAGCGCATTTCGAGTGAATAAAACAAATCGAGAGAGAGAGAGAGAGAGAGAGAGAGAGAGAGAGAGAGAGAGAGAGAGAGAGAGAGAGAGAGAGTAAGAGGATCTGTGCTGCCGCGGCCGCCGCCGACGCGAATAAATCAACGAGGAGGGAGAAGATGAGGTAACCGGAGAACTGCCCGTGCAGCACGAAACTCAATACGCACACACGACTGAACCCCCTGGCGATTTGTTCGCTGCTTGCCGCAGGTAGCGCGAGCGGATAAACGCCCTACAGGACCCTTAAGACGATTGACTCGCTCGAATGGAAGACTCTCGCTCCTTTTTTGTTTCTTTTTCTCCTCTTTGCATGCGGTAAAACCGAGGTGAAATCGCCCGGAGAGAAAAGAGTTATTGTACGCGTCCAGCGATACACGCGCGCGCGCATGCCGATCGACGTTTACACGCGTTTTTTTTTTCCTTCGTCTCCTCGGTAATTGCCGCTTGCGCGCGACTTTGCGACCTCTCTGTTTTTCACTCGATCGGCTTATTCGCACACCTGTTGTCGTCACCGCTGATCACTGGCGGTTTACTCGTTACGCGCCTCGATTGATTAATCTCTGGCTCCGGTCGCGACGCGCGTTATTGAGGAGCTCGCATCTGCGCGATCGCATTATCGAGATTGCTCGGCAAATCGGAATTCGACGGGCTAATTGAGTTGTCGGGCATTCCGCGCGCCGACCGCGGCAATTATTTCCGCTTGCGGGAACGAAGCGCGAGCAAACGACGGATCGCGGCTTGTTTCCGCTTGGGCGACCGTACGCGCGAGCGCGAAAGAAGAAACAAAGAGAAAAAAAACGAAGCAACGCCCAAGAAAAGAAATCCATCTCGCGCCGCAGCTACTCGGAGGACGCGGCTTGGGTGTACATTTGCGCGAAACAGATCGGTCGAGAGCGAGTCGGAGGGCGAGCTTCTAACGACTGCGCAACAAAAGCGAGTCAACAAAGCTCGCGCGTCGCATTAAATCAGCGTTATTACTACTCGGGGCGCACCAATGGATGCGCGCAGTGGACGCCGGCCAATAGCCGCGCGTACGAGGCGCTCAGGCGCACAAAAGATGAGAGAAGAGAGACGTACCTCGGACTTGGGCGGTACGGGAGCATGGGCCAAGTGCGACGGCGAGCCAACGGGGTAGAGCTGCGCGTGGTGCAGCTGAGTGGTCGGCTGGCTGGCGATCGCCGGCGGTGGTGGCGGCGGCGCTGCCGTCGGTACCGCGGCCGACGTCGGCGGCGGCGGTGGCGGCGGTGGCGGCGCGTGGTGCGGCATCATCACGCTGCGCAACAGGTGCGCGTGCAGTTGCTGCAGATTTGGCGCCATGCCTGGGTGTATGCCTAGCGCTGGACTCATCGCTGCGAACCCAACGAGATTGGCGAGACTTTAGTATGCGAGGTGCGAGGCGTCCGGTAGCGTGAGGCGAATCGCCCGGCGGATTAGAATTGGAATTGTGATATTTCTCAGAGGGAAGAGGATCGCCGGCTGGAGGGGAAGCGGCGTTTCGGTATGCGTTGGCAGATCGCGTGTACGGCATGCCAATCGAGCGATGATTAGGTGTCCGTGCGCGGAGAACGCGGAGAGCGCGGAGAGCGCGGCTAATGGTGACTGCGAATCGGTGCATTAGCCACCCTCGACGCGCGGACTGCACTACCGTTCTTGAGCGCGCGCGCGCGCGTTGCCAACTCTGACGTCGACATTTGACTGCTCAATTAACAATGATTCCCCGGACATGCGTTAGTCGTGTAACGACGGCGGAAGCCGTCGACCAGTCATAGATTGCAAACGAGTTATTCCCGTTTCCCCAAAAGTGCTTCGTTGCTTTTCGAGAGAGCTAATTGATCGGATAACCGCATCGAAAACGTCCATATCTGTATATGGCTTCCCGTGGCAGTGTATCAAGCTAAAAGGCTGAAACGGCGAGGCAGAGAGGAGAGGGGGGCAGATGAGGAGACGAGGAGAGAATGAGGAGGAGGAGGAGGAAGAGGAGGAGGAGGAGGAGGAGAGGAGAGGAGGAGGAAAGCAAAAGAAGCAAAGCAGCCAAGTGAAGAAGGCTACGGGCGAACGGAACGAACCTGCTGATAGATGGCCGTAGCTACCGCTGGCGCTGCTGCTCCTCGAGCCGTTGATGACCGAGGCGAGGCTGTTGGGACTGAATCGTATCATGCTGTCGAGGTCGAAGCGATCCGAGTACGGCGAGCTGCTCAGCGCTCTCTTCCTACTGGCTCTTATCGCTGATGCCCGGGGACTGCCCAACCTCGAACCTGCAACAACGCAAGCATTATTTCAGCGCTGCTCGCTCGCATCGACAATAAGTTGGCTGAATCGAGCGAGCGAGAGAGAGAGAGAGAGGTGTTAATGAGCTCGTGTCTATCGCGGACGGCTAACGAGCTGCAACGCTTCTCACCCCCGAGCGTGCTTATCGCACGACGCCGTCTCAATTCGAGAGAGAGAGAGAGAGAGAGAGAGAGAAAGAGAGAGGGCAAGCGAGCAAGGCCAACTTGTTACCTTTAATTACCGCGCGTGGAGACGTCTCATTTGCATGCAAGAGAATTGTCCGTTGGCGTAGCTGCTTTTTTGTACTTACCGTCCAGAGAGAAGGGAAACTCGGATGAGGCGATGGTGCTGCCGGGACCCGCTGCGTGCAAGAGGTACTCCGGCCCCAATCCGCCAAGACCTGCAATCAAAACCAATTCGATTTAGCTCCTGGCTAAGAGAGAGAATAAAAACATTTGTCGATGTAATGGTAGGCTCCGCTCGCCTCGCGCTCCCAGACGGAGATGGTAATTGAGTACATGTTACTACTTGAATTCAAACTGCCTCTTAAAGCGCGAACTTGTTGGTTAGTCTTAATAGTCGCTCTCTTATTTAGCGATCGCCTGCTCCGCTGACTTATATGTTGGCGTGTTTATTTTCGAATTGTAACGCTGCGAGCTACCAGCGTTTCTTCTCCCAATGGATGTTCGTCGCTTTTTCTCCGACGGCAATGACGGGACTGGCGACAAAAGTGGGCTCTCTTTGAAGGTCCGCGGGCTGCAATTATTTGGCGTGGAAGCCATTCATTAGAACTTTGACGATCGTACTCATCTTGATCGATGGTCGCTGCTATCATCCATTCCGAAGCACCAACGAGTAATTTCAATTCGAGGCAAGGGCTTCCGTATAATTCCGCGAAATTACGATTGCCATCGATAAAACCAATACGCGTGATCTTTCGCCTTGGCACGCCTCGTCGGCACAAGCAGCTGCACGCCCCATGTACTTGAGATCACAAGCGTCATCGACATTGAGCTTGCCCATGCGCAGCCTCCTCCGCCGAGGATAAGAAGAACCGGAGGGAGAGAGGAGCAAGTCTTGAGACGCTCTCGAAAGCAATGACGAAAGGGGCTCTTCCAAGCCGATCTCCCATCGGCCGTGCGGAACAACGGACACGCGCTCGCGGAAAAAAACAATCCGGCGCGAGCGCCGCGCGAAACCCGAGCTTGCGCGCCGCCGCGCGCTCGCGTGGACGCTTTTACGTATATCGTTCGGCATAGATATCCGCAGGAAATGCGGGCACGGTCTCGAAGATCTCTCTCTCTCTCTCTCTCTCTATCTCGAGCCATCCGCCCGCATTTCAAGCCGGACGGCTCTGTCTTCTCTTCGTTAGGGGTCGCGCAACAATGCGCTCGATTCGCGTCCGCGCGAGAGGCTGGAATGCTTGCGTCAACAATGACACCCATCTACTTCGAACAAACGCGCTGGCGCGTTATTGTTATTGCGCCCAAGTCTGTCTCTCTATCGAGTAGGGATTTCGGAGGATCGCGCAGCTTTGAGTAAACGATGACTCGGTTTCGATCTAATCCCATCTCTCTTTCTCTATCTCTCTCCCTCTCTCTTGCTCTGATTGATTGTTCGTCAGGAGGATATTTTCATTTCCAAGGGCCAATATTAATTTGCGAGGATGACGCTTGTGATCTCGTCACGTTTCCTCTTCGTCTTCTCGTTTTGTTGTTTCACGGCAGTAATTTACGGATCATTGGCTGCCACTCGCGCGAGGAGCAGCACAGGCACATTTAAGCAATTAAAGAGATATACAGTTGTTGCAAGCCAGCACTGCACGCGGCGGTAGCAGAGATGTAAAATTAACGCCGCGGCGACTAGCAATTATTCAACGAATCACGGCTCGTCAGAGCAGCAATAAATCTCGTTCATCCATCATCATCAAGGCTCGAGCTATATATATATGTATACACATATATATATATATATATATATATATATATATATATATATATATATATATATATGTATATGTACGTGTATATACACGTATGTATATGAGAAACATCAAAAGAGAGCGTGGCGTGTGCGTACGTACCGTGCAAGGAGGCGCTGGGGCTATGCGTGGAGGCCTGCAGATGGAGGAGGTGGTCCATGTAGTTGAGCCTGTAGGCCGAGTGTAGCGCCGCGTGCTCGCTGAGCGGATGGCTCCTGCGTAGAAAGTCACCACCAGCCGACTGCTGCTGCTGCTGTTGCTGCTGCTGTTGTTGCTGCTGCTGCTGTTGTTGCGCCTGTTGCTGGGCTTGTTGCTGCGTCTGATGCTGGGCCTCACCGCTGCCGTTCGCCTGCGGCTCCGACGGACCGCTCTCCGACAACCTGCGACAGATCGCAAAGCGCCGATGCTTCATTCCGTCGATCGCTGCGCTCGTGCGCCAAGGAGGCTATAATTAGCGAGCGAGGCGCCATATGGAGCTCGTCGACTAATTGCGCGCGCCGTTCGAAATCGGCGCGCGCGCTCAAGCCAGCCGTGCAGGGAGCAAAAGGGCGCCGCCGCGGAGGGACTTTTTGCCCGCAGCCCAGGCAAATATAGGCGCGAACTATTTTAGAAGCGGACCTTTGTGCGCGCGGAAAAGTCGCTCGCCGCGCTGAATTAAGTTATATTTAAAGCGCTTCGATTTTCGCCTGCTACGTGCCACGGGCGCGCGCACACACACCACACACACAATGCGATTTAAAATCCGACGACGACGACGAAACGAGATGGAGGAGAGAGCCGAGGATTTATGAAGGACGAAAAAGGAGCAGCCTCGAGAGAGAAAGAGAGAGAGTCGTGCAAACTCCGTACCTTGTATCTCTCCGAGCGTTCGTTCTCGTCGTGTACACGCCGTCTTCTTCTTCGCTTGTGTTTCGTTTTTTGCTCTTTGCTCCTTCTCCTCTCCGTCTTAATCTCTCTCTCTCTCGCTCGCTCGCTCTCTTTCCCTTCGAGAACTCGGAGGGACTGCGGCGAAGGAGGCAGACTGTCTTTTTCGGCGCAATAACGCGCTAGCGAAAAGCTCCATGCCGAGATTAAGTTATTACCGCCGGCTCGATCGTAGATAAGTGTAAGATATTGAGCTTGCCTTTCAAAGTGCTTTCGTTCGTTTTTTTTTTTTTTCTTTCCTTTCTTTTTTTCTCTTCGGCTCCGCTCGCCGATGACATGCTCCCGTCGTTTCTCTTTCGGCAGTTTTTCACGTCGCGCGCAGTTAATTACTCGCGGACTGTAGTATAATGGCGAAAGCCGTCGGACTCGCTGGAATGCGTTGATCGTAAACGTAGATGCACTCGCGAAATATGTCGCGTCACTCCGCATCACGTCACTCGGTGAGCGCGATATGTATATATACGAGTGGGGGTCCTGCGATTTTTCCATCGATCTCTCTCTCGAAAAGAAAAGAAAAGAAAAGAAAAGAAAAGAAAAGAAAAGAGGCAAGGCTTGCCTGTCGTCGACGTTCGTTATGCGCGCGAGTAGGCGCGCATGCAAGTTACACGCGAGGCTCGTAAAATGGCTGGAAGCAGTCGCGCCGGTGGCAAATGGTTTTTTACGGCGGCGGCCGCGAGCGGCGAAAAACTCGTTTCGGGACGATGTGTTTATTAAAGCGCGTGTATATCGGCGTGCGTGCGCGCGAAAAAAAGGCCCGCGAGAGCGCACGCACACACGCCGAGCGGCCGTTTCTCACTCGTGCGCTCGGGCTCGCGTGGGCGCGCAAAGAGACTCCGCGAGAGAGAAAGAGCAGGAATGCGTGGGCAGATCGCACCGTGTCTCTATCGGCCATCATAAATAATTCGCCTGCTCTGCTCTCCGATAGTCCTGTACTCGGCCTCGGGCTTTTTATTGGACGTGCGCGCGCACGGCAACCTATGTGCAATAAACGCGCACCCGAATCGTCGCGTTTTATTAATCGAGTCCAGAGATAGAGACGGAGAACTGATACACGTGAGAGTCGAGAGGAAAAAGCGGAGACTTTGTGGCAGAAGTCTCTATTCGACTCACGTTGGCACTCGATAAAAAAGTAGTCGAGTCGCTTCTGCTGTTTCTGCTGTTGGAATGCCGGCGTGCGCATGTGTACAGCCCCATGCGGCGGGGCAATTAACCGATGAAATTTCGTCGTGAAATTTAATTGAGAGAGAGAGAGAGAGAGAGGAGAGAGCTACGGTCATATTCCGATCACGCGAAAGATCTGACAAGTTTATTTATGGCTTTTTTTCGCTCTCCCGCTCTCGTAAAACAAAAGACGACGATTGTTCGTAAACCCCTTTCTACTGGTTGTTTCATTGTCGCTTTCGAGAGGGCAGCGTTTCGCGGGTCGCTCGGTCAAGCGTGAAAACACCGCCGGCAGCAGTCAGGACAAAGCCGTCAAACTCGATCGGCGCACGCATCGCCAAACCACAATGAAGATCGTCGACGAGCCAAACAATCGACCTATGCGCGTGCTATTTTGCATACAATATAATCGGCGCAAGCGAACAAGCGGTTAACATTCGTTATGCTTTATTGGCAAAATAGCACGCACGAGAAGGGCTTTCTCGCGCGTTACGTAATTTTTTCCGAAGCACAC
Organism: Phymastichus coffea; assembly: GCF_024137745.1. Lineage (NCBI taxonomy): Eukaryota > Metazoa > Arthropoda > Insecta > Hymenoptera > Eulophidae > Phymastichus > Phymastichus coffea. The sequence goes on from NW_026706839.1 coordinate 3,724,535, forward strand.
AAAAGCCAAAACAACGAACCACGCGCTACGACGACAATACAGCGCGATGGAGATCTCCGTCTCGCTCTGTTTTTCATTCTCTCGGACATTTTCGTTTTCGTTATTTTCTTTTTTTTACAGAGAGAGAGAGAGAGAGAGAGAGCAAGCGAGTTCGCTGCGAGAATGGGAAATAGGAATTTCGAGCCCCCGTCGTGGCCCTGCCCTTCTCGCAGCGCGAGACAGAGAAAAAACGCGCTGCTCTCGCTTGTTTCCTCTACACGTGTGCTTCTCTGTATACCTGCGCGCTAGAAACTAAGAAAAGGGAACATCGATGTCTCGCTGTCTCCCTCTCTCTCTCTCTTTCGCTGTTTCAAAGTCGTTTTCCAAAATGGAAAGTGACTCGCTGCTTTTCCGAATGGACCGTCGGTGGGAAAGTATCGCGCGTGAGATTTTTTTGGAAAATCTGGCTCGCTCGCGACTTGCCGTGCTTATGGACGTTTACTTACGGATACGCCTGGCCGCTGATAAACAACAAACATGTGAGCACGCGAGTACAGGATACGGCACTGAGCACACTCTGCTATCGGAGCACTTGTCGCACTATTACGGAGCACGCTCACGTGCGAGGGTGCGCACGGGCAGCGACGACGCAGCAGCGGAGCGCACGCTCCGCGCGCGCGGCACCGAGTGCGAGACGCATGTAAGCGAAGGTGGCGGTAAAAAGGTGGAAGGAAGCGGCGAAGTCGGTTTTTTCGGAGCCGCTGCCTCGAGAACTATACTCTCTCCGCAGACGCGTCGCAGGAGGAACTGAAGCGGTAGGACCACCCAGACTCGGCCGAGCAACACACAACAGACACACACACGCGCGCACACAGGCGCGCGCGCGCACGCACACACGCTCGTGCGCGCGCACAAACACACGGACGCAGGACTCTCGGGCTCGCCTCCCACTACTCGCGCTCCGGCGAGGCTCTCTCGCAAACACAAACACACGGCCGCCGTGAGGCAGCGCAGCGCGCGAGGTCTAGTGGTAGTTCAGTGCCGGCGGCAAGGCAGGTGCTCTTCCTTCCCTCAATGTCTTACTCTCGGGCGCTCGCGGTTCGGCGGCCGCTCGACGTGCCCGTGTCGATCTGCGCTTCGCGCGCTCGAATTCCGGCCGCTGCTATCGCGCTCGTTAATTGGAAAAGAGGCGCGAGTGCACGGCGCCCTCTCATGCATACACATGCGTCGATTGATATCGAAACGTGCGAGAGAGGGAGTTGGTGGGGGGGGGGGGGGGGGGGGGGGGTCAGCCGCTTCGACGAAATGTCTAACGAGCGCGCTGTGTTTGCATTCGCGAGAGGGGAATTTTCGGTCGTGATGATGCCACGCCGCTGTGCGGACCGGCGAGCAGGGCGAAGGGAGGAGGGAGGAGGAGGCGGGAGGCAGCGATGAATTGAGATAGAAAGGGCGCGCGAGGGAGGGAGAACGAGATTGCACGGCCGCAGCCGAGTGAGAGATTCGAGAGTAAAGGAGGCAGAGATAGCGGGCGCTGCGCGGAGAGCGCCCCGAGAGGATAATTGAGTTATTACTGCAATTGTAGACCACCTTGGCGAGCTTTGGCTTGCCCCCCGCCCCGCTGCCCGCGATAAAGGATTATCGTGCAAGTGCGCCGCGCGCGCGGAGGAGGTGGCCGGGATCCTCGGCGCAAAGGCCTATTTCATTTGGCCGACCGGTTTTTCGAGGGTTAACGAACTGTCTAACGAGTTAATCGCCCAAGGTCGCCGATTCCCTAGGCGCGCGCCTATGCCGCGCGATATCAAAAACCGCGATGCACGCCACGCCATACTACCGGTTTGGCCTCCCACGCTCGTGCGCGCGCTCGCGGTCGAGCGTTCCGGCCGATCCGGCTATTAATTCATCGGCCGAGCCCGGCGATTGAGTAATTTTCGGCGAAAAACTCGCGACGGCCTTATTAGCCTCTGCCTCTCTGCTGCTGCCGCTGCTGCTGCTGCTGCTGCTGCTGCTGCTGCTGCTGTTGGCTCTCGAGCGTGCCAATAATGACGTCTGTTTTTCAGAGCGAGAGGGCATTCCTGCTCGGGGTTTTTCTGTAGCGAGAGAGACGGCGCGATTGCTTTATTCCTCGGTCTCTCTCTCTCTCTCTTTCTCTCCTGTACTCTCTTCGCGTGTCTGCATTCTTTTGGAATGTTCGAGTGTCTCGGGTTTCGCTACAAGGAAGCGCGAGGTGTACCGCGGCCGTGAACGCCGCGTCGGGTGCGCCAGATAACGCGACGCGCGCTATTGCTTATCGTCTCGTCTCCCCGTTTGAATGGCCCTTACTCACCAGCGCGCTCATTGGAGTTATTGGAGCGCGCTGGAATTCGCGCTTCGATCTGATTATTGCCGGCGGACGATATCGTGTTTGCATATAACGGCAGGCGGACAGAGAGAGAGAGAGAGAGAGAGGGAGGGAGAAATTAATCAACGCGCGTCATTACAAAGAGAGCGATTGACGTTCGGGTCATCGCTCCTCCGGACTCGGCCAGCATTCCGAGAACAATTGTCACACGGCGGGACTCCATAACGCCATCGAGCCTTGAACTGCGCCAGCGGGAAAAAGGAGAATAGAAATAACCGTTTGCAGGTGAGTGCGAAAAAACGCGTACACGCATCGACAATGGACAATTGATACACACACGTAGCAGCAGCAGCAGCAGCAGCAACAGCAGCAGCAGAAGAAGAAGAAGAAGCGGAGAGAGCGGTGAGGAGAGGGTCTTGATGCTGCTGCTGGTCGTGTAGGTAGGCGCTCGTCTACAGCTCAATCACTCTTCGTTTCTCCTCCGTGCCTGCTCCTTCTTCTCTCTCTCTCTCTCTCTTTCTCTTTCTCTGTCTCTCTCTTTCTCTCTCTCTCTCTGCTCCTCGTTTTATCTACTCGTGATCTTCTGCTGCCGCCGCTGCCTGCTGCCCTAATGACGCGCGCTCTTAACGAGTCGCGAGTTCCAATGCTAATCCGCGCGACTTTTTAATTAGGGAAACTGCGAGGTGCATCAATCAGCGCTGCGCCGTCGTCGTTGTTATGATTACATCGCCGGCCGGCATATAAAAAGATCGTTAGCCGACCTTGAACGCTCGCGCGCTTTTTCAACCGGCCGAAAGATAGCAAAAAATGTCCAAGGAGAAGAAGAACCTTACGGTACACGGGCGCGCGCGCGCGCCTAACTTTAATTAGCACGTACATGTCGAATCGGGCGGCGCGGCAAAGGGACGGGGAGATGCAGTCGCGCTCGGAGCGTAATAAAGTGATTGATACGCAGCTGCAGCCGCGCGCGGGGCGAAGATGAGAAGAAAAAATCGGCTCTCGAGGTTAGGGCGAATCAATAATCCATTGTGTGTTCGCGAGGAGAGAGAGCGAGATAAGGATCGGCTGGTCGACCGACCGAGCCGGGATGGTATGTATATGCGCGCGAATCCGAGAATCGATTTCCTCCCTCTCTCGGCCGCTTATACACACACAATCGGCGCTCGGCTTGCGCGCGCACACCTTCATCTTTCATTCGTTATCCGGCGAGGATCTTCGGCCGCTGCGAGCTTCTATCTGGGCCTCATCTCGGCTGCAGCTTTTTCGGGGAACGAGGACCGGTTCAACCAACCACCGCTGCCTCGGCTCTCGTCGCTCCTCGCGACTGCGGCCGCGAGAGGGCACGCGGCGATTAACACGTAAAACGCGATTGCACAATGCTCTCTCTCTCTCTCTCTCTCTCTCTTTCTCTGTCGGCTGCGCGCGGCGGCCTCGGGCTACGACTACGCCCGAGCGCGCGCGGCCGCCGCTGCAGCGCGATCTCTTCTTCTTCTTCTCCTCTTGCCCAGCGAGCCAGAGCCGAGCGAGCCGAGCAAAAAACACAAAGTACGCGTATGCTTTTATGGAGTGGTTTTTCCACTTTGCGAGCTGAAAGAGAGAGAGAGAGAGAGAGAGAGATAGGACGGCTGCGTGGCTTTGTAAATTCCTAAGGATTATTTACAGGCGAGCAGCCTAATGAGCGAGCACGGAAGCGCCTCTCGCGATATTTTGAAATCTCGCGCCAAACCGCCGCTCTCTCGCGAGGATTCCGCCCAGCGCAAGCGAGCGTGCGAGGCAAAAGGTCGAGCGCCCTTTATTGGCATCGGGGCCCGTGGCTGAAGCTGCTGAAGCCGAGACTCTCGCGCGCGCATACCGGACGAACCAGTTTTCGAGAGAGAAAAAGAGAGAGAGAGCGAGAGAGAGAGAGAGAGAGAGCGCGAGACACGGCAGAGCACGGCGCGCACAAGCCCCGTGTATAATTGGAACGAGTGTGTTCGGCTGTCAAACGGCGAACGTCAATATTTCCATTGGCTCGCGCCTCGTGCACTGCTTCCTCCTCCTCCTCCTGCCGCCCTTCTTGCCTTCGTGGCAGAAAAATCATTCGTCCGACTGGGTGTCAACCGTCGCCAAGAATTATCGCTGCTCTTTGGAAGATGCTTAGGGAGCGTTCGCGCAACGGAGTAATGCGTCCGGGATCATTCCTTCGAAACGAGTGCAATTTTTGGCTGTTCGCTTCTCTCTGCGGTTTTTTTTCTTCATTGCGGCCCTCTCTCTCTCTCTCTCTCTCTCTCTCTCTCTCTCTCTCTCTCTCTCTCTCTCTCTCTCTCTCTGTCTCGAGGATTTGACGACGTTGCGCGCCGCGCGCGGCGGTGAATTGGCGAATCCGGTTTCGCCACCAAATTAAGATTGATCGTTCGCTTTGCAAGTATTTTTCGGTTTGCTCATCGCCGATGCGCGCTCACCTGTGCACTCCGCCGGTTTGTTTTGGCCTCGTTTTCTAGCTTGCCGAGATGGCCCACGCGCGACTCGCGCTCGAATCGGCGCGCCTCCTTTTCGAGGACATTTTTTCCGTGGCGTCCGATTGTTTCGCGAGTGTTATAAAGACGATAAATGTTCTCGTTGCGAACGTTCGCGCGGTCAGTGTAGCAAGTCATGGAAGCTTTGGGAGTTGGTAAAATAGTCCGGCACCCTGAATAATTCATTGGGGAACCGAGTGAACAGCCAAGCGGAGATATTTTAGCTTCGATTTCCAAGAGAGAGAGAGATCGTTATTGCATTTTTACGCGCCGAGGCGCGCGTGACTGGAAATTTAAATTGATAATCCTGAAAAATAAGAAAAAACAAGACGAGCGAAATGTCTTCATCGGGGAAAATTCGCGACTGCGACGCGGAGCGAAATAGACGAGGAGTCAACCGGCCAGTCAACTCGTCCGAGTAGCGTTCAATTGGTCTGTTTAGCGCGGCTGGCTTGTGTGCGTTGTGCGTCTCGCCACCCAGACATTTGCTATGAAAACACAGCTAATCAAGTGGGATTGGCAGCCAGCAAGCAAGAAGAAGCGTTACAGGAAGATCGATGCGTACGCGCGCGATTCGTCGGCTGCGGCGCGGCTGCTCACGCGCCATGCTCACGCAACATTATAAAATGAGACGTCGCGAGGTGAGCATCTGGCCTCGTAATTACTAAATTATCCCCTCGCTCTGATCTCTCTCTCTCTCTCTCTCTCTCTCGCCGAGCAAGATCCTCCTATGGTTCGAGCTCTCCGCGGCTACGGCCGAGGCAGAGAGAGAGAGAGGAGGAGAATTCATGGGCGGAGAGTACATAACCCTTCTGCCAGGATGTGTATCCCTCGCGGAGGCCAATAATTGCCGTTTATCCTCTCTCCGCTCTTTCATTTTCTTTCTGCTCTCCGCGAGCAATGTCTAGCGGCATGATTTATCCAATTACCCAAGGGCCCGATTTTGCGGGAAATCCGCGCCGCGCCATTGATTTATCCTGCGCACAGGCCGAATCCACGTCTTTCGTATGTCATACGCATTGCGGTGTTGACTCAACGGAGATAGAGCTTAACTCATAACGACGACGACGACGATGCCATTTATTACGCGCGCAAGCAACCGACTGCCAGTTTATTTACATAGCGTTACGATCGACCAAACGGCCTTTTTTCTTTGTTGATGCTCGAGAGGTTTTCGAGACTTTGATGGATTTGTACCCGCTATTTTTGAAAACCATTATGTCGATGCCCTACTTCCTCTTCTTCGTCTTCGTCTCTTTTTGCGGGTTCGCGGTGAAATGTTGCTTTAGCGGAGCTTGAATTTTTCCGATTTTTCTAACCCCGCGAAAAGCCCGCCAACGTTTAGCAAAGGTTCGCGCGAAAATAAACTTGGTTCGAACAGCAGAAAAGAAAAAACAACAACAATCGATAAAGGTTTCAGTCGCGCGATACTCAATGGCAAATCAAAACGTCTGGGATGCCATCTGCAAATAATCAGTGGCGACGATGCGCGAGTCCAAATTCAAACAAACGGGGCGCAGCCGTCAATCCGAAAGAACAAAAACAAGAAAAAAAGAATCCCCACTCCGCGCGAACGCCCCCCCCCCCTCCCCCGAGAGCTTTAATGTTTGCCCAGCGGCACTCGCGACGCGTGTTAACGAACGACGATCAGTCGGCCTATTCGCGCGTCGGAAAGAAGGAATGGTCAAACAAGCGTCGGCGGTTATATATTTGCGGCGGGCAAACTGTCGGTAGCCTCTTTAGCGAAATCGAAGCGCAAACAGGCAAGACAAATAGGAGCCGGGGATGCGTGTTTGCCCCTAACAAACAGGCATCTCGACGAGTAATTATCGCTCGAGCAAACAGGTGACTATACACTAATCGCAGGTGCAGCGAGCAGAGCCACGTGGCGCGGCGCGTTTCCCCCTTTTTCATCCCGTACAATTTGCTCCCCTCCTCGCGGCAAGAAGTGCGTGTTATTTATATGTAATACCGCCGCTCCTCCGTCTCTCTCCCGCTCTCACTTATGTTCTACGTATCTCTCTTCGCGTCGCGCTAGTTAACGCGCCGCGAGTTAATTTTTACGAGGGACGAGACGTTTTCGATGGTTACGACGGCTCGTCGCGCCGACTGCGCGTTTGTTTGTACAGGGGCATTACCGGATTTTTACACGCGCCGACGCGGCGCGCGGCACCCGATATAAACCCGGCGTGTCGATTTTCAGGCCGTTTCCGCCTGTGCTCGCGCGTTATGACAGCGCTCACGATTTTATCGCTTTTCACTCTCTGGCGTACGACGTACAGGTGCCAAAAGCCGCGCGCCGCTTTGATAATCCTGTTAATGGCCGCGACAGCGATGTCTCACTTGACTTTTTTCTCTCGCCGGTTGGAGACGTTTCGGCGCGCGCTCGCAAATGGATCGCGCTCGGCGGCTATGCCGCGGAGCATCGGCAGGCAAGCCTTTCCAAATTAGTCGCTCGACAATACATTCCCGAAGTTGCTCCGTAAACAACGTTTACTCGCGCGCGAGTGACTCGTTGGTTGTTTTAGGCCGAACAGCTCGTCAAAGCTCTATTATTTAAAAAAACAAGTTTTTAAGCCCGGTAAAAAACACGAGAGACAGAGAGAGAGAGAGAGAGAGTGAGAGGTCTGACCGATGCGGTCAATCAAAACACACACACACACACACACACCCACACATTGAGCTCGTACAGCGACTATCGTCCGTACACGTCGCTTTCTCCTCCGCGAGCGTGCTTTCGTCGCTCTAGAAATAGCAAGGGGCTTGCTCGCTTCGCCTCTGCACATGGCGCGCACGCGTTCCCTTCTGGTGGACGTCTCGCGCGCCGAGACAGTATACGTAACGGAAGTAGTATCGCCGAAAAAAAATAGAGAGAGAGAGAGAGAGAGAGAGAGAGAAATGCACGCTCACCGCCGTTGCGGAATTCGCGCGCGCCTCGTTATCGAGCGAGCAAAAAGGCACGTTTAATTGAGCCGTACACGACCTGACGACATTTCTCGAGAGTCCTCCAGAAGGAATTCGGCTTTTGTGCGTCTGACCAGCACTGCTCTTTGGCGAAAACGCGCTGCCGAAGATTCAAGAGAGATTCTGCGCATCCGTCTCTCTCTCTCTCTCTCTCTCTCTCTCTCTCTCTCGGTGTCCTATGCTAGAGGGCCTTTTTTAACGCAGCACACCCGCTTTCCGATTGCTATCTTTGGCCAACCCCTCCTTCCCACTCGTGCCATTTTATTTTTATTGCTCGAGACGCTCTCGCGAAAACTTGCACTGCGACGACGAGCTAAGAGCTGCGGAGCTTCGGATCGTCGTAGCGCGATTGCGCTTGACTGTCTCGCCTTGTCCAAGTTACAATGAGGCTCGTTGTCGCGCTTGCGACTGCCGGCGAAAGCGCGCGCGGACCACTTGGGATCGAGCAGCCTCCGAAAGCACGTCCGCGCGCGCGCGCGTATTACTTTCGGCCGGTCCGTCTCGAAATAACGTCGCTGTGCGCGAGCTATAACCAGAGGGGCTCGCGCGCGTCTGCTCGATAATTGAGTAATCAAGCCTCCCGATGCGGATGTAACTTCATCAAGAGTCCCTCAATTGCCGAGGGAGGGGTACCGCGTGCGACGTTCAGCGGACGAAACGAGAGCAAAAGGAGAAGCAAATAATGAATAAGAAGCAGCGACGATACTCACGGATGAGGAGGCGGTGCGTGAAAAGCGAGCGCAGCGTGGACCGCGTGATGTTCCCAGGCGGCAGCGGCGGCGGCCGCTGCAGCCGCATGGTGATGATGCGCTGGATGAAAGTGCGACGAGGCGGTGGTGTGGTGCGAGTGAAAAGCCGGATGGAAGGCCGAGTGAGGGTGATTGAGGTGCGGTGGCGGCGGTGGCGGTAACAGCGAGAACGGCTCGCCGTGATAGGCGACCTCCTTCTCGGGCATCTTGACTCGGCCTCAGAGCATTGGCACGCGCGACGAAACACTCAAAAAGCGAAAGAAAAGAGAAAACGAGAAGAGAGCGAGGAAACGAGAGGAGAGGGGAAAAAAAAAAAAAAAAACCAAACAAACAAACGGAACCGCACCACTTCGCACACTGTTCGCTGCTGCGGCTGCTGTTGATGATCGCGAGTCTACTAAGGCTATGGCGCTACTGACGGGGTTGGCGATCGAGTGCGCGAGAGAGAGAAGCGGACAGCCCATTGGTGGGGGCCCCGTACACTCGGCGAGCGCCAGGAGGAGGGAGAAAGCGCGTGTCAGCTCGACAACTCAACTAGCACCATAAGCAAGAGCCCAGGCGAAATCCCTCCCTCTCGGCTGGCATCGCGGGCACAAAGCTCCGCAGCTCCTCTCTTCTTCTCCTTCCTACCATCTTTCGGACGTCGTTCTCTCTCTCTCTCTCTCTCTCTCTCTTTCTCTCTACCTCGCTGCTGCTTCTTCGCGAGTGCACCAGACACACATGCGCGTATTGTTTGCTCTCCTATGAGAGTTTGTTGCTCTCTCCCTGCACTCGTCTTTTTGCTTTTGCGCGCGAGACTTTTTGCGCCCTTACAGGGGGGGGAGGAGAGGGGGAGCAGCAGAGAAAACATCGGTGCGCGCGACACGCGAACGCGCCAAACAGAGAGTGCGAGAAACAGCGAGACAGAGAGTGAGAGAAACTCGCGCTAATTGATCGCGAATGCGGCGAATTACGCGGAAAAGACGCTGCGCGAGCCGTGCGAGGCGGATTTTTGCTGGACTCGATGTGCCGACCGTTAACGGAGCTTTCGGTGAGTTTCGTTGCCCGCGAATGTGGCTGCATCGATTAGCTTACCAAAGGCATTTCGTCCGAATCCGATACTACAATCGAAGAAAATACAATCACTTTTCGCTTGTTGTCGATCGAAATGCCAAGTGAAAGGATGAGAATCGAGAAACTGGACGATCATCCGAATGTTGCATCTACAGCACACTTTAGTGTGTTTAGCGTGGAAATAGCAGCGGTCGGATGACAAAAAGAAATAAAACGGAAAAAGAAGAAGCTCGAAGGAGAGAACCTGTCCCCCGCATTACGGCCTAATGCCCCGCGACGACGACTGCGAGCTTGAGCGTGAATTCTCTCCCTTAATTTGTTTGCGCGTGTATCTCTCTCTCTCTCTCTCTCTCTCTCTCTCTCTCTTTCTCCGCGGCGATCGTCTGGAGATAAGCCTTAATCGTCTCAACGCCTTCATTTGGAAAAAAAGCGAACGCGAGAGAGAGAGAGAGAGAGAGAGAGAGAGAGAGAGAGAGAGAGAGAGAAAGGGTCGGAGAGAAGAGAGTAACAGGTGGAAAAGTTGGCTTTCCGATCAGTGCTACCGGGATAAAGTCATTATACGCTCCCGCAGTCCAAGCCCATGCAATTCTTTTTTCTCACGCTCCTCTCGTGCTCGGACCTAATTACTCGCGCGGGGACGACGCGACTCTCGGACGACGCTCTATTTACAAACCACCCAAAGGCAAAAAGCCGCTCCAATGGTGCGGGCTGTGGGGCGGGTTGGGGGGGGGGGGGCAAAAGACTCACTACTCCTCGCGATCCGGCAACACTGCTCTCTGGCGAACCTTCTCTCGCTCTCGCGTTCGTGTGCATGTGTATCATCGTGCGACGTCTCCTTGTGCTTTCTTTACAGCGATATCACTCGCAGAAAAGAATTTCGGAATGAAGACGTTCCGCGTGGCATGAATATTCACGCGCGACGATGCCGCGCTTGGCTCGCTCACCGCCCGTTAATCGGCGCTGCACGCTCTTTCGAGGCATTTGTATAAATAAATTTCGCGCCGAGCACTCGGGGATAGACTCGTCAGGTGGAGTGGAAAGGGCCTGATGGCGAGTGAGAGAGGAGACTGCGAGAGAGGAGTGCGCGCAAAAGAGAGAGAGAGAGAGAGAGAGAATGAAAAAGGACGAGCCCTTGGCCGAGCCAATAGGACCGAAGGGGGCCCCTCTTTGCTGCTGCTACGTATATCTCGTTTTACTCGTTTTTCTCTCTTCCTCTCCTCCACCTCTCTTTCAAGAGAGCGAGAGAGAGCACGAAAGCCAGCGAATAAGCAGCGACAACCTTTCTCTTCGTCATCGTCGTCGTCGTCGTCGTCGTCGTCGTCGTCGCCGCCGCCGTCGTCGTCGTCGTCCGACAAGCACACCGAGAGCCGAAGAAGTTCCCCCAAGCGAGAATTAAGACATTTTGACTTTTGATTTCTCTTATTATCGCTCGCGCGTCCACGAGCATTCCTGCGGGGCGAAGGGATCCCCTCGTCGATTTTTCATGCGGCGTCATCCTACGAGACGAGCGTGAGCGGTCGGGAATGAGAACGATGATTGTTTCGGACGATTGAGTGCTGCGAGGTAATTAATGGTCGATCGATGCCGCCTCGTAGCCGCAGAGCTTCAACGGACTATATACGAAATTTTGCCTCGCAGCGATCATGGAGTCGGATCGGCGAGTATCGAGGGCTTCGAGCGCGCGGCTCGGTCACGCTGCGCATCGTATACTCGCTCGCATACTCTCGCGCGTGTGCGCGATGCACCGCGCGCTCAGGCAAATTATTGCATCCGAGACCGTATACGTACGACCTGTAATCGCTACGTCTGCCATTGTCGGAACGTAACTATTAGATCATACCGATTTCCTCTCTGCTCTCTTTGCTGCTGCGCTGACTGCGCGCCGATGAAAGCCTATCGTTAGCCTTCAATGTCTGCACGCGCGCGCGCGCGCGCGACCGAGCGCCTAATTTAATCCACTTTCCGCCTGCCGACAGCCCTTATCAGACTGGCTTCACGCGCAATTGCACCTCGGCGTTCGATTCAACGATACCTCGACCGTGAGCTACAGCTTTTCTCCAGATACGAGTCGTGCCCCGAGCGATTGGAATGCCTTGTGTCACTTCGCCGTACGGTAATAATTACTCGATATCGCTTTTATACAATGTCGCCCGTTGGTCCACGGCATTTTTTTTCACAGAGACGTCCAATTTCTCGTCTACCACGCAACGACGCCGTATTTAAGTCAAAAATATTTCATCGATTTGTATCCACGTAAACTGGAAAGAGCGAGGTGCACGCTGCAGGTGGTTCGGCTCTAAGTCTCAAGTAAAAAAGATCTATAAAAAAAAGACCAAACGTAAGCTTCGTGATTTTTTTTTTCCATTTACTCTTCTTCAAGGGCCAAATCTTAAGTTATCGAAAAATTTAGATTAATTATTGTGCGCGTGTCGCTTTGGTATTCCAATCCCGATAAACTGTACGCAGTCAAAGCTCTCCTGAAAATTTTCAATGACTTTGCAATTTATTTTCGGCTTCAGTAATATTTTACCCGGCGGCATGCGTTTTTTGGCAGAAGTCGACAAGCAATGAAAGTTCGATGCTCAAGAAAATCAAGTTGTCCAATTATTTTTCTTCTCGTTTTTATCCTGTACTTTACAATATTGAAACTAATCGAGATTAGCAAATTTCCAGATGAGTGCAGGGATCACTGAAAGCTCAATTTTTTCAAAACCTAAAATTTGGAAAATTATTGTGACATTATTATCTATACCTTATTTTTCTGTGATATATGTTGTGCCATGCAACAGCCCAAGATGTTTTAAGCGTTACGTTTGGTATGAGAATAGGATCGAAACATAAATTATTTAAAAATCACGCTACAAACGCACAAATCGTTCGATCTTTCGAATATTTTTCGAAAGTTTGACGTAATAAAGAAGATGTGAGATAAGAATTGCGAAGTTTTCAAAATAAATTCGCGCTGCTTTTATACAGGAAGCTTCTCGGCGAAATTGGGACGTTCTGAAGATGCAAGATGAAGCCATTACGATAAACGTAAAGACTTCATCTTTGCTCGGCAAACTGGCGACATTTTTGTGCAGTGACGACGAAAAATTTAAATAGAAAGGAGAGAGAGAGAGAGAGAGAGAGAGAGAGAGAGAGAGAGAGAGAGAGAAGGAGAGAAAGAAAGAAAGTAAAATCGAATGAAAACGTCGGTGGATCAGAGCCGCAGACGCACAAATCTCGAGATCGACGCTCGAGACGACAAGGCGCGGGCAATTTGAAAGTTTAGCACTATCGACGAAGTTCTGTGCCTGAAAATTAATAACAACCCCCCAAGAAGCGGCAGCTGATCGAGTCGCTCAATAAATCAGCGAATACTTTTTTCGCCGGCACGCAGGCAGTCGAGAAAAAAGACGCGCAGAAGACGGAATTTATATGCGAGGACGAAAGTCAGAGCCGATAAACCAGCTTTGAGAATCTTGGCAAGTTGTGCAGCGTTGGAACATCAAAGGAGACTTTTCTAAAATCGAAGCAGCAGCGGCAGCACACGCTGAGTTCTCCACTCTATCACACGCGCGCCTGGTCGGAGATTGCTCAAAGCAAGGAGCCAAGAATAAGAAGAGGAAAAAAAGGCCGCGGAGGGCTGGGTGGGGTGGGGGGGGGGGGAGGAAGGAGGATTGGCTCCGTCATCGGACATACCACCTGAAGCCGGCAGCGGCGGCAGAAGTGGCGTAGGAGGGCGCGCAGAAGAAGAAGAAGCCCCCGGCGGCGACAGCTCATTAACCGTCCTAATGCGGCGCGCGTTCGTGTGTGCCTATCCCGCTGAGCTGCCGCCGCGTCGGCCTTGTTTTTCTGGGCTGCAGGTATACGACGACGCAGCGGCGACTCGCGCGCCCAGATGAAGAAGTCAAAAGACGATCGGTATCTATCGGCGAAAAAAAAGAGAAAAGAGAGAGAGAGAGAGAGAGACAGCGAAAAGAGATAATTCGTTTCCTGGGATCCTCTTCGAGTGTCTGCTCGCGGCGCCTCTCGTTATTACAGGCCGCACTCCTCTCGCTCGCCTCTCTCTCTCTCTCTCTCTCTCTCTCTCTTCGTTTCTTCGTTAGAGCTTCGAGAGAGATGCGCGTGCGTGTGTGTGCGTGCGTGCGCGTCGCGCCCCGACGCTGAATATCGTCAACTGCTCTCGGTCGATCGTTATCCGCCGCTCGGGCTTGCGTGTGTGATTTACGCGTCGGCAGCTTTCTACACGGAAAGCTTCGCGCTCGTTTCCTTTTATTTTGTTCGTCTTTTATTTTTGTTCTTTCGTTGCCTTTTCGGCAGCTCCCATGGTCGCGGCGCGCCGCCCAAAATTGGCTGCGAGAATCTCTCCCGGCGGGACGCACGCGTGTAGAAAATCGGCAAGCCTTCAGGGACGTCCCTCGGCCCCGGTCGTCCAGCGAGACGATTAACAAGCCGCTGGATACAAGCGCCGCCGACAAATTGCGGCGAACTTTGTCGCGCATCGAATTAATGGACGCGAGGCGTCAAAACAGCCGCCCGAACGGCCGGTCGTCATCGTAAAGCCCGTCACGAACGAGAGAGTGATCCATCTACGCGGCCGAGCCATTAAACGGTTTCCAGAGATGGAAAGAGGTTCCAAACGCACGCGCACGGCCGAACGGAAAGAGAACGCCTCGAATTACAACGGGAATCATCTCGGCAACAACAGCAGCACCGGCAGCGGCAGCGGCAGCAGCTTTCTCCGCCTGAAAAAACACTCGCGCGTATCGCCGACAAGTGGCCGCGTCGTGTCGACGCTAACCAGAGCCCCGAAAAAACTCTCTCTCTCTCTCTCTCTCTCACGCGCGCGCGCGCGTCAGTTTGCAAAGAAGAACCGCTTTCGACCGGAAACCCATAAGATCGTCGATACGTTTCACTGGAACACGCACGCAGACAAGTCCTCGACGCGTCTGGCGGACGTACACTACTCGGCAACGCGACACTTTTCTTCCCGCGGGGGAGGAACAGCCGCATCGACGAGAAAAAACGTCCGTCCTCGCTCATGGACCGGCGCGTCCGCGAAGGCCGCTCTCTCTCTCTCTCTCTCTCTCTCTCTCTCTCTCTCGGAGAGAAATGCGCGCGCGTTCGCCGCGATGATCGCAGGTGGTGAGAGAGCGAGAGTGGGAACGCGGTGGCCTCGCCCCACGCGAAGACCTCCGATGGAGCGGCGAAGAGGAGGCAGAGAGAGAGAGAGAGAGAGAGAGCGAGCACTCGCGTCCGCACTTGCAGCCAAGCGCACTTACCCGACGCCATTTTATATTATTGTTTTCGCCGCTGCTCGCGCGCTATCGCTCGCGATTCTCGACTTACGCGCTAATCGTCCGCTCGATGCCTTTACCTCGGGCTGACGCGCGATTAGCCTGCATTTTTTACTTATCGCCGGTAGTCCCCTTTTTCTCCTCGGCTCCGGCTGCCTCTCCGGCGCTTCCGTTCTCCGCGAGAGAAAATTAAGTTGTTTGGCATGCCGAAGTGGAAAGAGCTACGGAATAGGCGCTCTTTTCTCCCTCCTCCTCCCAAAGCGCTCAATTATGCAGTCCGCGTCTTTTCAACAAAATTGTATCTACTTGGGAATATCTCCTGGATTGCATTGGTCCCATTGTGCTCTTGCTAAAAACGATATTCCGCTTTTGAGGCTTTCGTCCCTCGCGCCAGTTATTTCAAATGCCAAGTATAAGTAGCTCGATGCTCTTGGAAAGTGATTTTTTGAATAATATCTGGCTTGGCGCCGAACGATCTCGCGCTAGAAATCGCGACGGATCCGTATAGTGTCGCAATAAGTGTACAGGCCGGCGGAAAAATCTCGCTACATAAATACGAGTATAAGGCGGAGAAGCTCTCGAAGATCCATCAAGATAGCCGACTCACCTGGAATTTCAAATGAAAATCAAAGCGGACGAAAATAATGCGTTTGGTAGGTAATTAAGCGGACACTCGGAACGGAGAAGGAACCGTAAGGCGGCGTTGTTATCTTGATTATTGATTCGGGAATAGAGTGATGCGTTGCCGCGCACGGCGCTGACTACGTCAAAACTGCGCTCCGTCGGCGGCGGGAGGAGGCCCATAAAAAAGTTGTTTATTACAACATTTTTGTCGGTGATCGTGTGATTCGTAAGAAAACGAGTTTTCGCTTATCTTCTGTCCTCCTCGGCGACGCGCGCGCGCCCGGCTCGTTATTTATAAGTAGAAAATAACACTGAAAAGTGAGACATCTTGGGCCAC
This sequence comes from Phymastichus coffea, assembly GCF_024137745.1. NCBI lineage: Eukaryota > Metazoa > Arthropoda > Insecta > Hymenoptera > Eulophidae > Phymastichus > Phymastichus coffea. The sequence continues at coordinate 3,740,356 of NW_026706839.1, forward strand.
TCTTCTCCTTTTTCTTTCTCTTTTTATTGCTCTACGAAATGAGCAGCAGCGGGGTATCCTCACATTTACTACTGTGAGAATTTATTCATAATCGAGTCTGTTAGAGTGCCACCTTGCGCCTCTCGAAGATTACTCAACCGCCTAATATCATTGACTTTCAAGTTATTTATTTCTTCTCTTTTTTACTTTCTTTCTAACATTTTTTTCTTTTTCGCGTTTCATCTCTCTCCCGCTTCTTTCACCATATGTGTGTATGTGTGTGTCAGATAGTGCTTACGTGATGGTGTGTAAAACGAAATTTCGATGCCTTAATTTTTATTTTATTTTATTTTATTTTTCTCATCAACTTTTTTAGCTTTCTCTCTTCTTCTAATTTTTTTTGTCGGTCTCGAAATCTCGTAGAGCTGATTGTAACTGTCAATCCCTTGAACAAATCATTCGTTTGATAGAGTACTAGAACTTGCTGCGTTCATTAGTCTTAGAAGAGAGAACTGTAGATCGATTGATCAGTATCCACTGATAGAACACTGGACGCTTTTTTTATTCTACACGGTCACAAAAGAATTTGTAACCTTATTAACATGCTCCAAGAGAAGATTGCTTTATGAATTATAATTTTTCCGAATGAAAAAATTAAGTTATTAAGCGCGAGCTGATGAAACCGGTTTTTTTATAAACATCTAAAAAAAATGTTGAGTTTAGTTGGTTTTATTCTTGATTACGATCGTCACAAGTCATTCGAAACACCCAGCTTGTCTCGGTAATCTGACGTAGAAACACAAATCTGAGAGCCATGTACGGTCATCTGTTCGCTCAAATTTCAGCGTGACGTTATGCGCCGTGACTATTTGGCAACGCGAAAAAAAAAATAAATAAATAAAAAAAAAAAAAAAACAGAGATACAGTGGACTATAATGCGGTTTGTGCGTGCGCCCGCGCGTGTGTGTGCGCGCATGCGAGAGTCGCCTCCGTCGCGCCGGTAAATGAAGACATCAACGCGTACCGGTGCTTAAACGTTGGCTCACGCAACCTGTTCTGTCTCTCCCTCCCTTGCTGTATCGACTCCCGAGGCCCCGACGCGCGGCGTGAGAACAGCTCGCGCCCGTGAAATAAATTCCGGAAAACAATCGGCCGCTCTAATTACCCACTGGTCGCGCGAGCCGCGGGGGAAAAGCGCCTCGCGCGCGCGACGAGTATCGATGAAAAATCGGCGCTGCCAAGGTGCGCCCCTCCCCCGGCCCCATTGTCCTGGAATCCTGGGCTTTCTTCTTCCGCGTATTTTCCCCTCTGCTCGAGTGGGCCGACCGCGCGCGCCAACGAATTTTCGCCATAGGTCGCTCCTCTCCTTTTATTTTTTTTTTGTGCGTGCGTGCGTGCGAGCACCTTTCTGTGGGCCCCCGCGGAGAGCGTGGCCCGGTCTGCGCCTTGTCCGGATCGATCATCGCCGCGGTTATCCGGCACTTTGTGTGCTCTGGACAATAGTTCGGCGGCCACGCGAAGCCTTGTCGGCGGCGAAAGCGCCGAAAAATTTTTTTCCGGAAAAGTCAAGAGCGCGCAAAGCCGCATTGTCGTTAATCTTTTGACGCGAGCCTACCACGTCGGGCCTTCATCGATGAACGTCAACGAAGTGCCTTGTCAACTCTTTCGCTTCAATTGTCGTGGGCTTGACTCGCGGGATTTTTCTCTCTGATCTCTTAATTCTTTACGCTCAAAATCGTCGCTCGCGGTGACCCCATTCAAGCTTTCAATCGATCAAACGTTAGCTCTCTTGTTTATTTCGTTCCTTAACGGCCACTTGAGGATGACACCGTGTAATCTGTTCACTTGTGAAATTGTGATCGTGGCGTGAAATTATTCCATCGCAGGCTCCCTAAACGCGTTGCACGAACAACTGCTTCAATGCTGTTCACAGCAATCATCAAGATTATTATCGCTGTTAATTTTGCATATTTGCGCTGACTTCGTTCGCAGTGTGAATTTCAGCCGAGAGAAACATGCAAGAATCGAGTGGTGGATCATCGCGCCGAGTAATTAATATCCTGTTAACGCGAGTGTAACGAGCTAAACTCCTCGGAAACCACACAAAAGCCCGTAGCGTTGTCGTTTGACGTACCGCGTATACACCTTTTCTAAATACAAAGGATA